>NC_066294.1:4800000-5542500 GCF_905404315.1 Leptidea sinapis | reverse complement strand
TGCCAAACGGACCAATTCATTCTTAGTTTAGGCGAACACGATAGAAATCCGTTCGTATTTATGTCTGAGACTGCTGCCCTCCTACGCTACCTAAAAGGTACTGATATTATAATATTGAATATTGTGAAAAATCCTCATCTTAACGAAATTCTTATTAATAACTATTTAAAACAAATATGTCAACAATATCCAAATTGTAAATATTTGAATTCAAATGTAAATTATACTGGATACTATAATGCTAAAAATAATTATATTAATAAAGTTTGCAACAACATCAACAACGAATTAGAAAGTCAGCATTATAAACAGGAATTTTTGGTATGCAAGGATTGGTTAAATAAACTAAAATACAAAAATAGAAGCGTTAGAAACCAAAAAGAAATGTCTACACAAGATGATAAAACGATATTGTCAGTTAAAAACTATTGTAATAAAGCGACTCAAACAATTAATCTAGAAAATAATACACAAGCTAATTTTTTTCGACCATAAACCATGTAAGGAAATGTATCTCTTGCACCAAAACATTGCTGGTGTTTTAAATAAGCTAGAATGGATTGAGCTAGCGTTGTCTGAAATAGAAGTAGATATAAGTATCATTTGTCTTACTGAAACTTTTATAAAAAGGGGAGAAGAATCTAATCTCATACTGCAAAATTATGATGTCGTTTCGACGTTTTGTAGATTGAATGAAAGACGAGGAGGTAGTTGTATTTTATTGGAGAAATCTCTAGATTATAAGATTCTCGATCAGTGTACTGAATACTCAACCGAAAAAATATTTGAATGTTGTGCTGTTGAAGTAAGAGCGATAAATTGCTACATTGTTTGTATATACAGGACACCAAACTCAAATATTACTTTATTTTTTGAAAAATTAGAACTACTTCTCCATAAATTAACCATCAATAATAATAAAAAGATTATACTAGCCGGAGACTTTAACATTGATATATTAAAAGAAAATCAGATATCAAAATTATTTCAAAATCTATTAAGTAATTTCAATATTAATATAAATATAACGGAACCAACTCGACAACAAGCATGCCTAGATATAATAGCGACAAATATTCCTACAGCGGAAGGCAAAGTAATTAAGCTTTTTCTATCGGATCATGAATCATGCCAACTAGTAAGTTTACCGAAAATATTTATAAATAAACCGAAAAATTGGTCTATAAAAATTAGGGATTATTGTCAAGAGAATATACATAAATTTAATATGTACTTACAATCTCTAAATTGGATCGATGTATTAAATGAGTCAAATGCCAATACAGCCTTCAAAAATTTTCATGATTTTTTCTGCCTGTTATACGATCTTTGCTTTCCCATATATAATAAGAAAATGTCCAATTATGTTGGCAATAATAAATGGATATCAAAAGGTATTAAGGTAGCTTGTATTAAGAAAAGACAGTTGAGATTTAATCACTACAAATCAAAGTCTCATGAAAGTAAGATAAAGTTAAAAAAATATAGCAAAATATTACGGTCTTGTATTGACTGCTCTAAGAGACACCTAAATAATCAATATATACAAAACTCAAAAAATAAAACTAAAGCTACATGGGATATAATAAAGAAAAAAGGTAGTCATAATAATATGATAGCTAAAAATTGTATTGACCTAATTCATTATAACGACGTTGATATAACAAATCCATCAGACATTGCAAAAACATTTAATAATTCCTTTATTGATTTGACTAAAAATTGTAATCATAATTGGAATAATCAATATAAATACAAAATAAATGCAATCAATAATAGTATATTTCTCTCTCCATGTTCCGAAAACGAAGTAATAAAGATAATAAATTCTCTTAAAAATACAAAGGCAACAGGTTATGATTCCATATCTACACATATACTCAAACACTGCAAGCACAATATCTCTCATATTTTGACTTACTTAATTAATATATCCTTTTCACAGGGTGTCTTTCCAGAAAGCTTAAAGTTATCTGTTATTAAGCCTTTACTCAAAAAGGGTACTAAAACCGATATCAATAATTATCGGCCAATTACTCTTATATCTATTTTCTCAAAGATAATGGAAAAAGCAATGTATGTAAGAATAATGCATTTTCTAAATAAACATAATATTATAAAAAAAGAACAAACTGGATTTCAAGCTAACAAATCAACTACTTTGGCTGCTTATTACTTAATAGAAGAAATAACTACATGTATTAACAAGAAAGTACCTGTAATATCAACCTTTTTTGATATGTCAAAAGCATTCGATTTTGTTGATCATCATATCTTAATATATAAATGTGAAAAATATGGTATAAGAGGCCCTGCTCTAAAATGGATTGAAAGTTATTTAGCCGATAGACAACAAATTGTAGAAATAAATAACATAAATGAGAAACTGGAGATGACTACATACAAGTCACCCTATTTAATTAGTAAATTTGGAGTTCCTCAAGGAAGTCTTATGGGACCCTTACTGTTTTTAATTTATTTGAATGATTTACCCGATGTGGTTGACTATAACTGTGTATTATTTGCAGATGACATATCCATAATTATTCCTGACGAGCATAAAGCGATAAATAATTATAATATGACTATTAATAAAAATTTAGAAACTATATTGACATGGTTTAATGAGAATAATTTATTCGCTAATATGACAAAAACTAAATATATACAATTTTCTAATTATAAAACAATACATAAATCTCTAAATATAACACACAGTGACCTAACGATTAAAGAAACAAACACAATAAAATTTTTAGGCATTATATTAGATTGCAATTGTAACTGGAAAGCTCAATGTGATACAGTGGCAGGCAAAATAAATAAGTTCGTTTTCGCTTTAAGAAGGCTCAGACAAACTGTATCCTTTAATGCTGCACTTACTGCATACCACGGTTATATTTCGTCAGTTTTACGGTACGGGTTAATACTATGGGGAAACTCCACTAATATTTCAAATGTTTTTCTGGCACAAAAAAAATGTATAAGAGCTTTATGCAATGTCAGTCCTCTAGAATCGTGTAGACCATTATTCAAAAAGCACCGTCTGTTAACGCTTACTGGTCTATATATATTAGAAATTTGTATGTTCATTAAAAAACATGGTGAACTTTTTAAACCAGCAAAGGACTATTCCATATTAGGATTAAGAGATCCAACTCGCCTTCTGATGCCATACTGTAGAACAGCGCTTCATCAAAATAACGCAAATGTTATGTGTATTAGGGTATTTAACCACCTTCCAAAGAATATTAGAGAGATGTCAAAAACATTAATGCATAAAAAATTAAAATTATGGCTAATAGATAAATGCTTTTATAGTTTAAAAGAATTCTTTAGCCAAAAATAATAGTATTCAAATGTAATTTTTGAGAGGTACCTACAAACTAATGTTTATTTTATATAATCTCATTGAATTAAAGCTATGTAATGTGTATTAAGAACGTATAAGTATAAATTAAATATGATATTCCAATATTGACAATCAAATATTTGTATGCCGATATATTGGCGAATTGTGCTGTACACCAATTAATTGTTAACAACTATGTTACCACGATTCATACAAATAAATCATTTCATTTCATTTCATTTCATTTCATTTCATTTCATTTCATTTCATTTCATTTGCACGCGGTCACAAGGATCGAGCTGATACTGATACTGATGATATGTGATCCCAGTGTCTTTTTATTACTTATAGTATTATTTTTACAAAGTTTTACTATGCAACCCGGCATTTTTGTTTCACAGAACATGTGGAACGTTAACGTCACATATTGTTCGAGACTGGCTCGAGTACGCCCACTTGGGTGTAGTATTAGTTGCCGCACTTTGCGACTACGCCTGCGGTATCTAGTTGGAGCACAGCGGAGACCAATCCTTAATCAAAGATAAATAGTTTTGAATATGTCATAAGTCTACTTCGTCTTAATTAATAACACAGATTAAGTTTTCGACTACTCACATTAAGAAAATTTTGTGAAAATAAACAAATATGTTCTATTTGTTATTTTTCATCAAAATGTTTCAAAGAATTCTCCACCATCATCAAAGTTTCATACGTCTGAACTTATTTTCAAAACACTTTTTCCAGTCTGCTTCAGACACCTTCTCCTTCTCTTCTATAGCCTTTTTGAAAGCTGGTAGCGTATCTCTCTTCGACGAAAACTGCATCTCTTTGATAGGAATAAAAAGATATCAAACTTAATAGGGCCTTTAACAAATTCTACCAAGGAATTGTTTAGGCAATTTAATAAATAATCTACAGCACTTGGGTCTAATAGGTTAAGATCTCAAATATTTTCCCCGCGCAGTCAACAACCCTTGCATATTATCAAAATCGCAAATTAGCTTAGGCCCGATTTCACCATTAAAGTAGAACGCGTTGGAACACCTTGAACTAAGTTTACGACTGTTATCGGGTTTACAGATTCAATTTCAGATTTCACCAACACAAAGTAACCGCAGTTATAGCATAATATAACCGCTTGGCAACGGGACAGTCGCGATAGAGAATATTCGCGCGGTGCGAACGGCGAAGCGTCTAGCGACTAGAATAAATGTATTTAAATGAGTACTGATCAAGCCACGTGCTTTGGCGATTGGGTAAGTGGCCGGCAAAATTTACCGAGTAAACCGTGCGGGCGACTGAAACAAATGCATGAGTCAGTACGATGCAAGCAACGGAGTCGAGCGGTTGACGCTGCGAATAGTACAGAAACTAGACAAGTTTAGTTGCTTTCGCCGCGAATAAACTGTGAAACTTTTATTCCTGAAGTACTTGCTACACCAGCTATTTCGGAATATAATCGAAGGTTTCTATATACAATCTGTATTTCTCGTACTTTTGGAATTTTCCATCTATACCCCTATTCCTACTCAAATCATTTACTCCACATTTTCTTCGAAATAGGATCTTCGTTTTGAACCAAAAAACTATTACTTTCTAAGCAATATCGAGATAACTTTGATAAAGTAGGTAGTAGTATCTAGTAGTATAAGAAATGACATCAAAAAGAATTCTAAAGGAATCAATTTTGAGAAAATAAATGCCTTTTATGCCTTTTAAAGACATTGCTTTCGGCCTATTTGGTCGCGGCAGGGAACGTGACTACCCGTGGCCCACAAACTGTGCCGCGCGGTTATTCGCTCATCCCACCGCTTCGCCGTTCGCACCGCACATCCCCGTGGCCAGGTTATAACGTTTTACTGCTGACCGCTGCATTTTGGATTTTCAATAAAATATTTCAATTCAATTCAAATTTTGTGATTTGGCGTGTGGCTTCACCAGTCGGGCGCAAATAAAATATATGATCGCGTTCGAGAGCTGTCACTGTCGTTATCGAAATAGAAAAATTGACAATTAACAATTAACAATTTTGATTTTGTTACATACTTATCGATGACAGTTTTGACAGATATTTGGTACATTTTATTGTTTATGACATGCATACTCAGTTTACGTCAACACGCTCTAAAGGTATCGGTGAAATCGCTTTGTGTTTAATCGAGATCAAGATTTAAACTCGTTTACGTAAAACTGAGTTTTATTGAACTCAGTTAGAAGGGTGATTGGTGAAACCGGGGCTTAAAGTGTCACATTTATGTTTTTAAAGGAATTTGTTGTTGTTTACAAAATACGTCCTGTAGACATTTCTTTATACAAACATTAACGTGATAATTAAAATACAGGATACTTACTTAAATTACAATTTCTAATTGTGAATATAATTAATTTTTTCTTTGTATAAAAGATAAAGCTAAGTTCTATTAAGATACACAAATCCGTTTTACATGTTTAAGATACAATAATTGAATTTCGTTACAATTGCTACAATTATAATTATTATATATATAAATATTATATAAATTGATTTTAATTGAGATGACTTATTCAGCCAAAGCATTAATTTACCCATCAATAAACCAGCTTATGTATAACTATAATATAAATTTTGGACTTCCTAAATGGTACTCTAGTCACATTTCGAAAATTTGTTGGTCATTCAAACAAAGCCTGACACTCAGCGCTAATAGTTTCTCAAATCAAAATCACTTTAATCATGTAGGTCAAGGAAATGAGAAGAAGTGCCAAGAAACTCATTGCTACTCTTTTAAATCAACATTTACAGCTTCATCCTTTTACATATCCATTCAACTACAATATATGTAAAGTGACGGAACAAAAACACTCACACGACAAATACTTAAAGGTAATGCCTTACACGAGTAAGTCAAAAAAGTAAATGTAAATTTTTGTTATTGAGTACAGTAGATGCGATGCATCAATCCCCACATACCGTAAATAAATAAAGGTATTCTGTGAGCATTTTATTAGCGATTGTATAAAAGAATAACAACTTTTAATTTTACAAACATGAAACAGAGTTTCTGGTAACAGGATCATTCTGCCACCACAAGTAGGGCCTATTCACGAGCATGACGCATGGGCCAGCCATGGCTACCCTCGACCGTATTTTAGGGAAGGGAACGACCCGTCACACGGTGCCGCCACAAGCAGTAACATTTAAGCGAGCATGTCGAGCATTAGACAACATATTATCAACACACATATTCTTCATTAAACATTCAGTCGTATTTCCATAGCTGTATTACATATTATTATCTTACAAATATTATATTAGTATAAAAACTAAATAACACTAAAAAATATTAAAAACGATTAATTTTTACTAGTACATATATTAACAACTAACAATAAAATATTAGAAGAAAGAAAGAAGAAGAAAAAAAGTTTATTAGAGACGATCGAGTACAATAAAACAATATTGAGGAATATTATTTTCTATACGTCACAAAATGGTCCCAACTCGGCATAAATATGCTGGTTTGAAAACCACCGCTAGTAGTCTTCCCTTGGGTCATTTGGTAACGCAGCCTTAAAGATAATATAAAATAATAACTAATTGTAGGTTGTAAGCTAAAACTATTCAAAAACCAAAAGAGGAAAATCAAAAGTGATATAATTAAAAAGAAACTTACACGTAATTACATCAATTATATTAAACAACGCAGTGTATCTCGGTCTCAGGTGACAACACTGACCTGTATTTAAATACCAATGAACAGGCTATTCCATAATATGTTTGGCAGCAAATTTTTTGTGCATATTTGAAGCGCTACTTACGAGCGTCCAGAGAACTAATTTTGACGTATAATACATATTATGGCTGCGAAGGAACGTACAATACTCTGAAGTATTTTTGAATTTTGAATTAATTTCATTCGTTTTCAGTGTTATTTATACTTAAAAATCAACGTAATAAAGAACAATTTTTTTTTGTAAATAGTTTCCCACCATCTATCGATGTTTGCTGAGGTCGTCATCACTAGTCTTAGTACCGCAGCCTCTCACTACATGGCCAACAGCGCAAAATGGCGAATATCAAACAGGAACAAAAGCACTTTGTTAGCCGCCAGTCCAGTGGTATACAGTAGAAGTCAGTGGGTGACAATGAGTGTTAGAGTAGATTTTAGATTTAGTACTGATTTACTCTATGGGCGCAGGTGAAACTGTGACTGTATGATAACTACTATAGTATCATTGACTTCATAAGGGACGGAAAGATGCCATTCTGCCAGATTTAATTTAACTTATTGTCTAGCTATAAGTAAATTAAATAATACAGTACGCTATGGACCGACATATAACCATGGGTGAACAAAATCATTTTCATTTTATATACCGAAGTTACACAAGCGTCCATTTATATTTAACAAGGCTTGGAAATTCATTATTCACCTATTTATACACATGTACTGCGAACAATGTATGGTTTGCCCAACATATTTCATTATATTTAAACGAATTTTTGAGTAGCATAATTTTTTTAAGCTTGTATCTATCAGAGAGTAAAATTATGCAATGAAGATTAAATTAAGAACTGATAAAGTGCTAGAAGAACTCGTTTGCCGAAAGCCCCAAGTTAAAGTCAAATAACCTTCATTAAATTAGGCCCAGACTTAACTTTTAATCGTTACTATAAATATTTCTTTTCAGTTACTGAATTAATTGGTGTCGAGACACTTGGCCCGTGGGGCCCAGAGGCGCGGAGAATGTTCAAAATACTATCTTCGCGCCTCAATAAGGCTACTCGAAACCCAAGCGCTGGCAACTATTTCGGTCAACGGATCAGCCTAGCTATCCAACGCGGTAATGCTGCCAGTATTCTTGGTACGCTTCTACGTAATGATAGTTTTAATTTTATGTAGTATAGTATTGTAAATATAGTTGTAAGATTTGTTTTGTTTGAATAATATACTAATTACTGAATCTGCCTTACGTTCTTTTTATTTATAGAATAGGAGGACAAACGAGCGTACGGGTCACCTGTTGTTAAGTGATCACCGCCGCGCACAATCTCTTGCAACACCAGAGGAATCACTGGAGCGTTGCCGGCCTTTAAGGAAGGTGTACGCGCTTTTTTTGATGGTACCCATGTCGTATCGTCCCGGAAACACCGCACAAGGAAGTTCATTCCACAGCTTTGTAAAAAAGTTCCTTGAAAACCGCACTGTAGAGGACCGCCACACATCCAGATGGTGGGGATGATATCCTAACTTGTGGCGTGTTGTGCGAGGGTGGAATTCGGCGGCAGGAATCAGGTTAAGCAGCTCTTCGGAACACTCCCCGTGATAAATGCGGTAGAAGACACACAATGAAGCGACATCTCTACGCAACACCGAGTGATCCAGCCGTTCGCAGAGCACTGGGTCCCCGACAATTCGAGCTGCTCTACGTTGCACGCGGTCAAATGGATCGAGCTGATAGTGGGGTGCGCCAGACCAGAGATGACAAGATGTTCGAAAAAAGTACTACAGATCGTGAGAAGAACATAATTATTACAAGAAACTCTACGGCCACTCTTTCAATCAATAGAGTATTTTACAACTATTCCCGACAATTCCCGTTCTTTTTTTATTCTGTTTTGTTATTCATTCACACAATTCATTATGCTATATATATATCTATATGTTAAATTAGTACACAACTATTTACCTAAGTTATAATTCGAGCCAAAGTTATAGAATAAATAAGATTGTGTCCCATCTTGATAATATATTGGATTTCAGTAAATACTTACGAATAATAATAATATTGACACACTTCACGTTTACACAAATTATCTTGCCCCATACTAGGCATAGCCTGTACTATAGGTACAAGGCAACGATATATTTAATACAATATACTTACTTAAACATACATAAATACAAATAAACATCCATGATGAAGTCGAGCAGTCTTTTTAAATTTTTCCAGGCATCCGGGAGCGATGCTGGAGATCGGAGTAATTGCGCCCGTTGTTCGGCCACACTCCTACATTCCATAAGCACGTGTTCTGACGTTTCTTCTACCTCCATGCATCCTCTGCACAAAGGGCTGTCTGTTACACCCATGACAGATGGATGCTTGTTCAAGGCGCAGTGACCGACGACAATTCCTACTATTGTACGTATTTTGTCCTGTCTAGTCTCATCAGGTTGCGGGCGAACTTCTTTGGGGCACTGGAACCGCATTCTTTGTTTGCCTGCAACCTTTGCTGTTTCTCCATTCTGTTAGGTGTGATTGTTCCGTTTTTGCTCGCTTGCGTCCATCCATGCGGCATGCGGCGGTTGCGGCTTCCAGTCATGTGTCATCAAGAACTGTGCATGATGTTGCTAAATTTAAAGTTGCCTCATATATTTATAGTGCTTGTCGATTTATGCAGGTTCTTCTTCTTTGTGACACTCTGGGCAAAGCGGTCGTAGTCATCATGAAGAATTGTCTCTTGGGGCAGATGTGATTCCCTTCACGAGCTTCCACCACTTTTACACAAATTATCTTGCCCTAAACTAGGCATAGCCTGTACTATAGGTACAAGACAACGATATATTTAATACAATATACTTACTTAAACATACATAAATACAAATAAACATCCATGACTCGGAAACAAACATCCATTTTCATCATATAAATGATTGCACCTATCGGGATTCGAACCCAGAACCTCTAGCTTAATAGTCAGGGTCACTAACCATTCGGCTATATGGTTTGTCAAACTAGTGAAAATGTACAGTTAATCTATCAGGCGTTAATTAAAAATCTGTTAATTTATTTTGTACTCGTACTCGAGCAATTGTGTTAAGTTCAACCCGTGTTATTAATTTTATGAAACCACAACAAAAGCTTTAATAGCAATCAATGTGTTTAATTTTATTTAATGTTCGTAAATTTTCGCTTTTAAACGTGATATTTGATGGTAGAATTTAATTTTATTCAAACAAAACAAATCTTATACTTATATTTACAATACAATGAGTACATAAAATTAAAACTATCATTACGGGGAAGCGTACCAAGAATACTGGCAGCATTTCCGCGTTGGAAAGCTAGGCTGATCCGTTAAATTATTTAGAATTTATAAGTAAATGTTTTTGTGTAATTTGGAAGTTGTTTTTGAGACATCTCGAGAAAATAGAGATCAATGTAACAGAATTAGGACTGTGTACTCGACTTTGCTGAATCAGTATGAATTGATCGGCAAATGGTGGCGCGCAAGGATTTATGTTTTTAAAATAATTGTGTAAAATAAATGGGTTCATAAGATTTACTGAAAGTAAACTGCATATTTAGCAATACCTGAATTTATTTAAACAATTATATTAGTTAAGTTTCTATTCTACTACTGTTAAAATAATTTAAATTTATCGATTTTGTATTTTTTTTTTTAAATATAATAAAAATAATAGCCATGGTTCCACTGGACAAATGCATAAAATAAACCATTATAGCACATTACAATGGTTGTATTCGCCTTGAAAGTTAAGTTTGAAGCTTAGATTAAGGATTGGTCTCCGCTGCGCTCCAACTAGATACCGCAGGCGTGGTCGAAAAGAGTAATAAGATGTTGAGGCGCCACATGCTCTGTTAAACTTTACTTATAATTGAAACCGTTAAATTGCCGTGATGAAAAAAGCTATTGTTGTAAGGTAGTGCGGTATCTAGGTGGAGCGCAGTGGAGACCAATCCTTAATCTACGCTCTGAAGTCTGATTTCGTGAAACGCTACAAAGCACTTGCCTTCTTTTAAAAAAAATGTAATTTAAATCATATTTTACTCTGTACTAAACCAAATCAAGACTATAAGATCTTTATAATCATCGAATAATCTGCTCACTTCATTCGGATACAGTTCTGGAAGAAACTAGTTTTCGTCGCGAATCGAATACACCAATAAGAAGGTATATGTACCTTCGTAATGTAGGTATTGGATCCGAGTCTAATATAATATAATAGTCTGCTAACTTAAGCATTGCTAATTCTCACTCAGTCTTCTATTGACCTAAGTCAGAATGAGAAAAAACACTCCTTAGCGTCTGCTTTAAGTTAACGGACCATTATGAATAAGGGGGTTAGAAAATATTATTCGATCGATCATTCTCAACCTCGGCAATACCTACGTAACTGTGGTATAAATTTACCGAAATAACTCGTTCAATTTATGATTACGTAGTGTGGGAAATTGAAAAGTTCATTCCACATCATTAATTTTATGGAACCACACCTGCAGAAGCTGTCATCAACAATGTGTTCCCGTGATTAATTTTACTACATTTAATGTATTAAAAAGAGCTTGTGCAAGCTAACGTTTGACACATTATTAAGTTTAAATATTTATTTATATTTAGTTAGGGCTACCAAAAGTTGTTACATTAAAAAAAAAATACTTAAATCTTTACAAACACACATTATTAGATGTACACTTATTACTGGTGTCACAATATTTTCAAAAAAATATGAGTTAAACTATTCTTATAAAACTTTTTACTAAATAATTTAAGAATTAATTGAGTAGTTAATTAAATTACACAAATGAAACTGAAAACAAAATTTTATGAATAACGTTGGACTCGAACCCCTCGCGTTCTGTGCGAGCACTCTTACCAACTGAGCTAACCGTTCGAGTGACGTATCATCATGAAATCTTGTATGCTTTGATCTACTCTCAGGTTGTGGCTTCATCTACAGGATCTAATTTACAGTTGATAACCTGTTCAACCCCAATATTTGCATATTACGAAATTGACTTGAGATGACGCTCTTGTTTTCATTTTAAAAACATTTCAAATTGCTTAGATTTGCAAGAGCGACATCTCAAGTCAATTTCCTAATATGCCAATATTTGATTGAGCGGGTATCAACTGTAAAGTAGATCATGTAGATGAAGAGTGAGACATTATTAACTTTATTTGTCTAAAATGACTTTGCTCACGGCTTGTGGCTTCGGTGCCGAATACGCAAAATGGATAGCAACATTTCGGCAGTGGCAGAGCATGCACTCAACTCCGACACCTTACATTATATTAGGTTCGATAAAGTAAAAGTATTGGTCCCCGACAAGAACTTTGTGTCTCGCAGTGTTTTAGAAACCGTAACCCGTCGAAATCAACCGTCGACCTAATTTAAATAGAGACAAGGGTTGGTCTCAAAATAAAAGTCAAAGTTCTTTATTTTCCAGAAACATTCACAAGTAAAGTTGTTACAAATTTAAGATTAGGCACATGTTTCTTCTTGATTTGATTTGAAATTACATTTAATTTAACCAACGTAAATCTATACCTACAAGACCCTACAATATACAATTTCAATAATTAATGAAATGTTAAGAGATAATGTAGTAAAAAAATTAACAAAAATTATAATATTGAAAATAGTATTAGTGCCAGTTACCACTTCGTTTGATAATATTCGTTTATTGAGTAAAAACAATATTTTTTAATAGTATTAATAATTTAAATCTATTTAACACTGTCTCCTCTGTTATTTCTTTTGGTAATTTATGAAATATTTTTCTCTGCCATATACTTGGAACCCCGGGCTGTTAAACGAATCTCGAAATAAGACCCATACTGCTGACGATTACATAGTTGAGATTGTGAGTACATTTTGAGCACCCGTGAACACCAATAGTGACAATAGTTTCGGTCAAACCGCGCACTGCGAGCGCAAATACGCAGTTTGAGACGGGATATCACCGCGAACTAACTGCACTCACTCTGATCAAGGACCTCCGAATGGTCTGAAACTAGTCGGTACCAACGCCGACAAACCGTTAGTAAAGTTTTAGACAAACCGAGTAGTTAATTATTGAATCAGTCTACCAATGAGCCTTTCATACATACATACATTTTGCATAATATCTCTTAGTTCATTGTGGCTATGGCATAGGCATCCCCTAACATATTTCGTTGTTTTCTCTATCTCTAGAAACAAAATTTTATTATTACTACTACTAAATAATATCAGAATTAAGAAAACTTATAATTAATAATACAACATCAACCAGGTATTTCTTGAACAGGAAACGCTCCTTTACAAGGACTATCGCTCCTTATTAAAAATCTAAAAAAAGGTATAAATTAAAAGTAATTCACATACACACATAACCACACACGCACAAATACCACGTCTTATTATAAATATGGTAAATCCAATATTAGAAGTAAGTTCTACAATAGTATTTTTATAAAATAACTTAAATTTCTGTGAATTTTGTCATAAATAAATAAATAATTACTAATACAACACTAAAAGGATGAAACCTTAGCTACCTTAACCTTCGGACCTTTTGGCTGAGGAATATTTAAAAGTATTAAATGGAGAACTATACTCCTACTATGTAGGGTTATGATCGACATAAGTGAAGAAAAAAGATCAGAAGAAAACGTGGGAGAGCACTGTGAAGATAGTTTATCACACGACAAAAATGAAACACAGGAATTAGATTGTATTTGAAAAAATAAATAAATAAAGATTCCAGATAAGTGTCAGATAGAACATTAATGACCTTAATCATTGACCTCTCAAACCACAAATAAAAAATTAAGGCAATAAAAAAATTAAATCAACAAAATAAATTAAAGAAGGAACATAAATACAAAATGTTAACAGTAAAAAAAAATCGGAACAGACTTCAATATTGCTATAGTAAATATTAAAGTAATGTTTGCTGCTGAAATTCTAACGAATTAGTGTTCTATTTGATAACTATGTTATAAGCAGTATTTGTAGGATAGCAAAGGTAAAAAAATGTATAATTAATATAAATTAATCCAGAACATAAATTTTGAAAATCGTATTAATATCAGACGAGACGAGGAAAACAACACCTGATGGATCTAACACATAACTCAATTATCTTGTAACTTTGATAGACTTATCATACAAGTATTACTACCAAAATAGTTGTGTAAAGCTGTATGGGAGCCCTTATCATTTGCTACGATACATGGGAATATTGCCAATTTTCTACTGAATACACATTCATCCATTTACGATATTACGATGCTGGCTGCAGGACCTCATATTTGGTGAAATTTATTACGAACTTTATATGACATCAAACACATAACTTGTATAAAAACTTTAGTGTTTATGCTTTCTTACTGAAAATTCAACCTTCTAATTTATCCACAACGAAGTTATAGTGGGTCGACAATGGCTTGAATTGCTTCGAGAAAAGGATGGTACGGCCATGCCGCTTGTTTTTGCTCGACTTGGCGGGGGACATAGGGGGGGCTAAATCAGAATTAAATTAATCTTCCACGATCGGCAAGTGCCCCCGCGCCGCGGGATGCTATAGATCGGCGCCATTTTGGCGCGCGCTCAGCGTTTATATTACGTATTTATTTTTATTTTTTATAGATTACATATAATAAGAATGATATGAGAGAATATATAAGAAAACTATTGAAACAAGCTTTAAGACCATGCAAAATAAACTCTCTTATAAACAAAATAAGTGTCAGAATTTGGTCAGGGCGTATGATTTTTGTATATGAAAACTCTAATCCATATAGTGTGAAGATCAGATTTCAAACAGACTTTTTCAGATAAGAGATGCAAGAAACAGGTATTCTGTTCTCAAAATATAATTCAATGGGTAAATGACACATATATGCGTATAACACGCTTACGCTGTCACTCATTCCCATTTTCTGAAAGAAGACAATTACAAGTCCTTTGCACAGGATGCTGGCTTGATTATGGGTACCACAACGGCGCCTATTTCTGCCGTGAATAAGTTCTGTGTAAGCATTATAGTGTTTCGGTCTGAAAGGCGCTGTAACTAGTGAAATTACTGGGCAAATTAGATGTAACATCTTATGTCTCAAGGTGACGAGCGCAACTGTAGTGGCGCTCAGAAATTTTGGGTTTTTCAAGAATCCTGAGCGAAACTGCATTGTAATGGACAGGGCATGTCAATTACCGTCAAACTGAACGTCCTGCTTGTCTTGTCCCTTATTTTCATTAAAAATAAAACACTTCAGCATGATGCAATCAGCGCTGATGTGTACTCTATCAGGTATATAAATTAGACCAATATATAATTTACGTAATAAACATGATAATATAATTAGACTACGAAATTTTGGCTCAGAATGAAGATGGTGATTTCCAAAATCGCCGTAATGTAAATAAAAAAAAATTTCTCTCTTGCAAAAGTATTTAAAAATTACATCAATATTTTTCTCACTTGACCGGTATCTCTAATAGTAGCGAAACTTAATAAATAATGTTATTCAACATTACCTAAAACGTGTTAATATTATAATGATTGAAATTAGTAAGTGGAAAGAATTGTTCTGCTACGTTAAATATTTTACACAAATAAAGGCTATTATTTCATCTGTGTATGTATTTCATGAACAATGACGTTACTATTGAGTGAAACAGCAACATACACAAACCAAATACTCAAATACATTTCAGATAGTTCCTAGTTTGTTTTGCTATCGGCATTGATTGGTTTATGTTTGTGCTTTGTAGTATATTGCAAGTGCTTGTATGTCTACAACGTATATTAATTAGATCATGTTCAGTTTTAATCAAAGTAACTTCCATTTGGGTGCTATTTAATTTAAATTAGTGATATATTATGACAGATATTTCTTGATGATGAGTCCATCTGATGTTAAGTGATCATCACTGCTTACATTCTTCTGCAACACCAGAAAAATAACAGGAGCTTTGTCGGCCTTTTTAGGAGTTTTATTTACAACGTTTATTTTAACTAAATTCCGTGATAATCTATCAATATTATAAATTAATCAATAGTCATCTGCAAAGAGAACAATGTCACATTCTTTCGAGGCTGCAAATGGCATATAATAAATGTAGACGAGGAATAAGAAAGGTCCTAAGATTAAACCCTGAGGCACGTCCTTGCGCTTTATAGCTCTTTTTAAATATTCATCATTAATTACTACTTTTTTCGTACTAACGTAACATATAAAAATAAAATTCACTAACACACATACACCTTTACTGACACCTTGTTCCCGTCGGGGTAGGCAGAGACAATAGAATGCCACTTGCTCCTATCCTTACAAACCTTACGTGCTTCCACTACATTCATTACTCTTTTCATACATGTTTCAGGGTGCTTCGGACCTTTCCTTTTCTTTAAACATCCTCAATTTAGTCGAGGAATATTCTACGAGCTCTCCCGGGACCGACTTGCCCACACACACTTGCCTCATATATTTGATAAGTCATTCTTTCTTCGCTCCACTTAACTAACAGTTAACATTGAATTTAATGTTATATCTATTCTAAGCTATATCAGAAATAGCAGCTTTGAGATGCTAAAGTTGCATAAGGAATTCAAAGAATGTAGAGATAACTAGACTACATCCAGCTTGCTAAGATGTACTGTGATTAAGTTTCTTTGTTCAAGAAAATCCCTGCATTTACTTAAAGCCTTACGAAGCCACTAGATAAATGTTTCCGAATGCCCATTAAATTTTCCATTTTGTATTGTATAAAAGCAAACATTTAACACATAGATGATATTTTGTTATCATATCTTTTTTAACTTATACTTTTATTTTTGTCATACTTTTAAGTCTTCACTATTTTATAAGCATAGCTATTAGCTATGTAGTGTATATATATAGCTCTAGCTAGTATTAATAATTGGGCCAGTGTAATGTTTTATCTTTATCATATCTATATTTCATATAATAATCTGTGTATTTCTTTTTACTATTAAATGTGTGTTACCAACTCTAACTGTTAGAGTTATTTTAAGCTTATTGCGTAAGTGATACAGTATTTCTATGTCTGTCCTTATCCGATTAATAATGCATCCAGCCAAAACTAAACTGTATTTAATATCTTAGATCATAATATAACTTAGTAATAAATTTACGCCCCCCCCCCCCCCATTTTAAAGTATAATACGGCTTATCTCGACTTTCAGCAAAACTACAAGTCCTATGGAAAATAGTCTAATGACAAAGTTGTAAGTAATAAAAAGAACTACATCGTTTGTTTTCGCACTTATTTCACATAACGTCAAAATTAATATGAACAAATAAAAAAAACAAATTCAATTTTTATCTTTTTACAAAAAAAGTCTGTATGTTAGAGTACTACATCGTCTGACACCGGAAATTTTTGCATAATGATGACATTTCCACAACTTGCGAAGCTTTTATAAAGAATATATTCATTATATTTTGTCTCACGTAAAATATATTATTTTACGGACAGAGTAGAAGACATACAAAACTACAACATTTCTGATGAAAACTTTATATGCCAATTTGCTTCTTTTTAGATTAATTTATGGAAGTAGGCGTTACGTAGCGGAAATCCATAATTATTCAAATGATTTGAGTTTTCTTTTATGCTATTTCCGCCAATATTTGTCTTAAAATAATTCGACACGAGTTTCGCCTCTACACGACGTTCAACTGATGGTAATTGACACCCAATGCCTATTACAATACAATGCCGCTCTGGATTCTTGAAAAACCCCAAGAGTTCATAATGGCTCTATAACTTTGCTCGTCACCTTGAGACATAAGTTGTTAAGTCTAACTACGGCGCCCTTCAGACCGAAACACAGTAATGCTTACATATTACTGCTTCACGGCAGAAATAGGCGCCATTGTAGTGCCGGCTAGATTATGGGTACCACATCGGTGACTATTTCTGCCGTGAAGCAGTAATGTGTGTCTGTGCTTCGGCGAGAAGGGCACCGTAGCTAGTGAAACTACTGGGTAAATGAGACTTAACATCTTATGTCTCAAGGTGACGAGCGCATTTGTTGTGTCGATCAGAATTTTTGGGTTTCTCAATATCCCGAGCGGCACCGCATTGTAATGGGCAGGGCTTTCCATCACCATCAGCTGATCGCCTTGCTCGTCTCGTCCTTTAGTATCATAAAAAAATATATAGGTATTTTTTTTTAATTGTATTTGTTTAATAAATAATACATTTTTACATAAATAAAATCTCGTAAAACAGCTCGTTTGTGATGCTTATACCTACATAAAAATTATCTTTCCACCATCACGAACATTAATTACAATTCAGATAAAATTTTTGGCTTTATTTCGTGAAATTCCTCAGTACGTTAAATAAATTACATTTTCTCAAACCGTACACTTGAATTTTACGGATTGCAATTTGGCATTAGCATTTGGATATATTCCCACACACGCAAAATAGGCGCGCAGCCGTCGAGTTGTGAAAATTAGCCCGATTATACCATACCATACCATACCATACCCGACGATAAAAACACACCAACGCAAATATTCCAATTTGATTCAAATGTCAGAACGAATCGACAGTAAAGACACCGTCATGTGTGTTTTGAATCCCATCTTTTCCATTTCACGGATACTTACTTCTTCGCGCCTAACCCTCATAAAATAGTAGTTTTCCCGGATAGTTGAAATCACAAGGCTCAGCTTATCTCGTATGATTTCAGCGCTGTGGGAATAAAATGAAACGGTGTGTTAAACATTTTTTTATTTGTAGGTACGTGTTTTTGCTTTTCTGTTGTATATTTAGTGAAAAATATTATTAAGCCTTACCACATTTGAGAACTTTTAAGTCGTAGAATTATATATTCATACTAGATTTTGACCCCGAATTTTCCTCGTTATTTGAAAAATATTTATTTGAAACGTATAATAAACACATAAATACAAAAGACTTCTAATAATATCTCATCAACAATAAACAAACAAAAATTGATACATTTATACGTAAAGCGTGCGTTAAGCTACAAACATTGTCCCAACTCAGTATTTTGCTGGTTTAAAAACCAACGCTGCTCTTCCGTTGGGCCATTTAATGCGCCGTTAATTAATGATATTAATTTTTGCTCAGTCGCTAAAGACGTGTCGCTAAAGGGTTATCATGACGAAAGAACCCTCCCTTACTATTGATTAAATTCAGTTGCTTTCTGTCATTTTCTGATATTTTAATCTTTAAAATCTCAAGCTGTTGGTAGCACACATACAAATCGATGGTTCTGCCGGCGGTAAAAGCTCATAATGAACAATGCCATCCCATTCTCAATATACACACAGCATTATATTACACAGCAGTTCAGGCGAGGAAAGATATACAGGGACGGAGGGAGCTGACCTGGTTAATGCTGGTGCTTCTCTTCAGCCCCCGGGGGAGAAAATTGGCCTATATATATTTATATATATATATCCTTTCTTCTTCGTTTAGTGGATAGGTAGGCACTTAGTCAGTGATGAGGTTAGTAAGGTGGCGCGTTCGCAATTAAATTACGAGAATACGCGGGTAGCGGATCGCTGCGCAACCATGTGAGCGCGAGATCTACCGGAGTATCTAGGGGAGAGAGTGTGTAGGGCAAGGTAGGGGTAGAGGGAACGGGGTGCGGCAGAAGGGATGAGGAAGCGGGGAGTGAAAACGAGAACTTGACAACTGACGTTGGCACTGACAGTTACATGTTCGTTCCGTGAATTAAGTGAATATTAAAATAATGCGACAAAACATCAGCTGATTTTGATTTGTTGATATCTAATATATAAAATTCTCGTGTCGTGGTGTTTGTAGTTAAACTCCTTCGAAACGGCTTAACCGATTCTCATAAAACTTTGAGTGCATATTGGGTAGGTCTGAGAATCGGACAACATCTATTTTTCATCCCCCTAAATGTTAAGGGCGGTCCACGCCAAATTTTTCTGACATTTTTTTTTTAAATTTTGAGTCAGCATTAAAAAATAAACTTCAAATTTTCAACCATCTACGATCAGCAGTTACTTTTGTATCGCGATTTTAATATCGGCAATACAACGTTTGCTGGGTCAGCTAGTTTTGCTGTGTAAATAAATTGTGAAAACTTGTGGAACAAAATGAACAATATGGTAATGTATTTGGTATCATTTGTGAAATATAGCTGATAATGATAGCCGATGTGCAAAACTATTATTTCAAAAATATGGGTAGTTCTTACATGTTTCAAATTTAAATTAAACTTAATTAAATAAAGAAAACTTAATTAGATAAAGAAAGTAATTGATGTTAGCATGGGTGATGGTTATGTGTGTGTGTGTGTAGTTATTATGAGTGTTGTGACTTGGGGTATGTGCTGTAGAAAATTTTTTCCTTATTGTATTAAGTAAGCTCAGTTTCAGTGTAGTACAAGTGTATCAGCAATTCAAATAGAAGTTTTTTACTTTTTTGATGTATGTAATTTTAGCACTTAGCTACCTAAAAGCTACCTAAATAGTATGGGAATTTATTGATGAATAATGTATAAAAATTTTATTACGTTAAAAAGTTTATGTTTTCGGGGTAGTATAGATTAATTTGATTTTTTTCAAATTACTTGTCTCGTTATTAGTGGTGCTTTTGGAAGCTGCAATTGATAATTTCAGCCACTGGCGCCATGTGTTCATGAAAAACGAATAGTAGATATATTGTAATAGTGGCCATTTGTGGTATTATTCATAGGTTCAGCTTTAGTTCGATTCAGGCAGGCAACGCGAGCACACGTGCCGCGTTATCTGTCCTCCTTCGAATATTTTTATTACCTGCGTTATCGCACTATCTGCTCAGGCCACCTGGGCTAGCTATTGTTATCGCGCGCTATTGTTCGGGACTCTTTGAGTCTCGCACCTGTTACATTCCTTCGCGGAACGTAGCTTAGTTATTATCTGTGTTAATTACCCGGTTTTACGATCGTGTTAGTTAGCACCTGTGCTGTGTTTCGTGATTCTGCACGCTAATCGAGTGTGTTTGTGAGTTGCAGTTCGTGCCGTGTGTGTCTTCTCCGCGGGGGCCTGCACAACGTGCATCGGGGTTCCGGCCCAGCCAGTGTACATCCAGTAAAGCTAAGTCTTAGGCTTAATTAGTATTATTAATTTCTTTTAAGTTTTGTTTATTTCATTATTATTAATAGTATTTTATTAATGTTCAAGTGAACAACTAAACTGTAGTTGTCCACTTAATTATTATAGTCCCCCTCTGCCTGACTCGGGCAGCTGCATCGGGGTTCCGGCCCAGCCAGTCTACATCCAATAAAGCTAAGTCTTAGGCTTAATTAGTATTATTAATTTCTTTTAAGTTTTGTTTATTTCATTATTATTAATAGTATTTTATTAATGTACAAGTGAACAACTAAACTATAGTTGTCCACTTAATTATTATAGTCCCCCTCTGCCTGACTCGGGCAGCGGGGGTTGTTGCCCGCTCATCCTAGGATTACCTATTTATTAAAATATGACAACAATGGCTTCACCAATGGTTGCCGACGAGGGCCTTCTAAGCGCCCTACTAGATAGGTTATTCACGGAGAAGATCGCTCCGCTAATGAAAGAAACAATCAACGAGACAGTGGATGCCGCTATTAAAGCGAAATCCAAAAACTATAACTCGTCGTCTGACGTTTCGAGTTCCGACGGGGAATCCGAAATGGAATTAGGCAACAGCTCCGATGTTAGTTCCGTGGCCTCGGTCAAACCGAGAAAAGTGATCACCCGATCAGCCCGCCCGCCTGTCCTTCAGGCTTACTTTGACGCGCAGGCGACCCCTAAGGTCCCCGCGGTCACTCCTGACCGCACGGAAGCCCCTCAGGCTTCCAGTGCTTCACCGGCCCAGCCGGAAACCGCTCTACCGTCGAGAGCTAAGAGTGTCGCGTCGGATGCTGACGGCTTCATCACCGTCAGTCGCAAGAAGAAGCGCGGTCGCGAATCGCCTTCTTTTGATGGCACGCCCGCCAAGAAAGCCGCGGCCACGACTGGCCCCACTCCCGCGTCCGCGCCCGCGCCCGCTAAAGCCCGCGTACCGCCTTCGACCAAGCGCCCGCCGCCTATTTTTATAGGTGACCGAGGCCGCTGGTTGGTGATGAAAAATAGGATCCCGAAGACGCTCTCCTTCCAGGCGAAGGCGTACCAATCTCTTATCAAATTAGAGACAAAAGAGGTAGCGGACCACCGCGCCTTGACATCTCTTCTTAGAGAGCTGAGTGTGGGTTTCCACACGTACGCCCTGCCTGAGGAGAAGCGTCTGAGGGTTGTTATTAGGAACGTCCCCAGAGAGAAAGATGAGGCTGACATTCTGTCGGACCTCAAAGAGCACGGTTACCCTGCACACGAGGTGCACCGTATGCGCGGCACCAACAACAAACAACCGTTTAACATGGTTCTCGTCGTCCTCGACCTCACGCAAGAGGGAAAGGAAATTTTTAATATAAAATCGGTTTGCTCCCTTCAGGGCATCCGGGCCGAAGCTCCTCGCAACCGCGGGGGGCCTGGTCAGTGTCACAGATGCCAGTTATACAGGCACTCGGCACGCAACTGCGAACACACCCCGAGGTGTGTGAAGTGCCTCGGCAAACACGGCACGCCGGAGTGCCCTCGACCAGCGCAAAGCGCGGAGCCCCCGGCCTGCGTCTTGTGCGGGGAGAAGGGGCACCCCGCGAGCTTTCGCGGGTGTCCCAAGGCACCCAAACACAAGCGTCACCCAGGGCGCCGTCAGCCGCAAGGCAGAGCAGAGAAGGTGGAGTTCACTCCGACCTTCAAACCTGCGCCGCCTCCTAAGGTAAACGCCTGGGCGAGGTCTCCTCCAGCTGCCAAAGCTGCCACAGAGGCCACTCTCGCGGCCCCCGCGCCCCTCTGGCCACCGCTACAGTCCCGCCCGGTGAAGTCGGTCCCGCGACCGAGGCCACCGGCGCCCGCGTCCGCGTCAACAGGCAACCAAGGCGGCAGCGCCTTTGCCTTCATGTTTGAGCTGTCAGACAGAGCTGTTCGACATTGACGAAATCACAGCCCTGGCCAGCAGGCTCGAGGCTGTCCGGGACGACCCACCGTCGCTCCTGCAAGTTATGGCAGACAACGCCAAAATATTCCGTGCCCTCTCCGATATAGGGGGAAAGTATAAAAACATTCGCGATGCCTAATTACGTAAGCGGACGGGTTAAACCACATACGCTCCGTATTTTAACGCCCAAGGCCTTAAGCCACAGCTAGACTTGGTGAAGGAGTTCGCTCACGAACATCAATTAGACCTATTCTTAGTGCAAGAGACATTTCTAAAACCACGTATACGCGATCCGCGTATCGCTAATTATAACTTAGTCAGCAATGATTTATTTTAAAAGGTCTCTACACTGCATACCTATAGATCTTCCGGTCCTAACTAACATCGAGGCCTCTGCCATCCGAGTCAGTATGGCGAATCACCAGCCAATAACTGTTATTTCAGCTTATCTTCCGCCTAACAAACAACTATTAGACACAGATATAGAAGCATTACTCGGCCACGAGGCCACAGTCATTGTGGGTGGCGATCTTAACGCCAAACACTCCAGCTGGAACAGTAGAGCCACAAATAGAAACGGAATCTTATTAGATTCGCTGACAGACACGCTGAACTTTTCAGTAATAGCACCCGACGAACCAACAAGTTATCCGGATAACGTCGCGCACCGACCCGACATTCTAGACGTTGCGTTACTTAAAAACGTAACGCTCAATGTAAATTCAATCGAGGTTTTTCACGAATTAGAGTCAGACCACCGGCCCGTCGTCCTAAATCTAGGCCCACCGGTTAAATTTCAACCACCGACGAAAACAGTGATCGACTGGCAACGGCTGGAAAAGGATCTCGAGTCTATCAAGTCCGACGACCTTGACCTTATACCGGACGTCATCGACTCGGTCGACACGGCTCACAGTGCTATCTCTCATGTGTCGTCACATATACAGAATAGGATCACGGCCTGCTCCAGGCAGGTTCCGACGATGCAACCGCATCGCCTAAACCTGCCTCCAGGGGTTAGGAACTTACTCACACAGAAGCACAGAGCCACTAGACTTTACGATAGGTATCCGTCGGTCGAGAATAGGCGCCACCTCCACTACCTACAGCGGGTGGTACGGGAACGTATCGCGGAACTCCGTGGCGAACGTTGGGCCCGCTTGCTCGGCAACCTTAAACCATCACATGTGGCTTTCTGGAAGCTGCCTCGCGCGTTCAAACAGGAGCCGCCCACTGTCATGCCTCCTTTGGACAGACCGGGACTGCAGCCGGCGCTCGATGACGATGAGAAGGCTGAATGCCTCGCCGATAGTCTCGAGAGTCAGTGCTCTCTAAATGCAGCAGCCGACCCGACACACGTTGACGAAGTTGATCGTGAAGTTGAACGTCGCTCCGCTCTGAGCCCTTCAGGCGATCTAATAAAACCCACCTCTTACGAAGAGGTGAAGCTAATCATTAAGGAGCTTCACTCCAAGAAGGCCCCGGGGCCCGACACTATAAACAATAGGGTTCTTAAAATCCTACCCTCGACTCTTATTACTTTATTGGTTACCATTTTTAATATTCTATTGTCTAATAGCGCGTTCCCCGAACAATGGAAGGATTCCATTGTTATCGGTATCCCAAAACCCAATAAACCTAAAGCTAATCCGAGTAGCTGTAGGCCTATTAGCTTAATTAACTCGATCGGGAAACTTTACGAAAGATTAATCCTCGCGCGTCTTAATCATTACATCGCGGAGCTCAACCTGATACCCGACATACAGTTCGGATTCAGAACCGCTCACTCGTGTCCCCAGCAGGCTCACCGACTCACCGAGTACATTCTCGTACGGTGTCAACTTCACGCTACCACGGCAGCCGTGTTTTTCGATGTCGCGAAGGCATTCGACAAGGTATGGCACAACGGCTTAGTATTCAAGCTGTATCAACTGGGAGTGCCAGACAGGCTCGTGCGCATCATACGAGCCTACCTTACTGATCGCTCCTTCCGATATCGAGTAGAGGGCACCCTATCCTCACCCAGACCCATCAGGTCTGGCGTGCCACAGGGTTCGGTCCTCTCTCCCACTCTTTTCTCGCTCTTCACGAGCGACATTCCCATTGTTTCCGAATGTCCAGCTCGCTCAGTACGCTGATGATACGGCACTCTACTTTGGCTCCACTCTGTTGAACCGCTTAACCTTGAGCAGGAACATTAAAGTGCTTCAAACCGCCGTCGATGAACTAGGCAACTGGTTCAGAAAATGGCGGATTGAAGTGAACCCCACCAAGAGTGCAGGGGTACTCTTCGGTAACGCGAATAGCATCCGCGCTAAAAAACGACCGACCGACGTCATTAAATTGTATGAAACACCCATACCGTGGGTGAAGGATTACAAATACTTAGGAGTCACGTTCAACAGCAATATGAACTTCAAGAAACATATTGATACGGTATGCAATAGAGCCCGATTTGTCCTCAGTCGCCTTTATCCACTTGTGTGTGGGCGAACCAAACTTCCGCTCAAACACAAAGTGACGCTGTACAAAACCATCGTAAGGCCCATACTGTCATACGCAAGCATCGTTTTCGCGCACACCCGACCGAGCTACTTACGTCGTTTGCAAGTAGTTCAAAATAAGTTCACGCGCATGGCAACCGGAGCCCCGTGGTTCATCCGAAACGTTGACCTTCACCGCGACCTAGAGCTTCCGACGATGGCTCAACACTTTAAAGAGATCTCGCGACGCTTCTTTGACAAGGCGCCTAACCATCACAACATCTTGGTTAGGAAAGCATGCGGGTACACCCCCCTTCACCATAGTCTCAACCCAATAAGACGTCCCAGACACGTAACGGTAGACCCGGATGACGACATCACCATCGCGAACGCGACACCCACACAAACACCGACACAGACACGCACACACCGCCTTCGCAGGCGTAGGCGCGGTCAACCACCGCAAACCACTGGCACTCGTCACTCTGACGATGGTCAGCGGCCCGCACCCTAGATACACCACACATTGTTTTGATACCCGACGAGACGCTAGTCCTCGTCCTGTAATCGTTTCACTACACTCACTCACACACGGACTGACTGACGGACTGACATACACCACTTACACAATCACAAACACACTCCACAAACAGAAACAAACACAAACATACATGCACACAAACATTTACACTACGTACATACATACAAACACACATACATACACACTTACATACATTACACAAAACATCACCACACTCGCCGGCGAGTGTGTTCTTATCACCTTTTCATCTTTCATCTTTATTTTCATTCTCTCTCCTTCCCACAAGCACACAGCCGGTCTGAGGTTCGAGTCTCTACTTCGCTGTGAAAGCCAGGGCTGCTCACAGCACAGAGAAGGTTTTAGTCGGTATGGGGTGTCACTCGAGTCCGACATATTACGCCCCGTTCCGGGGCGTAAATACGTAACAGTCTTTCCTCCTCTCAAAAAAAAAAAAAAGGTTCAGCTTTGTTTATGGATAAAAAAGTAGAACTAAAATATTTTAGAAGTTCCCTTTCTGTCTATGCATACATAAAAATAGCTGTTTTATTTAGAAAGCTTACAAATTAAGTCCAGTTTTTGAAACTGGACTGGTATGCCTCTGAACTGAGTAGAACGAGCGGGCTTCTTTTATTTAATAAAAATATCGCTACAAATGTGATATCGTACAATAAAATTTATGTTTTTATTTCAGTAATTTACTGTCAGATTAGAGAAAAAAAAATATGGAAAAGATACAAAATGTAGAATAACGCTATTTTTTACTCGAAAATAATTAGAATAAAAATCTAATGTGTGTCAATAACAATAGGGTATATGCATGTATTTTATATTTAGTTGAAATATAATTTTTTTATAATCTATAACTAAAATTGTCTCCGAAACACGCTGCATCTAATGGTACAAGAATAATTCTGATCGGTTCAGTAGTTTTCGCAGTATAACGAAAGGAAAACACCGGCCATACATTTATTAGTACAATACAGATTCTTGGGATAGACTCTGACGTCACAGAAACCCCGCGCAAAATGGCGCGTTTGAATAGCCCAAATATATTTTTTGGGAAAGAATATTTATTTTTAAATTGAATAAGAATGTTTAATCTATAATTTGATGTGTTTGATAATTTTTAGAATGTAAAAAAATAAATTTAAACGTTTTTTAAATTCATGCATATACCCTATTACGGAAGTTCTCATACCAACAGATTGCTTTTAGTCTTGTCGACCTTCATGAGGAAGTTCCGTTTTCTGACCAAAAATTAACATTATACCGTCATGTTAATGTCTCAATATTCTGATAACACTTAATTAACAAGTATATGTTAATTATAACTCATATTTATACAACAATAAAAAAAAATTAAAGGCGGAGATTTATTTTGGTGTTCACCATGTCATGTTATAAACATTTCAGCGATGGAAAAATACAGGCACAAACGACTTAACCCACAAGACCATATTATCAACTGTGTATCATTAAATAATAAATGTGTATAAAACTTTTAGTGACGCAACGTAATGTTGCCAAGTGACCTTCTTCAAAGTCCACTACCAGTGGGAGGCTTCATTGCGCTGAATGCCGGCGGATACTATCATAATCTACATGGTAGTATGAAGCAGTAATGTGTAAGCATTATTGTGTTTCGGTCTGAAGGGCGTCGTAGCTACTAAAATTACTGATCAAATGTGACTTAACATCTTAAGTCTCAAGGTGACGAGTGCAATTGTAGTGCTGCTCAGAATTTTTGGGGTTTTCCAAGAATCCTGAGCGTCACTACAATATAATGGACAGGGCGTATTAAATACCATCAGCTGAACGTCCTGCTCGTCTCGTCTCTTATTTTCATAAAAAAAAAAACCAAATGCTTAACTAAAAACCATTTACATAATTCTTATATATCTCTTGAGCGTATGTAATATCCGCAGCTATTGCTTTCTTGTAGGATTAGAAATTAAATTAAATATAATTAAATAAATAGAATTAAATTACGGGTACCACCCATAATCTAGCCGGCATCCTGTGCATAGGAGCCTTCCACTGGTTCTCATTGCTTAGTAGTTCAAAATACTAGGAACTTATTTCCAAGCGACTGACTGACTGTTTACGACTTATCAATCGAAATCGGATACAGTAGATAGATTCGCTTTCCTTTTCTTCTTTGAGATGTTCTTCGCTATTGCACTCTTTTTTTCTATACGCGAGTACAGTTTCCTATTTGCGCCTTCTTTAAATTATATCAACGGATATAAAACTTGGATTGTTTAGTAAAAAAAGTAAGCAGCAACTCCATTCTTCGCACTTAAATTTTGTCACTAAATAGGCGATACCAAAGTAAGTAGTACTATAAAAACCTTTTTACTATTAATAAATGTGTCTTATTTTATCTAATGGAACCAGCTTGGGCCGGATTAAAAATCGGATCCGTACCCGTGAAAATACAGTCCGGTGTAGTCGCAGCATTTCTAACGGTTGCTGGAAAATAAACTGGATGACGGAAGCCGGATCTAGTGCGTAAACTACCATAGAAATAGTTCTACAACGACTTTCGGTCTGTGTTTTCACGGATACGGATCGGAAAGCGCTGTAAAAGTATGAAATTGCCGTTTTATTGTAATGGGTACTTCGAATTGGCAAAGAACATACTTCAACCCCTAATATTAACTGGATCATGAAGGTGCAGTGTGAAAATTACCGGGCCATGGCAGAACAATGTATAGAAAACACTGCGTTAGTATATTGCAAGTCTGTGGTTTTCATGCCACTGTAAAACGAAGCCAAAGTAACAGATACAGATGAGATTGGTGCAATATAAAAATCCTATTCTATAGGTTTATTTAAGTGTAATAAAAGTCTGTCCGGATCAATACACTTTATTGCTCTGTAAAATAACAATATGAAGGAATAAATTGATTATATTGCAAAATATACAGTTATAATTTATGTTGGAATAAGGTTAACGAAATTTCTTTGCGTCGTTTATTTTTTCTCAGATCAACATAATATTTTGTCTGAGAGACCGAGGATGTGGTATTTGGCGATAGTATAAAAAAAATATATTGCACAATGAATATTAATGGTCTACTTAGCCGGAAGTTAAGTTAATAATAACACACCGCAAAGTCAACGCACGGATCACAAGCTAGTGTCGGGGCGCGAGAGTTAGTTTATGGAAGAGAGGACAAACATAGCTTACGGGTCACTTGATTTCAAGTGATCACCTCCTCCAACATTCTTTTGCTACACTACAGGATTCACAGGAGCATCTATTCTCTCGCGTATAAGAAGGTGCATATGCTTTTTTTGAAGGTAGCTATGTCGTATCGTCCACGTAACAGCGCACATCGAGGCTCATTGTACAGCTTGGTTTTACGTGGAAGAAAGGTCTTTGAAAACAACGCTGTGGAAAAATGCCACACATCCAGATAGTGGGGATGGTATTCTAATTTTAGGCGTGTCGTGCGAAGGTGGTATTCGGCGGCAGGAATCAGGCCATACAACTCTTCGGAACACCCCAAGATAAATGCGGTAGAAAACACACAATGAAGCAACGTTCTTACGCAACGCCAAGTTATCTAGCCGTGCATACAGCACAGGGTTCCATTATAAAATACTCTATTGATTGTACAATTAAACTTATTATTTAATAGCCTGAGGGCGGTTGCTCCATTCCCATCTGTATTATCATTAACAGGGATATCCGTCTTGGAAATAATCCAGTATATTATGCGAACATTCTCAAATATTTCTATAGAGTCGCACATTTGGTAATCATAATAAGTTATAACATACCTACCAAAGCCAACACGTACGGAGCACAAAATTTTCCCAAAAGCTTAAGGTACGTATTTACCCCACATAAATTTGTATGAAATACCCATTTATATCTAAAGCACGAATATTGGGCACGATTCATGTATATAATTATTGTTTGCAACCTTAGATAATTTATACGTCTAGATAGAGCCTATTCCTGTTAGGCAACGCGTGATAACAGGCCACGTTTATTACTTTTGTGTGTAATACTAATAATACTGTGTTTAGGTCTGAAGGCGCCATAGCTAGTGAAATTACTGGGCAAATGAGACTTAACATGTTATGTCTCAAGGTGACGAGAGCAGTTGTAGTGCCGTTAAGAATTTTTGGAATGTTTCAAGAATCCTGAGCGGCACTGCGTTATTACAAATCTTATTTTCCATTTTTCATAAAAAAAAATGACGAGCAACGTATTACACTCACAATACGGTTGCCACTTTATTTCAGTGTGCGTACGTTGCTGAAAATCGTTGAAAATCGACAGACGTTGTTATCTACATTATATATATAAAAGAGAATGTATGTTTGTATGTTCCCTAATAACTCCTAAACTATTCGACCGATCTCAATGAAATCTTTTGTAATAGATTGTTGAAGCTCAAGGAAGGTTTACATATATAGTTTGTCGTGTCACGATCCCAACCACGCATTTGCCATATCTCTTGAACCGTTTATTGACAGAACAACGTCTGTCGGGTCAGCTAGTAATACATAAAGTACTGTTTTTTAAGTCTGTCATGTTTAACATGTCAATAGTATTTCATTACATCAAGAATTATTTCGTAAACTATGCTATCTGTTTTTATAATGAAATTGTTTCACAGCAGAACTATCACACCGTGCGTCAATAAATTCGTCCATACAAAATAAATATTGGAAATAAAAATAATTAGGGGTCCCAAATCGAAAAAAAAACTATCCTATATCTTTCAAGTTGGACTAAACTGCACTACATGAAGTAATTTTATTAAAATCCGTTCATTAGTTTAGGAGTTCACTGGAAACAAGCATCAAGACACTGGATTAATATATAGTAAGATAAGAAGACTTCGATTTCTTTTGTCAAAGCATTGAAAGTGAAAATGAAAAAATGAAATAAACTGAAAACATATTTATTTCTTTAACAAAAATGGTACAAACATAACAGTGGATATGACCTTCTATTAAGTGAGAAACACCTGTGCCAGAAGGCCACGCTCTTCCATATCAATTAAAATTAACAGTAAACATGGGAATCAATTCGTAGTGCACCACAACTTACTCACCTTAAATACACAAAAAACGAAATATATATGCTACTCTATTATTAAGAACATAACATAACATGAGAACATAAATGATTGTTAATGGCTAATCTTATAAGATCACTTGAAATACTTTACTCTACAGTTTCTTAAAGCTATGAAAAATCTACCATCTAAGTTTTAAAAGTATAGGTACCTTATCAAAATTACTCACGCATTATGGGGCTGTCAGATCGTCTATACTCTAGTATATTATACAAACGGCCGTTCCCAATATACTATCTACAGATAGAGGTAAATTACTACCTTCTACTGTCAGTAATTAATTAGCTGTCAATGATCATTCTTATGGTATTGGGACGCGTGAATTGCAATTTCCATACATACTTCTATCGCTGGTAAGCTATACGTCGTCCCATTGACAGACAGTGTGTACGGATAAGGTGAGTTACCGTCGTTAAGTTTATTGGGACGGAAATGTCAATGATAGTAACGATTTTTATCTCAAGTAAGAGATATACTGAATTTTAGGAACGGCCGTTATTGTATGTGATAAATACGTACCTGTCTAAAGAACCTTTCTAAAAATATAAACTTATCATGCTGACATCGAGTATCTCTTCGCCTAATATAAGTGTCACGTCTTGTAAGACAGACACTTTTTCGTTCGACCTGATAATAAAAAATACGCAAAACGTAACAAAAGACATTTATTGCCGGTTCCGTCATTTTTGGAAACAAATGACAATCTGAGAGAAAAGATACAATGCAAAAATTTGTGTTTTATTTAAAAAAAAATGGAAGTGTCACTTTTGTGAAAACACCTATAGTAAAAGTTGTTTTCTGAAGTATTTCTATGGCATATTGCACTACTCAAATATAATTAATAGTCTTCTTAATTTTCTGCATTTTCTTGGGTACCTATAAAATATTAAATTCACTTCAGGACACGTGACCTGATCGAAAAGTCGTAAGACAGTCGTTGAAATTATGTACGATTGATTGTTCTGAGAGATAAACTTTTTAACGTAAAATAATTGTGACAGTTTTGAAGTGTTAATTGTTTTATGTCATGCTTCACTGCCACTTCAGTTTCGCAATCATTACAATAACAATTGTAATTGTTACAATCTAGGAAATAGTTATATTTTTGTTCAATTAATAACAAACAGTGGGATATTTCGATATTACTTCCAAATATTTGGCAAACTGTGTAGTAAGCAATCGTGTTAATGGACAAACAATCTTGAAATAATAAATGGAAGGAGTGTTTCTTTACCAGGATGATTTAATTTACTTTAGTTCGACCTTCTGTTTCATTATGAGAGAAATGATGGTAATTGATACGCCCTGCCCATTGCAATGCAGTGCTGCTCAGAATTCTTGATAAGCCTTAAAATTCTGAGCGGCACTACAACCAAAACGGCACCACAAGCAGCACCCGTTCCCAACGCACATATTTGAGGGCAGGAGACGACCTAGCACACGACGCCGCCGCAAGCAATACTATCTTAGTGAGACCGACAAACTGTGTAATAGTATACTACTTATTTTTTTTTATGACAATAAGGGACGAGACGAACAGACGTTCAGCTGATGGTAATTGATACGCCCTGCCCATTACAATGCAGTGCCGCTCAGGATTCTTGAAAAACCCAAAAACTTTGAGCGGCACTACAATTGCTCTCGTCACCTTGAGACATAAGATGTTAAGTCTCATTTGCCCAGTAATTTCACTAGCTACGGCACCCTTAAGACCGAAACACAATAATGCTTCACGGCACCCATAATCTAGCTGGAATCCTGTTATAACGTCTGCTTAAATAATATTGAAGTAGTAATCAAAAGTCGTAGGAACGATAGTATTAAATCATTAAAATTTATTTTTATTTATTTGTATTAGCTTACGCTTATTTAGTCCAATTAAAAGATCAACCACTCTTAAACTCTAAATTTGTGATTATATTGCTTCCGAATTGACCAGTGGAAGGCTCCTTTGCACTGGATGCTGGCTAGATTATGGGGACCACAACGGCGCCTATTTTTGCCGTGCATTAATGTGTAAGTACTGTGCAAATGAGAATTAACATCTTATGTCTCAAGGTGACGAGCAAATTGTGGTGCCGCTCAGAGTTATTGGGTTTTTGAAGAATCCCGAGCGGCACTGCATTGTAATGGGCAGGGCGTATCAATTACCATCAGCTGAACGTCCTGTGTGTCTCATCCCTTACTGTCGTAAGGAAAACAGTATTTGTCTCGCAACATAGTCTTATTAACCGACTTCCAAAAGGAGGAGGTTATCGATTCGATCGGTTTTTTTTTTATGTATGTACACGGATTACTCTGAGATTTATGATCCGATTTACTCTACATTCTTCTCATAATTATTTTTACATAATTTGGCCCCGTAGTTTTCATTTTATGAACATTTATATGAAAATTGTCGTCTACCTGGATGACATAATTGTTTTCTGTGTACGCCTTTTTTTGGAGTTTTCATTCAAGTTGATTATATATTATTATTAACTGACACTAAAACGTTAAAAAAATTAAAATAAACTAAGTTTAAAAAAAACCGACTTCAAAAACTGAAAAGTATCAAATAACTAAAAATTTAATTTAAAACACCTCTTATGCAAACCTTTACCTTTAATATTAATAAAATACTATTATTTGTATAAGCTACATATTGATAGCTTTGAAGTCGGTGCCAAGCCAAATGTTATAAAGGTACCTACACTGGCCACGCGTGACTTTGAGCGGGATAGCTTCGTCTAGAAAAAAAAACCCAAGCGGATAGACATGCAAGGCCAGACAACCTAAATAAATACAGTAAGTAAGCTGTTTATAATATTAAGTTTTATTTTGGGCTTGGCACTGACTTGAAACCTATCAATAGGCAGCACATATAAATAATAGTATTTTATTAATATTAAAGGTAAAGGTTTGCATAAGAGGTGTATTAAATTAAATTTTTAGTTATTTGATACTTTTCAGTTTTTGAAGTCGGTTTTTTGAACGTAGTTTATTTTTTATGCAACAAAAATGCTTCACTGCTTATAAATATCTGCCCAAAGCAACTAACTAATTCTCAGTGTGATGCTCTTTCGCGTATCTACTTGTAGGCACTGATAATTTCGTCAGCTCCGTCAACAATACTCGTAGCTCAACGGAAAAGTGTTTACTTCACACGCTGGAGACCCGAGTTCGATATACCAGTCTAATAAATTTTTCTGGTTTTATAAAATAAAAGAAAATTTCTAGTAAGTTCAGGGTCAAATCGAACAGAAAAAAAGGATGGAAAATATGTAAGCAGTATAAAAATAGTTAAAAGAAATTTCTAGGACAATTTAAATGAAAAAGATGGAACGGAGGAGAATCATTTTGAAAATAGAACAGATCCAGGTACATAAGCCGTACAAAGCGCACGGCTTTTCTATTTCAGATTCCAAAGAGAAAATGAAAAGAAGGAAGAGAAAAAGAAGTAGTGAAAAGTGGAAACTGATCCAGGAGAAGAAAAAAAAGAAGATAGGCAAGAACTAGTGTTCGGTGCGGTGTGATCTGCTGAAGGCACTGCCATCGGCAAGAGGAACAGCGGCAGACCGGCGAAGTGCAAGTTCGGAAAAATGAACGCAATTAAGGCTCATTCCTTTAAGCTTTGTATTTATTTTCCAATCCCTGACCCACTCTCGTGTCAATTGTTGACAATTATTATATATTTTTCAGATTTAGTTAATCACCAGGATCCGGCAACTTGAGTCCACTCAAAGTGTACAAAATGTCGACTGATTCATACATACATAAATATGAAACAATCCCACGCCCCAAATACACCGAGTCTGGATGTGCAAATCCGAAACCCCTAGTTTATTGGCAACCGAAGGGAAAGGCAAGATATAATTACCTCCAATAACTTTTAAAACCAGAGATACCATCCGAAACAGGGAACAATTTACGATGCGCCCCATACGAAATTGTAGCGGGTGAAATATTGTCTTCTTCAATAAAGACAATACCAATCATGGCTGAGCCAGCCATGATTAAACCAATCTACATCAAACTGTAATACTCCTATGAGAACTATTTTAAATTTGCTGATGATGATGAAAGGGCGCAGAAATAAAAGTATTTTGGGATGAATTGTTACGTGTAATGAAAAATGGATTTTTAATACCATTATCACAACTAGTTGTACATAGGACAGTTTTTTAGATACCTATATTTTTTTATTTGAACTGTGCTCAAACGATTTTTGCATATTTTGAAAGGTCAATTTGTTTTTGAGTATTCACCACCAAAATATCAAAAATGTATATTTCATATTTACAAGTGTTTTTATAATTAAAACGAAAAAAGGGATTTATGGCCAAGGTACATCATATCATATGTAGCCAGTACTATGGTGTACCTTTGAAATGGGGGTAATATATGGAAAATATAAGTATTCGTAACTTAAACCCTTTTAATCGTTTAAATAACATATTTAACAAAAAATAACCCATAAATTCTGAACAAAATCAAAGTGATATTCATACTGTCTTTTTTCTAATATGACAAAGCTAGCTATTTTAATAGGAATATTATATTACGTGTGAATGTGAAATAATTAAATAAAATATTAAACATCTAAATGTACCTTAACCACTGACCAAAGTACAATTGATTGATAGTGACCGAGGTACAACACCACTCCAACTTTAACTAAACGGTGGATTTCAAATAGTTTGGGGTAACTTATCTCGTAACTTTATGATTTTTTTAATACTAGTTAAAGAAAAGAACCAATTGCATGTAAAAATTCATTGATTATAATAAAACGTTTAAAACTATCAAACTTCAAACCATATTATAAATACTTACTTTTTTTGAACCCAAAAAACTTATTAAAGTCGATAACACCAAACACCGGCTTAATGGCGGTAAGTGATCACTTTCAAATTGAATAGTCATTAGTGATGTACATAATACACTAAATAAAAGAATTTAACATCGTGGGAATTTTCGAAACCAGCCTTATGGCCTAGGTACACATAGTGCCAAGGTACAACAGGTTCCCCTTAACATCGCAATGGCTGACACCAGTTTAAACGTCACAATAACGGCTTACCCATAGAAGCGCGATGGTATCTGTTAAGTGTTTACTTGTGGGCGAAAACTTAGAACAATGTTGGCGGAACGCGCAGTAAGACAGCCGTCAAATGATCTTCATTCACCATTAAATTTCTCTACAGTAAAGCAAGACCTGACACGACTCGAGAAACCGTTTTAACTCTAAGGACCTACTTTACGAAACCCTTCAACATTCTATTATCTATACACTCGAGAGATTTGTTCGACGATTTGGACTTTTATTTAAAAAATGGTATAAGTTTTTTTCTGGAGAATATGTGTAATGCTTTCACAGATTGTGTTGAGCCCGGGTCCCTAGAGTTGTACCGAAAAATCATAAAATGAGAGATGACAGAATCGTATAGAAAACGCGGATAAATGTTTATATTATATACGATTAAATAAATATACTTTACATTACATAATATGAATATAACAAGGTTTCATAAGGAACTTGCCTACAGGTTTCCAATACACTTAAAAAGAATTACATCATAATATTTACTTCAAAAAACAACTTTTCTGGTTGAAGTTTTTAAGTCTAAATATTGTCTAAATGTTTCCGCTTTGCAGCAGATTTTTGCTCAACATTTGCGAGAAATTCTCTAGGATATTTTTAATCCTAGCGCTCAAAGAGATTCCTTAATTTAAAGTAATTTTATGCTGTGTACTTACTACCATTAGTAGTGGCGTCAAGCAACGGATGCCTTTGTCAGTTTAATGGAATGTCAACATACGTTAATTAAGTCTTTAATTTAAGCATAAGGTTTTACTTACAATCTTCAACACCGATATATGTTTATGGAAAGTAATAATTTTAAGTGAACTGTGTCCTGTATACCTTTGAGAACAGGTGAGTTTTACTAGACTACTACTATCTGATCGATTGGAGTTATCTCAGCCTTGGGTGAAGAATCACAGATTTTCTATTTTTACTATTCTGAGGTATACTCTCTCTGCGGGGGGAAGGTTACTGGGACCTATTTTCTCGTAGCCCCGTGATACGTCTTAGAGACGATTGGGTCGTTTTGTTAATGAATTTCTAAGTCGGTAAAGGCCTACGATTTTTATTTCTATGAAGTACTTTTAAAGGATTAAAATCTTCATGCATGCCTGTGTAGGTCTCATAGCGATTATGCAGAGACTGACCTGCTCCTTGAGCATATTCAAACAGCTTCAGATTCCGTGTTGGAGCAGATCCCCACCGCTGAGATCGTCATTTATAGATTTCAAAGCCCACTATGCAGAATGGCTAGGCTCATGTACTACCGATCATTAGGAGAGTTCTGTTAACGACTTCACTTTAGCATGTGGTCTCACACAACTTGTTATTGCACCGACGTGAATCCCAGACCTGGAAGATCATACAACTTTACTGTTGGACCTTCAGTTGACTTGACATCCGGACAGCTATCTAGTTTCCATTGACCCTTCTCTGGGATCAGATCAAATAGAAATCAAATCAAAATCAAAAAATATTTTTATTTCGTAGTTAAATTAACATCTTCTGTCTCAAGGTGACGAGCGCAATTGTAGTGCCGCTCAGAATTTTTAGATAATTCAATATTTCTGAGTGGCACTGGATTTTAATGGGCAGGGCGTATCAATTACCATCAGCTGGACGATATGCTCGTCTCGTCCCTTATTTTCATAAAAAAAAAATACATTACACTTGAAATATGTCATTTTTCAAACAGCCAAACATTCGGAGATTTTCGCAGAGTGGTACGAGCAAGAAACCTTAAGGCTGCTCTTTTCAAAACAGAATGATATTACAAGTTCTTATTTTCTAATTAAATTCGACTCGAACGCGAAGCGGCGAGGTGGTGTTTTATAACCGACCTGTCAAGGTCACACGATTTTCACTCTTTAAAGTGCATATTTTTTTTTCTATTACTCTTACACATTATAAAAGGCACATCAATGTAAAGCTTTTTTTTAAGTTGTGGAATACGTATATAATATAAAAAAAAGGTTCATTAAAAATATTATCGTGGACGTGCTGTCGTTATTAGTCTGTGGTTCAAAAAAACGGCGTGGTACGGATATCTCGAGAACGATATGACGAAACGACTTAATTTTTTTTTCACAATTTTCAGAATTAAGCAGAGAAGTTTCCTTTCGAAAATCAATACTGTAGGACTTCTCATTTTTTTTAAAATAAATATATAAAACTGGCAATTTTACATGTAAACAAGCACACACTGACGCCATTTTTCATTAGGAATTTCGAAAATTAACTTCAAAAAAAATATAGCATGAGCGTTCGAGGTAAGCACTTTTGGAATTTCTAATTTTTACAAATCATTTCAACACAATATATCATGCAAAGTGATGCAATAAAAATACTCAAACGTCAATTTCTATGCCTTACTCGTGAGTAAGTAAAACAAAATGTTACTTAATAAGTAAAAACACAAGAGTTATAGGGTACATTTATACAGTATAGTAGATGCATCAATCCACACATACTATAAATAAAAAAGGCGTTTTATTAGCTATTAATATTATATATAAAGAATTTCACTTGTCAACGCGCGCTCACACACGAAACATTGCGATCAACCAGTAAATTAAAAATAATTCAGTTAAAGTGATAACTACGAGTTTTTAGTGATAAAAACACAAGTGCAATCATTCACCTACAATTATTCTGTGAAATATCTATATATAAACAGTCTCTGTAAGTGTTTTTAATCATTTATTTTACTTTATAATTCGTATAAAGTGACAACACAAACAAAACGTATAAGCGACGACAAATCTTGCGTGGCGTTTTTATTTTAACTTACCCTCAAAGTTTATATTTGATATACTTGAACAATATTTCACGAAAAAGTATTTCGTGGCTTTTCTACAAATAAACAATCACCATAAATATTTGAACATGGATTGCTTTAAATGTTTAAAAAATCTTAACGACAAGGATACTATTAAATGCTCTTTATGTAGTATGAGTACACATTATTACTGCGTGGAACTTACTGAAACGGACTTCAAAAAGATATTACCCATGAACAAAATTAAATGGAAGTGTCCTACATGCAAGGGTAAAAAGAATACTAGTGCTGTAGGAACATCCATCTCACCTAAAGGAGGTATAATATCGTCATCGGTTTTGAATGTTGACACCGAGACCCTCACCCGATATATAGACACTAAATTGGCGAGCTTCAGGCAGCAACTGCGTGAAGACATCAGCTCGGCTGTTTTGGAAGTTTCTAAAGCACTTCGAGATGATATTAACAAGCTCGAGCAGCGTATGGACTCTTGGGATGAACGGTTATCGCAACTGGAGAGGGATCACTCATTTCATTCAAATGAAGCATTAGGTAGTGATATGAAGCAAGAAAATAACGCGCTTCGCACAGACCTACATTTACTGACGACAAAGTTTGATGAGCTCGACCAGGCTTCTCGTAGCTGTAACGTCGAGATACAAAACATACCAGAGCGGAAAGGCGAAAATCTAATACAATTGTCGTTAGAAATTAGTAAGCTCCTAGGCGTCGAGTTGAATCATAGTGATATTAGGAACGTGCACCGCGTGGCTCCAGGCCTACCCACGACCCGCCCCAAGAACATTATATTGCAACTGACAACTCGACGGCAACGTGACGACCTAATCGGTGCCGCGCGATCGCGAAGGTCACTTACGACGGCTCAACTGTTTGGTACACCAACAAGTGCCGCCGCGGCCGTTTCCACCACCAATATCCGCTTCTTTATAAACGAACACCTAACTCTTAAAAACAAAATTCTTTTTAGTAAGACTCGCACATTAGCTAAGGAAAAGGGTTATAAATATGTATGGGTAAGAAATAGTAATATATTACTACGTAAGAAAGATGATTCAAGGATAATTCATGTGCGATGCGTTGATGATTTAGCCAAAATATCATGACTCCTACAAATTATTATCACATGTTTATTGGTAGACCTTTTATATCTCTTGTTTTTTGTCGTCACTGCAAACTATTACGTTTTGTTCTTTATATTACCTAAAATTATATACGTGCTATGGAAAGACTAAGGTGATGACGATACACCGTTACTTAAGCTTAAATATGATTTAATGTATTGCTTATGTACATCAGCTGAAAGAAAAATGTACAAATTTTATTTGTTAGAATTCACTTTATGTCCCGGGATACTAATTTATGTACGCTTTTACAACTATACTTCCTTTTTTACGGTGTTTAATTTATGTTTTAATTTTATTATTATAAGGTTGTTATTGCCACAATATTTTAAAATCATCTACACATCATGTACTGTATTAGAAACACTTGATTCATATATTATAATAATTATTCACCACATGGAGGAACACGCACACTATCTACTGAAAATAATTGTTAACGTATTATTATTAATTAAAAATATTTATGAAAATGATATACTTCTTAAAAAATGAACTCAAATAACCTTACTATATTTTACCAAAACTGTGGAGGGCTTAAAACCAAACTTTCTGAATTAAGACTCAATATGCTATCTTGCGACTATGACATAATTATACTGGTAGAAACCTGGTTAACTGGCTCAATTCGAGATGAGGAAATTCATAATGATAATAATTATGTACTATTTCGACGTGATAGAAATCTGGCACTGTCTGGTAAAAAAGGGGGAGGGGGCGTATTAGTAATGGTAAGGAAATACGTAAAGGCCATCCGAATACCTGATATTGAAGCTGAGAACTTAGAAGAGATATATATATATACTTTCCTTTACTCTCCGGACTGTTATTAAATGTGTTATATGTTCCACCGGCCGCTAGCAACAATTTATATAACCAATATTTTAATAAACTTCACGATGTATATTCTAGTGCACGTTACCAAAATTTTCTTATAATTGGAGACTTTAACTTACCTCATCTGAACTGGTCTTCCATTTGTCAAGACACTTTATTGTTCTCCACCGGGTGCGAGCCATCTAAACTACTAATATACACTATGTCCTTTATGAATTTAAGACAAACCAATAATATTCAAAATGAAAATGGAAGACTCCTTGATTTAGTATTATCTACTTTAACAAACCGTATCGAGCGTTCGGATGATCCTTTGCTTAATACGGTACCTCATCACCCACCTTTGGACATATCGTGTAGTATAAATACTTTAAATAATAATATTATGCCCTGTATTGCTAACATTAAAAGGAATTATTATAAAGCAGACTATTATCTAATTAACAGCGCAATAGAAGAAGTGGACTGGTTTTCTCTCCTATCTTCTCTTTCAGCCGAAGAAGCCGTGAATGTCTTTTACACACAAATTCAAATAATCATCAACTCTCATGTTCCTTTTGCCAAAATTAGTTCATCTAAATTCCCCACCTGGTTCTCTAAACCTTTAATAAAATGTTTAAAACGCAAACTCAAAATATGGGCCCGTTGGAAATCTTACAAAAACCTGCGTGATTATCAGGAATTTTCACTATTACGTAAACGAGTTAAATTGCTTCTTACTACATGTCATAATAAGTACATTAACAACGTTGAAAACTCCTTGAAGAATAATATTAAATTTTTCTGGAAATATGCATCTTCTTTAAAAGAGTCTAACTCAGGTTATCCTCGCTTAATGTGGTATGACGGTGTCGAATCTGATGATCCTAAATTCATAGCTGATATGTTCTCTAAATATTTTCACTCAGTCTTTGAACCCGGTTTCGATGGAGCATATAGTATTGACCAATTTGAAAATATAAGTTGCGACGCCGATCATACTCCGCTAATTGACAATGTACGTCTCCACAGACCCAATATTTTAACAGCACTCCAAAATATCGACCCCAATAAAGGCGCCGGTCCTGATAACATTCATCCGGTTTTTCTAAAGCGTACTTGCAAAACGCTATCTATTCCTTTGGAAATTATTTTTAATAAATGTTTATCCTCTGGTTACTTTCCTAGTATCTGGAAGATAGCTTATATTACGCCTATATTTAAAGCAGGAGCAAAAAATCAAGTCGCAAATTATCGTCCGATCTCTATACTGTCATCTATTCCAAAAATTTTTGAGAAATTGGTACACCAAGTCGTATACACAAAGCTAAAACACACAATCATAGAACAGCAACACGGTTTCGTGGCTGGCAGATCTACTTTGTCAAATCTTCTTGTTTTTACTGATTATTTATTTAAAGGCCTTGACAATAAAAACCAAATTGAAACAGTCTACACAGATTTCCAAAAGGCATTTGACAAGGTGGACCACCTACTGTTACTAAAAAAATTATCATACAACGGTATAAAAGGTAACCTCTTGCGTTGGTTTGCTGCTTACCTAAGTGCCCGAGTACAATCGGTAGTTATTAATGGTTTCATCTCCCCTACAGTTAACGTAACGTCAGGCGTACCTCAAGGCTCTATACTTGGTCCATTGCTTTTCACACTTTTTATTAATGACATCTCTGATTGCTTTAAGTCTTGTAAGTTTTTATTATATGCAGATGATTTAAAATTGTATTCCCATATTGTTGACTTCAATGATGTCCTGCTTATGCAGGAAGACTTGAATAGGTTAGATGTCTATTGCAAAAGTAACAAACTATTTTTAAGTTACACTAAATGTAAGCATATCTCTTTTACGAAAAACAAAAATAAAATTGAAACGAGATTTACACTAGGCGATCAAGAACTTGAAACAGTTACCTGTATTCGTGATCTTGGGGTATACCTTGATGCCAAGTTGACACTTAATGACCACATTGATCACATAACGAATAATGCATATCGTATGTTAGGCTTTATTACACGCGTCTCTAAGGCATTTAAAAATAAAGATACATATATGTGTCTTTTTCGAACACTTGTGCTGTCTCAGCTTGAATATGTCACCCCAATATGGAATCCGCTGTATAAGGTATATGACCATCAGGTCGAGATGATACAAAAGAAATTCTTGCGTATCCTAAACTTTCGCTTGGGTGGACGTCGAAACCACTACAAGAATCTCTTAAAACAATTTAATATTCTTTCATTAAGCCAGCGACGGAGTTTAATTGAATTAGTCACTCTGAGAAAAATATGTACGAGTGAAATCATATCCTCAGAATTGCTTCAGTTAATCGATTTTCATATACCAGCCCGTGCTACACGCTCTAATAATTTATTTCATCTCTCAAAAACCAGGACAAATACTGGTATACGTACGCCACTGCACAGAATGTTTGCTCTCCATAACTCTAGATTTAATGATGTAGATATGTTTTCGTGTTCCTCTAAAACTTACAAACTCAGAATAAAACAAATCCTGGCACAAACAGAGTAAGTTAGAAATCACGTAATTTCATCTAAATTGTAACAATGTCTACCATGCATTATGTTAGATTTATTTATCAACTGGTTGTCTGCAACTAAGTGTAATGTAAGTGTAAATTTAAATATTAAGTGTACTTAGTGAAACTGTTTAAGGAGACATCCTTGTGTCCATATTTCTATTTTTACTTTATCTACTTTATGTTTAAGGATGTATCTGTATTTGTTTCCAAATAAATAAATAAATAAATAAATAAATATAATATAATATAATAACTTTAATAAGAAAAATTAAGAAAATAAAAGAATTAAAAAAAAACATGAAGCAGACTCCTTGATGACAGGATCATTCAGCTACCACAAGTAGCGCCCGTTCACTAAAACGGGCACTTGTGGTGATGGCTGGTCAATGACGTATGGACCAGCTATCGCCTCCCTCGACCATAATTTTAGGGAAGGGAATGATCCGCCTCACGTCACTGCCACAAGCAGCGGCATTAAGTGAGCATAACGATGCCTGTCCCGAGAACTCTACCAAATAACAAAAAATAATGTTCAAAACATATATTATGAAATACTCACTAAATGCCTTTCCTTAAAATTCGACCATTTTGTTCAAATTTACATAATATTACTCATTAGGCCTAAGAATTTCCTATCATTTCAATTATCTAACTATATTAACATCTATCATTCTGAGACAGACATGTTTAAAGCCCAGCAGCTCAGTCCCAAGCGTTATTTATATCCAGATATTCAGATATTGAATAGTACCCTTTTGTATACAACTATTTCTTCATAACTTTTTCATTTTACATTCGTTTAAAGGTAAGTTCTGTATGTCAACAGGTAGCATATTGTAAAAACGTATACATAGACCTCTAAATGAATTTGTGACTTTATGAAGTCGACTTACGGCCGTTTGCAATAACGTCTCTCTAGTTACGGATACATTGCTGTCACCGTTTTATGACAAGATCTTATCTATCCAAGCATTGGACTATAACTATATTATGTCCAATATAGTTATAGTCCAATGCTTTATGTGGATAGGTTATTGAAATGTAAGTAAGCGTAAAAGGCATAGATTTGTCTTCCTCTAATAAGTTAAACTAAGGAGAGATAGGTTATTGAAAACGGCCCTAACTTGACTGGCAAGCTATTTCTAGTATGTACATCATGAGTTTAACTATTTTTTTAAACGATTTTTTTAAACATAAACAAGGTTTTCATAATATATTATGTATTGCGATGTCAAAGTCAAAATATTTATTTCGTAAAATTTATTTCTTAAAACTTTTGGCCCAAATTTATAGATGGCATGAATAGCTCGTTGAAGTTTAAGTTGCACTGTGAAAACAGTGTTAACATCGGCAGCATGTGCCCAAAGTTAAATGTAATATAAACATATCATCAGAATATAAACATAGCTGAAGTAGACTAGCCTCGCGGTATTTTCATCCGTAAGTTGCCGAATTTTTTTAGCTGCGTATGTTGCAGAACTGAGCTATTTCGCCAAATTCAAATTCAAATATTTTTATTCAAAATAGGATGTGAAATCACTTATTGGAAGTCAAAAAACTACCACCCATTCCAAAATGAATGCCTCAGGCCTGAGAAGAATGGGCGCAACAAACTCAGCGGGCTTTTTTTTTCATCAAAAATATGTTTTACAATTAAAGTAACATTAACAAAGTAACATTGTACAATTAAACTTATTATTTAATAGCCTGAGGGCGGTCGCTCCATTCCCAATCTGTGGTATCATTAAGAAAGTCATTTATGTTATAGTAACCTTCACCACACAAACGTTTTTTAACAATTCTTTTGAATAACATAATACTTTTGTTTTGAACATTTTCTGGGATCTTGTTGTAAAAGCATATACATCGCCCCACAAAAGACTTAATAACTTAGCCGAGTAGTAGGCATCATCAGTTTATGTCTGTTCCTGGTGTTAACATTATGGTTATGACAGTTTCTGGCAAATTCACTTATGTGCCTATGAACATATATTACATTATCAAGAATATATTGAGAAGCAACAGTCAAGATGTTAATTTCTTTGAATTTTGCTCTCAATGATTCTCTAGAACCTAGGTTAGAAATAGCGCGAATAGCCCTCTTCTGCAGCACAAATATTGTATTAATATCGGCAGCGTTGCCCCATAGCAATATATCATAGGACATAATACTATGGAAATAACTAAAGTATACTAGTCGCGCCGTATCTATGTCAGTTAATTGTCTAATCTTTTTAACCGCGTATGCTGCAGAACTAAGTCTGTTCGCCAATCCTTCAATATGGGGGCCCCATTGTAATTTGGAATCTAGAGTTATGCCAAGAAATATAGCAGATTCCACCGGTTCTATCACCTCTCCCTTTAACAAAACATTTGCATTTACATTTTTGACATTTGGTGTGGTAAATTTAATGTATTTCGTTTTCTTTCTATTTAACAATAGGTTATTAGCGCTAAACCAGTACACGATGTCAGATAAAATATCGTTCAAAATATGAGGACTCCATTGAAGTTTGGTATAATATAAGGTAATGGCCAAAAATACTGTTCTATCCTCGGGTTTCAACTCATCATCTTTTACTACAATATTTTTGTAAAACATTAGGCAAGGAAAATTTAATAAATGTTTTTTTTTTTCATTAAAAAAGAGATTATTCGTTATGAACCATTCCACTACTTTAGAGATAGCATTGTTCACGTCATCAAAAGTAGTATGCTGTCTATGTAGTTTAAAAAGTAAAGAAGTATCATCTGCAAACAATATTATCACATGCTTATTTTGTACAAAGTATTTTAAATGATTTATAACACAACAAGGAATAGGAATGGCTCAAGAATCGAACCCAGTAGAACGCCCATGGTAACGGGAGACCCAGCTGACCTTTTACTGTTCACCTTAACCATCTGAACCCTGCTACCCCAATAAGACTTCAGAAGACTAAGTGCTTCTTCCATTATACCATAATAATGCAGTTTCCTGATTAAGATTTCATGATGAACATAGTTAAATGCCTTGGATAAGTCATAGAAGGCCAACGGGATCCTGAGAATATTCCCAGGCTTCTAAAATTTGCTAAATAAGCTCAACTCCAGCATCTGTTGTTGAGCGACCCCTTGAGAAACCAAATTGTTTGATGCTCATTAAATCATTACCATAAAAATGGTAAAGCAATTGTTGGAAAATAAGTTAGTAGAATAGATATAGATCTAAAATTTGTGGGGTCAGAAGAACTACCGGCGTTTAAAAATGGAATGATTTTACTCTGCTTCATCAAATCAGGAAACACACTATTGTCAACACATAAGTTAAATATGATAATCAAGTTTGAATTATTTTAGCTGAAAAACCATCATCATTTTTCAATTCCACTGATTTAAAAGCTTTCATTACATCATTGTGATTCATATGAGTGAATTTGAACTCTATCTTACATTCATTTATAAAAGACATTATTAAAGATACAGCAAGGGTGGCAAATGATTTCAGAGCCTTGGTGGTGGAAACTGGAATATCAGCAAAATCCACAAACCATTTTGGTCTGTATTCAAGTGTTTATCATTTATAACATGCATGAGCGTTTAAATGTCATTGAATATTTTTTTACATAGATATTAAAACTTTCAGTTTTTTTTTTTATTGAAAATAAGAGACAAGCAGGACGTTCAGCTGATGGAAATTGATAGGCCCTGCCCATTACAATGCAGGATTGGATTAATGCCGCTCAGGATTCTTGAAATACCCCAAAAAAACTGAGCGGCACTACAATTGCGCTCGTCACTTTGAGACAAAAGATATTAAGTTAAGGTGACCGTCACGTGTGGCACTATAGGTTGGCAGAATGGGATGAGATGCGGTATTCTTTGCATCCTACCCGTGGAGGCAGATCTGTTCTTCGGTGGCCGATCCAGACGTCATGGGCAAGCTTCGCACCCGTTTGCCCCCACTTATATAAAAAATATCTCTTTTTTAAACATTGCCATGGAACATAATATATTATTTAGGGACAAAACACACTGGCGTATTCATGAGTAAGATATAATAAACTAAATAAGAATTTAAATTTTATAAGAATTTTACCACATGTTATTAATTACAAAATACATATTATAATGTTGTGAGCCATCTTGAGTGTAAATTCCGCTAAGATTCGTCTTCAATCAATTCGACACGTTTCACCTCTACATGAGGCATCCTCAGGAGATGTTGACTCGGCAAATTCTGGCATGAGACTCAAGAAATTTCTCCTCATACATATTATTTCCTCAAAAAACGCCTAATTCAAGAAATTATACAAAATACATGTTATTATCATCATCATCAGCCGGAAGACGTTCACTGCTGGACAAAGGCCTCCCCAAAAGATTTCTATGTCGACCTGTCCTGCGCTGCCCTCATCCAACGTACTCCTCGCGATCTTGACCAGAACGTCACTTCATCTTGCCTGCCTGCGTCTTCAGGTACTTGGTCGCCATTCGAGGACTTTCCTGTCCCAAAGGCCATCTGTCCGTCGAACTATGGGATCTGCCCACTGCCACTTCAGTATAGCAATCATTTGGACTTTGTCGGTAACTTTGGTCTCCTACGGATCTCCTCATTTCTGATTCGATCTCGCAGGGAAACTCCGAGCATAGGACTCTCCATTGCCCTCTGAAAGTGAGTGTCACATTTACGATATGAATAGCGAATGCGTGTACCGCAAAAAATTAACTAAATGCTGTTAGAGCAAACTAGATTGTGAAGCTCAAATAACTGTTTACAATATGTTTCGTAGCGTATTATCGATTATATTATCATTAACTATAATTTTTTACTTTGAAATACAAACCAAAAAACCAGACCGTCCTAACCACTACATCTGGTTCGACCAACCAAAAGTTTTGGTAAAAGAGAATAGATTTCTCCAAGAGACTGGTACGTGAAGCCATCGAAATTAAAAAACACCCAAATTTCAATAGAGAAGACGTTCTACAATTATCTAACACCTGGGATCTAATAATCTCTAAATTAAAACCCAAAACTACACATACCAAAAAAGAAGAGGACACTGTCAGTAAATTTTGTCAAAAACCATCTGTCTACAGCAAATACCACCTCCGAGTCAATAAATGGCGCTAAACTTCATAAAACTATGTCAAATACTATCTTTAACTCATTTCATCTGCAGTCCCCCTGAAAACGAGATCTGGAAAGGTACAAATACACGCGTTTTAATCCTTTAAAAGTGTTAATTATTTAAGCCGAAAATATAAATCATCTTAAATAAACAAAGTACGGTATTAACTGACACTAATACAGCATCCGTTTCTACTAAAACATGCTGATAAACAGAACCCCACTATATGAACGCCGTAATTCTGACTGATTTATGATTTCCTTCGCTTTTCATCCCTTCCAGAAGAAATACTTTTCTTTCTAGTATTCGCATAAATTTTATTTTAGCTAGTTTTGGTCAATTATTGTGTGTTAAAATAAAAAAAAAAACAATGGGATTCTGTACCAAAATATATAGTAATTTTAGAATAGATTTTTGCTACTTCAATTATGTTATAAATATAATTAATTATAAGCTATTATTTATATCAATTTGAAAATGATATACAACTTAAAGTATTTGAATGGAAAATAGACTACCGATAAGGTCCTACATAAAAAAGTGTGTGTTTTAATATGTATGCACGCAAGAAGTTATACTTCTTTGGTCTAACGAAACACAAATAATAAAAATGATTTATTACTCGTGTTCTTCTACGTTTTTAAAAAGAACAATTTTGCAAAAATCTTGCAAAGATTTTTTGATAATTAATTATTTAATAATGAATACGGTACGATATGTGCTTAAACTCTTTGCCTGTCCTAATAATGGACGAAGAAACAAAAAAAAACAATAACGAATGACGCAAACGTCAGAAAAATTTAGGAACCAACTTCACCCTGTTACTTATGTATTACAGTGATGCACGTGCATCTTTAAATTTCACTCTCAAACTTTTTTTAATAATGCGCCTAAAGAAGTATAACTTCAAAAATTATAAAAATAAAATAACAATAACAGTGATCTATTTCGTAACTTGAAGAAGTTTATTTCTACTTTGCTTTGTTGCTAACATTGAATATTTGTTGAATAATTTTGGTGCTTAGAGGTTTGAATGAAATATCCAATAATTTGGCAAAATTTTAGATTTTTTTAAATTATAATGTTTCCACCTTAGATTAAGGATTGGTCTCCAACAAGATTCCGCAGGCGTAGTCGCAAAGTGCGGCAACTAATACTACGCCCAAATGGGCGTACTCGAGCCTGTCTCGAACAACATGCATGAGCGTTAAATGTCGACGTGCCACATGCTCGCTTAAACTTTGCTAATAATTGAAACTTAACTGCCAGGTTGCGTGAGTAAAACTTTGTCAAACAAATACTACAAGAAAGAAGAACGACACTGGAATCACACTTAAATATAACACTAAGCGTATGTTACAAAATTTTAAAGATGCCATTGAGTGTCAAGGTGCCACGCACACAAGCATCTAATAGTTGCCGCAACAAAAAAGGTATTGTTCTTAGGTAGTTTGGTATCTAGTTTGAGCGCAGCGGAGACCAATCCTTAATCTAAGGTTTCCACTAACACTAACAGTTGTCCTTGAAATTCCTAACCCTTTGTAACCGTCATACTTTGCATATGTCACTTGATTGCTATCTGTTTGATACTCTGTCAACGTACGTTATGTAGAGATCTCGCTTCATCGTGTCTTCCATCGAAATCATCGTGGGAGAGATCCCTGCCAACTCCAAGACCATATCAAGTGATATGATCTTGGCAAGTGCCATCACCATAATTTGCACCTTTTGGATGTGTGGCGTTCCCGACAGTGCCGCTTTCAAATAACTTTCTTCCACGTACAACCAAACTATAAAGTTAATTTTCTTGCGCATTATTACAAAATGAAACTACACGGATACAGTAATATCTAACCTTATAATATTACTAGCTGATGCCCGCGACTTCATCCACGTGGATAACGGTTTTTTTTTTAAAAATAAGCAAGTTTGGAATTGAAGATTATCTCATGTCCTATTCCAGTTCCGGTTCCCGTTTTCGCTCCCATTCCCAACAAATTATATGAATCTTATTTCGAGGAAGCTCACCCACGTGAATTACAGTCTCTTACAAATCCCGCGGATATCATCGATTTTTACGGGATAAAATGTAGCCTAGGTCCTATCCCAAGCTCTAATCTATCGCTGTACCAAATTTTAACAAAATCGGTTCTCCTGCGGCGTAAAAGCGTAACAAACTTACATTTACATTTATAATATTAGTAGAGATGTAACGTTACTGTTTTTCAATATTGTCAATTCACAAGTTGGTGTTAATTTGTAGTGACATTCAAAGCAAATTCAATAACAAATATTTGCAAATATTGATATCTATCAAAACAGTTTTGTGTTTTTAAACTGAGAATCGAGAGTTATTGAAAGATACTTAAAATACAGAGGTCAACTGTCGTCGGTATTAAGTATGACTTTTCTACTAACAAAATCCGTAACTATTTGAAATTTGTCTATATTTGAAACCAAACCTCGAAATGTATTAAATTAATTTCCTTTTTACACGCTTTTTATACGCTTTATATTAGCTTCACCTGAATGTTTGTTTGTTTGTAACCAACTCTTTTGGGCACAATTTAGACACACTTTAAACGGCCAGATTTTGTTCAAACTTCGTTTCTACACTTATCGAGGACCGATGACAATACATTAATTTTATAAAATTATTCCATTTTTCAATTTTCAAAATAAGATTTTTGTTAATTTATTATATTTTTTCGTCGATCGTAGATAAGGCAGGAATTGATGTTATTTTAAATGCCAACTATTATCTTTCAACCAAAGCGTGTTTTTTAGTTTTGTTTTAACAATTTTTTTCTGTTAAGTTTCAAAACAATGCATAAAATATCGAACGTTATAATACCTTTATTTATTTACGGTGTTTGTAGAATGATGAATTTACTTAAGTCAATAGCTCTTGTGTTTTTACTTAGTAGTTAATTTACATGTAGTTTTTTTTATTTACTCGTGTAAGGTATTGAGTATTTTGATGTATGCGGTTTGAGTTTATTTTTTTGCATTACTTTACATATTGTAATAATGAATTTGGATTTAAAAGAGTGGTTTCGTGCCACTTTGTCTCATTAGAGCTCAACCCTTTTCGATTTTAGTTTTCAAGTATTTTTTTTTTTTTGAAAAAAGAGGACAAACGAGTGTACACTTGGTGTTAAGTGATCACCACCGCCCACATTCTCTTGCAACACCATGTTGTGGTAAATGTGAAAAAGAAAACTTTTGACATTTATAAATGTCATTCACTTGACCTACATTAATTTTGATTTGATTTGAAAGCTTTTTTACAATTGCGCTCGTCACCTTGAGACGTAAGATATTAATTATTATTAATTAGATTAAGTCTCATTTGCCCAGTAATTTCATTAGCTACGGCGCCCTTCAGACCGAAACACACCAATCCATAATCTAGCTGTCATCCTGTGCAAAGGAGCCTCCCTCCGGCTTTTCTAAATCTATTGTACCACCGATACAATATTGCAACAATAATAATTTGAAAAATGAGCATCGATTTAACCGAACAGAGAAATAAGATTAAATACTGTTTGCATTTAACCTTATTTCCCTATTCGGGCTTTAACAGCTGCGCCACGCTCATTTCACGTCATTCATTTCATGAGACCACAACAAAAGCTTCCATTTACAATAAGGTCCCGTGTTCACGTTGGTTCAATTTAATATTGAAGAGCTCATTGAAAAAGGTACTGTTTGACTTTACATAGTGTTTGCTCGTATGTTGTGTTTGAAATTCCATAATAATTTAAATACTTTTATTTTGTTCATTCAAGGGATGTCCAATGCGTCTCAATCTCATAGAAATAAAGCTTCATTTTTAGGGTTCCGTAGCCAAATGGCAAAAAAAAGAAAAAATCCCTTAAAGATTCGTCATGTCTGTCTGTCTGTCTGTCCGTGTATATCACAGCCACTTTTATCCAAAACTATAAGAATTATACTGTTGAAACTTGGTAAGTAGGTGTATTCTGTGAACCAAATTAACATTTTGATACAAAAATAGAAACAAAAAACAATAAATTATTTTTCATCAAACCCATACGTGTGGTACTTCAAAAATGATATTGAGGTTTCTGATGAGTATAATTTCTTTCTAAACTGATTAGTTTACGCGAGAAACACTTCCAAAGTGGTTAAATGTGACCCCTCGCTGTAACTTCTAAAATAAGACAATAATAAAACTAAATAAAATATATCATGTACATTAGCATGCAAACTTCCACTAAAAATTGGTTTGAACCAGATCTAGTGAGTAGTTTTTAAAAAAAAGCTGCTAAAATAAAGTAAGAAAAGCCCGTTAGAAGTTAAATTTTGTCGTGGTTTTGTCCACGAAAGAGTGTTAAAGCTTTTTTACCTCAACTTTTGTACGAAAATATATCGCAGTTCCAGCAAAAATGTCACATGAACACAAAATCTATTTCCGACGAAAGTAGAGGTAGTGTAGTGTAATAGTATATTTTTCACCAAGGGGGGAAAGTTAGCAATTCCTATCGAGGTTGCAATTTGTAGACAATCAATTTGTACACCTACGAGAAGAATAAAAACTGATCATAATAATTTTAACAAACAAATTCAAAATACTATCAGACCAATAAGTAAAATAATTTATTAATAGGTTTAAAGACATTTGTAATCGACCAGTAACTACATGCTCAGTATCAGAACTAGTATATGACGCAGTATACTCGTCGAAGCATGCTAGCTAAGACTGCGGTTGTTTGCGGATATCTTTATGTACACCGATTACAATGAGATTTAATATTCAATTTACGAAATTCTTCTTTAGTTCGATTCAGAATAGATGCCATTTGGTCCCAAAAAAATTTAAATAGTTTGGCCCAGTAGTTTCAATTTTATGAAAATTTTTGTAAACGTGGATGATATAATTGTTTTGGTGTACGGCTTTTTAAGAATTTTTCATTTGTTTGTTTTATATTATTATTAACGGACACTAAAAATAAATAATAATAAGAAACTACGTTTAAAAAAACCGACTTCAAAAACTGAAAAGTACAAATTAAGTTATTACATATTGATAGCTTTGAAGTCGGTTCCAAGCCAAAATATTATGTTACAGTAGGAGCCTACACTCGCCACGCGTGACTTTGAGAGGGATAGGTTCGCCTAGAATAAAACAACCCAAGCGGGCAGACACGCGCGGCCAGACGCTATAATATAAGCCGCGTTAAGCACATGCAGTCTCTATTCGAATTCACATTTAGCTGAGACCTCGATGCTGATTCATCCTATCCGTGGCAGACTTTTTCAAAATATTTATAGACCGACGCGGCTTCCTTACAAGGCTGATCGCACAGTCAGTACACGGCTTATGACGTCAATTTTATCCGTAACAGGCGACTAGAACAAAGTTCATAGTTGACATACCCGGATTAAATATGCTTACATTACTCTTACATATTAGTATCCATAAGAGGAGATCAAAGTTGATTATAAATGTTTAATGACAGATAAAGATATGGGCCCGAATGCAACAAATATTAAAGATTTTGTTAAATGTGTTCTCGTTAATAGCATTAAACATAATATTAATTAATTTAGTGTAAATCTAAATTTATAAATACTAACTTCCTCTCTGATTTGTTAGTTATTATACTTTGTATAAGCCAAATGGTTTACACAAACCGTAATAAAATCGTATATGAAATCACAAACCACAGATATCAGTTAATGTAATGTAAATATTAATAACATGTGAATGGTACCAACAAGATTTATTGCTCTATGAGGATGGGTGGTGTGAAAGAAAAACTCATCTCAAACCGATGAATTTTATTACTGAATGTGATTTTTGGAGACTTGGTTACAATGTTTATTTCGTACAACTATGCGAAGTAAGTATCTAGTGAGGGTACTTTCAAAATACACACACAGATTTTGCCCTTCTATACTTGGACTTTGTAGTAATTTGTTTTTTTTTTCACGATTTTACTTATTACATATATTATTTATTTCATATCATGCTACTTATTAAATGCCCATGTCGGACTTACTCCCGTAACAGTTGGGAACTGTACTCTCGAAATTGTTGAAGAGTACGTCTACCTTGGACAAATAATTCAGTTGTGAGGTCCAATTTCGGGAATAAGGTCACTCGTCGAATCCAACTCGGATGGGCAGCGTTCGGGAAACTCCGTAAAATCTTCTCGTCCAAAATACCACAGCGTCTGAACACGAAGGTTTTCAACCAGTGTGTGTTGTCAATGATTACATACGGAACGCAGACGTGGTCGCTAACTATGGGCCTTAGGAGGAAGCTCATTGTCTCTCAACAGGCAATGGAGAGGTCTATGCTCGGAGTTTCCCTGCAAGAAATAAGGAGATCGCTAGGAGAACTAAATTCACCGACATAGCCCAAATTATTGCGAAACTGAAGTGGCAGTGGACAGGGCACATAGTTCGACGGACAGATGGCTGTTGGGGCAGTAAAGTCCTCGAATGACGACCACGTCCCGGAAGATCTAGTGTTGGTAGGCCCCCCACAAGATGGACTGAAGTGTCGTGTTAGCAAGAAAGGCAGTAGCAAGAGCATCGCTCTGTTCAACAGCAGTAGTAGTAGATATTAATATGCGTTTTGGTTTTAAGGATCGAGCTACACGCCCAACATCAGCTCTAGGATTATCAATTTTTACAAGTGTTTTCTTCCATATGTTGTTTGCCGATTTTTGCACAGCGAAACTAATCAAGCCACAGAGGCGATTTATTAGACTGCGAACAGATCTTCTCAAAGCTCCTTTAGATAGATTATTGTCACGACTCTTTCACGACATTTCTACTATTGAAGAAAATGATCTAGAAGAGAGATTAATGTTTTCTTTCAGTTGTGTGCGATATTTACTCCAGTCAGCATCGTGATGACGGTAATAGCGAGTTTTTGGATTGTGTTGCATGTAACCCCCAATGCTAAAATATATTGGATAGTGATTGGGTGATAAAGCTACTAATGCGTGGACTTCACTCATCTTTGGAATATCACGCGTTAAAACCAAATCTGGTTTAGTAGCTTTATAATCAGAGCAATAATTTACTTGTGTTGGAATATCCGGAGCAAGAATCGTATAGTCGCGTTTTAACATGTGATTAAATAGAAGCCTACCACGTGTATTAGTGTAACTACTTTGCTAGTAATTGTGATTAGCATTTAAAGCACCGGCGACAAGCACGTGACCACCAAGATTAAGTAAAATATCAAGATCATACTCCATTAGAGGTAGGTTGGGAAATTGGTAAGCAGATACTATAATATGTTCATTTCCTGATATTCTAACGCTAATGCCTCAATATTTTTAGTTTTAGGTATCGTAATGACGGAGTGATTTAGGTTATTTTTAATTAAAATGACTTCACCTTGCCCGCGACCAGTGTGATGCTTACCTTGTCGATAGCAAGTATGTAGTCCATGCCGCAGTTGCACATGAGGAATGACACCCTGGCCCATACGGCAAAAGAGAAAGCCGATCTCTTGTGAACTCTTTTCGCCTCCAACTCGACTCTTGACGACAACGGAAAAACACCGCCGACCATCCCGCGGTGTCAGAGCTCTATGCCTGAAGTACAGTTCAGACAGAAAACTGTAAGGCGAGCTCTGTTTTCGATGGACGTCAGGAAGTCTAGCGGGCCGGATGGCATTTCTCCAATCGTGCTTAGAACGTGTGCCCCTGAGTTGACGCCAGTGCTAACGCGTTTATTCCGGCACTCTTATTCTAAAGGCGTAGTCCCTGACTCATCGAAGTCAGCCCTTGTCCATCCGATCCAAAAAAAAGGAGACAGTTCGGATCCGGCAAACTACACGTCTATTGCTATTACCTCCCTGCTCTCCAAAATCATGGAGAGCATAATTAGCCGTCAGCTCTTGGTATACCTAGAGGGTCACCAGTTGATCAACGACCGTCAATACGGGTTTCGCCATGATCGGTCGGCAGGTGATCTTCTGGTATACCTAACACATAGATGGGTTGCGGCTATTGAAAGCAAGGGGGAATGCCTAGTAGATAGCCTGAATATAGCGAAGGCCTTTGATCGTGTATGGCACAAGGCGCTCCTCTCCAAACTTCCATCATTTGGGCTTCCCGAGAGCTTGTGCAAGTGGACCTCCAGCTTCCTTACTGGGCGCAGCATACAGATCGTTGTCGACGGATATTGCTCGAACCCGAAGCCCGTGAATGCTGGAGTGCCCCAAGGCTTTGTGCTGTCTCCCACGCTGTTTCTTCTGCACCTCCAACATTCATTGCTATGCAGACGACAGTACTGGTGATGCCGTATACACGGGCCATGCAGGTCTCTCTCGGGAAATCGTCGACAAGTGCCGGCAGAAACTTGTGTCTTCTATCGAGTCCTCTCTTGAGAAGGTCGAGGAATGGGGAAAATTGAACCTGGTCCAATTAGCCTTTACCACAAAAAAAAACCCCATTTGTCTTTGACAACAATTCCTTCAAAGGCTCGCCTAGTATCGGAATACTGGGTAGGGAAATCTCAAGCGATTGCCAATTTCGTGGTCATCTGGAAGGCAAAGCCAAATCGGCTTCAAAGAAACTGGGCGTCATTAATAGAGCACGGCAATACTTCAAGCCGGCCCACATACTAGCGCTCTACAAAGCGCAGGTCCGGCCACACATGGAAAAAAAAGCACGTACACCTTCCTTAAAGGCCGGCAACGCTCCTGTTGCAAGAGATTGTGGGCGTCGGTGATCACTTAACAACAAGTGACCCGTACGCTCGTTTGTCCTCCTATTCCATAAAAAAAAAGTATAGCCAGGTGTCATAAAGAAAATATTTGATGTGAGGCGAGTCTCGCAAATAAGAATTATATCGATAGATTCGGAATTCAGTGCAAATTCAAGTAATTCATGTTTTTTACTACGTACTCCATCAGCGTTCCATGAAAGTAGACACAGTGCGTTTTTATTAAACAAGGGTGTGTGAACACAAGCATAACCTTTTCTAATGGAGAGGTGCAAGATGTATATTGAGTTTTAAGTTTACGTAAGATTAGCAATATCTCAAACATTTCCTTGGCTGCTGCATTCTCAGTGGTAGGTAAGATCAGTTCAGCACCAATTGGGTTTGGAGAGCAGGCTATTCTTACTTCAGGTACTCCTCCAACTTTAGCGTTTGATACCGCAACATTTGCCCAAGTCATGGTTTTCGATATGGGTGTCGACGTACGTAATAACGGGAGTGGCTTACGTGCATAAATTTTTGACTGCAAGCGTTCAATGTAAGCTAGTCTCACTTTGCATTTGCTATAATTCGCAGGGTGTTCCTCATTTCAGTAACAACAGTGAGCAAGATCCTTATGGTCATTCTTTGAACACTCAGATATTGGGTGCATCCCTGTACATTTAACACAATGCGGTGGCATATTACAGTTTTTGGATGAATGACCAAATCTTGACATCAGAAGCTCTGAGTGCCGGATGTGCCGTTGGGCTTGAATTTCTGAATAGCAATTACGCAGTTAAACAGGTATATTATTTGCCGAAATCTAAAAATGTCAGCTCCCTCTGAAAGGTGAATTAATAAGGAGGACAAGGTAATTCTCTTATAGATTTTAATTTTGTAACCACTGTACCTTTGAATCCAAGCTTCTCCAGCTCATCGGGAAGGTCTTTCTCAGCCTATGCAGGTAAATCCTTAATAACTACCTCATAAGTCTTTTCATCTTTTCGGGTGTAGGTTAAAAAAGAAACACCGTCTGCCCGAAAGCCTTCTTTGATAGCTTGGTGGGAGTAAAAATTACGGCTACTTTGTTGCCGTTCCTATATTGAAAGTGAATCTGTTTTATGTATCTACTCACTGTTTCTTTGACGTTTTCATGGGTCTTAAATTAATTTATAGATAATGTCTGAACAGTGGCTGGGACTTTATTATAAAAGTGTATACTTTTACCCTTACAACTATTGTGTATCTTATGAAGCCTACTAGAATTAGTTAGAAGCAATCCCTTATTTCAAATCGCTTTTAAGAGCAAAAGATGACGATATTACATAATTACGGGGCTCATACGTGAAACAACTATATGAAGCCTGCTCTATATTAGACATGGATGTAAAACGATTGATCGCAGATATCGGAGGACAAAGAAGTCGCAATAAGAATCTATTTACCATATCACCTTCAAAGTGTCGAGCCATTATCATGATTTGTAGCATCGTAAAGAAAAGTTCGCTCAAGTGTTTCTTTGAGAATCTTTATATAGTCCACATCTGGCGTGATAAAGATTGCTACTTAGTGATCAAAGAGTTTTATAGTATGCGTAAGTAATATATTATCAAGATCGTGAATCATCAATAATTTTTCATTGCGGGACTAACACCTGTAAAACCTACCTTACCTTACGTACCTTAAAGGTATTATGTATCTTATGATGCCTACTACAATTGGTTACATGCAATCCCTTATTTCTAGTGTTATAATGATGAAAATAATAATTAGAGGAAAAATAATCGGGAATGCGGAATAAGAAGACTGGTTGCCGAAGGAGATAATCCTTGCTGAAAAGCATCCGGGAGTAGACTAGCATTACTCCCGTAGAACAACTGCTCTGTCACGCTTGTGATACAAATACAAAAAGATGATGCCCAATCAATCTTTAATGATTGAAAAGTAAAGAAAAAATAACTGAAAAGGTATTAGAATAATATACATATATATATATATATATATATATATATATATATATATATATACCTCAATACCAGTGGGAGGCTCCTTTGCACAGGATGCCGGCTAAGATTATGAGTACCACAACGGCGCCTATTTCTGCCGTGAAGCAGTAATGTGTAAGCATTACTGTGTTTCGGTCTGAAGGGCGCCGTAGCTAGTGAAATTACTGGGCAAATGAGACTTAACATCTTGTCTCAAGGTGACGAGCGCAGTTGTAGTGCCGTTCAGAATTTTTGGGGGTTTTAAGAATCCTGAGCGGCACTGCATTGTAATGGGCAGGGCGTATCAATTACCATCAGCTGAACGTCCTGCTCGTCTTGTCCCTTATTTTTATTTAAAAAAAAATCTATAAATAATTGTGTTCACCGCACTTAAACATATTGAATGTTAAATTTTAGGACAGTATAAAACCTGCTTACGGCCGTTCCCAATATTCAGTCTATCTCTTACTTGAGATAAAAATCGTAACTATCGTTGAATTTTCTATCCTAATAACCTTATCGACGGTAACTCACATTATCCGTACAATCTGTGTGTCAATGGGACGACGTATAGCTTACCAGCGATAGAAGTTTGTATGAAAATTGCAATTCACGCGTTCCAATACAAGAATAAGATAGTATATTGGGAACGGCCGTTAGTAACTAAGCGAAAATACGCAGAATCTTCCAAATACCTAAAATAGCCCGTCAAGGCGAATCAATAGTTTCACTGACTTTGCTCGTGATTTCGAATCCATCTTGTACATTTCACGGATTATAACGTCCATAGAACCCTCATAAGAAAGTATTTGATGTTCAGTTGAGATCAGAAGGCTCGGCTTATCTTTTTCTAACATAGAATACATTTCTTTTCGTTGATGTTAGAATAAAAATGTCTTTCTATTTAGTGTTATTTGTAGAGCTTGTTGGGCGACTATCAGGTATCTAAACCAACGGCAAATATAATTTTTATACATACTTACGTGTTTTAACTACGACGATTATTAATAGCTAACCAGTTGATTATAAATGAATTCAATTCAAAACAAATTTAGCAAAATCTCAGAGGAAAAAGAAGAACAATCTCTCATTTATAAATAGTAACTCTTGAAAGTTTCTCTGTCTAATTTTCTTGTAGCACATCACTTACATATTGGAATTTCAAAAACGTTAAATGGATAACATTATGAAATCCCTTCGTGAAAGTACAAGTCAATACTGGCTGTACGAAGTAATTTACTGACGTTTAACGATCGTCCGTTTATAATGAAACAGTAAACAGAGACAGCCATAAATACCGTTATTCAGACTGATTTATGACTTCCCTAGGCTCTTTTCATCCTAGTTAGTATTGCAATAAATTCGTTTCAATCCAATACGATTGAACATAAAAATTAGCTTTGCCAGATTTTTAGGTAGGTTTACGCGCTCTTTTCGACCCATACCGTTTCGTCCTGGGAAGATCGCGGAAGGATAATTCCTAACTTTTGTAGTGGGTGGTTGAAACTTGTAAGTTAAACTTATTAAAAACAGATATTTTTTATAGCTTGTCCCTTTTAAATGAATTAAGACAAGTCTGCAATAAAGTTAACACTCACAAGTGACTTCAATGATTAATTGTAGCTTTACATGAGTATCAAATAAATGGAAGGGAATGTTGTGATGATAAAATCTGTAATATGACAGGATTTTATAAATTTGTGCTATTGGTTTTATTTTTATTTTTAAATATCGAATAGAGATAGTTATTGATAAATGTTTTTTCCTTCATTCGAATTTTCCTGAGGATGTCTATATTATGTTTAATGATTCGGTAAAAAGAATAAAACTATTCGTAAATATTTATTTTTTAAGTGTAAATTGTGAAAATCGTCGTGATTTTAAATAAATAACTAGACTTAGTTATCTGTGGCACCAAAAAACCGACTTTAAAAAACTGAAAAGTATAAAATAACTTAATACAAATTTAATTTAATACACCTCTTATGCAAATCTTATTTATACCTTTAATAATTATAAAAAACTATTATTTGTATGTGCTACCTATTGATAAGGTTGAAGTCGGTGCCTGCCCGCTTGGGTTGTTTGGTTCTAGACGAAGATATCTCGCTCAAAGTCACACGTGGCGAGTGTAGGTATTGCATTTGGCCTGGCACTGACTTCAAACCTATCAATAGGTTAAATTAAATTTTTATGAAGTTATTTTATACTTTTCAGATTTTGAAGTCGGTTTTTTTAAACGCAGCTTTTTTTACTTCTAAGTGTCATTAATCAGGTAAACTATAAGATTTCGTTTCTTTTTATTGTCATATATTAAATACTACTTTTTTAAGTAGCTATGGGTAGGTCTACGAAATTCCTTGCAACCTAAACAATACATTATGTAGATAAATAATATCATAAAAGAAAGATTATTTCACGTTCTTGTGGGACACTGAAATATCGTGAATAAAGTTTGTTAGCTATGAATGACAGGTAGCCTAAAACCTACTTATTGGCAAATGAGTTAATAATAATAATATATAATCAATCTAAATGATATACTTCTGACACAAACTATAATAATATATCCACGTAAACAAAAATATTAATAACAATGTTCACAAAATGAAAACTACTTGGCCAAATTACGTCATATTTTCAAAAGAAGTTTCACGAAAATCGGATCATATGCCTCAGGATAATCGGTGAACATACATAAAAAGAAAATCCAATTGAATTGAGCGCCTCCTCCTTTTCCAAGTCGGTTGAAAACAACTGTGGTTTTTGTGACATTATAGTAAGGTAAACAAACCTTTGTTAGGCCATAGAGTACAGACTTTTTCTTTTAAATTATAAATGATCTTTCTTATAATGATCTTGGCTGTAGATATAAATGACCGATAAAAGTAGAGAAGTAGATAAAAATATTAACTAGTTATTTACGTCGAATCAATTCATTTGAGAGAGTAACAGCAGTACCTGTAACAGCACCAATCATACATACATACAATCATACCTTTCTTTCTATGGCAGAGCCTCTATGAGCGTCTGCCATATTTGCCTGTCATCTTCCACTAGCATCAAACCTTTCATACATGTTCGTAAATAATGATTACTTCCAGTAAAGTAATGCAATGTAAATGTTTGAACTAGAAAGGGTATTTACAACGTACCCGCTATAAAACTCAGCAGTTGAACTACAGTGAGCTTACGACATAGTTATTATTCCTTAATTGGTTGTTATTTCGCTGAAGTATAAGTAAACAGTTTTAGAGTATAATAAATAAAATACCATATAAATTGGTAGGATAAAACTACAATAGGTTGACAAGTACGGGTCGCATAAGAGTGGAGCGCTCGAAATCAATGACAAGAGGTTGAAATTGGGTGTTTTGCCATTTGGACGATAACGGTAACAAAAGATATCGTGGGACTGAAGATTTTTATATGTTTCACGTTGTATTAATTGTATTGTTAGGAACAGCAAGCCAGCGATTGAAGCTTGCTTCTTCATTGCTTGCTTCATGTAATCGTACAGAAGCGAGCGTAGCTCGAGGTATCACTAATTCTTCTTCGTCGGATTACAGAATCAAAGACCAAAACGAATTAGGCGCCACGTGGATAGATTGATATACTATTAGTGTCAATGTGTCAAGAGTTTCTCGCCGCCTCCGCAGTTCTGCTGCGACCACGATTCATGCAATTGGATCGAAATATCGGCAAATTAATAAAATATTATATAATAATTACCAAAGTTTAAAAATATATAGTAATTATACAAACCAACTTGTTAATTCCCTACAGTTCGTCATATTTGTTACCTGACCCAACATTGATAAATAAACAGCAAAGCAGTGGTTGAATGTGGTGTCTTTACTTCTAATTACTAATATTTTTTTATTAAATCTAAGAAAGTAGTTCCTTTATTTTCCATTTTAATTGTTTGTTTTCGTTTTCGATTTATAATATAAGTTGCATGTAAGTAATAATTCTAAAGAAGAAGATATGTAAATGGTTTTCTTTTATTTATAGGTATAGTAGTATGTATAGTTTTAATGTACTGTTTGTCTTCCAAATAAACAGAAATTACAGTGTAGGTATTAAAGACAAAGTTTAACAACACACACAGGTTGTTTACAAAAACAGGTACACCTAGCTGTCAATCCAAAATCAATTGCGACCTTGAAATCTTGGTCAAGCTTTATTTACACCGGTAGGTAACTCTCACAAACAATCGATGTCGGACGTAACTTTTGTAACATTTGGCGCCACTTCACAATCGGTGATTAAATCCGATTACATTCGAGCACGATCGTGTGGGGGGCATATTCGCTTCTGGTCGGTGATCATAGTTTATAATCGTTATAGTGATCACGGCAATCGATGAATTATCAGTTTTTCAGGCACGCATCAAAGAGAATTTGCGTCTTGTTGCGTGCCCACACGATCGCCGGTCATTGATTCTCTGGAGGATACTAGACAGTGAGCGAAGCTAGTTACTAGGATTACATAATGAGTTCAATTCACTTGGATACGTAATATATTTACTTTGTTTTATTAAGATGAATGCTCAATCACCTCAATCACCTGCATCCTCTCTTCTTCCTTTCTTTCCACAACTTTCGGTTCAACTAAATTCATAAGATGATTTTATAGGTACTGAAATTAAATTAATGGTAGCAGCAACTATGCCTGCTATGCATGCCATGTGTGGATTGATGCATCTACTGTTTTGTACTATATCTATGTTTATATTATTACTATAACTATGTTTTTTAACTAATAACAACATCTCAATAACTATAACTGTTTTGAAAAGAGCAACCTTTGAGTTTCTTACTAGTTCATATCTAAGGAAATCTGCCATAAGAACGGGCTGCACAAAAACTAACATAAATCAATCAAGTGTAGTGAAATTTACTAAATAAATATAATAGAAAATAATAGAATGCTGTGTTCACAATGGTGTTGGCGACCTTATAAAACGACAACATAACGTATATAATATGTATTCAAAAACCGAACACACTTTGGTACGTGTTGGATGAGCCAAGGAAACTTTCATATTTGATGGATTGATTAAACAATGTCAAACTAGACGACATGCTTGCTTATGTAAGCAGGCAATTTTGCACATTGGAGTACTTAGTAACGTAAACATTTTTTTTTGTTATATATATAAAATATAGAAAAGATAAAAAGGTATTCTCTGTGTGAATTTGAATAAAACTATTTCAAATTTCATCCATTTAAATATATATATTCTCATCCAATAAAAAAGTATTAAACTGAAGGTTTTGCATATTTAACCGATTGAAAAAGGGGAGGTTATCATGTCGTATGTATATTTTTATTTTTGCTACCCATGAACGTCGCCGTTTATTTACTTCGTTTTTTTATTTATTTGAATGTATGGTACATTTACTTTAAGATTGGTCTCGTTGAAATTATCAATTATAGTTGTGAATTTATAAAAAAGATCAAATATCGCCAGTGGAAATATTTAATTAAAAGATTAAATAATAAATAAAATTAAATATCTTTAGCTAAACAATTGCAAAGGGTACGAATGAAAATCGTACGATTGAAGTGGTCTTGTGATGAAGCCGGAAAGTAGGCTTAGTATCGGAATATTGAATCTCGGAGTCTCCAGTAATTGCCATTTCCGCAGTCTTCTGGAAGGCAAGGCCGAAGTGACTTCGAAGAAGCTGGGCGTCATAAATAGACCACGGCAATACTTCAAGCCGACCCACATTCTAGCGCTCTACAAAGCGTTGGTTCAGCCACATATGGAGTATTGCTGTCACCTCTGGTCTGGCGAACCCCAGTATCAGCTCGAAATATTGAACCGACTGCAACGCAGAGCTGCTTGAATGGTCAGAGTTCCAGTGCTCTGTGCACGACTAGATCACTTGACGTTGCGTAGAGACGTCGCTTCATTGTGTGTCTTCTACCGCATTTATCACGGGGAGTGTTCCGAAGAGCTGTTTCACCTGATTTATACTGCTGAATTCCACCTTCGCACGACACGCCACGCCTAGGATATAATTGTAAAATATAAGTTAGTATTGTTGCGGGTGACACCAAAAGTGAAAAGAGACCAATGAAATGCTAAACTAAATCAAAATTAACTCATTTAAAATTCAGTAAATGACTATTCTTTTTTGGTTTTTTAACTGAGTTCTCTTGATAGGTCTCATCATCCTCGTTTAAATGTCACTGCTTGTGGCGGCGGTGTGGGATGGGTCGTTCCTTCTCTAAAATATGGTCGAGTGAGGCGATGGCTGGCCCATGCGTCATGCTCCTGAACGGGCGCTACTCGTGGTGGCAGGTAATCCTGTAACCAGAACCTCTGCTTCAGATTCTTAAAAGCTATTATATTCTTTTTTATAATCGCTTAAAAAATGCTCGCAAAATACCTTTATTTATTTACGACATTTTTTGGATGATGCAACTACTGTACTCAACAAAATCTGTTTACTATTAATTAAAATTTACTTACTACAAAATAACAATTTTTTCTTCAATACCACATTATGACAATTTTAATTAAAAATTCACGTTATACGATATTTGTTCCATGTACCTACGTAACATAACAATTTCATATTTTTTTAAAGTGATAACCCTCATTTCTTGGATTAAATACATAAATTAAAATTGAAAAAAAAAATAAGATGTCGCTTGTTCAATTCTAAACAATTTGTTATTTAGATTTGAAAGAACGACATCTCACGTCAATTTCCTAATATGCAAATATTCGGGTTGAGCAACTGTAAAGTAGATCCTGTAGATGGCGCCACAACCTGAGAGTTGAACAGGACATACAAGATTTATCAACGATACGACACTTTGACTTTGGCATTGGGCTGTCTTAGCTTAAGATTAGCATAATTTCAGCTGTCAAATGACTATAAAAACGAAATCAAAGATTATGCTAAGCTTACTCTCACCTGAGTTTAGTGTAAGTAAAGTCTGAGCAGTCTAAGTATGTTTTATAGATCTCGGCCTTAGCATCAGTAGTCAGATCTCAAGTAGTTACTGTTCTGAATTTTTCATTATCAATATTTTGATGGATTGACTGGTGGCACGGGGAAGGGCGCTGATCTGCGTCGCGACTTGCGTAGATACTCTGGCTCCTTCTCATGACAAGTTACGTCAGTTGATGCTGGGGCTGTTACTTCGACTGCCGAAGACAGAAAACGTCGCAAATATGTCGGTCTCAGTGAGTCTTACATCTTTGTGCCATATGGTGTCGAGACACTTGGCCCATGGGACCGAGAGGCGCGGTGAATGTTCAAAGTACTATCTTATCGGCTCAATGGGACTACTGGAAACCCAACCGCTAGCAGCTATTTCGGTCAACGGATCAGCCTAGCTACCCATCGTGGAAATGCTGCCAGTATTTTTGGTACGCTTCCCCATAATGATAGTTTTAATTTAATATAATCACAGCATTGTCAATATAATTATAATATAAATTATGATTCAAATTAATTTTGACTTCTCAATATAGCTTAACAATCCATTAGCGACGAAGGCTGTTGTAATACTGCTACTAATGGCAACACTAACAATATAAAGTTACTGTAAATTGAGATAGCAAAAAAGCTTGGGACAATTTGCTTTCAGTTTCTTAAGAATGTTGCACAAAACTCAGTTAACTTTCAAATCAATGTTACAATGAAAACTCGTGCCTCGTGTCGAAGGTTTATTAAAGTATTGATGAGAAAGTAAACGATATTACAATGTGGAATTTATTTATTTATTTATTAGGTATACAAAGAGCTACATCACTGTAGTAAAAAATTAAGTTAAATAAAATATAAAAATAACAATATTGGATATATCCTAGAATAGTTTCACTGAAAATACAAAAGAATACAATGATACAGACATGACAACAGAACGTTAAGATAAGTAAACAATAGAATATTTAGGCGAACACACAATCTATATATATAATGACAATGGTCTTTGTTTGAGGCTCTTTCACGCCTAAACCGCTGATCGTATCGACATGAAACTACGACCATTCGATGCGAAATTTATCCTAGATAGTTTATGGCTACTTATTTTATTACGGCTTATTTTTGAAATTCCAACGTTGAGGCGCGGACTGACTTGGATTGTAAACGTTACAACCAATGGTACAATATTTGTGTTGATCATGAGGCTAAGCTAGAAATGGGTATATATTAAGCTATTGCATAGCTTCTATCGCGGGCCTTGAGCGTGGAGACCGAATCCAAAAATTCCGTAACGAAAATAACCTAACACTTACTTACTAGATGTATATAGATATTTCGCTACTGTCATTACAGTTGCTGTGGAACAGCAGTTATCACGTATGCTTTTTGTGGAGAAGGTCCCAGGTTCGAGCCTGGGGTACGTCTTGATTTTTTAATTTCTTTATTTTTTTATCACGTTTTTTTTAATTTATGTTATTATGACAAGCATTTTTATTTAGGTTTCGCCTGTCCCGTTGTCTGTCTGTTATCAAATCTTGCAAGTTAAATTTTACTCACTACCCGTTTTCTTTTTTTTAAATTAATTTTATCAAAAAAAATACTGCATTAATAAAATAAATAAATAATTATAATTGCATAATTTGACAAAAATGCTATGCAATACCTTTACCGCGGCAGTCCCCGAGTGCCACACGTCTTTTTTTACTGGTTTTCTTTTGTTTATTCAAAATATACATATTAAATTGAATAATTCTTCGGTTTAATTTTTAGAAACAAATCTTATAACTATATTTACAATACTACGACTACATAAAATTAAAACTATCATTACGTGGAAGCGTACCAAGAATACTGGCAGCATTACCCCGTTGGATAGCAAGGCTGATCCGTTGACCGAAATAGCTGCCAGCGCTTGGGTTTCCAGTAGCCTTATTGAGGCGCGAAGATAGTATTTTGAATATTCTCCGCGCCTCTGGGCCCCACGGGCCAAGTGTCTCGACACCAAACGGCACAAAGATGTATGACTCACTGAGACCAACATATTTGCGACGCTTGCTGTCTTCGGCAGTCGAAGCAGCAGCCCCAGCACCAACTGACGTAACATGGACATGAGAAGGAGCCAGAGTGTCGACGCAAGTAGCGTCCCACACCAGCGCCCTTCCCCGTGCCCAAGCCACCAGCGTCATTCCATCAGGACGCTTGCCATCGCGGCGGGTAATACCATTTGGCTCTAAAACAGCTGGTATATTAAGAGCGGCAAATGCCCTGCGGATGACTTCATTAATGCTGGCGTGACGACTGATACGGCCTGCCGATTTTAGGCAGGATAACCCGTGGCGTCCAAGAGCATCTACCTGAACGCCACATCTACATTGATGTGGTTCATTCAGTTTTATACCTAGCCGGAGTGATACGCATATTGACAATGTCATATTGTCAAGTAGCGTTCCAATCGGCGCAGAAGGCAAGGCTTGTAACCAAAAGCCCGACTCGTTTTGTGTCACGGCCAAAAGACGAGCACGCTCTGTTATGTCAGTAGATGAGATCAATAGATCATCAAAGGCTGACTTACAAAGAAGTGCGTCCCATGCTTTTTGACACTTTAAATCGTCTGGAAAATTTTGAATGTTTTATTTTTAGAATAATACTAATTCTATTAAATTCTTTAATAATAGAATGTTGCTATCGCTGAAAATTCAGAGATTTTAAGCTCCAAAGTTTATTTTTGGGAAGCAACTTCCAAATTTTTTATTGGACATTTCAAATATATATAAACATTCTATTCGGTTCAAATTTTTCACTCAGTCCTTCTTTATGTAATGTATCTTTTGCGTAGGAATATTTTCATTGCGTTATGTTGTAATCGTCTCTCTAAGAATCCAATTTTTGTGGATATTGAGGTATGACCGCGCCTTAATATATTTCCGTTTAAAATTCGCCCAGCAGAGCGGGCGGGAACGGCTAGTATTATACAAATCAAGATACCGACAGACATACTAGTCGATATAATAATGAATAACCACACAAGGTTTAAGGACAGTAATTTTTGTTTTAACTTATTCTTAAAGACGCAGCATAGGAGTGCGAAAACAGGTCGACATTAATGTGAGAATCCAATGAAGAACACGGTCTGTGAAAAGGCGCGCGAAACCCAATATTAAAATTACGGCAATTGGTTCCCGCGCATGACATATTAAGAAAGCTTAGTAATTTTATTATTACATGATTTATGGGAGACATGGGCTAGGAGTTTCTTATCAGTTCTTCTCCCTATGTCAAAGCCCCTACGAACTGATGTAGCTTCATGACGGTTACCAAATATTGTTGCAATATTTTGATATATTTTCTTCTTTTCTATGGTAAATAAATATATTTCTATCATTTTGAAATAATCACCAAAATCATCTTCATTGTATTTCTATCAAACAATTCGAGCATGTATTCTAAATACAGACGAAAAGATTAAAAGTAATTGGTCGAATCACAGAGAACGCGCGAATAGACTGATATGAATAAATTATGCAAAATACGTTCGGGTTTCCAGTTAGAATTCATTTCTAGCTGATGAAGGATTTTGCACTGAATTCATGGAATTTAGATATTGCTGTTAATGAAGGCGTTGACTCATTACTTTAATAATCACTAGATATTATAAATCAGACTACACCACGTCTGTCTGTCTGTTTGTAATAATAAAGTGGTGGAAGTGGAACTCAGTGGAAGGCTCCTTTGCACAGGATGCCGGCTAGATTATCGGTACCACAGCGACGCTTATTTCTGCTGTGAAGCAGTAATGTGTAAGCATTTCTGTGTTTCGATCTAAAGGGCGCCGTAGCTAGTGAAATTACTGGACAAATGAGACTTAACATCTTATGTCTCAAGTTGATGAGCGCAGTTGTAGTACCGCTCAGAATTTTTACGGTTTTTCAAGAATTCTGAGCGGCATTGAATTAATGGGCAGGGCGTATCAATAACCATCTGCTGAACGTCCTCCTAGTCTAGTCCCTTATTTTCATTAAAAAAAAACTCAAAAACTACTCCACAGATTTTGAAGCGATTTTCACTAAAAGACAGAGTGATTTATGACCAACCTCTGGTTTATATGATAAATGTTTTTCAAAGTTTTTTTACATTTATATTAAAGCCTGACTGAGCTAGTGGTCCCGGGCTTGAATCCCGGTAGGTGCAATCATTTATATGATGAATATGAATATTTGTTTCCGAGTCATGGATGTTTATGTGTATTTTTGTATGTTTAAGGAAGTATATTGTATTAAATATACTCGTATTGTTGTCTTGTACCCATAGTACAGGCTATGCCTAGTTTGGGGCATGATAATTTGTGTAAAAGTGTGTCAATATTATTATTTTTTATTATTTAATTACAGTATATATGTCCATTGTTGCAGAATTATTAGTACTTCTGAAAAATCAGTCCTTTCAGTTCGACCTATACAAATTCAAACCATCTGACGCCGTATTTATTTAAAATACAAACGGGGTTATTACAAAGACATATTTAAACATGGCTTAGACACGCGTTTTCTCTAAAGATTGTTGAACAACAGAAAGATACACATTTGTAACAGAACTTTTTTAAAACAAGTGTTCAATGTAATAACACAGTTTATTTTTAAAACAAACGACTACACATATATTTTAGTTAACAGCGTTTAGTTTTACTTTCTGCTGTAGAAATCAGCTGTATAACTATCACGAACATTTTATGCGTAGAAATCGAGAATTCAATTTTCAAACTAAACTTTCCTAACTTAACCGCCAGTAAGGGTGGTTAGTGGTCCCTGAAATCAAAAAACCAGCCAAGTGCGAGTCGGACTCGCTCATGAGGGTCCCGTAGCAGTGAAAAATTGAATGAAAGGTAAATTGCGATTAACGATTTATGACTTATTAAAAAAACTACTATCTGGATCTCGTTCAAACCAATTTTCGGTGGAAGTTTGCATGGTTATGTACTTCATATATTTTTTTTAGTTTTATCATTCTCTTATTTTAGAAATTACAGGGGATAAAATGATATTAGAACACTCAGTATCATTTTTAAGAAACTATCCATAAATACCCCACATGGTTTGATAAAAAAATTCTTGAATTTCAGTTATAAGTATGGGTTCCCCCAAAATTTATTCTTTTTTTTTCTATTTTTATGTGAAAATCTTAATTCGGTTCGCAGAATACATCTACTTAGCAAGTTTCAACAGTATAGTTCTAATAGTTTTTTTTTGCCATTTGGCTACGGAGGCTACGAGGCTAGTTGCCCACTCTCCATACAATACTCAAACAGGAAAGTGCCTTGGTGGAATTCAAACTTGAACAAACTCAGGAAGAAATCTAGAAGGTTGTTTAACAGGGCTAAAAATACCCAAGAATGGGCACCCTATAAAGAAGCCCTGACATAATACAACAAAAAAGTTAGGAAGGCCAAACGAGCATCTTGGAAGAGGTTCTGCGAGGATTTATCAAAAACTCGTCAAGGAGCCCGAGTACACAAACTGCTCGCTAAGAACAAACCTAGCCAAATCGGCCTGCTTAAGAGACTGGAATCCAATAATCTCTGAATTAAAATCCAAAACTAAAAATAACAAAAAAGAAGAGGACACTGTCAGTAAAGTTTGCCAAAAACCATCTGTCTATAGCAAATACCACCTCCGAAGCAATAAATGGCGCTAAACTTCATAATGACAACTATGTCAAGTACTATCTTGACTTATTTTATCTGCAGTCCCCCTGATAACGAAATCTGGAAAGGTCTTGAAACGTCGAGTCAACTAAAATAACAATAAAAAGTGTGTGTGTCAGCTCCGACGCAGGACTGGAGTTTACTCCTCAAGAACGATTGTCTTTGAACAGGTACTAAACAAAATCAAGTCCAATGGAGTCGGTTACAAACAGACATACAGCAGAAGCTAACAAAAGCGTATTAATTAAAAAATCAAATAAATCCTTAACGCTCAAAATATGTCAGGAAATGCCCGAACACAACTCCTGTTAAAAGCGGAAATCAAAATTCCAATTTTAAAAGGTCCATCAAGTTACATTTTGGCACACCCTAATAGGTATATTATATTACATGCGTAAGCTATCAAGCAGTATACTGTGTATGCTGGCTACAAACAAGTATATATATATACACACAACTAAAAAGTAAAAAGTGCGCGAGAAATGATGCGTACCAAAAACGTTACCATCCCATTTGATGAGTAGGTTTCACTCTCCATATTTTTCTCATACCGGGCGCCTTATATGAAAATCGATTCTTAAGGAGTAAACTCCAAAAATGTAAGTTTATTCGCAAAAATATAATGTAAAACTCGCGTTTTAGTCCTTTAAAAGTTTTTTTTATTTATATGTGTAACACTCGCATTAATCAAAGAAAAATCCGTTTTTTTGCCGTTTCGCGACGGAACCCTAAAAAAATATTGAAAGAGAAGAAAATCTGAATGTGTGAGTATTTTAGTTAATTGTTTATAAGCGAGTCGTAAATCTGCCCAATGTCATCATCTGCCAGACGAACCCGTTTTCTTACATTTATTTCAATGAAAAACCGTTTTAAATTAACAAGATTACTTTTCTTGCTTTTACTTTTTTGCTGTAATAAATAAAGTTGGATTATGTTGTTTTGTGTTCTGTTATAATCCTTGTTCTAAGTCGTTACACTTTTGATGACGAGCCCTATCGTCATTAATTACCAGTGGAAAATTCAATACAATCTCTCTCTTTTAGTTTATCTAGATTTCAATTTAAAAGACATAAATAGGTTATAAGACAGCTTTCATCATACTTTATTGTCATATAGTCTTTATTACATCGATTTTACGCACATAATCCAAGATATTGATCACGCGTGCTTTTTTTTGCAATTTCACATTTGATAGCATTTTTTTTCAACACTTGCAAAGAGTTTTAATAAGATATAGACTGAGATCTATACAGCATAATTAGACTTTGGACAGACTTTACTTACGTAAACTTAGCTGAGTTCAAACTTTAACAATCTTTGATTTGTTATATAGTATAGTCATTTAAGGCCGCTATCTCGATAAATCACCAAAATAGCGCATTATTGAGATCATTTTCGAACGGTATATATAAAGCTTTTATTTTTACATAAAATAATTATATTATTTCTACAAAGTATGAGAAAAAACTTAATTTTTTCTTAACATTTCCATCTTAAATCGCGAAAAAAAATCACTAAAGTACCCATAACTATTACAGTTGAAGCGACGCTAATAATTCAATCTGGATAAAAATCGTATGACATGACATATTATTTTTGTTATTTTTGTAAAGAAAATTGTATTATGTTTGTAATAAATTTAAAATGCTTCTAATTCTGAATTAAAACTAAGGCAATTTTGTACTAGAGGGATAACCTAGGTCTGCTCGATTCCTCAAGGCCGTTGGCTCGGTCTCCAGCCTTAACAGCTGAGATTATTATAGAAAAGTGAGGCACGTGTTAGAACTAGCTACTAGAAATAGAGTATAGAAATTACAAGTAAAGCCAATATGAAAATCTAATAAACCTTATAAAAGGCATTTATTTTCTCAAAATTGATTACTTTAGAATATATTTTGATGTCATTTCTAATAACTACTAGATACTACTACCGCTTCGGAAACAAATGGCGCTCTGAGAGAGAAGAAGCAGCGCAAGAAACTCTTCCAGCATTCTTTTTTTGCGCTCTTTTCAATAAAAATATACAATATTGTACAGTCATTTGTATCGCTATAAATAAATCATAATCTAGTCCCAGGCTGTCCGATCATTTAGATATTCAGCAGTGGAGTAATAGGATTTACGACAGAGCCATATTTTTATATATATTCAAGTCAACCACCATAATTATTATTGATATATACATTTTATTACGTCATCACACTACATCGGTTCGTAAAGGAGCTTTGACATAGAGGCAGAAGAACCGATAAGAAACTCCCAGCTCATCTTTTAAATCATATTACAAAATATACGGTATAATCTATGTCAAAATATATCCAACAAGTTGAGGAATCTTTAATTAATTGTACTTTTGTTAAAATACTAAAATAACATATATAATATCAGAACAGAAAATAGAAGAAAATAATGAATAATAATTATAAGTACTTGACTCTGTCGCGTCCGTTCGGTGCAGCAGCCACGAGCCAAATGTGACTAATCACCACTGCGCTGCACCGACGAAACCTTAGTAGACTTAGGTTGGCAATCCTAGCTCGAACAGCCAATCAGGAACAAGCTCCTATTGGCTGTATTGGCTTTAAATATAAATAAGCTACTTTTTAGTTTAAATATGTCAAAACATAACTCTTTTACATTGAATTATTTACATTAGGTTTTATTCAGTGTTATTTACTTCGTTAAGATTATTAAATAATAACTTGAAAGCTTAATATCTAACACGTGCGTTTCATTCTACACAGTATAATGTCGATTATTATTAAACAAAATAATTATTCCGAATTAATCACTCAGTGTTGAAAAATAGTACCAATCTATATCTCATCCAATTTCTGTCTACCACGCAAACTGCAAAGTATTAAAATGTGGGGATAAAAAACATGTTAATAATTTACCCCTTTGATTTTTGTATGAGTTCACTTATAAAAACACACACGAATAATTATGACCGCGTTGTAGTAAGTAAAGTGACATATAATTAAATTTGTTGAAAGACTTACATATTTTAAAATACAAACTCTAGAATAACTTAGGGAAATATTGAATTTACTTTTCTACTACTACTATGGGCCTTATGAGAAAGCTCATGGTTGCTTATAAGGCAATGGAGAGGGCTAGTTAGCGACCACGTCTGCGTACTTCTTCTTAATTTCTTCTTTACTTGAACAATTAAGCATGCACACTTGATAACAGATGATGTTCGCGCCTTTTACTTACGATTAAATCTATATTATAATATTTACAATATATTTATTTTTAGAGATCTTTTAAAATACTGTACTGATATGGTCGTCCAGTTTCAAGTAATTTGAGCGTATAGATATTCTATTTCGTTTTTTTTTTTCATTTACCTTTTTAGATTCACCAGTGGTACTAATATTACATTTATAATGATGCTAAGTTACAAAGGTCTTATTACTAAATTCACTACCTTTTAAGGTGAATACCACATGCTAAAATATGTTTGAAATCTTAATACATATATTTCTTTTATGCGTCTGTTGAAACTGAACTAATCCTAAACGGCTGGACCGATTTTAATGAAACTTTCTGCGTGTCTTTAGGTGGATTCAGGATTGGTTCAGATTCACAATTGAACTACCTCCTAAATGTCTGGACCGATTTTGACGATTTTTTTGTGTGTTCCAGTGAATTTAAGATTGGTGTGCGTCTTCAGGTGGCTTGGAGAATGGTTTGATTCACAATTGAACCACCTTCTAAACGGCTGGACTTATTTTGATGATTTTTTTGTGTGTTCTAGTGAGTTTGAGATTGGTTTAGATTCTCAATTCCGTCCATATAATATAATTCTCCTCCTCATGTGTCTGTTAGTGAACTCCTCCTAACGACTGGACTGATTTTTCAAATTTAAAACGTGTTTACAGGACAACTTCTGTCGGCTGCACTAGTAGATATATAAAATAAGTATTTATTAATTACACAAGAATGCACATTAATTATTTATTTACAACATATATTTTACATTTTTGCTAAGCCTTGGCAACGAATCACTGAATAGATCAGGTGAATTGATCCCCAAAATAGTTCTGCGAGAAGGTTTTTCAAATAAGTTCACAGGTTTACGTGGGCATCTAGGTACTCTAAAAATAAACATAGACACAAGAAAGGAGTTGTCATAAATACTGTTAATACTTTTGAATAAGAAAAGTAAATTCAATATGTCACTATATTGTTCAAGAGTTTGTATATTAAAATATGTCTTTCAATGTATGTTGCGAGTAATCTAGATTGCCAAAGTGAGAAAGACAAGTGACAAAGAAAATGGTTCTGGATTCTTTCAATTCTGATACAATAGCAAAACTTGGAAAGTAATATTTATTTATTAGCATCGCCAACACAATAATCACTAACTAATTACATTAAACATTATTCTAAATTAGTATAAATCTAAGTGTTACAGACCTTACAGGCTACGACCACATGCAAGTATAACAAACCTATACATAATTTTTGAATTTTAATTGTACAACATAAGACTAATACTAAGAAATAATATAATAAAATACAAAACAATTATATAATTAGTTTCTATAAAGTGAATATTAATTAAAATGAACAAAACTTATTTAACTTGGTTAAGTACTTCTACTGGTTAGTAGATGTTACTATTTACCAGCACTCCTTTCCACAAGATGCCGGCTAGATTAAGGGTACCACAACTATCACTATTTATGATCGATGGGGGACTCGCACCCGCGACTTTTCGGGTTCCGTCCAAGCCTCTTCCACTGAGCTAACCGTTCGAGTGGCGTATAGTTTGTAAATCTTGCTATGTCTTGTTCAACTCTCAGGTTATGGCTCCATCTACAGGATCTATTTTACAATTGATAACCTGCTCAACCTCAATAATTGCATATTAGGAATTTGATGTCGCTCTTTCAAGTGACGAATATCATTCATCATTCTTACAAAAAAAAAAATGTTCAGATTGATTCCGCCCACATTTTATCTTGCAACACCAGAGGAATCACAGTAGCATTACCAGCGTTTTAGAAAAGTGTTCGCAGTTTTATTAAGGTACCCATCTAGTATCATTCTGTAAAGTCAGTCATTTCCTTGACCTGCCTGAATAAGGCGATTTTGATTTTATTCCCCTAAAGGATTGAGCTTTTGATTACTGTTAGTAAAAATAAAATATTAATTACAAGTTTAAGCAGAATTGTCAAATTGTAAGCAGAGGTATTTGGTGAGTATTGCATGACATGTAGATTAGGATTATTTTATTGTTGTTTGCTGAGTTCTCGTAGCAGGTTTCACATGCTCGCTTAAATGTCACTGCTTGTGGCGGCGACGTGGGACGGGTCGTCCCCTTCCCTATTATCATAGGGTATTATTATTATTTCCCTATTATGTTTGAGGGAGGCGATGGCTGGCTCATGCGTCATGCTCGTGAACGGGCGCTGCTTGTGGTGGCAGGATGATCCTGTTGCCGGCGACTCGGTTTCAGATTCTTAAAAGTTATTGTGTATACATATGTATGGATATATACATATTTATTTATTTATAATCGCTTATAAAATGCGCACAGAATACCTTTATTTATTTATGGTGTATGTGGAAGATGCAGCTATTGTATTTGAGTGTGTTTGTTGCATCATTTTACATATTATATTGTAATTGAAATGATTTGTAAATCGATGTAAATGTAAATCTTGATATAAAAGAGTGACAATAAGTTTTATTGCTACTTCTTCTCATTAGCTCAACCCTTTACCAAGTAGCGGTAGATTCAATAAGAAAAATATATATATTTTTTTTGACATTCATAAGTGCAATTTCCGTGACATTTAAGCACCGCATAAGGAAGCTCATTCCATAGCTTGGTTGTTCGTGGAAGAAAGTACCTTGAAATCCGCACTGTGGAGGTGCTCTACACATTTTTTTTGGATGGAAAAGGAGGACAAACGAGCGTACGGGTCACCTGGTGTTAGGTGACCCGCCGCCCACATTCTATTGCAACACCAGAGGAATGATAGGAGCATTGCCGGTCTTTAAGGAAGGTGTACGCGCTTTTTTTGAAGTACTACATATCGTATCGTTCCTGAAACACGGCACAAGTAAGCTCATTCCATAGCTTGTTGTAAATGCTACTTGATGTCGATAGCTACTTGATAGCTTGTTGTTGAACCATCTTGGAAGAAAGTTCCTTGAAAGGCGCACTGCGGAGTAGCGCGACACATCCATAATGTGGGTGGTAATTTGTGGCGAGTCGTGCGAAGGTGAAATTCGGCTGCAGGTATCGGGTGAAACAGATCTTCGGAACACTCCCCGTGATAAATGTGGTAGAAGACACACAATGAAGCGACGTCTGTATACAACGCCAAGTGATCCAGCCGTTCACAGAGCAATGGACCCCGACAATTCGAGCAGCTCTGCGATGCACGTGGTCAAATGGTTCGTGCTCATACTGGGGTGCACTAGACATGAGATGACAGCAATACTCCCATGTGTGGCCGGACCTGCGCTTTGTAGAACGATAGAATGTGGACTAGCTTGTAGTATTGCCGTGCTTGTTGACGCCCTGCTTCTTCAAGTGAATACTGGCTTATATATAATATTATATCCATCAGAGGGAGAGAATAAGAATATTAATATGAATTAATTATGCAAAATACTGAGCAGTTAACACTTAGATTTTAATTTACTATTCTAGACGACTTTGCACGGTATGATGAATACAAAATTCAATTTATATATTTTAACCTCTACTATTTTGTTTTTTTCGTTCATTGCGCATAGAATATTATATGGTACTTCTTATCTACCTATAGAAAGAACCATTTAAATCTCACGCACCAACTCTTTCATTTCATTCATCATTTATACGTCTAGATAGAATGTCTAGACAGCTGTGAAAACGTCGAAAAAAATAGAGGCTAACAGTAAACCTCTATTTTGGGCAATGCACACTAACACGCAGAGACATACAAATCGCGGGTGTAAGACGTAGCTTGTCACGCACACTAAAGTAATACAGCTGGCTAGCAGCAAGAGGCTCCATATAGACGTATCTAAGCTATCGATGTATATGAAAATCCCAGAAAATTTACAAGATAAAATATATATTACGAAATTCAAAAGAATTCATACGAAACGTCGTGTGTTGTTTAGATTACTTTAACATTAACGACTTTCTTAATGATACCACAGATTGGGAATGGAGCGACCGCCCTCAGGCTGGTTAATGTTTTTTTTACGATATTACATAGTAACTATATTTTACTTAAAAACGAATGGAGCCCGCTGATATCATGTTTTTTCTTTCGTTACATTCCGTTATTCTCAGGTCTCAAAAACATACTTGTTCAAAAGAGTGGTCAAATCATCAAAAACGTTGATGTTAATAAGTGATTCTAATTCTTATTTTGAATAAAAATATTTGAATTTGAATTCGACATAGTAAATGTTTCATATGAGGTAGTTTGTTTTGTTTTTCATAGCAGACTATGTACGAAGTAAAAATTTCATAGAAATTAAAATCAAAATATAACATTAATATTAAACAAAACACAACGAACTAAAATCTAATATTTCTCACACAGAACCTATGTAAGATTAAAACAATGTTAAAAAGTAGAGACTTTATTAGAATGTGTAATTAGTTAGGAAATACATTCTACTAATAAAAATTTTTAATAAAAAAACAATAAGCATAAAAAATCTATTCCAAAACAGTATAATATGCACTAAAAAGTAAAAAAAATAATTTCGTATTCTTCTACAACTTAATAATATTTTTTTGTGTTTTCGTAAGTAAAAAGAAATGAAAAACATTAGACTATTTAACAGCTATTACTCTTTTTAGAATCGGTGTAATCTCGCCGCGCCTCGTCGCGTCGCGCGTGCGACACAAGCACATCTCACCTATAACTATGTATGTAGTTACAAACCTACTATGGCTGACACCGACTAAATTTAGACCGACCGACTGAAAAAAACTACATTTGAATTGAGAACATCCTCCTTTTTTGAAGTCGGCTAAAAATCTGAAGACAATCCGCTAAACAATTTATACACGAAAGCACGAAAGGTTAATTCAATTCATAGGATCTGCTTCAAGCTTATTACATTTGACGGAATGCTGGAAATTTAAGGAGTGCCTGTTATTTCTTCTGCCTTATATTCGGAAAACGTATTTTATTATATTGACACGTTCACTTATAAATATTAAACGATCATGAATAATAATATAAATTGGGCTTCATTTTTAACGGTACACAGTTTTATATGAAATCCATTTCATCTTTATTTGGATGTAAGACGTATTTCCTTGAATATTATATTGTATTTTACATTTATCTTATAATCTTTAACGAGCAATTCTTGTATATAAATATATATTCTGAATCTCGGAAACTCTCTCGGATTTTAATGCTAGGTTTTAATTTAAAAAAATTTAGTTTTATACGTGTTTTATTGAGAAACTGCTACATTAGAATACAAAGGTAAATTTCGCCACACTATACAAGACTATAATAGCTCAGATGGGACATTGGGTGATCCAGAAAGCAGAAGACCTCGGCTCGAACCTAGATGTCCTAGTAGTTCTTTTTTGTTCAAGTTTTGTACCTTCTTAAAAACCGAGCAAGGCGTCCAGATACTGTTACAAATGGAATATCAAAATTATCTTTTATATAAATTTTCTCTTTAATGTAGGATATCAATCGGAAATGATTTGACTTGTTCAGTTCATCAAGCGAAATTAAAAATTTTTTATTCAGTCACAATCTTATATCGGCGATCCGAAATATTAATTGGAATTTCAGTAATCGATCTATGGTATGTTTTGGTGATCTTTTTTTCATTCCATCCATGGGATGACGTGTTGGTTCATACCAATTATTTTTTTATGAAAATAAAAGACGAGACAAGCAGGACGTTCAGCTGATGTAATTGATATATGTCTATTACAATGCAGTGCCGCTCAAGATTCTTAAAAAACCTCAAAATTTCTGAGCGGCACTACAATTGCGCTCGTCACCTTGAGAAATAAGATATTAAGTCTCATTTCCCCAGTAAGCTAGCTATTACGCCCTTCAGACCGAATCACAATAATGCTTATATACCTATTACTATTTCACGGCAAAAATTTGCCCCTTGTGGTACCCATAATCTTGACTTTCCAGAGTATCGTTTCGAAAGGAATTCAATAAACGAGATTTTTCTACAAAAAGAATTGTGTTCAATGTCAAATGCTCATGCTAATGTTATTTAATGAAAATTGTATTGATTTTACGTAATTGTATAGCTTGTGTACTGTAGACATCATCAGCCGGAAGACGTCCACTGTTAGACAAATGCCTAACCTAAGATCTCCACGACGATCGGTCCTGCGCTGCCCTCATCCAACCTATTCCAGCGAACTTAACCATATCGTCGGTCAAGTTAGACAGTTACATAGTGATACATAAGATTGTGCCTTTCATCACCACAGAAAGCACTTAAGATTTTTCCGCATCGTTTCACACTGGAGCATTGTGACATGACTGATGGCCTGAAAATAGACGAATACCGAATATGCTTTTGTTATGAGTCAGAGTTGCAGCCTTAGATTAAGGACTGGTCTCTGCTACGCTCCAACTAGATACCGCACTAACTAAGAGCAATAGCTTTTTTATAAAGGCAACTATTAGATGCTTGTGTGCGTGGCATCTTGACACTCAATGGCATCTTTGTTATTATACATTAAAATTAATAAAATACTTACTGATGATATGTGATCCCAGTGTTTTTCTTATTTTTGTAGTATTATTTTAACAAAGTTTTACTACGCAACCCGGCATTTTAGTTTCAATTATTAGCAAAGTTTAACAGAACATATGGCAAGTCAACGTCGCACGAATAAACAAACAAATAAAGCTGTTCCTGGACGGTCAAGCGCCTTGATAACAATCACATACATTTATGCTTGAGCAAAGCATGTTTTTCGTTTGTAATGTTTGCTTGATGCTTGAGTGCAGCATTAATGTGATTTCTCCGTGCTTCATAACCTTCCGTGATCGGCAATTGCCCCCGCTCCGCGGTATGCCATAGATCGACGCGATTTTGGCGCGCGCGCAGCGGCTTGTCAATGCGTATTATTTTACGTGTATTAAGGCGAAGAGTAAGCAGAAAACACGCAAACATGGTGTTTTTAGACAAGTTTTGTGGTGAAAGTATAGTATTTCGAGCTACGAACACTACTTAATCCTGTTACACATATCCTTAAGTCTTATTTGTAGGTTACTAATGCTTGCTGTTGGTTATAGTTAGCACTACCGAGCCTTTTTGAACTACCACTTTTCTTTGAAGTTAAACAAGTTTTTTGGCATGGCGTGACGCATTTTTTTGGTAGTTCTCTCAGAAAAGTTATTCTTATAGCTTGTACTTTTTTGTGTAGGTTCATTTATTCAGATTAGTAGTGAATAACGAGGATTGTAAGCATATAAACTGTTTTCCACCCAAGAATTTTGAAAATATTGGCTTTGTTACATAGATGGCGGGCCGGCAGCCGTGAACTCATATCGCTCAAGGTCGCTGGCATTTAGTGTCGCCTTAATATATTGCTTATAATTAGAATAATTTGAGTGAATTTAACAGAAAGCTATTGAAACAAGCTATAAGACTATGCAAAATAAACCAACTTATAAACAAAATGAGGTTCAGAACTTGGTCAGGGCTCTGTGCACTTCTGATTTTGGTATGTGAAAAATCTAGTGACATAATATGTAACTTCCCGTTTTGGAGGATAGAATATCCTTTTGGTTTGGTTATTTTTTTTTTAACGACGCGACATTTTAATAGTGAACCCGGTGTAGAACTAAACTTGTATTTCATACAAACAATTGGAGCATGTATTCTAAATACAGACGAAAAGATTAAAGTAATTGGTCGAATCACAGAGAACGCGCGAATAGACTGATATGAATAAATTATGCAAAATACGTTCGGGTTTCCAGTTAGAATTCATTTCTAGCTGATGAAGGATTTTGCACTGAATTCATGGAATTTAGATATTGCTGTTAATGTAGGCATTGACTCACCACTTTAATAATCAATAGATATTATAAATTAGACTACGCCACATCTGTCTGTCTGTTTGTAATAATAAACTCAGTGGGAGGCTCCTTTGCACAGGATGCCGGCTAGATTATCAGTACCACAGCGACGCTTATTTCTGCTGTGAAGCAGTAATGTGTAAGCATTTCTGTGTTTCGATCTAAAGGGCGCCGTAGCTAGTGAAATTACTGGACAAATGAGACTTAACATCTTATGTCTCAAGTTGATGAGCGCAGTTGTAGTGCCGCTCAGAATTTTTATGGTTTTTCAAGAATTCTGAGCGGCATTGAATTAATGGGCAGGGCGTATCAATAACCATCTGCTGAACGTCCTCCTAGAGTAGTCCCTTATTTTCATTAAAAAAAAACTCAAAAACTACTCCACAGATTTTGAAGCGATTTTCACTAAAAGACAGAGTGATTTATGACCAACCTCTGGTTCATATGATAAATGTTTTTCAAAGTTTTTTTACATTTATATTAAAGCCTGACTGAGCTAGTGGTCCCGGGTTTGAATCCCGGTACGTGGAATCATTTATATGATGAATATGAATATTTGTTTCCGAGTCATGGATGTTTATGTGTATTTTTGTATGTTTAAGGAAGTATATTGTATTACTCGTATAGTTGTCTTGTACCCATAGTACAGGCTATGCCTAGTTTGGGGCAAGATAATTTGTGTAAAAGTGTGTCAATATTATTATTTTTTATTATTTAATTACAGTATATATGTCCATTGTTGCAGAATTATTAGTACTTCTGAAAAATCAGTCCTTTCAGTTCGACCTATACAAATTCAAACCATCTGACGCCGTATTTATTTAAAATACAAACGGGGTTATTACAAAGACATATTTAAACATGGCTTAGACACGCGTTTTGTTAAACAGTGACGTAACTATAACAAAGTCAGTGACCTAGTTATAACGACGTCTAAAATGCATTATCTCTTATTACAAAACAGTGTTTAGTTTGTGTTTAACTAAAACGTCGTTAAACACAACTCAAACTCTGACGTGTACAGGAACAATTAAAAGAACGGAACACAATTTTTGTCAGGTGTCATCATATTATTATGAATGTGATCTGTCCGTTAATAATAAGCAAGGTCTAAAGATTGTTGAACAACAGAAAGATACACATTTGTAACAGAACTTTTTTAAAACAAGTGTTCAATGTAATAACACAGTTTATTTTTAAAACAAACGACTACACATATATTTTAGTTAACAGCGTTTAGTTTTACTTTCTGCTGTAGAAATCAGCTGTATAACTATCACGAACATTTTATGCGTAGAAATCGAGAATTCAATTTTCAAACTAAACTTTCCTAACTTAACCGCCAGTAAGGGTGGTTAGTGGTCCGTGAAATCAAAAAACCAGCCAAGTGCGAGTCGGACTCGCTCATGAGGGTCCCGTAGCAGTGAAAAATTGAATGAAAGGTAAATTGCGATTAACGATTTATGACTTATTAAAAAAACTACTATCTGGATCTCGTTCAAACCAATTTTCGGTGGAAGTTTGCATGGTAATGTACTTCATATATTTTTTTTAGTTTTATCATTCTCTTATTTTAGAAATTACAGGGGATAAAATGATATTAGAACACTCAGTATCATTTTTAAGAAACTATCCATAAATACCCCACATGGTTTGATAAAAAAATTCTTGAATTTCAGTTATAAGTATGGGTTCCCCCAAAATTTATTCTTTTTTTTCTATTTTTATGTGAAAATCTTAATTCGGTTCGCAGAATACATCTACTTAGCAAGTTTCAACAGTATAGTTCTTGTAGTTTTATTTTGCCATCTGGCTACGGAGGCTACGAGGCTAGTTGCCCACTCTCCATACAATACTCAACCAGGAAAGTGCTTTGGTGGAATTCAGACTTGAACAAACTCAGGAAGAAATCTAGAAGGCTGTTTAACAGGACTAAAAAGACCCAAGAATGGGAACCCTATAAAGAAGCCCTGACAGAATACAACAAAAAAGTTAGGAAGGCCAAACGAGCATCTTGGGAGAGGTTCTGCGAGGATTTATCAAAAACTCGTCAAGGACACACACTACACAAACTGCTCGCCAAGAACAAACCTAGCCAAATCGGCCTGCTTAAGAGACTGGAATCCAATAATCTCCGAATTAAAATCCAAAACTACAAATAACAAAAAAGAGGACACTGTCAGTAAATTTTGCCAAAAACCATCTGTCTATAGCAAATACCACCTCCGAGGCAATAAATGGCGCTAAACTTCATAATGACAACTATTTCAAGTACTATCTTGACTTATTTTATCTGCAGTCCCCCTGATAACGAAATCTGGAAAGGTCTTGAAACGTCGAGTCAACTAAAATAACAATAAAAAGTGTGTGTGTCAGCTCCGACGCAGGACTGGAGTTTACTCCTCAAGAACGATTGTCTTTGAACAGGTACTAAACAAAATCAAGTCCAATGGAGTCGGTTACAAACAGACATACAGCAGAAGCTAACAAAAGCGTATTAATTAAAAAATCAAATAAATCCTTAACGCTCAAAATATGTCAGGAAATGCCCGAACATAACTCCTGTTAAAAGCGGAACTCAAAATTCCAATTTTAAAAGGTCCATCAAGTTACATTTTGGCACACCCTAATAGGTATATGCATGCTAAGCTAACAACATTATTAACATGCGTAAGCTATCAAGCAGTTTACTGTGTATGCTGGCTACAAACAAGTATATATACACACAACTGAAAAGTGAAAAGTGCGCGAGAAATGATGCGTACCAAAAACGTTACTATCCCATTTGATGAGTAGGTTTTACTCTCCATATTTTTCTCATACCGGGCGCCTTATATGAAAATCGATTCTTAAGGAGAAAACTCCAAAAATGTAAGTTTATTCGCAAAAATATAATGTATAACTCGCGTTTTAATCCTTTAAAAGTTTTTTTTTATTTAAATGTGTAACACTCGCGTTAATCAAAGAAAAATCCGTTTTTTTGCCATTTCGCAACGGAACCCTAAGAAAATATTGAAAGAGATCTGAATGTGTGAGTATTTCAGTTATTTGTTTATAAGCGAGTCGTAAATCTGCCCAATGTCATCATCTGCCAGACGAACCCGTTCTCTTACATTTATTTCAATGAAATACCGTTTTAAATTAACAAGATTACTTTTCTTGCTTTTACTTTTTTACTGTAATAAATAAAGTTGGATTATGTTGTTTTGTGTTCTGTTATAATCCTTGTTCTAAGTTGTTATGCTTTTGGAGAAGCGACCCCGATCGTCATTAGTTAGCAGTGGAAGATCCAAACAAAAATATTAATTTAAAATACATAAATAGGTAATGTGGACCGTTGTAATCATAATTAATGTTGCAAGATAATGTGGACGGCGGTGAACACTTCACACCAGGTGACCCGTATGCTCGTTTTTCGTCCAAAAAACCATAAAAAGAACAGTTTTCATCACACTTTCTTGTAGACGTCGATAGATAATTAACGTTTGAGTAATCTTGTTGCATCACTTTGCATATATTGTAATAGAAATGATTTGTAAATTTAATTGAAATAAGAACTTGTAATACAATTCTGTTTTGAAAAGAGCAAGCAACCTTAGAGTTTCTTGCTCGTTGTTCTCTAAGGAAATCTGCCTTCCGAACGAGGTGTATGCGCCTTATTACATCGGTTTTACGCTCATAATCTAAGATATTGATCACGCGTTCTTTTTTTTGTAATTTCTCATTTCATAGCAGTTTTTTTTCAACACTTGCAAAGAGTTTTATCTACATTAGGACTGAGAACTATACAGCGTAATTAGACTTTGCTCAGACTTTACTTGAGTAAAACTCAGCTGAGTGTGATAAAACGCGAACTTGACTTTTGCATTGGGCTGTCTTAGCTTAAGCTCAGCATAATTTCAGTTGTCAAATTAGTATAAAAACGAAATCAAAGATTATGAATTACGAAAAACGTTTGTGTGTGAAAAAGGCTACCTTAGCATAAACGATTTCCTTAACGACACTACAGACTGGGAGTGAAGCGAACACCCTCAGACTCTTTAATTATTGATGTTTATTATACGATATCACGTTTTTCTCAGGTCTGAGGCAGTCTATTTTGAATGGGTGGTAGTTTTTGACGTTCAATAAGTGATTGTGAATCCTATTTTGAATTTAAGCATTTGATTATGCTTTGCTTACACTCGGCTAAGATTGAAACCGACTTCCAAAAGGAGGAGGTTTTCAATTCGATCGGAATTTTTTATGTATGTACACCGCCTACTCTGAGATTTATAATCCGATTTACGTAATTCTTTTTTAGTTTGATGCGATATAGTTAGATGCCCTTTGGTCCCATAAAAATTTCACATAATGTGGCTAATTAGTTTTCATTTTCATTAGATGATATAATTGTTTTTTGTGTATGGCCTTTTTTAAAAACTACGTTTAAGAAACCGACTTCAAATACTGAAAAGTATGCCTTAGACTATACACATCATTTTAAACATTCTCTTGAAATAAATAATGGATGTTACCTTCCTTAAAGGCCGGCAACGCTCTCGTGATTCCTCTGGTGTTGCAAGAAAATGTGGGCGGCGGTGATCACTTAACACCAGGTGACCCGTACGCTCGTTTGTCCTCCTATTCCATAAAAAAAATGTAATTCCTTTATAAATTATAGAATAGTAAATTAATTTTTTTGATGTTTCAATCACATTAAACCAACATTAAGTAACGTAATAAATGTGAAAGAAACGCTTTAGTAAAGAGGTATTATTAAACGGGACTCGATTTGCTAAGAACGCATATGCATCATCATGACACCCTCGGCTTCCTTATGGTAATACCTAATCGATTGTAATAAATAAAAAACTAAAAAGTTTTTTATGTCGTGAAGCAAGTAATGTGCGGACATTATTGCGTTTTGATTTGAAGGGCGCTGAAAACTAGCACTAACTTCGAAATATTTTAGAGTGTTCGTATTTTCATGTTTAGTTCAATTGTTATAAAAACCCTAACCTTTTTATACGCTTTATATTAGCTTCACCTGTATGTTTGTATGTTTGTAACCGACTTGTTTGGGCGCGATTTTGACCCACTTTAAACGGCTAGATTTCGTTCAAGCTTTGTAGATTTATCGAGGACCGATGACATTACACTAATTTGACTAAAAAATGAAAAATAAATAATAGTTAAAAAAACTAAAAAGCGCGCTTTATATAAAATTCAACTAAAAAATAGAAAATATTATTTAAATTGAAAATAGTGTAAAAAAACACATTTTATTGTAAAAAAAAGCGTGGGGTGTAGAAGAATTATTATTTTAATAATAGCTTAAAAAGCACCCCACGCTTTAATTTACACTAAAATATATTTTTTTTACAATATTTTCAATTTCAATTTATTTTCTATTTTTTAGTTGAATTTCATATAAAGCGTGCTTTTTATTTTATTTTAACTATTATTTTTAAAATTATTTTATATTATGTTAGCTTCATATAATACAACACTTGAAGAGACTTTGCTATACCAGTGGGAGGCTCCTTAGCACCGGATGCCGGCTAGATTATGGGTACCACAACTGCACCTATTTCTGCCGTGAAGCAGTAACGAGTAAACATTTCTGTGTTTCGGTCTGAAGGGCGCCGTAGCTAGTGAAATGACTGGGCAAATGAGATTTGTATATGTATTTATGTATGTTTATGTAAGTATATTGTATTAAACATATCGTTGTCTTGTATCCATAGCACAGGCTTTGCGTAGTTTGGGGCAAGATAATTTGTGTAAAAAGTGTGTCCATATTATTATTATTTATTATTTAATATCTTATGTCACAAGGTGAAGAGCGCAATTATTGTAGTGCCGCTCAGGATATTTGGGCTTTCCACGAATCCTGAGTGGCACTGCATTGTAATGGGCAGGGCATTAATTACTATTAATTAATTAGTATTAATTACCATCAGCTGAACGTCCTGCTTGTCTCATCCCGTATTTTCAATAAAAATAAAACTACATATAAACGCTATGTATTAAAGGAATGAGTACGGCTGCAATATTTTCTTTCGAATAAAGATTCAGACATTGTTAAATATTCTTTAATAAATATTTTAAGAAAAAAAATCTAGATAAACAAGACGACCACTTAATGGTTAGTAATACCCCTGATTATTACAATGTAGTATAACTTTGGGGAAATTCTGACCATTACCGCAATAGTACTCGTCAATGTGACGCGTTGGACGCTAAACTGACATCTATAGAGCCTACTTAAACTTTGCTCAGATTTTATTACGTAAAACTTAGCTATGTTCAAGCTTACCTCAATCTTTGATTTGGTAATTATTATTTTTTTTATTTGGAGAAAAAAACAGAACAATTATCTAAAATCTAGGTAAGTACAAATAATTGGCTTATAATAATACTAAAACAATTGTTCCTTAGAAATTTCTCACTAAGACTTCAAGTTTCTAATGTGACAAGTACAGTTTAATTAACTAAATATTGCTGAAAAAGAACATTAAAAAAAAGACTAATGTTACAGAATTTATGAGCTTCATTTAAGTTCATGTTTTGCAGTAATTCTCTTGTTTATTACATTTTTAAATTGTTCTAAATTAATTATATTAAAATCTATATCAATATCAACAGAGAGAAAGTTTTGAGTGAATGAATTCATAAGTCTATTAATTGGAGCGTGGAAACCTGCATTTGTGCGACATCCTTAACCCAAACCCTTATATTCAAGTCAACCACCATAATTATTGATACATATATTTTATTACGTCATCACACTACATCCGTTCGTAAAGAAGCTTTGACATAGGGAGAAGAACCGATAAGAAACTCCCAGCTCATCTTTTTAATAATATTACAAAATATACAGTATAATCTATTTTAACATACATGCAACAAGTTGAGGAATCTTTAATAAATCGAACTTTTGTTAAAATACTAAAATAACACAATATCAGAACAGAAAATGGAAGAAAATAATGTATAATTATTATAAGTACTTGACTCTGACGTGTCCGTTCGGTGCAGCAGCAACGAGCCAAATGTCACCACTGCGCTGCACCAACGAAACCTTAGTAGACTTAGGTTGGCATTCCTAGCTCGAACAGCCAATCAGGAACAAGCTCCTATTGGCTGTATTGGCTTTAAATATAAATAAGCTACTTTTTAGTTTAAATATGTCAAAACATAACTCTTTTAACTTTGAATTACTTACATTAGGTTTTATTCAGTGTCATTTACTTCTTTAAGGTTATTAAATAATAACTTGAAAGCTTAATAATCGAACACGTGCGTTTCATTCTACACAGTATAATGTCGATTATTATTAAACAAAATAACTATTCCGAATTAATCACTTAGGGTTGAAAAATAGTATTAATCTATGTCTCATCCAATTTCTGTCTACCACGCAAACTGCAAAGTATTAAAATGTGGGGATAAAAAACATGTTAATAATTTACCCCTTTGATTTTTGTATGAGTTCACTTTTAAAAACACACACGAATAATTATGACCGCATTGTAGTAAGTAAAGTGACATATAATTAAATTTGTTGATATTAATCACTTTGGCCCATAACGAAATGAAATGAAGGATAATGGGAAGTGAAATTGTGGAGATTCACAGAATGTTACACACAAAACATGCAACCCGCATATTGTTCGAACAATGACATTAAACAATTTCACATCGAGTCTAAAAATCGAGATGATAGTATAAGTCTTATTTATACTGCTTGTATATAAGAAAGAATTTGAAAAACATTTTTATAATTATTATAAAAACGTTTCAGATGCGTATAACTTAATATCGTATAAATATTAATTTATGTTAGTTATATAAAAAAAACGTATATTTATAATTATATTAAGAGCTAAAAAATCTAAATTAAAAAAAAAACCTCTAAGCTTATACGAAATACTAATATTGATATGATTGCGACACTGGAATGGCAGTGGGCAGGGCACTTAGTTCGACGAACAGATGTTGGGGCAGGCCTCGAATGGCGACCACGTAATGTATGCAAACAAGAAGACGCAGTGTTAGTAAGCCCCCCACAAGATGTATCGACAATCTGGTCAAGATCGCGGGAATACGTTGGATGAGGGCATCTTAGGACCGATCGTCGTGGAAATCTTTGGGGGAGGCCTTTGTCCAGCAGTGGACGTCTTCCGGCTGATGATGATGATGATTATGAAGTTATATTGCAATATAGTAACAATAGTTTATATTGTCAAATCATCTATTTCAAATATTAATCGTATCTTTCATTAAATGTGCGAATAATGAAATAACTGGAGACATGCCTGCAGCGTAAACTATTTCGAACACAATTGGATCTTAAATGGCACCTACTAGCAGATTGCGCTCTCTGGGCGTGAGAATATAGATTATATTATTCTATGTGAAGATAAGATATAGTAAAGATTATAAGAAGAACTTATTAAATTACTTTCATTCGTGCTTAGGTAATAACGCAATGGTTCAATTTAAACCCATCATAGTTGGCCAATAAGTATAAAAAATTAAGTACATTTTTTATGAAACTCAGTGGGCTTCTTTTATTCGTGTGGGTCTTCCGGATCGTGGTTGCCATTCGAGGACTTTACTGCCCCTCCGGTATGTCTGTCGAACTATGTGCCCTGCCCAATGCTACTTCAGTTTCGCAATAATTTGGGCTATGTCGGTGACTTTGGATCTCCTACGGATCTCGTCATTTCTGATTCGATCTCGCAGGGAAACTCCGAGCATAGCCCTCTCCATTGCCTTCTAAGCAACCATGAGCTTTCTCATAAGGCCCATAGTTAGCGACCACGTCAGCGTACTTTTTAATTTCTTCTTTATTTGAACAATTAAGCATGCACACTTGATAACAGATGATATTCGGGCCTTTTACTTACGATTAAATCTATATTATAATATTTACAATATATTTATTTTTAGAGATCTTTTAAAATACTGTACAAATATGGTCTTCCAGTTTCAAGTAATTTGAGCGTATAGACATTCTATTTCGTTTTTTTTTTTCATTTACCTTTTTAGATTCACCATTCATTATAATGATGCTAAGTTACAAAGGTCTTATTACTAAATGCACTACCTTTTAAGGTGAATACCACATGCTAAAATATGTTTGAAATCTTAATACATATATTTCTTTTATGCGTCTGTTAAAACTGAACTCCTCCTAAACGGCTGGACCGATTTTAATGAAACTTTCTGTGTGTCTTTAGGTGGATTCGGGTTCAATGGTTAAGTTTCACAACTGAACTACCTTCTAACGGGTGGACTGATTTTTATGATTTTTTTGTGTGTTCCAGTGAGTTTGAGAATGGTTTAGTTTTTCAATTTCATCCATATAATATAATTCCCCTGCTCTTGTGTCTGTTAGTGAACTCCTCCTAACGACTGGACCGATTTTTCAAATTTAAGACGTGTTTACAGGACAACTTCTGTCGGGTCCACTAGTAGATATATAAAATAAGTATTACTTAATTACACAATTCACATTTATTATTTATTTACAATATATATTTTACATTTTTTCTAAACCTTGGCAACGAATCTCTGCTTAGATCTATTCCAAGCATTTATAATAGTTTATAAATTTTGCATAATCGCGACACGGGTGAATTGATCCCCAAAATAGTTCTGTGAAAAGGTTTTTCAAATAAGTTCAAAGGTTTACGTGGGCATCTGGGCACTCTAAAAATATACATAGACACAAGAAAGGAGTTGTCATAAGCACTGTTAATACTTTTGAATAAGAAAAGTAAATCCAATATGTCCCTACGTTAATCCAGAGATTGTATTTTAAAATATGTAACTCTTTCAATGTATGTTGCGAGTGATCTAGATTGCCAAAGTGAGAAAGCCAAGTGACAAAGAAAATGGTTCTGGATTCTTTCAATTCTGAGACAATAGCAAAACTTGGAAAGTAATATTTATTTATTAGCACCGCCAACATAATAATCATTAACTTATTACATTAAAAATTATTCTAAATAAGTATAAATCTAAGTGTTACAGACCTTACAGGCTACGACCACATGCAAGTATAACAAACCTATACATAATTTTTGAATTTTAATTGTACAACATAAGACTAATACTAAGAAATAATATAATAATATACAAAACAATTATATAATTAGTTTCTTTAAAGTGAAAATTAATTAAAATGAACAAAACTTATTTAACTTGGTTAAGTACTTCTACTGGTTAGTATATGTTACTATTTACCAGCACTCCTTTGCACAAGATGCTGCTAGATCAAGGGTACCACAACTATCACTATTTATGATCGATGGGGGACTCGCACCCGCGACTTTTCGGGTTCCGTCCGAGCGCTCTTCCACTGAGCTAACCGTTCGAGTGGCGTATAGTTTGTAAATCTTGGTATGTCTTGTTCAACTCTCAGGTTGTGGCTCCATCTACAGGATCTATTTTACAATTGATAACCTGCTCAACCTCAATAATTGCATATTAGGAATTTGATGTCGCTCTTTCAAGTGACGAATATCATTCATCATTCTTACAAAAAAAAAATGTTCAGATTGATTCCGCCCACATTTTATCTTGCAACACCAGAGGAATCACAGTAGCATTACCAGCGTTTTAGAAAAGTTTTCGCAGTTTTATTAAGGTACCCATCTAGTATCATTCTGTAAAGTCAGTCATTTGCTTGACCTGCCTGAATAAGGTGATTTTGATTTTATTCCCCTAAAGGATTGAGCTTTTGATTACTGTTAGTAAAAATAAAATATTAATTACAAGTTTAAGCAGAATTGTCAAATTGTAAGCAGAGGTATTTGGTGAGTATTGCATGACATGTAGATTAGGATTATTTTATTGTTGTTTGCTGAGTTCTCGTAGCAGGTTTCATCATGCTCGCTTAAATGTCACTGCTTGTGGCGGCGACGTGGGACGGGTCGTCCCCTTCCCTATTATCATATGGTATTATTATTATTTCCCTATTATGGTTGAGGGAGGCGATGGCTGGCTCATGCGTCATGCTCGTGAACGGGCGCTGCTTGTGGTGGCAGGATGATCCTGTTGCCGGCGACTCGGTTTCAGATTCTTAAAAGTTATTGTGTGTATACATATGTATGGATATATACATATTTATTTATTTATAATCGCTTATAAAATGCGCACAGAATACCTTTATTTATTTATGGTGTATGTGGAAGATGCAGCTATTGTATTTGAGTGTGTTTGTTGCATCATTTTACATATTATATTGTAATTGAAATGATTTGTAAATCGATGTAAATGTAAATCTTGATATAAAAGAGTGACAATAAGTTTTATTGCTACTTCTTCTCATTAGCTCAACCCTTTACGAAGTAGCGGTAGATTCAATAAGAAAAATATATATTTTTTTTTTGACATTCATAAGTGCAATTTCCGTAACATTTAAGCACCGCATAAGGAAGCTCATTCCATAGCTTGGTTGTTCGTGGAAGAAAGTACCTTGAAATCCGCACTGTGGAGGTGCTCTACACATTTTTTTTGGATGGAAAAGAAGGACAAACGAGCGTACGGGTCACCTGGTGTTAGGTGACCCGCCGCCCACATTCTATTGCAACACCAGAGGAATGACAGGAGCATTGCCGGTCTTTAAGGAAGGCGTACGCGCTTTTTTTGAAGTACTACATATCGTATCGTTCCTGAAACACGGCACAAGTAAGCTCATTCCATAGCTTGTTGTAAATGCTACTTGATGTCGATAGCTACTTGATAGCTTGTTGTTGAACCATCTTGGAAGAAAGTTCCTTGAAAGGCGCACTGCGGAGTAGCGCGACACATCCATAATGTGGGTGGTAATTTGTGGCGTGTCGTGCAAAGGTGAAATTCGGCTGCAGGTATCGGGTGAAACAGATCTTCGGAACACTCCCCGTGATAAATGTGGTAGAAGACACACAATGAAGCGACGTCTGTATACAACGCCAAGTGATCCAGCCGTTCACAGAGCAATGGACCCCGACAATTCGAGCAGCTCTGCGATGCACGTGGTCAAATGGTTCGAGCTGATACTGGGGTGCACTAGACATGAGATGACAGCAATACTCCATGTGTGGCCGGACCTGCGCTATGTAGAGCGATAGAATGTGGACTAGCTTGTAGTATTGCCGTGCTCTGTTGACGCCCTGCTTCTTCAAGCAAATACTGGCTTATATATAATATTATATCCATCAGAGGGAGAGAATAAGAATATTAATATGAATAAATTATGCAAAATACTGAGCAGTTATACTTAGATTTTAATTTACTATTCTAGACGACTTTGCACGGTCTGATGAATACAAAATTCAATTTATATATTTTAACCTCCACTATTTTGTTTTTTTCGTTCATTGCGCATAGAATATTATATGGTACTTCTCATCTACCTATAGAAAGAACCATTTAAATCCCACGCACCAACTCTTTCATTTCATTCATCATTTATACGTCTAGATAGACTGTCTAGACAGCTGTGAAAACATCGAAAAAGAGAGGCTAACAGTAAGCCTCTATTTTGGGCAATGCACAATAACACGCAGAGACTTACAAATCGCGGGTGTTAGACGTAGCTTGTCACGCACACTAAAGAAAAATACAGCTGGACAACAGCAAGAGGCTCCATCTAGACGTATAAATTATCTAAGCTATCGATGTATATGCTTTAACAACATGATCCCAAAAAAAATTTACAAGACAAAATATATACGAAATTCAAAATAATTCATTCAAAACGCTTGTGGTTAGGGTTACTGTAACATTAATGACTTTCATAATGATACCACAGATTGGGAATGGAGCGACCGCTCTCAGGCTATTAAATGTTTTTTTTTTACCATATAACATAGTAACTATATTTTACTTAAAAAAATGAAGCCCACTGAGTATCATATTTCTTCTTTCAATAAAAAATATGAATTTGAATTTCAATTCGACATAGTACGTGTATTCTTTGAGGTAGTTTGTTTAGTGTTTTTTCATAGATTATGTACGAAGTAAAAATTTCATAGAAAGTAAAGTCAAATATAACATAAATATCAAACAAAACATACAACGCATTATAAACTAACATTTCTCATACATGACCTATATAAGATTAAAAACAATATTAAAAGTAAGTAAATACCTTATTTTTAGTAAATGTGTTATTAATTAGATAGGAAATACATTCTACTACTAAAAATTTTTAATAAAAAAACAATAAGCATAAAAGAAACTATACCAAAACATTATAATATGGGTATGCACTAAAATGTAAAAAAAATATTTCGTATTCTTCTACATATTAATAATATTTTTTTTTTGTATTTTCCTAAGTAAAATGAAATGGAAAACATTAGACTAGCTAACAACTATTGTTATTTTTAGAATCGTCGTCCTCCCGCCTCGACTCGTCGCGTCGCGCGTGCGGCACAAGCACATCTCACCTATAACTATGTATGTAGTAACAAACCTACCATGCCTTGTCAGCCAAACTAAACTTCGACCGACCGACTGAAAAAAAAATACATTTAAATTGAGAACATCCTCCTTTTTTGAAGGCGGTTAAAAATCTGAAGACAATCTGCTAAACAAATTGTACACGAAAGCACGAAAGGTTAATTGAATTCATAGGATCTGCTTCAACCTTATTACATTTGACGGAATACTGGAAATTTAACGAGTGCCTGTTATTTCTTTTCTGCCTTATATTCGGAAAACGTATTTTATTATATTGACACGTTCAGTTATAAATATTAAACGATCATGAATAATAATATAAATTGGGCTTCATTTTTAACGGCAAACAGTTTTATATGAAATCCGTTTCATCTATATTTGTATGTAAGACGTATTTCCTTGAATATTATATATTTTATTTTACATTTATTGTGTTTTTTAAATCTTTAAAAGAGCAATTATTGTACATAAATATATAATCTGAATCTCGGAAACGGCTCCGACGATTTTCATGAAATTTTGTATACAGGTTGTTTCGGGGGCGAGAAATTGATCTAAGGTTTAAATTAAAAAAATGTAGTTTTATCCGTGTTTTAATGAGAAACAGCTACAATAACATTAGAATGCAAAGATAAATTTCGCCACTATATTACGTGACTATAATAGCTCAGATGGCACATTGGGTGATCCGGAAAGCAGAAGACCCCGGTTCGAATCTAGATGTCCTATTAGTTTTCTTTTTGTTAAAGTTTTGTACCTTCTTAAAAAACCGAGCAAGGCTAGGTCGTCCAGGTACTGTTACAAATGGAATATTAAAGGTATCTTCTATATAAATTTTCTCTTTAATGTAGAATATCAATCGGAAATGATTTGACTTGTTCTGTTCTGCAAGACTTGTGTTCAGTTTTGCTTGCCTATTAAATTCAATAACGGGCGATTTATTTATTCAGTCACAATCTTATATTGGCAATCCGAAATATTAATTGGAATTTCAGTAATCGATCTATGGTACGTTTTGGTGATCTTTTTTTCATTCCATCTATGGCATGACGTGTTGGTTCATACTCATTATTTTTTTATGAAAATAAAAGACGAGACAAGCAGGACGTTCAGCTGATGTAATTGATATATGTCTATTACGATGCAGTGCCGCTCAAGATTCTTAAAAAACCTCAAAATTTCTGAGCGGCACTACAATTGCGCTCGTCACCTTGAGAAATAAGATATTAAGTCTCATTTCCCCAGTAAGCTAGCTATTACGCCCTTCAGACCGAATCACAATAATGCTTATATACCTATTACTATTTCACGGCAAAAATTTGCCCCTTGTGGTACCCATAATCTTGACTTTCCAGAGTATCGTTTCGAACGGAATTCAATAAACGAGATTTTTCTACAAAAAGAATTGTGTTCAATGTCAAATGCTCATGCTAATGTTATTTAATGAAAATTGTATTAATTTTACGTAATTGTATAGCTTGTGTACTGTAGACATCATCGGCCGGAAGACGTCCACTGTTAGACACTTGCCTAACCTAAGACCTCCACGACGATCGGTCCTGCGCTGCCCTCATCCAACCTATTCCAGCGAACTTAACCATATCGTCGGTCCATCTTGTGGGGGGCCTACCAATACCGGTCTTCCGGTACGTGGTCGCCATTCGAGATTTTTTCAGCCCCACCGGTCATCTGTCCGTCGAACTATGTGCTCTGCCCATAGCCACTTCAGTTTCGCAATCATTGTTGTGACTTTGGTTCTCCTACGGATCTCCTTATTTCTAATTCGATCTCACAGGGACACTCGGAGCATAGCCCTGTCCGTTGCCCTCTGAGCGACCATGAGCTTTCTCATCAGGCACATAGTTAGCGACCACGTATGCGTACCGTACTGTAGTATTGCATAAATAAATATAAAAAGTGAATTGCAATTCCCACCAGAGCTAGTATAAAGTATATAATTGTAAGCCAAGTTAGACAGTTATATAGTGATACATAAGATTGTGCCTTTCATCACCACAGAAAGCACTTAAGATTTTTCCGCATCGTTTCACACTGGAGCATTGTGACATGACTGATGGCCTGAAAATAGACGAATACCGAATATGCTTTTGTTATGAGTCAGAGTTGCAGCCTTAGATTAAGGACTGGTCTCTGCTACGCTCCAACTAGATACCGCACTAACTAAGAGCAATAGCTTTTTTATAAAGGCAACTATTAGATGCTTGTGTGCGTGGCATCTTGGCACTCAATGGCATCTTTCAAATTTTGTAACATACACTTCGTGTTATTATACATTAAAATTAATAAAATACTTACTGATGATATGTGATCCCAGTGTTTTTCTTATTTCTTGTAGTAATATTTTAACAAAGTTTTACTACGCAATCCGGCATTTTAGTTTCAATTATTAGCAAAGTTTAACAGAACATATGGCAAGTCAACGCCGCACGAACAAACAAACAAATAAAGCTGTTCCTGGACGGTCAAGCGCCTTGATAACAATCACATAGATTTATGCTTGAGCAAAGCATGTTTTTCGTTTGTAATGTTTGCTTGATGCTTGAGTCCAGCATTAATGTGATTTCTCCGTGCTTCATAACCTTCCGTGATCGGCAAGTGCCCCCGCTCCGCGGTATGCCATAGATCGACGCGATTTTGGCGCGCGCGCAGCGGCTTGTCAATGCGTATTATTTTACGTGTATTAAGGCGAAGAGTAAGAAGAAAACACGCAAACATGGTGTTTTTAGACAAGTTTTGTGATGAAAGTATAGTATTTCGAGCTATGAACACTACTTAATCCTGTTACACATATCCTTAAGTCTTATTTGTAGGTTACTAATGCTTGCTGTTGGTTATAGTTAACACTGCCGAGCCTTTTTGTACTACCTCTTTTCTTTGAAGTTAAACAAGTTTTTTGGCATGGCGTGACGCATTTTTTTGGTAGTTCTCTCAGAAAAGTTATTCTTATAGCTTGTACTTTTTTGTGTAGGTTCATTTATTCAGATTAGTAGTGAATAACGAGGATTGTAAGCATATAAACTGTTTTCCACCCAAGAATTTTGAAAATATTGGCTTTGTTACATAGATGGCGGGCCGGCAGCCGTGAACTCATATCGCTCAAGGTCGCTGGCATTTAGTGTCGCCTTAATATATTGCTTATAATTAGAATTATTTGAGTGAATTTAACAGAAAGCTATTGAAACAAGCTATATGCAAAATAAACCAACTTATAAACAAAATGAGGGTCAGAACTTGGTCAGGGCGTAGTGTGCACTTCTGATTTTGGTATGTGAAAAATCTAGTGACATAATATGTAACTTCCCGTTTTGGAGGATAGAATATCCTTTTGGTTTGGTTATTTTTTTTTTAACGAGATTTTAATAGTGAACCCGGTTTAGAACTAAACCTGCGAACAAAGACGACGAATATTTGGATCAATTTTCATTTCACACTACTCAATATTATCAAATACTTGGATCAAGGGAACATTTGGGTACCAAATAAGAATAGAGCCTCTTGCTAGCTCAAGCTATTTGAGCAACAAAAAAAAAATACGAGCTTGCCTTCAAACCAATTGACCGTCTAGTAACCGCTTAACTTAGATCGATTTTTTTGTTTAGCTGTAATATTTTTTTGCATTGGTACTTAAAATTTTGATCTCAATCAATAAATTTTAAAAACTCTGCACAAATGAAAAGTTAATGTAATAATACCCAGTGTATTAAAATAATATTAATTATTGCGTTAATGATAAGACTTAGCATGCATCAAAATTACGAGCGAAAGTGCAATGCTACACACAATTGGGTTAAATTAAGTGTCCTGGGCGGCACTGCATAGTAATCGGCAGGGCGTATCACTCACTATTGGGTTAAGGTATTGCATCACATCACTATTTTTTTACTAAAACAATGAAATGAAATTAAATATAAAACAATGTTGGTAGACAAAAAATACTAAAGTAATTTAAGCGACCCATTTCACTGTCAACAATGCAATATTATGACAAATTGAACAATATATTATAATATAGCGCTTTCTTATATTATTTTTGGACTTTTTTGAGCCCTTATTTGGGGATGGAGACCTTAAAACCTCACCTTATTTTAAGCTAGTGAATTACTTCTATGTTGCATGTTACCAAGGTCTTACGAAACCACCTTGAATTCTCGCAATGCAGATAATTTATCGTGAATCAGACAATAATTCTGTTTTATAAGCCTTATATTATAATCTATGTACGTCATGGAATATTTAAAAGTTCACTAACTTTAAGTTATCCGAACTCCTTATGTCCTACGACAATACAATATTTAAATTACTTTAGCCTTGTATCCTGACTTAGAACACCATGAATTAAAAAAAGATTGTCGATGTAAATACTTACGATATTATAAGACATAGAGCTATTTCACTGTAAGTCCCTTTGATGCTGTTTTTCTTACTAAAAACTCAATAAAATTAATAATATTACAAAAAAAAAACACTATTTATAATTTCAATTGATTTAAAAGTTGAAAATGAATGCTAAATATTGAGTTAATTCTTGCAAAATTAAGTCCACTGGCTTATTATGATCATTAAAAAGTATATTTAAATCGCTATAAAACAAATTCTCTAACGTTACTTTTAACTTTCCCAAATACACCAGTAAAAACCGCATTGAAATCGGTTGTTTCTGCAATTGGCGTGTACAAACAGACTGCAAAAATTCATCAGCCTAAAACAAGAATCAGTTAACAATTGCTTGGGTGTAGTGATAATACTTTCTATCATACACATAATATCTTAACTTATCCCCATCACAACACCGACTTGATTTATTTTCTCTTTGGCATAAACCTCCCCCAATTTGCCGCCTACAGCATCTATGTGACTTCGCCATCGAAATTGCCTACCTGTCTTTCTTTTTCCATCTCTTGGCTGCCAAACTATGAGCCTTTTGCTCCATTTGTTGTATCCACAAACCATAATATATCCACATCACTTCCACTACTGTCATTCACTATCGAATCAGAAATGAGGAGATTCATAGGAGAACCAAAGTGACTGACATAGCCCAAATGACTTCCCAGTGGGAGACTCCTTTGCACAGGAAGCCGGCTAGATTATGGGTACCACAACGGCGCCTATTTCTGCCGTGAAGCAGTAATTTGTAAGCATTACTGTGTTTCGGTCTGAACGGTGCCGTAGCTAGTGAAATTACTGGGCAAATGAGACTTAAAATCTTTTGTCTCAAGGTGACGAGCGCTGTTGTAGTGCTGCTCAGAGTATTTTTCAAGAATCCTGAGTGGCACTGCATTGTAATGGGTAGAGCGTATCAATTACCATCAGCTGACCAGTCGAGAACGTCTTATGTAGCCTCATGAGATCTGCTTTTAAGATTTTGGAAGAATGGTGCGCGCAACACAAACTCACAGCTAATCCGTCAAAGACGGAACTAATACTATTCACTAACAAACGCACCCTTGGTAATCTAACATTACCAAAGCTGTTCAACACCGAACTAAGCCTTACTAAAGAAGTTAAATACCTGGGGGTTATACTGGATAGTAAGTTGCTTTGGAACAAACACCTTGAAAACAAGCTGGAAAAAGCATGCATCATCTTTTGGCAGTGCAGAAGACTCATAGGCAGAACCTGGGGTCTTGCTCCAAAGATAAGCAGATGGCTCTATACAGCAGTCATCAGACCAATTATCTCCTACGGAGCAATAGCGTGGTGGCCCAGGACAGAGCTTGTGACAGTACAAACCAAGCTGCAGCGTTTCCAGCGGCTGGCCTGCACAGCCATAACAGGATGCATGCGCACCACGCCTTCCTCGGCCCTTGAAACTATTCTAGGGCTAACACCACTCGACATACACTTTCAACAAGAAGCGACAATGGCGACTCTACGTCTAAAGCTGTTGGGTGTATGGAAGAATGAAGACGGCCTAACAGATAAGCTCTGGAATAGGGTAACAAAGGATTATCCACTCTGTGAGGCACCATGTGATAAGATAACTAAAACAAATACCTTCCATAAAAACTATCACATACAGCTATATGAGAAAGATGCTGACCAGTCAGGTGTAAACGAACTAAGAATTTACACAGACGGCTCGAAAATGGCTACTGGAACTGGTGCCGGCATATTCTCACAGGAACTAAACATACACATTTCCATACCCTTGGGCACACACAGCTCCATCTTCCAATGTGAGTGCGTAGCCATCAAGGAAGCCGCCAGCGCTATATTAAGAAGAAAGGTACATGGCCACAACATCAGATTTCTTTCTGACAGTATGGCGGTACTAACAGCGCTGAAGGGTACACACAACTCAGCACTAATACACGAATGTCACCAAACCCTGGAGCAAGTTGCCTCTTATAACCAGGTAACTCTGCAATGGATCAAGGGACATAGTGGTTCGTTGGGTAATGATGCAGCGGATGAGCTTGCAAGGCGGGCATCGGCAAATACAGTGTCTGGTCCATTGCCACTTCTGCCACTGCCCTTCAGCCAAATGCGCTCATGGATACGCTCTCTCACCAACGACCTACACAACACCCGATGGATGAATGTCTCAAGCTGTAGACAGTCGAAGGTGGCGATACCTGCACTATCGCCCAAACTGACACGTAGACTTATGAGCCTCAACAGACATGACATCCGTATAATGGTGGGCACCCTAACGGGTCACACATCACTAAACAAACACCTTTTCACAATCGGCGTAACGGACAGCCCTAAGTGCAGAGGTTGTCTGACCGAAGACGAAACGGTCGCTCACGTAATCCTGGAATGTGCGGGGGTGGCCAACCAACGGGCAAAAACCTTAACCAATACAAGGTCGCTCCAAGAAGTCTGTGAACACCCCAGGAATGTTCTGAACTTCTGGAAGGAGCTGGGCTGGTTGGAGTAACCGGCCATTACTGCACGCAAAATGGACCCATGCTAGTGGTTTAATTGCGGAAACAGGAGCCCTATACCATTACCATTACCATTTACCATCAGCTGAACGTCCTGCTCGTCTCGTCCCTTATTTTCATAAAAAAAAAGATTGTGAAACTGAAGTGGCAGTGCGCAGGGCACATAGTTCGACGGACAGATGACCATTGGGGCAATAAAGTCCTCGAATGGCGACCAGGTACAGGAAGTTGAACGTGTTGGTAGGCCCTCCACAATGGACCGACGATCTGGTCAAGATCGCCGGAATACGTTGGATGAGGGCAGCGCAGGACCAATCGTCGTGGAAATCTTTGAGGGAGACCTTTGTCCAGCAGTGGACGTCATCCAGCTGATAATGACGATGAATTCCACTACAATGTTCTCATTTCGTATTCAACTTGGTTAATTTCATAATGTATTAATTTCTCAGTCTGTCTCCAATGTGTAGAATGCATGCTCCTTTCGTTGGCATATTATCAAGTCTGAGAACTGTTACAATGTTTCTTCTGCATATCTATACGGACGCCAATTGCAAAAAAACCTCAAAATTTTATTGGCTACATTGATGCGTTTTTCTTCAAAACTTATCCTTCTTTTATGAAAATACGGGACGAAACGAGCTGGACGTTCAGCTGATGGTAATTAAAACGCCTTGCGCATTACAATGTAGTGGCGCACAGGATTCTTGCAAAACCCAAAATTTTGAGCGACACTACAATTATTGCGCTCGTCACCTTGAGATAGAAGATATTAATTCTCATTTGCCCAGTAATTTCACTAGCTATGGCACCCTTCAGACAGAAACACAATAATGTTTACATATTACTGCTTCACGGCCGTTGTGTTACCCATAGTCTAGCCGGCATCCTGTGCAAAGGAGCCTCCCACTGGTAAATCGTATCATTTTCACCAGACCTTAATGTTTTACCATAACTGATTACATCAAAACATAACTTTTACTTCCGATAAAATAAATGTATTATTATTTATGTCAACTTTTAAAGAAAAGTATCTTAATATAAAGAACACAAAGGACGACCCGCATAAATCAAACTGATCATGACCTGTTAAATACTTTTCTAGTATCGTAAAATATGGCAAGCGAAAGAATAATGTTTGTTATAATAATGCGAAGAGTACGTAGGCTTGAGATTTCCCGCTACGGTGAAGACTTTAAAGAAAACTTGCGCGCGAATTCAGGCAGATAGCGTTCAGTTGAATGTAAGCTTCGGTTGAGCGCGGTAGTAGCAACAATGCTAGGGCTGGCAACTGTTTACGATACGTGAACTTTTCAAGAGATTGTGCTATTAGTAATTTTTATACTCCTTAAAAAACAGCAAAACAATAGTTAGTTAAGATGTGAAGTTTGGACATTTATTTAATATTTTTATGTGGAAAGTTCTTGTTTTTCAAGTGCACTGGAATAACTTTCATTGTATGTGTTATTTATAAACTTGGATGAATTATACAGGTTAGTACTAATAATAAAACACTTTTAAAGGATTAAAACGCGTGTAATTGTAACTATTTTTACATTAGATTTTTGCGTAAAAGTTACATTTTTATTTTAGTTAATCCGGTGTTTCATGACCTTTCCAGATCTCGTTTTCAAGGGGACTGTATATGTAATGTCAGATGAATTAAATAGTTTTAAAATTTTATGAATCAGCTTTGAAGTGTGATTTGGTTTTATCTCATTTCTTACAGTGTTCGAGATAGGTTCTATTTATCTTAAATTATGTTAAGCTTAAACTTTAAGCGTTAAGTTTAAACTTAAAATTTCTTTTTAATCGTGACGTTATAAACCATTAATAAGTAACCCATTAATTCTAGCCTAAGCTAGTTCTTGCCTTGACCTTGGGTAAGCTGAACTTAATAGTATAAGAAGTAAGAAAAACCAACATTGCCTACGATGTTTTCCTATTTTTAAACTATTTAAAAATACGTAGGGTTCTCAAACTTTTTTAAATCTCTATACTTATATTAAGGATTAGTCTCCGCTGTGCTCCAACTAGATACCGCACTACCTAAGAACAATAGCTTTTTTATTACGGCAACTATTAGATTATTGTGTGCGTGGCATCTTGACACTCAATGGCATCTTTCAAATCTTGCAGTATACGCTTCGTTTATATTATATTGAAATTATTAATAAAATACAAAATACTTACTGGTGATATGTGATCCCAGTGTCTCTCTTTTTTCTTATAGTATTATTTTTACAAAGTCTTACCACGCATCCCGGCATTTAAGTTTCAATTATTAGCTAAGTTTAACAGAACATGTGTCATATAAACCTCACACATTGTTCGAGACTGGCTCGAGTACACCCACTTGGGCGTAGTATTTGTTGCCGCACATTACGACTACGCCTGGGGTATAATCCTTAATCTAAGTCCTCTAAAAATGATTCCTCAAAAGTGTTTTCAACGTATGATGTGTCTTCATCAAAATTATTAATACAAACATCATTTTTCAGCTTTGAAAATAAACATTTACCGAATAGTTATGAAAAACTAACATAGTCACCTATTGTCGGTATTATCAACTTCATTTTGGACGATTTTTTATTACATTCTTTTGGTTTGGCAATTTATTGAAAGCGAAATATTCACACGGGTCATCAAGTAAAATAATAATACTAAATAAGCTATACGTATTATACCATTTTACTGATGAAAGAAGTTAAGTTAATTTAGTGATTTGTTTAACAGAGAGGTTTCTAAAACCGGTGGAATCTGCTTTATTTGGCATAACGCTGGATTTCAAAAAACAATGGAGCCGCCGTATTAAGGATACGCGGTCAAAAAGATTAAACAATTAACTGACGTAGACGCGGTGCGACTAGTTTACTTTAGTTGTTACTGTTATGGGGCGATGCTGCCGATGTTAACACCATCTTTTTGTTGCAGAAGACGGCTAGTCCCGTTATTTATAACCTAGGTCCCAAAGAAATATTGAGAGCAAAACTTAAAGAAATAAACATCTTAAGTGTTGCCGGTCAATACCTTCATGATAATGTTATGTATGTACATACACTCATAAGTGAAGTTGCTAGGAACTGTCTTATCCATGTTAATACCAGGAACAAACAGAAACTTATAATGCACGCTACTCGGCCAAGTTGAGTCAATAAGTCTTTTGTTGGGCGTTGCAAATGCTTTTACAAAAAGATCCCAGAAAATGTTCAAAACAGATGTATTACGAAATTCAAAGGAATTGTTAAAAAAACGTTTGTGTGGTAAAGGTTACAATAACATAAATGACTTTACCACAGAATGAATTTACCGCCCTCGGGCTATTAAATAATAAATTTTATCATACAACATTACATATTTTTAACAATATTTTTATCAAAAAAAGCCCGCTGAGTTTGTTGCGCCCGTTTTTCTCAGATTGGTAGTTTTTGACTTTCAATGAGTGATATTATATCCTATCTTAAATAATAACTTTTGAATTTGAATATAATCGGTCAAGTAGTTTTTGTGTTTACTCATTAAGTTACTTCAAAAAGTAACTATTAATCCAAACTAAACAACTAGTTTCAACTTTGAAATTCAGATACACAATAGTATGTTCATATTTTTCTTTTTACTAGATAATTTTTTAATTAATGTTATTATTATATTGAAAAGAAATGCATAATAGAATTGCAGCTTCTAATACAGAAATATTGGTCTAGTGGCTAGCAAATTGACACGTTTGGTACATTGCGACATAAATCATTATCCTCAATTACTTGAGGCTGGTTGTACAATGAACACGGGAGATTAGATAACAAATGGCAAATTGTGGGTTTCTTCAGGGCCATCTCTTATGACAGGAATAAATTTACTGCAGTACCCCGCGAACGGACTGTTTTAATTTTATGGAATAGGAGGACAAACTAGCGTACGGGTCACCTGGTGTTAAGTGATCACCGCCGCCCACATTCTCTTGCAACACCAGAGGAATCACAAGAGCGTTGCCGGACTTTAAGGAAGGTGTACGCGCTTTTTTTGAAGGTACCCATGTCGTATCGTCCCGGAAACACCGCACAAGGAAGCTCATTCCACAGCTTTGTAGTACGAGGAACAAAGCTCCTTGAAAACCGCAATGTGGAGGACCGCCACACATCCAGATGATGCGGATGATATCCTAACTTGTGGCGTGTTGTGCCAAGGTGGAATTCGGCGGCGATGATCGTTATTTGTATGATCATCTGTCATCAGCAGATTAATCATTGATTATTGTGTAGTGCTTCCTCTCCACTATCGGCGATGATCATTTCTTGTATGATCGTCTGTCATCGGCAAGTTAATCGTTGATCATCGTGGAAGCATCCACACGATCGTCCGTTATTATTTATTAAGCGGCAGTCCTTCGAGATGGACGTGGCTTATAGCTGCTACCATTCACTAAATTTCAGTATACCTACAATAATTTTGTCAATTTAGTTGAACGTTTTTTTGATGTAATAACTTTTTTAATAAAATTGGTGAGCGATTATAAACCTCAAAGTAACGATAAATATCTGACCGTCGTACGACGTCGTATAACGATTATTTATCAACGTCGTACGACGTCGATAAATATTGTACCTATATATTTACCTTTTTAATATCTTTGTGATAGTTATGTTTGGGATTCTATATTTCTGGGTAGTTCTATGAATTTAAATGTTACTTTATTTGACTGCCCAGTAGTCATTTTATCGTACACGCGCTATATAAATAAAAGGAAAACAAAACAACGCCGCGACGACGAGGCCAAGTACGAACGGCTTCCCTTACTGTCCAGTGTCCTCCAGTGAATGAATGACTGGAGATCGTGTGGACACGCGCACGCAATTACACGCGAATTCCCTTTGATGCGTGCCCGATATACTGACAAGTTAACTCGAGCGGTTGGCTTAGAGTGAAAGAGCGCTCGGACAAAACCGAAAGGTCGCGGGTTGTTTCCCGCGTCGTCCATAATTTTTGGTTGTAAATTTAATTTGTAAAATTAATCCCAGAAGTGAGGGACATAATTAGAAAAAATGCTTAGTTATACAATAAAAAAAAACTACGTTTAAAACAACCGACTTCAAAAACTCAAAATAATTTTATTACCTCTTATGCAAATCTTATACCTTTAATATTAATAAAATACTATTATTTGTATGTGTTCCCTATTGAAAGGGTTTAAGTCGGTGCCAAGCCAAATGTAATAGCAGGTACCTACTCTCGCCATGAACGTTTGAAGAACGTTTGTTAGCTATTAATGACGGGTAGCCTAAGACCCATTTCTCCGCAAACGGGTTAATAATAACAATGTATAAACAAACTAAATGAAAACTTCTACAAAAGTAGTAAACAAACTATACTAACATCTTCCACGTAAACAAAAATATTCATAAAATGAACACTAGTGGACCAAATGGCAAACATTCCGCATGAAACTTAAGATGAATCACGAAAATCGGATCATAAATCTCAGCGCAATACACAAATATATACCACTCCAATTGAGAACCTCCTACTTTTCGAAGTCGGTTACTTACTATAATCAAATAACCTCAAAGCGATATGTTATACTGTGTACAAGCTATCTATGGCTTTTTGTCCTCTTATCTTGAACACAAGTACAATGGGTTCGTTAATCGAGTAAGCAGAAGACATATTACAAAGACGCTGTGCTCTTCGATCCCACAGACATTTTAATCGAATTGTTCTTCCGTTGTAGAGAGACAAATAGACATTTAATGTACCTTTGACATTATTATTACGTTTAGAATTGGAACTCACTGAGTGCAGTCCGAGTAAGGGAAACACTTTAAATATAAGCAATAGGTATTGTGTTTTGTTTTAATGAAGTGCGCAAAATTTTTGTTTTTTTTTTTCTATGTTATACCCAATATTTGGTAAGTTGCTATATTTGAAATACATCTAGACTTTAGATATTTAGTGGGAGGCTCCATTGCACAGGACGCCCGCTAGAGTACCACAACGGTGGCTATTTCTGCCAAGAAGCAGTAATGTGTAAGCATTACTGTGTTTCGGTCTGATGGGCGCCGTAGCTAGTGACATTACTGGGCATTTTAAATGAGTCTAACATCTTATGTCTCAAGGTGACGAGTGCAATTGTAGTGATTCTCTGAAGCTTTTCAAGAATCCTGAGCGGCACTGCGTATCAATTACCATCAGCTTGCATTTTTATTGCAATATTACAGCATTGTCATATAAAATTGTGTGTGTAAAAAAATAAAACAAAATATGAATAATTTATGCATGGTCTTATAGCTTGTTATAATAGCTTTCAGAAACATTCATTGAAATTATACTAACTATAAGCATTATTTTGCTACACTACACTTTAGTGCGCGTAAAATTCTCGCGCCAAAATGCTCGGTACTCAACCTTTTTTTTTATTTTAGTTTAAATCTATTGCGTTGATTCAGTTCATACTTACAAAATCGTGTTCAGTCTATTGTTATTAATGGGCATCTTTTCTCCCCCTGCCGTAACCTCATCGGGCGTCCCTCAAGGATCTATCCTAGGACCATTACTATTTGTACTCTTCATAAATGATATCTTAGCTTGTTTCAAACATTGCAATTTCCTTTTATATGCGGATGACTTAAAGATATACTCCTGTGTTCGCGATCAAAATGATTTAAAATTAATACAGTTTGATTTAATGAGATTTGAAGAATATTGTAACATAAATAAACTTTTTTTGGCCCTTAGCAAATGTATTCATGTGACATTCACAAGAAATTTAAATATATTAACTACGAGTTTTCAACTAGGTGGCTACATTCTTAACTCAGAAAAAACCGTCAGAGACCGTGGTGTGTATCTAGATACAAAACTTACTCTTGATTTGCATGTAGAAAATGTACTTAATAAAGCTTAACGAATGCTAGGTTTCAGTTCTAATCTAAAAATCTTATTATTTCTGTTTTCTACATTCTAGTTTTACAATAGTTACCAAGTTTTACTTACCTTTGCTGCGATTACCTTTTATTGTAAATTGTACGTGTACGCTTGCACCTAAGCAGATGTCGCTTTTATCTTTAACATTATATTCTCAGTGAGATGTCCCAAGGGAATAATTGTAATTATTTTAGTTAGTTATAATTTGTATATGTATTTAATCTTATGTTTCCGATTTTGTCTCCAATAAAGTAAAAAAAATAAATAAATCGAAGCTTAGAAGGATCGGATCGCGAAAGATAAAAACAGCCACATCTTAAGCCACAACTATGCAGATGATCTTTTAAACTAGTATAGGCAGATCATACAATAGCACTTAATATGAAGTGATCTTACTCCTCTTTCTGTGACTTTTAATTTTATTACCTAGTACGCTACTAATACTAATATTATGTTCGCAATACAAACAACTCCTGGGGTGGGGTACAGAACTCATCAGCTAGGTAAGAAATTGTAAATAATTACTAAAGGTTTCTATTTATAATATAAGATTATACAGTATGTTAAAAAAACCCTGTACAATAAGTGACACGGCAATGAAGTTGAATACGGACACCACTTGAAATAAAATCAAAATCCCTTAGATTAAATGTAACAATAAAAAGAACATTTCATATTAAATGTTTACAAAATTCTTGAGAAACCCTGACATTTATTTCATCAGTAAACTAAGGTAATCGCCTTGGCCTCGCTCCAATGTCATATACCTAGCATCAGATGTTTAATATAAAACTTTCGTTTTGACTAACGCCCGCCTGCTGCCCGCTCGCCCTTCTCAGGGTACATGAATGAAATGGGTGTGGGCGGGTAAAAATTAAAAAGGTCCGCTGGCAGACGTGTCCAATCTTTTACAATTGGATACGTTCATATTTTTTATTTAAAGTGCTTACTTCCTGAAAATCAGTATTTGTTTGTTCTCACTATTTGATACGCCTCAATATATAGTACAGGATTTTTAACACCCTATATAATATTTATGTTCCTCCTCATGTGGTTCTGAAAAGCTAAGTTCGCCCTTATTAGGTATTTATGTGATTCATTTCCCTAAACAAATATGATTAATTAGTGATTCAGGATACAAGCATCGCTTTGAGTGCGAGCTAAGCTTAAGTCCACTATAATGACGACTTATGAAAAACAATTCTTGCATCATCAACAACAGCTGCTGTTCCGTCGACCGTCCAACGTTTTTAAATACCCATAATTATACGAGACAACAAAAATTATAAAATTTACAAACATAGCTGTCACGCATCTAAAAATGCGTTACGTTTCTCATACCAAATAAGTAAACAAGAACGCATTTCGTATAAATCATTCATCTATTTATGAAATAAGTATTGGATACTGTAATCAGTTTAATGTATAATCGCGCGGTATTCTTATCTCTTAAGGCTAGGGACCGAGCGAACGGCCTTGAGGAATCGAGCGGAGCTATTTTACCTCTCCCGTACAAGATCGCCATAGTTTTAATTCGGAATTAGAAGCATTTTTTATTTATTACAAACAAAAATACAATTCTTTACAAGACTAACAAAACTATGTCATGTTAAATAGTATTGATATACAATTAATAAATTTTCGTACAATTTTTATATAGATTGAATGATTAGCTTGGCTCCAACTGTATAAGTGAGGGGTATTTTGGTGATTTTTTTTCGCACTGTCTATAAGAATAGAAATGTGATAAAAAATGAATTTTCTTCTTATTTTTTGTAAAAATATAAATAAACCGTCGAGAAATGGTTTCAACTATGCGCTATTTTGGCGATTTCTTGTTAGTCTTAGTTTAAGCTCAGCTTAATCTCAACTGCCGAATGACTATAAGTACCAAATCAGAGTTTGTGCTAAGCTTGATCTCAGATAACTTTAATGTAAGTAAAGGCTGAGTAAAGTCTTAGTAAAATATTAAGGCCATATTTTTTATGAACCGACCTTAAAAAATAGGGAGGCTCTCAATTCATCGGTATATTTCTATCATAAGTTTACAGAAACCATCATTTGGTGAAGATAGATCACTACTACTGCTTCACGGCAGAAATAGGCGCCGTTGTGGTACCCATAATCTAGCCTGTGCAAAGGAGCCTCCCACTGGTAAAAGTAAAAAGGATGATTAAAAACATAATAACTAAGTCTTGTAATTGAATCTTCGGAGATACTCGATAATCTATTTACCAATTTGAAACCGTAATAAGATTTGCTTGCACAATATACTATGAATTTAAATTTTAATTAAGATCTCTAACGTTCATTCAAAAATAGAAAATTCGCCGAGTTCGGAGGGATTTGCTTACACAATTTTCTCAAAATTCAGTTGACAAATCCCATGTTATAAAGAGACTCCTTTACACAGGATGCCAGCTAAATGATGGGTACTACAACGGCGCCTATTTCTGCCGTGTAATATAATACCCATAATCCAGCCGGCATCCTTTGTAAAGCAACGATTTTGGAGTCTCTATGGAACACACATTCGAACACATAAAAATATATTTATTTATCTATACCTACACTAATCAAAAATGTTAATCTAGAAATATTATTGCATTTCGACCACGTAATAAACAGAATAGGTACTCGATCGCAACTAGATATTTTTCGATCATTATTATATTAATCGAGTTTTAACAGGTTATTTGGTAAATTTAATAATAAGCTATTAAGCTTTTAGTCACTAAAATGCTGAAAAGGAGCTTCTAATTATATTTTTCCATATTCATCTACTAAGGTTAAAATAGAGTGTGACTCGCATTTTTATCTGTACAAGTTAAATGGTGTTGGCTGAACATAATATTATAGTAGAAAAGTATCTCTAATAATGATAGAGCAAGATGAGTCACAGGCCGAATGCTTAGATCGATCGTGCCTCTCTTTATATCTCTCGATATGTATGTGAGCCGCGTCGAGCGATCAAGAGAGAGCGGAGCAGCGTAGAAGGAGATGTGGAAATAACGAAATCTGATAATATATAATAGTTATTAAAATACATCTCCTCTCCTCTCCGTTGTGGTGGATACAGGGCCTTACGCCGAAGTTGAGCACGCGGCCTTGCCATTGAATATGAATTACGGTGCTCAAAAGCAGCTTCATAACTCGACGCTAGCATATTAATTGCATAAGTTTTCCGTGAACAGATTTACCCGCAAACAAATTGAGAAAATTTAGCAATATTATCAATATTAGCGATCTACTCGTAGTCTATTAAAGAGTATACACTCAAGGCTAAGGCGCACGAAAAAGTCCCTACTAAACTAAACTAAAACCACTCTGGCTCCTTCTTATGTCCATCTTACGTCAGTTGCTGGGCAGTGAGTTTTACAATATCTTTGTGCCGTTTGGTGTCGAGACACTTGGCCCGTGAGGCCATGTGGAAATAACGAAATCTAATTGGTTATTAAAATACATCTCTTCTCCTCTCCGCTTTTTTCGGTGGAAATGGATCAAGCGAAGAGGAGAGGAGATGTCTCATTTTTCTATAGATTTTAGTGCCGCGTCGAGCGATCAAGCGGCGCGACAGAGCGGAGAAGCGTGTAGGCCTGGTGGCGCCTTGCTTAGGTTGGGTGGTGGCTTAATTGACTTGAGATGTCGCGAGAGATCGCGGGTTGGAGTCCCACGTGGTCATAAATTATGTTTTCAAATTTATTTTGTGCAATTAATCCCACATATGAGGGTTATCACTTTAAAACACAACTAATTGTTTACTATGTAGGTTGCAGAGTATGCGAAACCTGGAAAAATTCCCTTAAAAATTATATGTATTTAAATATCAATTTAATTAAATATAATTTATTTAATGTCAGTGTGGGTGCAATTTAAAACTGAATGAAACTTCAACACTGTTAGTTTACAGTAATAAACTCAAATTATTTATATGTAGTGTATCATGGAATCAATTAAAATACATTGTCTTTCACTAACGTGTAACCGTCCGGAAAATTATGAATGTAGACGCAAAATAATCGAGAAGAATCGTTTATTAGGGGGTCTATCAATAAACGAGGTTTTAATTTTTTTCGTTATAGACTCTATCTCCCGCACAAAGTTACTGTATCTTGGTTAAAAATAATCATATTTATGTGATTTTTGTTTCAATCGATATTTAATAACAATATATTCTATTACAATATCCAGTTTAATGGTAATTTTTAAAACTTTTGAAAAAACATTCCTATCCATCTAAAATTCTTACAAACTTTCTCTGGAAACTTTGGAAACACCCCCCTGATAAGAATTGTTTTAGTACAAATAATAAATCTTCAAGATATTTTCTAAAAATACTAAGAACATTTACTTAACTCGAATACTTTATCAAATAGGAAGCCACCAAAGTTATTTTACATACAATAGAGAGTGTGAACAATAAAGCCAAATTACTATATATTATCGCAAATTGGCATCATTAACCGGTGGACATCAAGTTCCAAATAATGATATCTTTGAAGTAAGTAAATCTCCTTACAACTCATTTATCACGCACTAAGAGTTTATTATACTTACTAAGTTTATTACATAGATGTAATCACAATTCTTACCCTGAGCTGTAGTTTACAAACTTCGGCCGTATATCAAAGTTTAACTCATAAAGTTGTAAAGGTATTTTAACGACTTGACTGTAATCATGTCGTTTGCATATTTTTTTTTATATAAATCGACCTAACTCACGATTCATCAGTGTTGGTACCGACTACCTTCGGACCATTCGGAGATCGTTAAGGTAGTTAGTGTAGCCAGTTCGTGGTAACGTCCCGTCTCGCACTACGACTTGATAGGACGGGGGGCGCGGAGTGTACCTGTGGCGATTGCCTTGATTGATAATGATTGCGAAACTGAAGTGGCAGTAGGCAGGGCACATAGTTTGGCGGACAGATGGCCGTTGGGGTAGTAAATTCCTCGAATGGCGACCATGTACTTCAAGACGCAGTGTTGGTAGGCCCCCCACAACATGGACCGACTAATTGGTCAAGATCGCCGGAATACGTTGGATTTGGGCAGCGTAGGACCGATCGTCGTGGAAATTTTTGGGGGAGGCCTTTGTCCAGTAGTGGACGCTCCCGGCCGATGATGATGATGAGATTCATATATTATTTCCGTCATCTGTGAATCGGTTTCTTACAGCCCAATAATATGTGATCAACTTCGAATGGTCGATATGTGCGTTAGTTAGTGGTTTCATATTCAAAATACTATGAAGCTGACTGTTTACGACTTGTCAATTAACAGTTATTAACAGTTAATAATCAAACAGTTAACAACTGGATATCTTTCGCGATTTAGGCCTTCTATGAACTTTTGCTATTTTGACGCTATTCCAAGTTACATGTATGCTGTATATCTGGCGGTTTCGAGTTGATAAAACCTGAAATTATAAGGAACTAGCATTTCTATCTCACATCTTTACTTGTCGTTTGCGATTCTCGCTATTAGAACTCTTATCTCTACTAACTTGTTACTTGCAGTAGTATAACGAAATATTGTGTCAACAATAGAGCACAATTTTTTGATAAGAAAAAATTTCGAGATGATCAAAATACGCGCTTACAATTATAATACAATGCTGCTCAGAATTCTTGATTGAACTCAACCTTCTGAGCGGCATAGCGTTTGCACTCCTCCCTTGGGGAAATAAGATGTTAAACCTCAAATTTAATTTGTACCGAAATTTATGGACGGTGCGGGATTCCAACCCGTCCCAGCACTTGAGTGTGTTCAACATTCAATGCTAGTCAGAAAGCTACTTCACTGTAGCGTAAAATAAACTACACTCGATCTTCTGATTTCATATTTTAACAACGGTATTCAGAGGGTCGACGTAAACAGCAGGAGATCTCCTGGGACTGCTCTCAGGATGAGGATACCACAAGGGACTATTCTTAGACCGTTCCTCTTCCTTATCTACATAAATGATCTACCTAACCTTGTAGAGAAAAAAAAAACATAACGTAGTATAGTTTGCCGATGACACATCACTGATATTTAAAGTAAAAAGAAACCACGTTATTTATGACGAAGTAAACGACATTCTATCTGATATATGATATCCATATTTAAAGATATTCTGAAATTATATATTTCAGTACAGTGTGCTATGAAAACCTATATTTTTTATATTTATACAGATAATGCAGTATGGAGGATTACAACGACACATTGTTCCTCCTGAACGAGACAGAGGGTTACCTGCCGTACTCGCAGAGGGTTGAGACGTACGTCGTGCCCATACTGTTCGCGTTCATCTTTATCATTGGAGTGCTGGGAAATGGCGCGCTAGTTGCAGTCTTCATCAGACACAAGGCGATGAGAAATGTGCCTAACACGTAAGTTGAAATTCTGTTAGGTAATAAGCTTAGTGTTGGTGATAGGGCGAAGAGATTAAAACAATTATGAACTTGATGTAAATGTTTATTCTGAAGAACACACACACACAGCACTGACTATAATATAAAATACAAAAGTAATGCGGGCGCGCGTAGTATTGCGCGTGGGCGGTAATTGACAACTGACGCCTCACATATTCGTTGATGCGGGGCGGCTTCATATTAAAAATTCTTATTTTAAATACAATTTTTTTCTATCTATGGTTGTTATGCCAGGTGGAACCATCGTCAACATTCTCCCCCACCGTGTCGTTGTCACGGCACTCACCCTTAAGGAGTAGAGCTACGCGCGATGCCGGCCGTTTCATTAACCCATTTTGGGTCTAAATACCCACGAGTCTTATTCGCCCATCAGCCCCTGGATGCATTATGCCTTTTGGCTAAACATTTCGGGGAGAAGAAGAGTCCACTATAATAACTAAATCACCCGCTTGTAACTGTGTCCCCTCACGATTCCATTTACTACGAGGAGCTAAGGTGGGCAAGACTTCTTTCATCGATCTAAACAAAAATAAATCGGCTAAGCGTTGAGCAATTCGCCACTGCTTTCTAAGATATAAGTCATGGTCTTCAAATATACCGGCTTGTGGAAGATTCAACGAGGAACCTAAAAAAAATGGTTTGGTGTTAAGGCCTCTAGGTCACGCGGGTCCACAGAATCGTGAGTTAACGGTCGGCCGTTAATCATGTTTTCTACTTCAGACAGAAAGGTAAACAAGATCTCATCCTTGGGACTATTCGCAATAAAAGCTTTATATGTTCTACTATGATTATTAATCCAGTATAGCACAGTTGTGGCATCTGTCCAATAATACGTATTTTTTGGTAATAAGCGATGCTCGGATTTAATACTATTTACGAGTTTGCATGCTAATACAGCGCCTTGCAGTTCTAAACGCGGCACGAACACCGGTTTTGTGGGTGCTACTTTGCATTTGCTCGCGATGAACGCAATTGTTACGTGACCATCGCTCATTTCCTTACGCCAGTAAGCGACGGCTGCGTACGCGCTGGGTAATAAATCGCAAAATACGTGAAGTTCTAATTGTGAATCAATTTCACAGTCACTATCAGTTTTCGAACCGACCCGAAAGTACCAACGCGGAATTCTAATATTATTTATTTCATTAGCTTGTGTTACCCAACTTTTAAATGAACTATACAAATAGTCACTTAACTGGTCGTCCCATTTTAAATTTAATCTCAATGCTTCACGCATTAAGATTTTGCCTGTAATAGTAAATAGCCGTAAATGTCAAATATAGACATAACATCTTATGTCTCAAGGTAACGAGCGCAACTGTAGTGCCGCTCAGAATTTTTGGGTCTTTCAAGAATCCTGAGCGACACCGCATTTTAATGGGTAGAGGGATCAATTACCATCAACTGAACGTCCTGCTCGTCTCGTCTCTTATTTTCATAAAGAAGTATACTTGTTTATTAAGATGATTGTTACTAGACAGTAATTGGTATGGTATACAATTTATAACCAATGTAACTCAAAGTATTATCTACGCCCCTCAATAGGGCTACTGGAAACCCAAGCGCTGGCAGCTATTTCAGTCAACAAATCAGTCAAGTTATCCAACACGGAATGCTGCCAGTATTCTTGGTATACTTCCCCGTAATGATAGTTTTAATTTACTGTAATCGTAGGTAGTGATGTAAATATAATTATAAGATTTGTTTTGTTTATATCACAACATTAAGATTGTATAATTTATGACCTACATTAACAATTCATTTCATATATTCGTTTTGTAAAATCATTGTTCGTGGTAGCCTACTTGTATAAATGCCCATCTTGGCACCATCATAACTTTATGGACTACAGCAGAATTTAGAACAAAAGTAGGTTTAATCTTTAGAGTATACGCTATTTTACTGGTTTCAACCTCTTTTTCATTATTCTATTAGAACCCGTTGTTAGTGCTCGGTATAATTAATGATATGTTTACGTAGGTAATAAATTACTTTTAATAGCGCAACAAGGGAAACAAAAGTGTTCGAGATTCAAATAAAATAAACATGACAGATAATTTGCTTTTTACTGCCATTTTTACGAGATAGAAGCAGTTGTCGTAAATAATGTGAAACTAGATAGATGTTTTTCAAACTAGCTAATTTGTCACGTAAATTTCTCACGGTATCAGTTTTGTCATCAATTATGTTATATCAAAAGTTTACGTCTGTTTCGAAATTCTACATATTATTATTATTTTTTTAGAAATTTTATTGAAGTAAGGCGTTACTTTGCGGAAATCCATAATTATCCAAATGATTTGAGTTTTCTTTAGTGTTAATTCTGGCAATATTAGTCTTTAAACAATTCGACACTTAGACACAATCTGGCACGAGACCAATGTCTCGTTGTCAATTTTGGCGACTCAACTTGTCCTGAGGATGCCTCGTGTAGAGGCGAAACACGTGTCGAATTGTTTAAAGACAAATATTGGTGAAATTAACACTAAAGAAAACTCAAATAATTTGGATAATATTATCATGTAAGACTCAAACTCAACACAAAACTCTTACAGATTCATATTCTTACGATATATCAAAGTGAAACAATCAAAAATCTACAGTCTCGAATTACTTGAGTAAGAAAAAAACTAAAAATGTAATTTAATTATTTCAAAACACAATATTTATTGACAACAGTAGATGCATCAATCCATACAAACTGTTAATAAGATTACTTAGATCACTTATGCGTATAGAAAGACTGTGACAGCTGTGAAAACGTCGAAAGAAATTGAGATTTACAGTTAACCTCTATTTTGAGCAATGCACGCGAGACGGAGATTGTCACGCACACTTAAATATTAAACCTGGCCTGTTTTCATCGGTTGTCTAGCAGCAAGAGGCGCTATCTACACGGATAAATTATCTAAGAAAGAAAGAATTAAAGATAACGTAAACAGTATATCCATATTATAAAGATTGTATTTATAAATCTCTAAGATAACTTGAAATTCAACAACATGAAGATTTCTTGACGACCTTATGGTAGGCAAAAAAGATCTGCTCATCAATGCCATTACAAACAATAACATTAAAGCCTTTACGACGCTTTTTACAAGAACTAAAGCAAATAAAAAGAAAAAACGTGTTTTCATTGCAGAATAGCATCCTTACTGCAACAGTATTCCCCGTTGCATTCATACCAGATATTATGATGGCATGCACTACAGGTGATTGAACTATACAAGTCCTTTCTGTCATTCATCATTGTTGGGATTTTTTTACGTACGGGTCATCTGATGTTAAGTAATCACCGTCGCCCATAGTCTCTTGCAACACCCGAGGAATTTGTCCCTTTAGAAAAGCACACACAAAACACAGCACATTCTGAGCTTATTCCTCAGCTTGGTTGAGCATGGAGAAACTCAGTTTCCTCGGTTCCTTGAAAACCGCACATATGTTGGGGATGATATCCTAATTAGTGGCATATATATAATCTTTATTATACTAATTAAAACATCTTCCTGAGGCAATGCGCAGACTGAAAAGACTGCATTTACTAGAAGCCATGATTAAGTATAGAGAAATCTTAATGAGGAAATTAATCTGATCGCCAATAATCTCAAAATACATCTGTTCATAGTCTTACGACTGATTGCATGATGAAGTTATAATATAAAAAAAGGTTATTAAAACTTCTAAAATACTGATAGATAATTATGTATGTGGATCATTTCTTATTAAATGTTCAGAGGTCAAACTATCATATTAAAAACAATAAAAAACAAAGTAAGACTTGAGTGTTGAGGCGTACTCATCACTTGAGTATGTTTCATGTTAGTTAAACAATCAGAGACCTAATAACGCTCTAGCGAAGACGCCTCAAGTGAACTATGAAGTCCCTTGAGTAATGTTCCGGAATATAAGCTATATATGTCGCGTCCTTTGCATGCTTGTCATTAACCCAGACATAATTCAAGGTAAAAAAAATATAACAATAAAACAACCGACTTCAAATACAGTATTTCAAAACAATAGTTATGATATGCACCAAAAAGTATAGAAATAATTGCGTATTTTTATACAATGTAATTAATTAATCTAGTTCTAGTTACGAGTTAGTTGAGAGATAGGATAGTTTTTATTTCGATTTGGGACCTATAATTATTTTTATTTCCAATATTTGTTTTGTATGGACATATTTTCTATGAGAGAATTTATTGACAGTTCTGCTGTGAAACAGTTTCATTATAACAACAGGGAGCATATTTTACGTAATATTTCTTTATGTTATGGAATATTATTGATAAATTCACAAAAACCAGTATTTTATTTATAATGTACAGAAGAACGTCTGTCGGGTAAACTAGTATATAATGTATATTTTGTCTAAACAAAAATAGCTATTTGAAATTTACAACTTAATCCGAAAGCAGACAGCTAATTTGTTTTGTTTACAATTTAGCTGTAATTATGTTGTTAGACGTGACGTCTTTCTTATAAACGAAGTATAAAAGATATTTTATTGCGCCACTTTCGTCCAATTAGCATTCGTTTTCCTTCGCAGCTACCAACCGCTGAGCTATACGGAGCAGATTACTTGTCTCACATTTTCTCGCAATCTTTATTAAACGTCCCAAGATTCTAATTTAAGACCTCCTTAAAATGACATTACATTTATTACTATTGTAGTTGCCTACAAATTTCTAGAGCTTTTCTTAAACGCCTAAGCCTTTTGAAGTTAGTCCCATTTTATTTTATAACTCTACACTGTGCTTAAAATCTTTTTTATTCGTTTACAAGTGCTGACCCGGCAAACGTTGTTTTGTCATATGAATTTAGCCCCGTGCCCGCTCATTCTATGAATTGTCATTGACAGAATTATTTGTGTTACGAATAGGTATATCTAAGTCATAAAAGTGTGTGTGTGTGTGCTTATGTATGCACGAAAGAAGTCATATTTCTTTGGCCTAACAAAGCAAAAATCCTTAATATTATTTCTTCCTCGTGCTATTCCACGTTTGTACAAAGAAGTAAAAATCTTGCAAAGATGGCTTTGACAGTTAATTATTAAATAAAGAATACGCCGATTATTGCTTGTCCTAATATATTAGACGAACAAACCAAAAAAAAAAAACGAATGTTGTAACGAACGTCGGAAAATTTTAGGAACCAACTTCACCCTGTTACTTCTGACCTGTGACCTGAGACCAATATCCTTCGGGGTACCACAGGGCAGCATTTTAGGTCCTACTCTGTTTTTATTATATATTAATGACATAATGTTTATCCCATTACAAAATGCTGAGATCCTGTGTTACGCTGATGACACAGCTATTGTTTTTCACGGACTCTCTTGGGATATCGTTTACGAATATGTCGAGCAAGGTATGTCACTGGTATCATACTGGCTGAAACAAAATATTCTAACTTTAAATTCTTCTAAAACTAGATTTCAATGCTTTTATAAGACTTCTGCTTCATCACCAAGCCGACAGCAAAATCTTAAAATTCACAGTACAAACTGTACAAGACGTCCAGCTCAAAAGTGCACTTGTGACCACATTAAAAGAGTTAACGCAATGAGATATCTTGGAATAGTCGTAGACGAAACATTAAGTTTCAGAGATCACGTTGCTGCTGTCTCAACTCGTTTACGAAAATTGGTATACACCATTAAATTGCTTCGAGAGTCCGCTGAGCTTTCATTATTAAAAAGCATCTGTTTAGCCCTCGGACAATCAATCATAAATTACTGCATTCTAGCCTGGGGAGGTACAAATTCTACCAACCTCATAAAATTGGAAAGAGCGCAAAGAGCTGTGTTAAAAGTCGCTTTGAGGAAACCGATTAGATACCCAACGAATGATTTGTACAGCGACGCTCAGGTACTCAGTGTTCGAAAGCTGTACCTGATAAGAGTGGCGATGCATGTCCACAAAACAGCTCTGAACTCAAAAGAATACAACACATTGCTTAAAAACCGAGTTTACAAATTGCCTGTTACTAATGTCAAAACTGCATTTGCATGTCGCTTTCCAACCTTTTTGTACCCCCGGATTTATAATAAACTGGTCCAGCTATGTAAATTTAAAGAACACTCCATCTTCAAGGCTAAAGAGCTTCTATCAAAATATTTAATACAACTATCCTATATGGAAACTGAAAATCTTCTTAAGGTACAATCCTAAAAAATACATACATATACATATACACAATACACACACTTTCACCTACATATACACACAATTAATACTTGTATAGTTATTACTTTTAGTTTATTTCTTTATATGATTAGTTAAATTTTAGTAATCAGCTTGTTGTCACTAGCCGCTTGTATATCTTTATTTTCTGTTAATTCTACTATTTCCCCCACGAGACAGGCAATGCCTAGTGTGGGGGTCAGTATAAAATGTTAATTTGTATATGAAAAGTGCGAAATAAATGATTTTGTTTGTATTTTGTACTTTAGAACACTAAAGTAACAGGGTAACAACAGTGATGCGCGTGCATCTTAAAATTTTACTCTCATAATTTCAACCTTCAAAAATATAGGTGCCGAATAAATAATCACCCACATATCGTATACTAAGGAAATATGCTGCATCTATTAGTGTAAGTATTATTCTGATCGGTTCAGTAGATTTCGCAGTAAAACCAGCTGTCCATTTATTGCTACGAATATTATTTAAAATATCATTTCTTAAGATGTTTGTTATTGTTATAGTATCAGGTTCGTTGTATTATTCAGTGTCTTTGTCCGAGTGTCGACCTGGATAGAAATAACCATTTTGTAATTAAAGGCCTTTCTCCAAGAAATAATTCTTCTCTTTTTCTCACAAAATGGTCTAAGGTTAGATCTAATTTTGCTTTTGATTTGAATAACCAGTGTGAGATGGGCCGATAAGCTATGCCATACAATGTTTACAACAAAGCTGTTGCTATTATTATTAATCTAGTCATAGCGTATTAAAACACATTTTTTTTTATTATCGCCAGTCAAAATAACGCTTAAATCTTATTGCCAACAACACTTGTGGGCTATTACCACTCTGCAGGCTGCTGTTGAATCTAGTATGCTTACGCAAGGCCAAGTTGATAGTGACCATGCCATCGTCTGACATAAATCAGTGTCGCTGATTGTGTATCAGCGATACAGATTTATATCAAACACACGCATGTCGTACTACACTACGAGCCAGCTCAAACTTTATCCTGAAAACTATATCAAGGGGATACGAATCTTTGATTGTGAATTGTAGCATTCAAAGTGCATTACTGGGAATGAGCTTGTCTGTAAATATAAGGATTTGCAAACATAGTATAATATCATTGGATGATATTAATTATTAGGAACAAATTTTATTCTATCCTGTCCGCTATCGCCGATGATCGTTACTTATATGATCGTTTGTAATCATTAATCGTTGATCATCGTGTAAGCATCCACACAATCGTCCGTCATCATTTATTGAGCGGCAGTCCTTCAAAATGGACATAATGGATTTCATGATTTAATAATATTATTGATAATATTGGTGAGCGATTATAAACGTCATAGTAACGATAAATATCTGAGTACCTTACCTTATTTTTTTGTTACCTTATTTTAATCTTTGTGATAGTTTTTTTTAGGATTCCATATGACTGGGTAACATATGAATTTTAATGTTTCTTCGTTTGACCAGTCAGTATCTTTGTATCTAAACTCATGCTATGCAAATAAAAGGAAAACAAAAAAAACGCCGCGACTACGAGGCCAAGTACGAACGGCTACGCTCTCTGTCCAGTGTCCTCCAGAGAATGAATGACCGGCGATCGAGTGGGCACTCGCACGCAACTACACACGACATCCCTTTGATGTCCAAAAACCGACAAGTCACTGATTGCCGCGATCACGATTTTAAACGATGATCGGCGACTAGAAGCGAATAAGTCCACACAATCGTGCTCGCGTGTAAGCCTATTGTGGAGAGGCGACATTATATATTCAATGTATGAAAACGAAACAGTTAATCAGTATCTGTATGTATTTTCTCAGGTACATTCTATCGTTGGCACTCGCAGATCTTCTTGTGATTGTGACCTGTGTGCCGTTCACTTCGATCGTGTATACGGTGGAGTCATGGCCCTGGGGTGCCACCGTCTGCCGTCTCTCAGAGGCGGCTAAAGATGTGAGCATCGGTGTCTCCGTGTTCACCCTCACAGCACTCTCAGCTGACAGATACTTTGCCATCGTCGACCCATTTAGGAAACTACATGCTTCAGGTAAACATATTTTTTTAAATTTACTAACGGCTTTACTCACGGTTTATCAGTGTGGCTACTGACTAGTTTCGGACCAGTCGGAGGTCTGTTCATCAGCCGTCTCATACTGCGGACTTGTGTTCGTAGTGCGCGGCTTGACAAGGCGGGGGGCGCGGACTGTTATGAAGGACCTCCAAATGGTCCTGAACTAGTCGGTACCCACACCGACAAACCGTGAGAAACGCTGTGTTAATAAATAACGTTTTAATAATGTAATGTATTTTTTTGTGTTTATAACAGTATTCGGCGGATAAAATACACCATTAGCCCATAACATTCAGGTGAGTTACGAATCACAAAATAAACTAAGGCGGTACTTTTTTCTGTCTTATCTGCATACATGATACCTAAGTATTTTTAAATGCTTTTTGATCCACTTTTTTAATATTTTAGATTCTTTAAGAATTTGTTAACTTAGCCTTAGCCTCCGTTTTTTTAATAGGAACCCAAAATTGTCCTTTCTATGAGTGAAGTTTCGAATCATGTACTAAATTTAAACAAATACAATTTGTAAAGAGGAGTACAAACTCACCAATTTAATGTTCATTTCTAATGGTTGGGTCCAAGTAACTATTATATATTTCTACAATTTTAACTATTTTTGTTAAAATTATTGCTAAGCTTCCATTTTTTTGTAAACTTTTTTAGCTGATAATAGGTGATCACTGCAGCCTATACCATCTTGAAACACTAGACGAATCACAAGAGCATTGCTGGCTAAGGTCATTAAAACGAGGAATAAACGTACATATGCACTACAAGCTGAAAGCACATTGTATCAAGGCGGGGAGGATGGAACCGATGAGTGTGTATGGTTCCACCTATTCCGCCGGTGGCGGTTGTCTCGGTGAAAGAGGATCAATCATTAAAATATTAAATTTTTTACTTTCCTTACTACTTGAAACTTAGATCATGTAAACGTCTAGATAGATTTTAACAGTTGTAAAATGGTACAAACAAATTGAGGTCAACAGTTACGTCTATTTTGAGCAATGCACGCAATGCGTAATAAAACTGGCCTGTTTTCGTCAGTTGTCTAGAAGCAAGATGCTCTATCTATATATAAATTATCTAAGACTTGCAACTTTCTATTCTAGTCGCTCTATTTCACAATTTTTTTATGTCAGTAAGTATGATTAGATCTGATTTTATTAATTAAAACTTATTTTATTTTGATTAGAGACCGCAGCTATACGAAATTCTAAAAGCAGCTGTAGGTTCTTTCGCATAGATTTGCTGTCTAAAGTTTCTTGCGCCGCTTCTTCTCTCTCACAGCGCCATTTGTTTCCGAAGGGGAAGTAGTGTCTAGAATAATAAAAATGAGATCGAAAAGAATTCTAAGGGAATCAAGTTTGAGGAAATAAATGCCTTTATGTATGCAAGTGAAATTACTAGACTAAATGGGACTTAACATCTTATGTCTGAAAGTGACGAGCGCAAGTGCCGCAGTGTTTTGGGTTCAATCAATAATCCGGTGCCGGAATGCATTTTAATGGGCCGGGTAAATCACTTCTAATGACGTAAAAGTCTTGCTCGTCTCGAAAGTTTTTTTTTCAGAAAAACACTATAATAAGCTTGCAGCAAGGTTCATTAAATATTTCACGAAAAGTTTTAATTTTTTTTTATGACGAAGGAGGACAAACGAGCCTACGGGTCACCTTGTGTTAAGTGATCACCGCCGCCCACATTCTAATGACACCAGAGGAATCACAGGAGCGTTGCCTGACTTTAAGGAAGGTGTACGCGCTTTTTTTGAAGGTACCTATGTCGTACCTTCCCAGAAACACCGCACAAGGAAGCTCCTTCCACAGCTTTGTAGTACGTGGAAGAAAGCTCCTTGAAAAGCGCGGTATGGAGGAACACTACACATCCAAATGGTGGGGATGATATCCTAACTTGTGGCTTGTCGTGCGAAGGTGAAATTCGGCAGCAGATGAAACGCTTCTTCGGAACACTCAAAAATAATAATTAATGATTGTATTGGGGATTATGTTTGCATTCTGATTAATAATTAGACACGTGAAACAAGAAAGACCCAAATATGACGGTATAAATGGATTATGAGCCAGCCGAAGAGTACTTCCTAGTTATCTACTAGTGGGAGGCTCCTTTGCACGGGATGACGGCTAGATTATGAGGACGACAACGGATGGTTATTACTGGGTAAATGAGACTTAACAGCTTATGTCTCAAGGTGACGACCTCTCGCGTTCCGTGCGAGCGCTCTTTACAACTGAGCCAACCGTTCGAGGGATGTATCGTTTATAAAATCTTGTATGCTTTGTTCAACTCTCAGGTTGTAGCTTACTATCTACATAATCTACTTTACAGTTGATAACCTGCTCAACCCCAATATTTGCATATTAGGAAATTGACTAGAGATATCGCTTTTGCAAATCTAAACAATTTGTTATGTTTTTAAAGTGGGTTCGAGTCCCGCATCGTTCATAATTTCTTTTATCAGTTTTATGTGTGTAATTAATCCTAGAAGTGAGGGTTATTACTTTAAAAACATAACAAATTGTTTAGATTTTCTTAGACCCCCGAAACTTGCTTTAACTAAGAAGGTTCTATCCTATTAGTGGAGAGGTGCGTACATTTAAGGTCTAAATAATTGTAATAAATAAATTCGTAATACCTACCCTTATACGTTTTGCAGAGTTTTCACAAAATTATCCATTAACAAGATTTTCCACAACATTCATAGCTGAATATTATTAAAAATATATAAACAAACGTCATTGTTAAAATCATACATATTATAGCCACGGACGAGTAAAAAAGAAGGACTCCGCGCCGTGATTTTAGCAAGTGAAGCATCGTTATGCTAGTGTGTGTGCGGTTACGGGGGATACTAGTTACACAATTTTTTCTCCATCACAAACACTTATATAGTATCATTTTTACACTTTTTCACAACGCACGACGGCATTTTTAAAATATTTTATTGAGATGCAAACTGATCTGTCACAGACGATGACAATAATAATTCTCATAATGGCCTATCGGCCTGTAGTAGTGTAAGTGTGTGCGTGGGGCTATGTATTTACACGTTAATCGGCTTGTTTCGGTGCTACACTGTTATGTAAGGTGACACGGAGTCCTTATTTTTTTACTAGTCCGTGCTTATAGCATAGCGATTGAGTAAAACATAATGCTAAAAATATTAAAACCAGATGTGTTGGATGTAAACATTCACTGGATAATGTAACGTAAAACTCAATATAATCAAATATAAACACATATAATAAAACTAAGAATAATTAATAATAGCCTTAATATTGTCTACGGATCTCTAAATCCATCATACGTATCATCGCGATGCGTGCCCCGCACCTTCCTCCACCCGCGACGTGTTAGACTCGGCAGTCGGCGGTGGGGACAGAATTTCTAGTCTCGAAGGAGAGCGCACGTTCCTTGGCTGCGCGAACCAACTACATTGTTCTCGTGCCATTATAATACTTGAATAACTACAACTTTCATATATTTTTTACACGTTATTAGGTTAACATACTACTTAACAAACTATTAAATAAATAAAGTCAGTGTTCCCATCTAGGGTAAGTTGTGCAAATAGTTATACATTATAGTTTATTGTATTTTAATTAATATTCTGCTTGCTTTTTAAAGCTAAGAGTGTCATGGCGAGTTAGGAAATTTCCATTAGCTGTTATTATTGCTGTTGTAATAAATACTTCTCAGATTATTAGTATAATTTAGATTGTTAGCTTTAGTAATATGATTTAAATATTAGTTTATGTTTTTCAATAATATTAGAATATGTTTTGATTAATGCTTGGTTCTTTAAATAGTTTATTTTGATATAATGCTTTTTCTAGCTACGTAACCATTGCTGATTTTAATTTATATAAGCCACCACGATTTTCTTCCCTTGTGCTAGCTAGACGTAGCCTCTGGATTGCCTTAAGCTCCGCGTAGGTTTTCCAACAGTACAAAAGTTATAGCTGTGTGATAATCTTGGCAATCATTACAGGAACACTGTTGGACTTCTATACCTGTCCTACTTCGTATGCCACAGTTTTGAACCTGGATCCGGACAACATAGTGAAGTCACACGTGTCAGGAGATTGGGAACCGAAGGGGTGTACGGTATTTCTGGGACCGAGACTCTGCGAGCAAATTATGGCCTCGGCTTTACCCTCGACCTCTTAAAATCTTTATTAAATATAATTTAAATATAGTTTTAAAAATTGCCACGTTGTTGTTATTTCTATCAACCGCGCAAATAGCAACGTGACAAATGGCGCCCAACTTGGTCAAAGGTCATAATTAGCTTCGCTTTGTATCGCTAACTACTTTTAGTTTAGTGCTTGGTGTTGGATATCTTTGGTGAGCTGTTTTTTTTATATAGAGACAATAATTATTTATTTCTGTAATTTACCGGTAAGTATAGGTACGGCTATTAGGCGTTTTGGTTTTGTGTACTTTTTATTGTTCACTGTGTATTTTTATTGTGATTGTATTTTTTTATTGTTACTGTTTGCACAACATATCATAGAAACAAAATGACAAATCCAATAAAATTTTTGCTTTTGCAAAAATCTGAATTACGCTATGAGGTTGCAATTCGTGGTGAAACTCCCTCAGACAATGTCGAAGGTTTGCGTAGACAAGTTACAAAATTAACTCAGCTTTATCCTTCTGATGATATTCTTGATTCGGTATTTGAATTTGGTGATGATATTAATGGTTGTAATGAAACGTTGGAAAAAATTAAAACATGTTTAGAATCACTTAAAATGGCTTACAGTGAGTCATTATATTGTAGGACAAAGTCTTGGCTGAATCATTTGCATTATAGAATTATTAGGATTGTTAAACCCAAGAAGTCTGAAGACATCGCTATTATGGCTAGAATTCAAAAAACTTTTGATAAATATAACACCTTTCTTATAGGTCTCTCTAAAACTATTGATTCTAAATCTTCAAGTTCGGCTTCTCATGAGGAATGTTTTGATAAATCATCTGTCTCAGGGCTAAATATTTCTGTAACTTGTGACCGCGGCAATACTAGTGAATTGAATAAATTGAAATACGATGGAAAAACTTGTGTACGTGCATTAATACAAAGATTAGAGGAGTTTCGTATTTCGAAAGGGATATCGGAAAATAAAATGCTTCTATCCGCTATTGACGTATTTACTGGTGATGCATTACACTGGTTCCGTAGCGTAAAAGATAACATTACTGATTGGCCTACTCTTATTAATCGTTTAAAAAATGATTTTGATATTCCTGACTTTGATTATCGTATGCTTTCTGAAATACGAAATCGTACACAAGGAGTTGATGAAAGCATTACTATTTATATTTCTATAATGGAGGGCATGTTTTCACGGCTTAGCAAGGCGACGTCTGAAGATGATAAGCTTGATATTATATTGCACAATATTTTACCCTGTTATTCTAAAATAATTGCAGCTAGTCCACATATTAAATCTATTGAAGATTTACGAACTGTCTGTAAAAATTACGAACGGATTAAGGTTCGTTCAGATAATTATAAAGAACCACCTTTACCACATTCCAAGATGCTAGCCCCTGAATTTTGTTATCAATCCAATAAAAAAAGTCATCGGTATTCTTATTCGTATGCTAATACCACTTCTCATTATAAAAACGATGCGCAGTTAAAAACTTCTGTTGTTTCTACACAATACTGCTTTCGCTGCCGTGATAATTCTCACTCGATGAAAAATTGTACCGCTGAGCGAACTATTTTTTGCTTTGGATGTGGAGAAAAAGGTGTTCGTAAACCAGAATGCCCTAAGTGTAAAAATAATTATGGTTCTGAAGCGGATAAAAAAAACTAGTGTCTGAAAATTGCCGAAAATCAGTTAACTATTTTGATAGCTCGGATTGGAATAGTTGGCTGATATATCTTAAAAAGTTTTTTTTATCTTATTGTAATTCTGTTTCGACAATTTTCAATTCTAGACCGAGAAACGATCCCCGGCCTTACAGCAAAATTCAAATTAATGTAACTGATAATTTATATATTTATGGTTTGCTTGATTCTGGTTCTGCCATTACTATATTAGGTAATAACTCTCATAAATATTTAATGCGGTTTGATCTTATAATTTATTCTGACAATATTATTACTGTCACTGCTGCAGGTGGTCAAAAGATTACTTCTTTGGGCTACATGCTCTTGCCGGTGTCATTTGGAAATAAATTTTCAATTATAAGGGCTCATATTATTCCGGAGATTGAAACCACACTTATACTGGGTATCGATTTTTGGAAACTTTTTGGCCTTTGTTCCAAATACCTAACAAATACTAAGAACTTTTTTAAAACAGATCCTGGTCTCTCAGAGATTTCTAATTCCTCTAATATTCACTTACATGCTTATGAAAATCTTGATGAGTCTCAAAAGCCCTTGGCTGATAAAATAATTTCTCAATATAAGAAAATATCTTTTGCTGAAAAAGGATTAGGTAGAACACATTTAATTAAACACCGTATAAATACTGGGAATGCCCAACCGATTCGACAGCGTTATTACCGAATGTCTCCAGAAAAGCAAAAGATCATTACTGAACAGGTTGATGAAATGTTAAGCTTGGATGTGATCGAGCCTTGTGAGAGCCCCTGGTCGTCTCCAGTCTTAGTTGTTGGTAAAAAAGACGGGAATCCACGTTTTTGTTTGGATAGTCGCAAACTTAATGCAGTGACAAAAAAAGATGCATATAGTCTTCCGTATGTCTCTGAAATCTTGGACAACTTAAAGAATGCTAGATTTCTCTCAAGTCTCGATTTATCTAAGGCCTTTTGGCAAATTTTAATAGAGGATCAGGACCGGGAGAAGACTGCATTTTACGTTCCTGGAAGAGGCACATTTATGTTTAAAACAACCGCATTTGGACTCACAAATGCCCCAGCGACACAGCAAAGGTTAGTAGATCTTTTGTTTGGTCCTGAATTCGAATGCAAAGTATTTGGTTATATTGATGACGTCATCATCATCAGCGAAACCTTTGAGGAGCATGTGAGTCTTCTTTACCGAGTCCTTGAAAAACTTACAATGGCTAATCTCACAATCAACTTAGAGAAATGTAATTTTTTCAGAAGCAAGCTTCGTTACCTAGGATATGTTGTTGATGCGCAAGGATTGCGGACCGACCCAGAAAAGGTCAAGGCAATACTGGATTATCCAGTACCTACTAACAGGAAAGAGGTGAAACGCTTTCTTGGTACTGCTTCTTGGTATAGGCGTTTTATTCCTCAATTCAGTACAGTTGCCGGTCCACTTAACAAATTAACCTCTACAAGAAAGAATGCTCCTCGATTTGAGTGGAATTCAGAAACGGAGAAAGCATTCTTGGAATTGAAATCTCGCTTAGTTCAAGCGCCAGTTTTAGCGTGTCCAAGTTTTGAGCATGTTTTTCAGGTACATACTGATGCTAGTAACTTTGGAGTCGGTGCTATGTTAGCACAGACTATTAATGGAGTTGAACATCCGATAGCATACATGAGTCGTTCGCTGACAAAGCAAGAGCAAAACTATAGTACAACTGAACGCGAAGCTCTCGCTGTACTTTCTGCGCTTGAGCACTGGCGCTGTTACTTAGAAAATGGAAAAACTTTTAAAGTCTTTACTGATCATTCTGCTCTTAAGTGGTTTCTGTCACTATCTAATCCTACTGGAAGATTAGCGAGATGGGGGGTTCGACTGTCTTCCTTTAATTTTGAGATTGAACACCGACGTGGAAAAGATAACATTATTCCCGATGCTCTTTCTAGAAGCACCCATGTAAACGCTCTTATAAATGATAACATTTCTATATTTCCTGCTCCAAGCACACAAGATTCTTGGTTTCTTAAAATTTTTAAGGGTTGCCAAGAGTCCTCTATAAGCTTTCCGAACTATAGAGTTGAAAATGGCAAGTTATATAGGTACATGAAGAATAAAAACATTCTCACTACAGAATTCGATTGGAAGGAGGTAGTGCCTCAGGAGCAGAGACAACAAACTATAACTCAATGTCACTCAGAGCCCACGGCTGGTCATTTTGGCGTGTTCAAGACATATAAACGTTTGGCACTTCGATTCTACTGGCCCGGAATGTACGCTGATGTGGGCGGTTTTATATCTCACTGTCACGTTTGCCTTGCTTATAAGTTACCAACTCATGGTACTCTCGGTAAAATGGGGAGACCAAAAAATGTTTCAAGGCCCTTTCAAGTTTTATCAATCGATTTAGTTGGTCCTTTACCAAATACAAGAAGACAGAACAATTATATATTCGTCGTTACTTGTTGCTTTTCAAAGTATTGCCTTTTCTTTCCCCTTCGCAGGGCAACAGCTGATCTTGTGAGAAAACACTTAGAAAATGATGTTTTTCTTGTGCACGGAATACCCCAAACTATTATTCTTGATAATGGCTGTCAATTTATAAGTAAAGAGTTAGATAGACTATTTAAAAGATATAAAATACCCAATTTACATTTTACACCTAAATATACTCCGCAGATGAACACAGTCGAAAGATATAATAAAACTGTAATTATAGCAGTCTCAACCTTTATTAATGATGACCATCGATCATGGGATCTAAACTTACCACAAATTCAATTTGCTATGAATAATTCCGTAAACGAAACAACTGGTTTCACTCCTGCATTTTTGGTACATGGTAGAGAGTTGGTTACATGCGGTTCACATTATTTGGATACGGATGATTCTAATGACATAATTTTCCTTCCAAGAGATGCTTATGCTGAAAATCTGGGTCATTTGTCTATAATATTTGGGAAAGTTCAATCCGCGCTGAGAAACGCTCATATTAAAAAGATATACACACAGAGATATAATTTACGTCGCAGAGAATTTGAATTTAATGAGGGTGACATTGTTTGGAAACGTTGCTATTTTCAGAGCGATAAAGATGCTCATTTTAGTAAAAAGTTAGCACCTAAATATTTAAAATGTAAAATTAAAACTAAGCGTTCCCCTTTAGTTTATATATTAGAAGATATGGATGGACGTGAATTAGGTATGTGGCATATAAAAGATCTTAAAATAGTGCGCAGCCAACCACGACATTGATAGTCGGATTTTGATTCAGGCAAAATCCTCTTCTAAGGGAGGGGGTACTGTAACGTAGTTTTATAAAACTCAATATAATCAAATATAAACACATATAATAAAACTAAGAATAATTAATAATAGCCTTAATATTGTCTACGGATCTCTAAATCCATCATACGTATCATCGCGATGCGTGCCCCGCACCTTCCTCCACCCGCGACGTGTTAGACTCGGCAGTCGGCGGTGGGGACAGAATTTCTAGTCTCGAAGGAGAGCGCACGTTCCTTGGCTGCGCGAACCAACTACATTGTTCTCGTGCCATTATAATACTTGAATAACTACAACTTTCATATATTTTTTACACGTTATTAGGTTAACATACTACTTAACAAACTATTAAATAAATAAAGTCAGTGTTCCCATCTAGGGTAAGTTGTGCAAATAGTTATACATTATAGTTTATTGTATTTTAATTAATATTCTGCTTGCTTTTTAAAGCTAAGAGTGTCATGGCGAGTTAGGAAATTTCCATTAGCTGTTATTATTGCTGTTGTAATAAATACTTCTCAGATTATTAGTATAATTTAGTTTGTTAGCTTTAGTAATATGATTTAAATATTAGTTTATGTTTTTCAATAATATTAGAATATGTTTTGATTAATGCTTGGTTCTTTAAATAGTTTATTTTGATATAATGCTTTTTCTAGCTACGTAACCATTGCTGATTTTAATTTATATAAGCCACCACGATTTTCTTCCCTTGTGCTAGCTAGACGTAGCCTCTGGATTGCCTTAAGCTCCGCGTAGGTTTTCCAACAGTACAAAAGTTATAGCTGTGTGATAATCTTGGCAATCATTACAGGAACACTGTTGGACTTCTATACCTGTCCTACTTCGTATGCCACAGTTTTGAACCTGGATCCGGACAACATAGTGAAGTCACACGTGTCAGGAGATTGGGAACCGAAGGGGTGTACGGTATTTCTGGGACCGAGACTCTGCGAGCAAATTATGGCCTCGGCTTTACCCTCGACCTCTTAAAATATTTATTAAATATAATTTAAATATAGTTTTAAAAATTGCCACGTTGTTGTTATTTCTATCAACCGCGCAAATAGCAACGTGACAATAATCAAATAAACTTTTATTGATCGGATAATAAAAGTGTCAATAAACATTGTGGTGTTAACAGCGATAGTGTTTTGAAGTTCAAACAAAAGTAAAGATGTTTTTATTTTGGAAGTGAGCAGATTTCACATCTTGACGGAGTTTGTGTGGGATATATGGAACTATCCATATCCACAAGTTACCTCAGTATAGCTTTTTACCTACTATTATTGTCAGCTTGATGTGTTAACAAGCGCTACCAAAGTCATGAACTGCCATAAGATATCCCAATTTATAATAACATTTATTTAACTAACTCATTACTGTGTTAGTAATGTTATTTTATATAATTATTATCACTGATTAGCAATAACGAATGGCATATAATATTCAGATCTTAAATTAACTTAATTCGTGTAAGTTAGTTGGCACTACAGCAGTGCCAACTAACAGTTGGTAGCATCATCACGGTAAGCGGTCGTGCCCTACTTATGCCAGAGCGCTAAGTTCGAATGCGCATTACTTATTGTGAATTGTAAGGGGACACTATGCCCTAATTGTCTATTAATTTCAATAATAAAGTGTATATTGTAATTTTAAGTGGAAACTTTAAAATACAGATGCAACAGTTTTATTATGTGCGTTAAAATTACCCTTCTACATTATGAACCATTTTTGGGTGATTGTTATAATTTTTAATTGGTCTGATTCCTGCCGCCGAATTCCACCTTCGCACGACACGCTACAAGTTAGGATATCATCCCCACCATCTGGATGTGTGGCGGTCCTCCACAGTGCGGTTTTCAAGGAGTTTTCTTCCACGTACTACAAAGCTGTGGAATGAACTTTCTTGTGCGGTGTTTCCGGGATGATACGACATGGGTACCTTAAAAAAAGCGCGTACACCTTCCTTAAAGGCCGGCAACGCTCCTGTGATTCCTCTGGTGTTGCAAGAGATTGTGGGCTGCGGTGATCATTTAACAACAGGTGACCCGTACGCTGGTTGTCCTCCTATTCCATAAAAAAATTATAATATGATGCCACTGAATCAGCTCATTCCCCAATATCTCAAAACAAGTTATAGTACAGTAGCGTAACTCAGCGGTCTCCAACGGTATTCTAAACACACACACTCATGTTAGTACTTTATTTTTAATTTTTTTTCACTTTCTTTTAAATTAAGTATTGAAAAATTTGTAGTTATTTAACTAAATTGTTATTTGATAGTTCCTTAAAAATTTGCCATAGAAATGCCAATGACGACTACCAAATTAAATGGTTTACTGTTAATCATAGCTTTATTTGATGCAACAATACAGTCTCCGACTAGTGTGGCGATTCATTGACAATCACAATGTAGTCATATATATAAGCTTGTAAATTATTTAAACCTATTGTAATTTAATAACAATGTATATGAAAAAAGATCGATTTAAATGAATTATTCCTTGAAATTTATACCTACGTCTGGGTGGAGCGCTAGGGTTGTTACAAACAAAAAGATTGACTACTTGGAACGCTCGGCGCAGCTAATTGAACTCGGACAGCGACCAGCCTCGGTGGCGCACGGCGTGGCACTCAATAATTTTGTATCCCGAAGATTGCTTAGCGGTCGTGTTTATTGTGTCTATGTGTGCGTGCATCGAATCGGGCGCTCTAGCGCGACGTTAAAGTACTCTCCAATTACTGTATTGTGCCAACATGCTATACATTATTATACATCACACATGCTTGATAAAGTCACCAATGGCAACTCCACTGATTTTTAAGTCTTGTAAGATAAATAAATATATATATTAAATATATTATCTATATCTAATCTATGACAATTGTTAAGTAACTATATATAATAATTAATGGTTCTTATGATGAATACGCTGATCACTACTATTAATTGGTTATAATGGTCACTCGGACTGGCCCTGTAATTGTTATAGACGAATGGTTAATAGTAATTGGGACCGGCCTGATCAATGGTTAAACGCGTACCGCATTACCGAAGGCGAATCGAAGCATTATTTGTGATATAATGCTGTTCGATGGATTTTGCATGGATTCGTATACAGCGTATTTTTGAAGAATTGAATTGATTTGAAAGACCTTTGGAATTTTAAAAATTAATTTTGATTTTTGAAAGATTAATTTTGATGTATTAACTTGAAGTCGGGACAATATGTAGCCTACATGTACATTTTGTCGCGCTTGATGCAGGTATGGTAAACTAATTAAATTTGTAACCGACATTTATGAACGATGCGGACTCAAACCTGTGACCTCTCGGGTTCCGTGGGAACGCTCTTTCTAACTGAGTAAACCGTTCGAGGATGCATGGGTCGTAAATTTTCTTATATCTTGTTCTACTCCCAGGTGGCTCCATCTACAGGATCTACTATACAGTTGATAACCTGCTCAACCCCAATAATTGCGTATTAGGAAATTGACTTGAGATGTTGCTCTTTCAAATCTTAACAATTTTTTATTTTAAAGTGATAACCCTTACGTCTGGGAATAATCATACAAATTTAATTTGTAGCCAAAATTATTGAACGATGTGGGACTCAAACCCTCAACCTCTCGGATGGAACCGTTCAAAAACGCATGGGTCGTAAATTTTGGTATACCTTGTTGAACTCCCAAGTATAGTACTTTTGCTGCGTCTAAGTGGACGACGTCGGGGGCAACAGCTTGTCTACAATACCAGAGATCAAGTGTGCTTAAGGTGGGATTATGTTCCAAGCCAGAAGTTCCCTAAGTCGTATCGATTCGGGAATACTGCAGCCTTCAAAGGGGCTATGCGGGACAAAAGGTTACTTGCGAATCGCGCGGTTTTGTAATACTCGATATCATGATGAGGGAAAGTTACCCTAAAGTAATTTTTTTTATGATAGTAAGGGATGAGATGAGCAAGACGTTCAGCTGATGGTTATTGATCACAATGCTATGCCGCTCAGGATTCTTGAAAAACCCAAAAATTCTAATCGGCACCACAATTGCACTCGTCACCTAGAGACATAAGATGTTAAGTCTTATTTGTCAGTAATTTCCCTAGCTACGACGCCCTTCAGACCGAAACACAATAATATTTTCACATTACCGCGTCACGGCAGAAAAAGGGAGCCGCTGTGCTGCCCATAATCTAGCTGGCAACCTGTGCAAAGGAGCTTCCCACTGGTCTAAATCTAAGAACTTAGACCGTTTTAGTTAAGTTGATGAACATTGAAAATAATTTAGAATAAAATATTTGTTGGGACAGGGTTCGCTATAACGTTCAAACGCTCAATCTTTTTATCAAATGACACTTTGTGAAATATATTCTACTCGTGATCGCCTCAGTATCCTTAATATAACATTATTATTAACTTTGAATAGTTTTATAGCATTATTGATCAATTTTAATAGTAAATTCTTGTAGAGGGAAAGCAGGAATAGATATTTAAATGGATAGGATAGGATATATGGTCATGAATGCTTGGGAATGAGTGCCGCTGATCATGGCCACATACTCTAGGAAATGCCTTCTACTAATGAGCATAGCCTGAGTGTCTCACTGTTTTTAATTTAATATGTTATTTTTTCTACTTAGATATTTTTAGAATCATAGTTGGACGTAGTTCCTGAAAAACTATCCAAGCCACAAACATTTTAAGGTATTCGTGTTTAAAGTTTAATAAATATTAGTGTATTCCAGCTTGGCTAATAAGTGGTTATTTAAAGAGTGACAGTAGGGCTGCCATTTTTTGCCAATTAATATATTGAGTAGAGTTTAATATGAGTCACGTGACCAGTTTTGTGTTCTTAACTCAATTTCGACATGATTGTGGTTTGGAACGTTTTTCTGCAATTACGTCCAATTATTAAATATAATGAATTCATTTCATTTCATTTCAATTTCATTAATTTCTTTTAAATTTCATTAATTTCATTTCATGAATTTGATATATATTAAAATATTTTAAGTTTAGAATAAGTGAACTCGCTATTCCTCTCATAAACACTTAAGTTATAAATATCAAAATGTTATAATCCTTTTGATTAGATATCTGTACAGAAAATGAAATAAAGTGATTACAATTACAAAATAATAAGTAGTTATCTGGAAAAAAATAGTTGGTGAAACCACAGCAGGCAAAAAAATGCTGGGAGAATATCTTGCGCCACTTCTTCTCTCAGAACGCCATTTGTTTCCGAAGCGGTAGTAGTAATTCTCTATTATATACTATAGTATACTAGTATATTAGAAATGACGTATAAAGAATTCTAAAGGAATCAATTGTAAGAAAATAAATGCCTTTTATACCTTTAACAGATATTTACGTAATTAAAATGCAATCTGTTTTACTCAGAGGTTATATGTGCTGTAGTTATACTTAATTTGTCAAATAAATTTTCTCGACTATCTTGTCTATTTTTTTGATCTTGTAGAGTTCTTATTGGTCCAACAATCACCATGTCCAAGATTTAATTTTTGAATTCGCTCTGCAGTATTTTCTTGACACTAGTATTGTAAACAACACTTAGAAGTATGTAAAGAGTATTTTTTAACCGCCGTTTCATTGGTCTCAAGGCAAAATCTGTAAGTTTCTTGATTCTGAATACGTTGCGTGTTTTGGCGACAGTGCTCAGTCAGCATTTCGATAAATATTCGTATATTCCTGTACAGTGATAGGGCTTCAGTCGCGCTTCTGCTATTAAATGATTTAATCAGCGCATTGGAATGTTTAAAGCTTGTTAATTCACTCCAACGATTAAGTGCTTCGTATTGACTTCAGGGTCTCAAGTAGCGCTCTTAAGCAGCCCAGACTAAAGTTCCGGACTATATTAGACGGCTCTGTCTCCAGCTTTTGCGAACTTTTCGGCCATTTTATTGCCTACAATTCCAGTATGCCGGGTCTTCTCCTTCCCTCTAATATATACGAAGGGATCAATAGCTGGTCTATGTGTGAACTCGTATGGTGCCAGTTAGACCTGTTATAGTTAAAAAATAATTGTATTTGTTGGATGCAATTACTAATTGTGACAGTAATCAAGACCATCATGTTCTCGAAGCGTTCTTACACAAACAATGAGTTCATGCTCTACAGGTTGAAGCATCCAATATATTATAATATTTTATATTTTAACAGTTAATTATTTATCGCTTTTTATGAAATAATTTATATTATTTAAACATGACACATATATTGGATACAGATGCATTACATAATAATTTGTTTATGTATATTACAACCATTGTAAAATACTCTATTTGATTGAAAAGAGTGGCCGTTGAGTTTCTTAAATGTTCTTCTCACGAGCTCAACTTTTTACAAACATATGGTAAATTCAGTAATTTAAAATAAATATTTGTAGTGACTATTCAAAAGCACTTAGCTTAAGCCCAATTGAATAAAGTTAATTTAACATTGCATACAATATATATTAAATAATAATTTGATGAAAGTAAAAACACCGTTCATAAACTTAAAAGTCGTTCAAAATGACAAAAGTTTCTCGAATGTTCTCGAATCGCACCTCAAAGTTAAAAGGAAATTGTATTGTTTGCGCATCATTTAAATGTAACTATCTTACTAAGATTACTTAATATAAGATAAATGTCAAAATTTCAGCTATTACTATTTCGACTGATATACAAACCACTGTAATGCAGACAGACAAACGCAATGAGGACCCTTTGGCAACGCAACCCTAAAAAAAGCCTTGGGACTTAACAGCACAGTATGGAAACGAATCTAACCATGCAGATAGTTCTATAAATATTTGCAAGTATAACGTTATTATTAATTCAGCAGTAAGACCACACATACGTATAATCAAATGCTAGTGATAAATTCTATTTTAGTTGAAAGCCAATGATTTATTGTCTCCGAAATGAACCGAGTAGTTTTATTACGATCTACGTCAGCACAACACTAATTGTGAGTTGTCAGTATTGTGCAAAATGCATTATGATTTATCTTTGAACAAACACACTTTGAGAAGCAAATTGCTTAAATTAATTGTGTTTACATCTGCGAAGTTGAAATTTTAATAGCTGAGAGAATTATTGATATAAAATTGAACTGCAAAGGGAAATGAATCTGTTTTTATTTAATGACTAGCTTACCCGGCAAACGTTGTTTTGCCATATAAATTACTTTTAGAGTTAGACCGTTTCTTGGGCATTGCAACATTACCTACTTTATTTTTCTAAAATAAACGATTTTTTCTAAAAACAGCCTAAGTTACTCCTTATCACATCAGCTACCTGCCAATAAAATTCCCCTCAAAATCGGTCCAGCCATTTCAGAGATTAGATTAGTCCTTATTATTAGATTAGTCTGTCTGTCTGTCTGTTTGGAACAAACGACAAAAATTTTAAAAAATGTTATTTTGGTGTATGTTACCCTATATTATATTCGTATACATGTAGTAAAAAACGGTTACTTCAATATTACAACCTGACAATCCAATTTTAGTTATATGTATAGATAATGATTATAAAAAGCACAGTCTGGTTTCAGTTTTGGGAAAGTGATAAATAAAAGTTTAAATTAATTTCACTCGCCAAAATTTTAATATATAGAGTATCAATAAATCAAATAGGGTTCTAAGATAAAATACAGCTATAAATTATGCTCGCACAACATTTGTGTATAATCGTTTTAAGATATTTCAACACAAGTGCGGGTAGCGGATAAAATTTCATAAGTTTTTTCAACTCGCCAGTTCTCCTTGAGCATACAGTGGTATGGCAAAACTTGTAATGAATGTTACTTAGTTTTTTTATTGAAAATAAGGGACGAGACGAGCAGGCCGTTGATGTTAACTAATACGCCCTGCCTATTACAATTCAGGATTCTTGAAAAACCTCAAAATTTCTGATGGCACTATAATTGCGCTCGACGCTTTGAGATATCAGATGTTAAGTCCCATTTGCCCAGTAATTTAAGTAGCTACGGCGCCCTTCAGACCGAAACATCGTAATGTTTACACATTATTGTTTCACGGCAGAAATAGCCGACGGTACTTACTAAAGTGACGTGGAACACCTTATGGCAATAACAGCCGAATCAAACTCAAAATGATTTAATCTTAAAGTTTTATAAGTTTCACAAAAAAAATCTTTAGTATCGTCCCAACGATTTAAAGTCTATCTTTACTAATTAAAAAGTGAAAGTATAGATCAATATTTTTTCTTCTTTGTTCAGTATTTATGAAAAATAGGCATTTCAATGAAAATTTCAGCATTTGATATGTAAACCAAGGATTTAGTATCCTGCTAAGTTTACTGATACAAAAACAGGATTGGTCACTGCTTTTAAAAATAACATAACTACAATAATCTATAAATATACACATAGAGGCTGCTGCTTCGACTGCCGAAGACAGCAAACGTCTCACGGCCGTTCCCAATATACTATCTACAGATAGATATTAATTATTACCTTCTACTGTCAGTAATTAGCTGTCAATAATCTGAAGCTGTCCCAATATAACCGATAAGTACTTCTTATCGCCTTATATTGGGATGCGTGAATTGAAATTTCCATACAAACTTCTATCGCTGGTAAGTCGTCATCCCATTGACAGACAGCTTGTACGGATAAGGTCGTACCGTCGATAAGTTTATTGGGACAGAAAAGTCAACGATACTAACGATTTTTATCTCAAGTATGAGATAGACTGAATATTGGGAAAGGCCGTCAGTGAATCTTACATCTTTGTTCCGTTTGACACTTGGTCCGTGGGGCCCAGAGGCGCGGAGATTGTACAAAGTACTATCTTCTCGCCTCAATACATACTTGCTACCCAAGCAAGCTGGCAGTTATTTCGGCCAACGGATCAGCCTATCTATCAAACGCGGATTTGCTGCCAGTATTCTTAGTACGCTTCCCCGTAATGATAGTTTATAGTCGTGGAAATCTTTGGGGGAGGCCTTTGTCCAGCAGTAGACGTCTTCCGGCTGATGATTATGATGATGGTGACGATGATGATAATGAATCGTAGTATTATAAATATAGTAATAAGGTTTGTTTTGTTTGAATAAATTTATAAACTATAATGATATGATATGGAAACAATAATTTCTATGACATTTAAAATGTATCTTCTTATTATGATTTATGTTTATGAATAAAATATAACATTAGGTATGTTATATTTTAACACACAACTGAGTCACTAAACAACTATTTGTTTTTTAAAATCAAAAGTTATTCTTATAAAAGTTATAGGTCAAAAATAAATGTTATTAAATGCTTAAAAATATATTTTTACACTGAATGTTGAGTTATTCACGATTTAAGGTAATTGATTTGCTTTGAGAAAATTGAGCTTTAATGTAAAGAAGTGACAAGAAACTCTTTGGCACTCTTTCAAATCAATATTTATCTATTCATTATTCATATAACATATTAATATAATAATGAAAACGATTTATTGAGCACAGTTGATGCATCAAACCATACACGTAAATAAGTAATGGTATTATTCGAACATTTCATTAAAATTTTATGTTAGTTATAAAGATAACATAACTTTAAATTTAATAACAAAAGCAGCAATTTAATAATTTTATGCAGCCCTGGAGAATCCGTTCCTGGGCGTCCACAATTAGGGCCTGTACCTAACAGTGGTTGCCCAGGCTGGCCCGCGTATTCTGGAGGGGGCAAATCTGCGCTGACTCGGGGCAAACAGAGCAGGAGGCTCAAACCAGCCTCCTCTACACTCGCTGTGGACTTTTGCAACATCAGGGGGCTTCGCTCAAATTTAAATGCCGTCCACTTTCACCTGGAGACGGCGAAGCCGGCCCTGCTCTTTTTAACCGAGACACAGATATCCTCCCTGGCTGATTCATCTTACCTTTCCTACCCGGGGTATAATTTGGAACACTCCTTTATACCACGGGCTGGCGTGTGCGTTTACGTCAGGGAGGATGTCTGTTCTCGACGCCTGAGTTTTCTTGAAGGACAACCTATCCATCATCTGGCTGCGTGTAGACTGCGATGACCATCCGCGATTCTTCACATGCCTGTATAGGTCCCATAGCGGTAACGCAGAGACTGACCGGCTCCTCGAACACATCCAAATGGCTACAGATTCCGTGTTGGAGCAGATCCCCACTGCAGAGATCGTGTTTCTTGGCGATTTTAACGCCCACCACGCCGAATGGCTAGGCTCACGTACCACCGATCATGCAGGGAGATCTGTTCACGACTTCGCCTTAGCATATGGTCTGACGCAACCGGTTAATGCACCAACGCGAATCCCAGATGTGCAAGATCATACACCTTCACTGTTGGACCTTCTGTTGACCTCACATCCGGACGGCTACCTAGTTTCCGTTGACCCTCCTCTGGGATCGTCGGACCACTGCCTGATCCGGAGCACCGTGCCGATCACGCGCCCAACACGGCCCCGCTTCTTAGGCTGTGGCCGCGTGTGGCACTATAGGTCAGCAGAGTGGGACGAGATGCGGTGCTTTTTTGCATCCTACCCGTGGAGGCAGATCTGTTTTTCACTGAGAGATCCAGATGCCGCTGCTGATGCTGTTGCTGATGTGGTACTGCAAGGTATGGAACTCTTCATTCCATCCTCCTCTGTGCCTATCGGTGGCAGGTCCCAACCATGGTTTGACCGCTCCTGCAAAATGGCCTCTCGCCGAAATCAGGAGTGCTATCAGGCTTGGGTCAATGCCGTGGTATCTAAGTATGTGAATTCCAGCGAACTTAAAAAATACTTCAATCATGTCTCCAGGTCCTTCAAAAGAGTTATTGCTGACGCGTAGTCGAAGCACATTGGCAGAATTGGCGAGAGACTTGCACGCCTTCCCTCGGGAACTCGTGCATTCTGGTCGCTCGCCAAGGCTGTCCAAGGAAACTTCTGCCAGCCAGCCATTCCGCCACTGCACAGGGATGATGACTCGCTGGCCCATGACGCGAAAGAGAAAGTTGATCTCCTGGGCTCCCTCTTCGCGTCCAACTCGACTCTGGATGACCACCACCGCATATTCCGCGGTGCGATTCATATATGCCGGAGGTAAAAATACGGCATGGTGCCGTGCTTAAGGCGCTTCTCACCTTGGACATACACAAATCGAGCGGGCCCGATGGCATTCCCCCGATAGTGCTGCGGACATGTGCTCCGGAACTGGCGCCGGTCGTTACCCGTCTTTTCTGGCTCTCCTACTCATCAGGCGTAGTCCCGAAATTATGGAAGGCGGCTTTAGTGCACCCGATCCCTAAGAAAGGTGTACGCTCAGATCCGTCCAACTACCGCCCCATTGCCATTACCTCCATGTTCTCCAAAGTAATGGAGTCGATCATCAACCGCCAGCTCTTGGGATACCTAGAGGGGCACCAGCTGATCAGCGACTGCCAGTACGGTTTCCGTCAGGGTCGCTCAGCTGGTGATCTTCTTGCGTACCTCGGGCGCAAGCGGTTGAGTCGAAGGGAGAGGCGTTGGCAGTGAGTTTGGACATAGCGAAGGCCTTTGATCGGGTGTGGCATAAAGCGCTTATAGCGAAACTGCCATCCTATGGGCTTCCCGAGAAGTTGTGCAAATGGGTCACTAGCTTTTTGGCTGATCGGAGCATCAAGGTTGTTATCAACGGTGCATGCTCCGACTTAAAACCCATAAACTCTGGTGTCCCGCAAGGCTGTGTGCTATCCCCTACGTTGTTTCTTCTGCATATCAATGATATGCTGCAAATCAGCAATATTCATTGCTATGAAGACGACAGCACGGGGTATGCTTCCTACACCGGCCGTGCCAACATGTCCCGGAATAGCGTCGACGAGAACCGGATCAAACTTGTGTCTGAAATCGAGACTATGCTTTGCAAAGTCTCGGAATGGGGCCGACAAAATTTAGTCCAATTCAACCCCAAGAAGACACAAGTTTGTGCGTTCACCACTAAAAAGTCTCCCTTTGTCGTATCCCCTCGATTCGAGATCACTCCTCTAACTGCCACATACTTGGCGTCGATATATCGAGCGTCATTCAGTTCCGTGATCACTTGGATGAGAAGGCCAAACTGGCCTCTAAAAAGCTTGGTGTACTCAGTAAGGCGAGACAGTACTTCACTAAAAGCCACCGCCTGCAACTTTATAAGGCGCAAATTTGGCCTCACATGGAGTACTGTTCTCACCTCTGGGCGGGTGCTCCCCAGTACCAGCTTCTTCCATTTGACCGCATACAACGAAGAGCGGCTCGAATCATCGACGATCAAGTCATCTCCGATCGGCTTCATTCTCTAGCATTGCGTAGAGATGTGGGTTCTCTCTGCATCTTCTACCGCATTTATCACGGGGAGTGCTCAGAGGAGCTGTTCGGGTTGATTCCAGCGGCCGAATTCCACCATCGGACATTACGTGCAAAGTACCATCCGCATCACGTAGACGTCTGGCATTCCACAACCGCGCGTTTTTTTCGAAATTTCTTGCCTCGCACAGCCACTTTGTGGAATCAACTACCGGCAGCGGTCTTCCCGAACAGATACGACTTAGGGACCTTCAAGAAAAAAGCATACTCCCACCTTAAAGGCCGGCAACGCATTTCTTGACACACCTGTTGTTGTTGTTGGCGGCTGCCTCACCTCTCCCCATCCCGTGAGCCTCTTGCCCGTTTGCCCCCTCTCATATAAAAAAAAAATTCAATGATTAATTTAGGATCAGTAGTGCCCGTTCACGAGTAGGACCGGACCAGCGATCGCTTTCCTCTACCAAATCCTATGAAAAGTAACGCCTAACCTACCTACTAAGTGGGCAAGTTTTTTTTAATTTAATAGACGATAAGTGACTAAATGTGCGAGCAGGCCCTTCGAATTAGATAAATATCACTATATTAAAACTTTCATATAATAATAATAATAATATTGACACACTTTTTACACATATTATCTTGCCCCAAATTAGGCATATATAGCCTGAGTTATGGGTTGCAAGACAATGATATATTTAATACAATATACTTACTTAAACATACATAAACATACATATAAACATCCATGAATCGGAAACAAACATCCATATTCATTATATAAATGCGTGCACCTACCGAGATTCGAACCCGGGACCTCTAGCTTAGTAGATACGATCGCTAACAACTCGGCTATACAGGTCGTCTGTACTATACATATATGTATGTTATTTGCTATTCCATTCGACTTTTCATATAAATAGACTTCAGAAATTACAGATAGAATATTTGGAAGGTTTCCATGAAAACCATAGTCATTCAAACGATACCGGTCTGTTGGTTAGTGCTATTTATTTCCGGATACGCATACATAAAAGTATTCACTACACTCTGACGTTGAAGCAATCACGAAAACATTAAATTATATATAAATTGAGTTTCTTCAATCCCGACATGTTCCATTCAATAACTTCGCGTATATAATTGGTAAAGTTCCCTCGCCTTTTTGTTGCATATCATATTATGGTAGAGAGTGTCCAAATCGAGGCTGATACTCTAAATTTTTCACTGAAATCCCAAATATTTTTTGTGAAATTGTAGCATGTAATCATAAAAAGGCATTTATTTTTTCAAAATTGATTCCTTTAAAATTCTTTTTGATGTCATTTCTAATATACTAGATACTACTACCGCTTCCGAAACAAATGACGCTCTGAGAGAGAAGAAACAGCGCAAGAAACTCCCCCAGAATTCTTTCTGTGCGCTCTTTTTAATAAAATATACAATATTGTACTGTCATTGCTATTGCTATAAAATAATCACATATATCTTTCGGATTAAGCTTAAAGTATTTTTTTTTACTATGAAAATGTGACGAGACTTTTACCTCACATTAAGTGACACACATAATTCTGAGTGAATTCGGAAGTGCTCACGTCACTTTGAGACATTCAAATTCAATTACTTTTAATCAAAATAGAATATGAATTCACGTGTTGAAAGTCGAAAACTACCACCCATTCGGAAATGTGTGCCTCAGATCTGAGAAGAACGCCAGGACATTCATGAAACTTCAATGCCTTTAGTGTAAAGCCTAAAGCAACAGGCTGTTTTTGAGCAAAATCGGTGTATGAAGAATAAAGGAATATTTTTGTTTCCATGATTTATATTAAAAATAAGCATTCGTACAAAATATGACCTTTAATTTACGTGAACGATGCTTTGGGAATAGATAGCATTAAAAATAAAATTATAATTACACTAACATGCTAAATGATGCCTCATTTATAGACGAAAACAAAATACAAGGTTATACAATATGTACAAAAAATATAAACAAAATAGATAGTAAAGTTAATAGAAATTATAGATAGTAGAAAGATAAACTAGATAAAGATATAATAAATCAGAGATAGTTCAATAATGAACAATAAAGGCCTGAGGTTTACAATATTAATATAGATAACTTAATTAAATATAGTTATACAAAATTAAAGACGGAGACAGTATTGTATAAGCGCGTTCATAGGAAAACATATTATGATATTAAAAATGAAAATTGGTTAAGGTGAAACAATAGACAGACATTCCTGAGGTTCCGAGGAAGAGATGGTCTGACGCTGGGGGCCCCCGCTAATCCTCTACAAACTCCTGGTGCTAAAGTGTGTTCGCTCTGCGTTATAAATGAACGAGTACTTTGATGCGATGCAAATATTCAGTTGACCACTGATGAATGATTAATGAATATGCGTGCGACGATGCCGGTGCTCAGTGACAATTGGTTATTAACCGGCGCGAGAGTCAATTGGCATTAAATTAGCCAATCAGATACCAATGCATCTGTTGTCTGTATGTATCTCCCTATTTCTACAGGAACTATCTGCACTATAGTTTGTCATAGCAAAAATTACAAAAGAGAATAGACAATTGCGGTGTTACCAAGTATTTTAAATAGAATTTGCTCTAGGTGGAAGTAAGCGAGCAACTCGTTTAACCGTGGCCGCAGCTATCGGTATATGGGTTCTGGCGGCTGCTCTTGCGATGCCAGCCTACATTGGTTCCTATGTCAGAGAATTTGTCGTCAGTCCCACCAAGAAGGTAAGAAATATAACCAAATAGTTACTAACCTGAACGAAGTTCTCTCGTGTTGAATTTATTTTATAACGCTTTGGGCTTTTTAACAGCTCAGTTAAGCTGATTCACATTGGCTGCGTTTTGTATTAAAACATCAAGTTTTTCTGTCTTTGACAACCATAAAGGCCAATTCTTGAAAACTTTTGGTAAACTTTAGATCGTATGGATAGTTTCAGTGTTTTTTGCTTTAGAAGTTTCCAGAAATGCACTGCAGCGTCAAAATTGAATATATTCAAGAAGGTATTCAGTGTTAAGGAAAAAATATTAGAAACATTTGTTTGGTCAACATGAATTTATTTTTAAATACTAAATAATTTTCGTTTATTAAATGCTTCGTGGCAACAATTGATTTGTCGCGTCATTGTTTTCTACAAAAAAATAATTAATCATAACCTTAGTTATTATGGAGTGAAATTATACCTCAAATGTTCATGAATTCAATTTTTTTTTAACAATTTACTTTTTTTTAGTTTCTCGTATGCTATCCGTACCCAGTGGAATGGGGCGAAGAGTACGCACGTCTGGTCGTGTTACTGAAGTTCCTGATTTACTACTCGATGCCACTTGCGGTGATTGCGCTGTTCTACGTTCTTATGGCAAGACATCTAGTGCTCAGTACTCAGAACATGCCGGGAGAGATGCAAGGAACGCAGAGACAGGTGAGTAAATAAAACAATGTTAAATAAAAATAATATTTTGTTAGGTGCTGCCAGTACCTTGCTAATTATAGTAAATAATTATTTATGGCAAAACTACCATCCATTTATGGCAAACAACCATCCATTCACCAGTGAGAGGTTCCTTTGCACCGGATGCCGGCTAGATTATGGGTACCACAGCGGCGCCTAATTCTGCCGTCAAGCAGTAATGTGTAAGCATTACTGTGTTTCGGTCTGAAGGGCGACGTAGCTAGTGAATTACTGGGCAAATGAGACTTAACATCTTACGTCTCAAGTTGACGAGCTCAGTTGTAGTGCCGCTTAGAATTTTTGGGGTTTTGAAGAATGCTGAGCGGCACTGCTTTGTAATAGGCAGGGCGTACCAATTACCATCAGCTGGACGGCATGCTCCTTTCATCCCTTCATTTCATACAAAAAAAGTAACAGAGAGATTCAAATAATCAATCAAAGCATTGCAAACAAATAAAATATAAAAATATAACCCGCTGTTATTTGATTAAAGTGGGATTTATTTTGATATTTATTAACATTTCTTGACAAGTACCATTAACATATTCAAGTATGCCTGTTGATGTTTCTTCAGCCTATAATAAATATGAAAGTTTTTTGACAGATGCGAGCCAGAAGAAAAGTGGCGTTAACAGTTCTTGCGTTCGTGTTGGTTTTCGCTGCGTGCTTCTTGCCTACCCATGTCTTTATGATGTGGTTCTATTATTGGTATGTTTTATCTTGTAGTTCACAATAACGTAAGGACTCTTTTCTTCTCCTCTAGTTGTACTCCGGTTTTTTGTTATTTGTCACGAAACGTCGGCTTGAAGAAAATAATAATGAAACTGTAAGTTTTACGCTAAAACCTAATGTAATAAAACAGTTACAATATAACTTGCGTTTTGATCCTTTATTGTCATAAACATAATGTTAACACCAGGAATAAACATAAACTTACAATGCCTATTACTCGGCTAAGTCAAGTTAGTCTTTTGTGGGGTGATGTTGCTTTTACAATTTTATTTTATTTTTATTTTATTTTATTTTTTATTTTTATTTTTATTTTATTTTTTATTATAAAAGTAATCAACAGCGTACACAACAATTATTTTTAGAAAATTAACCTAGGTTTTACATAAAGCCACTAAGGATTACATAAATTTTAAATTATAAAAAGAAATCATATATTAACAGAATAGACTTAAAAATGTACTATATATACTAACAAATAAAAGATTACAATAGCGCGCGCGTGTCTGTGTGTGTGTGTGCGTGTGTGGTGTGTGTATGCGTGTGTGGTGTGTGTGTGTGTTTGTGTGTGTTGCGTTACCTATTATTGCTATTTTTTACGATGATGTTTTATTATTTCTGTTTTTAACTTAATTTTTGATAAGTGAAATACGTCAAACTCAGCGTACTGTTTATTATAAATTCGTGACAGACGCGGAATTATGGAATTTTGGGCATAATTTGTATTAGGTTTGGGAACATGTAAAAGGCGCGTGTGACGCGATCTTAAAGATTGAGCGTTTAATGAAAAGGCTGACAGTAGACTAGGACAGTCGATGGAGCCACTCAAAATTGCTTGCAGAACAGTAACATGTCACTTTGATTCCTTCTTTGTTCCAGTGTGTCGATACCATAGTGAGAACACGCTTCCTCATAACTGTTGAATTCTTTAAAATCTTTAAAAGTTAAGTATTTAATAAACTGTTTCTGTATGGTTTCAAGCCTTTCGATATGTATAATATATTGGGGTGTCCAGACATTACATGCGTATTCAAGAATACTCCGGACGTACGCAAAGTAAAGTGCCTTTATACATTCCAGATTACTGAAGGAACGGGTCACTCGTTTTATGAAACCTAGTTGTTTGAAAGCTCTATTTGCTACATTATCAACGTGCTCATTCATTGAAAACTTAGCATCGATTTGGATACCCAGGTCTCTAACCGCAGTCACTCTGGGTATATATGTGCCATTAATTTTGAAGTTAAATTCAATTATATTTTTTTTACGAGTCAGAGTAATATGATGGCACTTTTTAACATTAACTATAATTCTGTTCCTTGCGTAGTATTCTGTCAATGCATTTAGGTCATGTTGTAGTTTACGACAATCGTCAAGTGAACGTATTTTGACAAATATTTTTGTGTCGTCAGCGAACATTAAATACTGTGCAAGGTGGAAGCAACTTCCAATATCAAATAGGTAAGCGTTATATAAAAGCGGACCTAGGATGGACCCCTGTGGTACTCCTGAGGGTATTATTACAAAGTTACTTCTAGCACTACCCGTCACAACTGCTTGCATACGGTTCTAAATGTATGAAGTAAACCACCGAAGTAAGCTCCCATTTACGCCTAGCACGCTTAGTTTTTGCAGTAGAATTACGTGATCTACTCGGTCAAATGCTTTTTCGAAATCCGTGTAGATCACATCCACTTGATATTTCTCGTCCATGCTCTGTACTACGTAATCCGTAAAAACAGCTAAATTTGTAACGGTAGAACGGTTCTTCATAAATCCGTGCTGCTCGTAGGGAATAGATCTAGTTATAATGGGGCATATGTATCTATAGACAACTGTTTCGAATAACTTACTCATTGCGTTCAGAATCGATATGGGCCGGTAATTCTCTATTTGGGCTCTTGATCCGCTTTTATGTAACGGTAATATAAGTGCTTCTTTCCACACATCAGGGAAACTACTGAAGACGTTAATGGAGAGATTAAATATTATGGATAGCGGTAAGGCTAAATTGTTAGCACACTTATTTAAAAAAATCGGTGGGATTCTATCACTGCCAGCTCCCTTATTAGTTTTTAAAGCTTTAAGCAATTTACGAACCTCATATACACTTATAGTAATTTTGCAAATGGTTTCATTATGATTCAAGTTTAGAGAACTTGGTTCATCGTACGAGTTTGCTGGTTTTACAAATATGCTCTCAAAGTATTGACTGAATCCATTACAAACTGAAGTTTCACCTGTGTAAGTACTATTACCAAGTGTAAGCTTAGTGGGGTATCCTTGTTCGCTGTTTCTAAGGGATTTAGTATAAGAGAAGAGAAGTTTAGGATCTTTACGAATGAAGCATTGCATACGCTCAGTGTAGTTTTTGTAACACCTGCTCTGTACGAGTTTTTGGCGAGCCCTGAGCATAACAAACTCGTCGTAATCACGAGGATTTTTATCGTTTTTCCATTGTCTGTGCTTTTGAAGCTTCTCTTGCACTATATGAATTAGAGACTTAGAATACCACACAGGGAAATTAGTTTTATGTTTAACTTTAACTGGTATAAATTTATACAAATTATTTAAGTTTTCTTTAGTGTTAATTCCGCCAGTATGGTATAAATTTAATTATTGTTTCGTTTAGAATGGAATAAAAAAGTTTAATTGCTTCATTAATTGAATCAGCTACTAGTAATTCGTGCCAATTGATTTGTGATAAGTATTCATTAATTTTGATATAGTCCCCATAATAGAAATTGGGCCTATTGACGGGTTTCTGACGAATATTACGAATTAGTGAGTTCGAGAGATTAAATTCTAGACATGGATGATATACATCTTCTGTAACGAGGGGAGTAAGGCAGTGGTGAACTTCAAAGTCAATGTTGCTAAATAATAGATCTAAGGTGTTTCGCTTACTGTTCGAGATAGTGTTTTGTTGTTTCAAACCAGAGAGGTTACAAATATCTAAAATATTTACAAAAGCATTTTGCAATTCTACTGGGCCACGTTTTTGCAGTGTAGGTCCGGAGTCAGTCCACGTGACATTTGGTAAGTTAAAATCGCCACATAAAATGAAATAGTCATTGGGATGGGTTGCCAAAACTTCTGCGAGTCGAGAATAGATTGATTCGAGTCTTGTAGGTAACTGTGAGTCAGGTGGTGCATATACTAATCCGATATGGATGTTGCGGTTCCCCGAAATTTTGAGAGTTTCAGCTGGTATAGTTGCCCACAAGGATTCGACGCCAGGACAGGCCCACTCGCGTTGATGTTGGACATGCATCTTCTTAGAAGCACATAGTAGGACTCCCCCTCCCATTTTTTTAGTAGATGTTCCCTGGTTTCGGTCACAACGTAAAATGTCATATCTATTGTCACAGATCTCACTATTATAGATACCGTTAGTCAGCCATGATTCTGTTATTAAAATTATGTCATAATCGTGGTTAAGTATGTTTTGTCTAAATTCATTTGTTTTAGTGCGTAAGCCACGCACATTTTGGTATAGTATTTCTATTGTATTAGCGCCCTTGCGTGTGCAATAAGTACCAAAATATAGAAAAATTATATATGTATAATATGGACAGTAATGTAAGTAAGTTAAGATAAGCTAAATTTTACGGATACTTAAGGTAACATTTGCTTGATGTTCGAAACGGAATAATTTTGATGTTTCTTTTAAAAGTAGAATGGGTGTGGTAACAATATTGTTTAATGTCTGATTTGTGAAGTTGGGTGCGAGTTAAAAAAGAAATATATTTTGTGTAAGAGATAATAAAGTGTGTATGTGTTAATTTATGAATGTAAGTGTTAGTGTATTGGGTGTGATTAAGTAGGAGTTTATTATGTTGTGGAATTTTACAAAAAACGCTAGTAATCTTGAGCAACAAGAAAATAAAAATAACCAAATTAACTGTAAAAAGATAACTCAAAAATAGTTTAACGCACAGAGTCACTTTATCTTGGCTAAATCCTTTTCGAGACGAATGTAAAGGGCCGGCGATTCTTCGTTTTTTCTTAAAAAAATGTGACAATTCCTAACCCAAACAAACTTGTACGCTTTCTCCTTTGCTAAATTTTTAGTTGTTTTTAATAACTGTTTGTTTTCAGGGGTTAGGTGCTCGTTTACGAAAAATTTTTTCTCAGTTCCACCGATGCCTATATCTCTGGTGCAGATGCCCTTTTTGTTTTTCAGGCCAGAGAGTATTTTATCTTTGTAAAGACGGTCCGCTAGCTTGGCTACAATGGGTTTAGGTCTACCAGCTATGGCTTTCTGAGGCTGGACGCGATGTGCAAAGTCAATATCCCCACGGTTAAGCACCACGCCAGCGTATTCAGCAATTTTCAGTACTAAGTCGACAGGCGATTCACTACTGGTTTGTGGCAACCCTACAATTTCCAGGTTATTCATTCTCGCCTGTTGCTGCTGTCTACAAAACTGTGAACGCAGTTCCAATAGTTGATCCTCCGACACGCTGATACGTTCCTGCACTCTTAAGATGGTCGTTTTCGTCCTGAAGTTGACTATAGGAAGTCTGCAACTGAGACATTTGGGAAGATAACGAAGCTATTTCATTTTTTAATTCGGTGAAGATAGTAGCTTTTAATTCTTCAACAATTTCATATTTTATCGACTGCAGCTTGGCGTCTAGAATGTTTTCCAAACGATTAATTATTAGGTTTGCATCCTTATCTATCGAGGCTGCAGGGACATCGCATACAGACACTGAGATGTCGGAATTGGCGGCTACAGTTCGCGCAGTTTTGTTTATTTTTTCTACTCGTACTGGTGTGTTACTGTTATCTCCCTCCACCTTTTCGCTCATTTGCCACGCATTTAGGGCACTTCCACTGCGTTCGTGCGGATGTTGAGTCGCCAGTAAATCGTACACATTCAGAGTGGTATATGTGGTTACAATTGATACATTTTATGCGTTTCATCGTCACACTAATGTGTGCTTGGCACGCTTCACAAGTTGCAACCATTGCAAATTTCGTTCACAATTATTTCCAAAGAAATATAAATTGAAGAAAAAAAATGTGCAACGCGCGGCGAGATTCGAACCAGGTTCCGCGTTGAGCTAGTCGTTGTAGTTACCAACCGGCCGCGGAACGTATTACTATAGCGACGAATTAATAGAGGTGTATTAAGTTTTGAGCGATATTGCGTGACAGCATTAGCAGATTATTTTATAGGTACCCACATTTATTTATTAATGCTACCAAATTCGTCGTCACTGGACCGTGAAGTTTTTACACTGATTTTAGTACTTTTTCAAGATACTTTGATCAAAAAACACTGATCACCACACTATTTAAATGGTTAACTTTGAGCACTTAACACTTTTAATGTAATTTTAGCAGTAAGTTCGTTGATTTAAAATTTTAAATACAGGAGCTATCGATATACGTCTACTCTGTTAAATGTCAGATGACAGATGACAATTTTACAAGATTCCAGAAAATGTTCAAAAGAAATGTATTACGAAATTTAAAGGAATTGTAAAAAACGCTTGTGTGATATATATTAAATGACTATTCACATATTGGGAATGCAGCGATTGCAGTCAGGCTATTGCAATTAAACATAAATGTGATTGTATGTATCGAAATTTTACTTTTTTTTTTAAATAAACAAACATGACGCCCGCAGAGTTTCTTGCGTCCGTTCTTCTCAGGTGTGAGGCATTTTCGAATGGGTACCTTATAACTCTCAATAAGTGATACATCCTATTTTGAATAAAAACATTTGAATTCGTCACTCACGTTAATCAAAGAAAGTTCTAGAATGAGATTCGTTTTCAGCCCAACAGCGGAAGAAGACTTTAACGCATGGTGGTCTGCTCTACGGATTGTCGGGTTCTGCCTATCTTTCCTCAACAGCTGTGTCAATCCTGTTGCACTGTACTGCACAAGCGGAATATTTAGGAAGCATTTTAATAGGTAAGGTATTAACGTTATTAAATACATAAATGGCCTTTCAAATAAACTTGGTATAAAGTTATACCTTGGTATAATGTTTACAAATAAACATGTTTGTTATGATTGGTTTATTCGGACGTATATCATTTCCCGCGTTTGTTTGCAAGACTGACCGACATTTAGAAAACATCATAATTATCATTATATTGACAGTATTGTCAGCGATATAATCAATATTTTACACATTCTCGGTTTATACTCAGGTATAGTATAATATAAACAATTTGCCAATAAATCGGCATACTAATATTTGATAGTCAATATTACAATTACTTTATTTAAACGTCATTACATAGACATAATTCGATAATATAAAATAAACATTACTTTGTAGGTACCACTCTCAAAGAATTACTTTTAAATATTATTATTTTTAGTTTAAGGATTCTTTTAAGCTATAGAAGCAATTATCTATTAGCCATAATTTAACTTTTTCTACATTATTGTTTTAGGCATCTCTCTAATATATTTGAAAAGTGGTTACAGACCTTAATACTCATAAGGAGAGTTACTTTTTTAATTTAGTTAGGATTTTTGAGTTTTTAGATTTTTTTGATATTTGCTTACGAAGCTTTTGAATTAAAATTATAAACGAATTAACAGATACCTGCTCTCAAATAAAATTTTATGAACGATGCGGGACTCGAACCCGCAACCTCTCGCGTCCCAAGCGAGTACTCTTCCAACTGAGATAACCGTTCGAGTGATGTATCGTTGATAAAATCTTGTATGCTTTATTCAACTCAGGTTGTGGCTGCATTCATAAAATTATGTTTTCAAATTTTATTTGTGTATTAATCCCAGAAGTGGGGGTTATCACTTTAAAAAACACAACAAATTGCTTAGATACCTGTTCTGCCGATCTACACCTCCCCATGGTACTCGAAGCTCCATGTCGTTATCAACATCCAGGCGATTGAATTCTAGCAGGAAGACCAATGTCAGCATGATGCCCAGAACGTAAGTCTATAAATAAATTGGTCTTACCAGTACAAACGATGACATACATAGAAAAAATATACGATTAGTTATTTATGCAACTGTTGTGTAATAAGGGGTATTAAAACATGACACATTCATGGTTTATCTATTTATTTATATATATACATTATATTTCTTCATATATATTTAGTAATAATAGTATCACATGAGTATTTTAATACCTAATTGTCAACAGTTGCATACAAGACATTATCTACACCCATGATATGAATCCTCTATATTCTTAAGATTCTGAAACAGTTAGCAGCAAGCTAATATTAAAAAAGGCAGTCCTAGTAACCATTACATCATCCAAACGAGTGTTGTAATGTTGTATTGAATTTCATTACAAGATTCGTTTGGATGACGTAATGGTTATTAGGACATTGGGTATTTTAATGTTGGTAATAACTGATTTAGAATATTTAATAGAGGATTTAAAGCATGGTTGTAGATAAAATATTATATCGTCTAAGTACAAGTGATTACAACATCACGTTTGTTCAAAAGATAAAACTGAACGTTCTGAAACTATTATTCTCTATTGTTTTAAATTTGTATTTCTTACGATGACTATATTTTTTAATTAAATTTTAATAACTTTTGTCATGTCAGGAAGAATTGAAGAATATATAACAAAAATAGTGTGTTTCAGAATACACGACAGAAGTCAATTCTTTATAAAGTCGAGGTTTTACGATATACAATTGTTTTTTGTCCTTTATTCATTTAGCAATAGCACGTGTACCTCTCGTAAAACTGCTGTAACTGATCGCGTTTAATAAGAGGATAGAACGAACGTTACATGTTCGAGCGTGAATGCTCAATCTAATTCAATACCCACGAAATAAAGTAAACAGCGCACTTAAATGAGATTTCCCTTGAATGTTGTTATTAGAATAGAATTTGAAATGAATGAATATTTTCTCAGGACAAGTATTGGTCGGGAGAGCAGCGTTCGGTTACTGAACAACGGATCATTGAAGCCTTGAGACAGAAGTTGTTCGCGAACAGTTGCGAACATTTATGAACTAGACAAGATGTAGCGTGAAACAAACTGATGATAAATGATAAACTTGAGTGGAAATTTTGGACGAAATAATGACGGATTCTGTTTTATCACAATACGAATATCATTCTGGGATATGTATTATACTACCTAGTATTGCCATAAATACTGAAACAAAGAAAAAAATTTTCTATTGCAAATAACTTTTATTACTTTTGCAGTGTGTTAGTTTAATACATAAATATAAAACAATTAAAGATATAAAAAGCTTATTCGAAGTGGTGTCCATCGGCTGCAATACAGTCCTATAAACGTTGAGGCTAGTTATCAATAGAAGCACGCACTACTTCCATGGGAAAATTATTCACTGCCAATCGTACGGATTGTTTTAGTGACACAAAATTATCATGGCGCTTAGAGCAAGCCGTACTCTCTAAAACTGACCATAAATCATAATCCAGCGGATTAAGATCGGGACTAGACGACGGCCAGTCTTCAGCTCTGATGAAGTTCAAAACGTTCGTTTCCAACCAAGACCGAGCACCGAGTCTTGCTGCAAGGACAATTCTTGGTAATTGAATATGGTGCTGTTAAGGCTTCACTACCTTCCCAAGAATGGTATCTTGATACACTTGTGCCGATGTTTTGATACCTTTTTCACAAAAGTATCGCTCAGTAACTCCTTCAAAGCTAATACCCCACCAAACTCCATTTTAATATCGTAAAATAATGAACAATATGTAGGCGCCAAAATGAGAAAACTCAATGAATAATCATAAAAAATGACAAATTCCAAATTCAAATGTAATGTTTTTGTTTATTTTCAATTGTAACAGTATTTATGGCCAGACTAAGTATATCTTTACATAAAGGTCAGTTTTTAGTTTGATAATAAAAATTCTATGAAAAATTTAAACAAATAAGCTCCACATCCTCCCAGTAATTTTACTAATAAACGAACTGACTTTAATTATAAAATTTAAGAACCCATGCTTATTTTTCATGTACCATCCATCAAACGGGTTTATTTTAGTTTCGAATACTAGGGAGAGGAAAATAGAAGAATTAGTGACCATGTAAATAAATTATATTTAAATGTGTATTTTATACTTAACGACACTTGTATTTCTAGAGGTGGTTCACAACCTCGTCTAAAGCCGTGAACAAAACCTAAAACGTTTTTAATAAAAAATAGTTCGTAACTTTATGTTAGCTGTTCTAACCATTATGTTAGCTGTCAGTCTCGGTTGATTTATGAAAGTATCTCAATCTGTGGGAAGATGTACGCATATTTTAAAAGGCATATAAGGCATTTATTTTCTCAAAATTGATTCCTTTAGAATTGTTTTTGATGTCATTTCTATTATACTAGATTCTGCTATCGCTTTGGAAACAAATGGCGCTCTGAGAGCGAAGAAGAGGCGCAAGAAACTCTCCTAGCATTCTTTTTGTATTGAATGAAATATACAATTTTGTAACTAGCTTCCATTTTCGAATAAATTCGAGGGAGAGGCTATCTTTGTGAACTTAAATTGTAGTTCTTTTACAAATTGCATTTAATTTCGTGCTGAAAATTATTTTTTAGTGAATATTATGTATAAAGTTACATTTTATTAACAGTTATATATAACGTTATATCATCTATAGTTATTATTTTTATATCGACGTATAGGATAAAAATATTTGTAAATTTTTTGGGCATTATTTGTGACATATTTAGCTGTAAATAATATAACTATAAGGGTTTATACAATAAGTTTAAATTATGATTATACTGTTTTACTATACAATTAAAAGATCTAGTCATGAAAATGTTTTTCAAATTTAAATAAAATTTAATTTATTTTTGTTATGAAATGACGTACTAAAATAGTGACATGTAAGAAAGTTTTATTAAAAATGAGTAAAAAGTTTTGAAAATCAAGAAAAATATTATATAATTCATGTTATTATCCTTTCAATTTATAATACTACTAGTATCATAGTTATAGTAAAAATAGTATCATAGTTATATTGCTAATTTATGAAAGCTTATAAAGCTTAAGTCTATAATAAACAAACTAGCTGAAAAGTTTCAAGCGCTGTTTGTAGGATTTGGTTCGTAAATACATCTAAGGCGGCAGGAGCAGGTAACGTATATCTAAAGCGAAGGATATATGCATCACTCGGTGATGGATATATATTTGTTCTCTGAGGGATGGAAACGATGGCCCCTTGGGGTTCATCGGCACAAAAATTTACGAAAGAGATTTTACCAGTGGGAGGCCCCTTTGCACTGGTTGCCGGTTAGATTATGGGTAACACAACGGTGCCTATTTCTGCCGCGAAGCAATAATGTGTAAGCGTTATTGTGTTTCGGTCTGGAGGGCACCGTAGCTAGTGAAATTACTGGGCAAATGAGACTTAACATCTTGCTGTCAAGGTGACGAGCGGAAATGTGCGCAAAAGCTCAGAATTTTTGGGTTTTTCAATAATCCTGTGAGTACTTCATTGTAATGGGCAGGGCGAATCAATTACCATCAACTCATCGTCCTGCCCGTCACATCTTGATAAAAAAAATGTTTAAGGGTCGATATCGGTGCTTTTAATTTTAGTGAATCTGGCGTGACAACATTGGATTTGCTTTTTATTTAAATCGCACAATGAGAGAGAAATATTTGTGCTAAACGTAGAATATATTTATTAATTCTTGTCTCTTTAAATATAATGATGACTTGCTATTGAAAAACAGTAAGGCCCTAAGAGTGCTTTCGCATGTCCGATCCGAATCCGATCCGTACCCGTGAAAATACGATCCGTTGTAGAAATCGTAGAAATATTTCTATTGTCGTTTACGTTCTAGATCCGGCTCGCGCCATCCGATTTCATTTCCAGCAACTGTTAGAAATAGTTCTACGAGTACACCGGACCGTATCTTCACGGGTACGGATCGGATTCGGATTGGACGTAGTGCGAAAGCACTCTAAGAAATTTTGTGATGGCTAGATTTTAAAGATTTATAACCCCTATTAATATCATAGAAAATGGGACGCTCTATACGTATAAGAGTATTTATTTTATACTATTTAATACGGGGATTAATTATGTATTGAGCAAAGACATTCATTATAATTTTACATAATTTAATTAACAAAATGTAGTCAATCCTGGACTTCCAAATGCCAAACTGGAAATCGTATTATGTTTGCGAAGAAATCGATCAAAGTAAATTAGATTACCCGGAGTTAGAGACACTTGTAGCGGTCGATCAATCTAAGGGATTCATGTTTATTTTTATTTAAGTAATTGTTGTCTTTTCTGTTCTACAAATCATGTAAAATGTATGAATCATAATAAATTATCAGAGGACGTCGATGTATTTTTGTAGTCGTGAATGAGAAACCTAATTATTGTACGAAAGTATCTCCTAGAGATATATTAGATATTCATAAAAATAGATGTCCAAAGTATGTTCATATTAAGTATCGCAAAATAAAAAGCGATATAGTTGATAAAGCTATTGATAATGTTACACTTAGGTTGGTCTCCGCTGCGCTCCAACTAGATACCGCAGGCGTAGTCGCAATGTGCCAGTCTCGAACAATGTGTGATGTTGACGTGCCACATGTCCCTGTTAAACTTTGCTAATAATTGAAACTAAAATTCCGGGTTGCGAAGTAAAACTTGGTAAAAATTATACTACAAGAAAAAACACTGGGATTACATATCAACGGTAAGTATTTTGTAATTATTAATGGCAATGTAAAATAGCACGAATAGAACACGAAGCGTATATAACTTACAAAATTTGAAAGATGCTATTGAGTGTCAAAATGCGACGCACACAAGCATATAATAGTTGCCGTATGAAAAAGCTATTGATCTGAGGTAGTGCGGTATCTAGTTGGAGCGCAGCGGAGACAAATGCTTAATCTAAGGAGTTACGATATAATTTGCATTTGTATGCAAGTACGTGTATGAAACTGACAGTGAAAAAGTCATTAATCCCGCAAAATATTTGCTGGCTAATTATGAATTAAGATAATATCATTTAGTTCATGAGCTTCCTTGTGCGGAGTTTCCGGCACGATACGACATGGGTACCTTCAAAAAAAGCGCGTACACCTTCCTTAAAGGCCGGCAACGCTCTTGTGATTCCTCTGGTATTGCAAGAGAATGTGGGCGGCGGTGATCACTTAACACCAGGTGACCCGTACGCTCGTTTGTCCTCCTATTCCATAAAAAAAAAAGTATAGTTGATGTGGTTTATTTGTAGTTTAATTAAGTTAGTAGATGCCTGTGTAAAATATAATATATTTGTTGATAAAATATCTATATATATAGAAATATATCACTAGATATAATATATTTTATTCACCACACATTACCAATTTTCCAGCCAGTATATGCCTCTTAGATTTTTAACACAACATATTTGAATCAATTATTCTATGAGTTGACCGCGAGTAACTATAAATAATTAATAGCTGCAATAAAAGTTGCAGTAAAAGTTGAACAATAATATATTTATAATAATAATAATAATAATAATAATATCTTTTATTTCACACACACATGAAACATTACATTGCTACAAAAATAAGAATAAGAAAAAACAAAAATTATAACTAAAACTAAGCTAGAACATATTTTACAAAGAATAAATAAATAACTTTACCAAGATATAATAATATAGCACCTGTGTGGCAGTGTGTATCAAAAGGGATGCTACTCAGGTTACCTGTGACAATTGGTCACAGCACTGATTTTCAGTAACTCCCGTTTGACGCTTCACGTCGCGGTGCTGAGTAATAAATTATAAATATTTATCACAACATAATATTATATACTAAAAAAACAAAGAAAAGTCCAACCTAGTACTGTTAATGCCTATTATTTTTTAGCAACCAGAGCTGAATCAATCTGACTCGCCATTAAGTATTTCTTCATTTTTACTCGAAAGTTTGAAATTGTATTGAGGTCACGCAATGGTGGAGGCAGGTTGTTCCAGCATTTGGTCGCGCTATAACGAAAGCTACCTCTGAAGGCAGCTGTATGGTGTTTAGGCACGTCTAGCATCCAGTGTGATGCTCTGGTACTATAGGCCCTGTTTTTATCTCCTAGCCAAGACAGTTTTTTATATAGGTAAGGAGGCATATGATATTTTACAACTCCAAAGAGTAAAACTGCAAAATGCGTGCGCCTACGACTTTCCATATTGGGAACTTTGGCACCGTTTAGATATGGTGTTATGTGGGAACGAGGTGGAATATCCCAGCAATAGTGAGCACACGCATTTGCATGCGCTGAATAGAATTTTGTGTACGAACATGTATGCGATCGCCATAAACCGTATCACCGTAGGTTAATTTAGAAAACACCAGTGCATCACATAGCTTCTGCCGGAGTTTAGGGGTGATGTGATTTCTAATACGGTAGAGTAATTTTAGGCGATAAAAGCAATTGCATATTACTTGGTCGATATGTTTGTCAAACCTTAAGCTTTCATCGAACACAATGCCAAGATTCCGAGCTTCATTCACGCGTCCCAGCGATATTCCCTTAATATGTATCAATGGATTAGCTTGTTCAAAGTTTTTATAAGAGAAGGTGTACCAAGAATCATATATTTAGTCTTATCTGTATTCAAGGCTGAAGCACTTCGTTCCGACCACTCAGCAATACGTTGTAGATCAGCGTTCAACTGATTTATGGCTACTTGAATCTGATCTGTAGGAAACGAAATGTAAAGCTGTATATCATCCGCGTATATGTGATACTTGCAGTGCTCTATATTATTTATGATATCAGCAGTGTAAAGGTTATAAAGTAAAGGGCCAAGAATAGATCCTTGGGGTACACCTCTTGATATCGACTTATATCGGGAATAACGTGTGTTTCTACTATCGTCTGTAACAGCAACGCTCTGGTACCTATTTCCAAAATAACTTTTGAACAACAATACAGTCTGATCACTGAATCCATAATAGACAAGCTTAGAAAGCAGAAATTCCACATTGATAGTGTCGAAAGCACGGGAATAATCTAATAAGACTAACACAGTGCACTCACCCTTGTCTTGTGATAGCAAAATATTATCCACAACGTCTATCAATGCGGTGGTGGTACTCCTACCCCTTCTGAACCCAGATTGCAGGCTAGGAAGTATGCCATTAATTTCCAAGTACGTCATAATTTGGCCATGTACAACTTTTTCTAATAACTTAGACATACATGGGAGAATGCTTATTGGTCGAATGTCTCTGAAGTCTAATGGATTTGCTTTTTGCTTTTTTCTTGTTTAGTGGACGAACGATAGCTTTTTTCCATTGATCCGGATACGTGCTAGTGGTCATAGAATTATTGACTATCTGTGTCAGGACTGGCAAAAGGTCAGCTTGAATGAGGCGTAGCAATACCGTCACTACCAATGGCTTGAGATTTCAGTGTTCTTATAATTTTCAAAATTGTAGGCTCATATACAGGTTGAAAACAAAAAACGGTGTTACTGTATGAGTTATTCATAAAAAAATTGATATCAGCAGTAGAAATTTGGTTAACTGCTGCTACAATTAGAAAATGAGCATTAATAGTATCCGGATCATTAAGGTGTGACGGTAGAGCGATTTCTTTTTGCGGCTTGATGCGTACTTGATACTTGCGTATTTTAAACCAATATTAACGTAAGGCCATTATCCACCAAAATGGAGAGGAGAGGAGAGGAGATAAACCGAGAAGCTGTCAGGTTATTTCCACCAAAGCGGAGAGTAGTTATGCAGGTCCAAATTCGCGAAAGAGGTCACTCATCGAATCCAACTCGGGTGGGCAGCGTTCGGGAAGCTCCGTAAAATCTTCTCGTCCCAAACACCACAGTGTCTGAAGACGAAGGTTTTCAACCAGTGATGACTTACGGTACGCAAACGTGGTCGCTAAGCTATGGGCCTTATGAGAAAGCTCATTGTCGCTCAGAGGGAAATGGAAAGGGCTATGCTCGGCGTTTCCCTGCGTGATCGAATCAGAAGTGAGGAGATCCGTAGGACAACCAAAGTAACCGACATAGTCCAAATGATTGCGAAACTGAAGTGACAGTGGGCAGGGCACATAGTTCGACGGACAGATGGCCAGTGGGGCAGGAAAAACCTCGATTACGTACCCACGTACCGGAAGACGCAGTGTTGGTGGGCCCCCCACAAGATGGACCGAAGTACTCTCTTATATTTCAATAGTATAAAATTTTTATACTCATTACAAGCCCGACATATAAAAGTATTTTGAACATATTTAGTACTTGTTCGTGGAACATAAAACAATGACTTATTTGTAGTACCAACCTTAGGACATCTGACGAAAATATTACTTAACAAAAATGGAGAGTCTATAAAAATTTTAAGAATTTTGTACAAAAATATACTCTTGATCCATTTCCACCGAAACCTTAGCGGAGAGGAGATGTGGAAATAATGAAATCTGATTGGTAATCAAAATACATCTCCTCTCATCCCCGCTTTGATGGATACAGGACCTTACTTGCTAGAGATATAAAAAGATTTCGGTGTAAAACATCTTGTGTGGCTGCAAAACCGGCGTTCGATAATTACTGTCGGGCATTTGTCGCTATAATGTGTGGTTGTGGTATAATACATGGACTTCAGGCGAACTGTTAATGTGTGGTCACCTCTAGAGTTACTAATTTATTTTGTTTGTAAAAAACATGTAAATATAGAATTTTGAAAAATGAAATGGCTTTGTTTGTTCCTTATTTTCAGCTTCCGAATAAAAATAGTATAAGCACAAATTAATTCGACGTCAGTTGTCGATTCTCTACTAACAATAATATTATAGTAAAGTATAGTAATAAATGTATGACATTTATTTGACGTAACTTGTAAAAAAATGTTCGACTAATCATGATGATATTATGATACTACGAGGGCATTTCACATGAAAGAAATATCGGAAATTAAAATTATCATAACTTCATAAATACCTCGCACTCGCTTAGATTTTTTAAATAAAAACAAATTCACTAATAGGCATGTAAGCCATACCCTCAAATTCAAGTGGTTTTATGCAAGTATAAATTTAAGATATTGGATAGAAATAAACCAGCCAAGATTCACGTAATATTAGAAGGGTATTCAAAACTTCACTGAGCTGCTTAGACATATTTTATATTTAACTAACTAACCCGGTGTACGTTGTATCGCCATATAAATTAATAAAATAAAATGCAAAAAAAAATTTGGGATATAAAACAGTTCAGCCGTTTCGGAGGATTTCGAAACCGCCGTACGAGAATTTATATCTTAGATATGCAGTAGTCAAGAACGTTGAGCCAAGAAATGAGTACGAAGATGATTCGGTATTCTTAACTCGGATGTAATCAGCGTGTGGTGCGAGTGTGGACGAGAGCGGCCGCCGGGCGATCACTGAGCAGACAGTCAGGAAAGAACTATCGAATGAGGCAGTTGTGTCACACGCGCATGCCGGGAACACGTTAACTAAAAGCCGTCTGTTTATAAGACTGTGACGACTTCAAACCAATTAAAAAGTAGTATTTTATTAATATGAAAGGTAAGACAAATAATAGGATAGGATAAGGCGTGTATTAAATTAAATCTTTATTAAGTTATTTTAATTGTTGAAGTTGGTTTTTTAAAGTAGTTTTTTTTATTATTTTTAGTTTTTGTAATAGTTTGTTCTGTAATTTACAATAGGATTTTTCTAGATTACATCAGGTAAACTATATTGGTTGCTTTTTAATTGTCATATATAAAGTAAGTATGGGTAGGCCTACGAAAGATGCCGCGCGCCTTAAACAATACAGTAGAATGCAGATGCATCATTCCACCCACACTATAAATAATTAAAGAATAAAGTTATTATGAAAGCACTTGTCCATATTATGAAGATCTAAGTATAAAACTCTTTAAGATAACATTCAATTCAAGAATAAGAAGCAGATATCTCAATTATAGTAAAAAAAACATGTGTGCAATGCAATTCACACGTGGTAAAAGTGTAACATTCAAAAATTTTTACTTCAAGATGTGGTCAACACTTGTATAATAATTGTAAGATGTGCATTGTGCATGTACCTCTAAACTACATATGAAGTCCTAGTTGATATTGTTAGGATGACACATGCTTTCAACCGCTATGAAAGACATTATTACTATCACCGCTACCATACTTATGTTCTCCTGGTGTCTATGTTGTAATACGTCGTGCGTATGACGTCAGAATATATTAAAGGTATATTCGCGGCATACATAAGACAATCTCTTCTTCAGCTATGATCTCCTGGTACCTAACCACTTTATTATGCTTCCTATCTCATCTCTCGCCGGCTGAACATTTACCTGTTTGTGTCTATATCGTCTTGCTTTTTCGGTTCATCGAGTTTCAAATCATAACGATTCTAAAGCAGTTTCATTTCAAAAATAATGTTTATTAATTATGAACAAAACCACCAGAGTACATGTTCTGTTAATAATTCCGTCAAACGTAGCTCTTGAATACGTAGGAATGCATTTGATTGCTTTAACTCGGGAGATAAAAGATCCGGAACATAAAAGATTCTAGCTCCAGTACTGTCGTGGAATCTTGAGTCGCTCATTAAAGTTGCCTGCACGTAATAATGGACTTATTAGATTTAAAAATAGATCCATAAGAGGATTTAATTTATAAAATTCAATATTATGAATGGCTTCCGCTAATTAAGTAATAAGCTGCATTTGTAACAGTGGATATGTTTTTATGGCGTCAATATTGGCTCACATAAAATACTTAATCCTATTATTTGTCTTACTACCGGTCTGTGCTCATAATAATCTCTCTTCATAACTTTTTTTCATACATTTTTTATTACTACCAACGGATCTCATAACCGTTAGTGATCATCATTTTTTTATTAATACTATTAGTACCAAGACCCAATTTAAAATTATATTTGTTTCTTCAGAATTTTTTACTTCATAATATTCAATGAAATATGATCATTGAGCTGTAATTAATAATGTTGTACTAAAAACATACTTCAACTAATAACGTCATTGTTCAGAATAGCTTACTGTGTAACAATTATCATAATTTTTGTATTAATAAAGGCTTATAATAAAGGTTTTGCATTAATAATTAAATCTTGTATTAAATAATTGTTTCTGGAAAAAGATTGGTTTATGGTTGATAACTATATGAAAATGAATATGATTATGATTTTTATACGGATAAAAACACTTATGATTTAGAAATGTATAGAAACGAATATAAGAATAAAACAGATTTATGAATATTATAGTTATTTATTGAAATGGTTTTGAGTTTCGACCATTAGTATAAATAAATATATTAAAACAAATAATAGTAAAAAGAAAATGTATGGTTAGTGATTTTTTTAATTTAATGTGTGTACAATTGTCATACTTGCCGTATGTACGTTGGATAAAAATCCAGTGCATACTAGAAGAAGAACCACGTAAGAACTCCCCCAAATTTAAAGGATTAAATATGAAATGTTCGCAGTTTTTTTAACAATACATCAAGTATAAAGTACTGTTTGAAGAATTTTTTTTATGAGAAAGCGGATTACAAAATAATAAATATGGCATGGGTATTTAACCATCATACGTGGACATTTGGTGCATGGAACCTTTGCATATTAACGTCTATCTGACCTCAGCGTGCAGTCGTCAGCTTAAGAACGATAGTTTTGATTGGTAATTCACTGGCCGCCATGTTTGTGACGTCACGGCAGACTGTCACCATCTTATGAATGACCTAAAAAGCAACGTAGTAATTACAAAAAAATATTGTTCATTTGGTGACATAATATGTATGACTTTATTACCTATATGGGATGGAAAAGCCATATGTAAGGCAAAAAGCAAATTTGGAAAAACAACCCAACAAAAGAATAATGATCTAATAAAGACTAGATGAATGAAAGTAAATACAGAATTTCGTCTGGTACTTGTCGAAGAATTCCACCTTCGCATGATACGCCACAAATTAGGATATCATTTCCACCATGTGGACGTGTGGTGGTCCTCCACAGTGCGGTCTTCAAGAAACTTTTTTCCACGTACTACAAAGTTGTGGAATGAGCTTCCTTGTGCGGTGTTTCCGGGATGATACGACATGGGTACCTTCAAAATAAACGCGTACACCAACTCCTCTGGTGTGGAATGTAGGCGGCGGTGATCACTTAACACCAAGTGCCACGTAAGCTCGTTTGTCCTTCTTTTCCATAAAAAAAAAGTAAATTGTGAAAGAAATTGGAGAAATCTTTACTGAATCTAACTAATTTATAATATATAAGAGTTGCCTGTTGTCTAAATGAGTGAATTTATTGTTATCAAAACATTTCAAATTATTTTTGTTACACACGAGCTGGCTGTTAACCTGTTTTCGAGTTTGACTTGGCACACAAAACGCTAGTTGTTCAGAACTTAATGATGCGAGCTTGTTGTTTGAAGGAGAATATTTTCGTTCTAAAATTTACCTGTGTTATTACAAGTTAAACATGTCTTGAACACTTGTTTTAAAAAAGGTCTATTACAAATGTGTATCTTTCTGATGTTCAATTTGTTGCTTCTATTTAAACACGAGTCGAAGCTTGTGTAAGTTGTGTCTAACGGATACATCATATTCTTCTGCCTCCATGCAGGCTCTGCACAGTGGACTGCCGGTGAAAGCTATATTAAACAGATGTTTGTTGAAAGGGACGTTATTACATGGGTAACTCTACGTAATTTTTAGCGTGGGAGTTTTAGTAGCTTGCGGGAGAGCCTGATGTCTATTTAGAGTAGGTCCTCTTTTGCTTGTCTACACCCACTCACTTCCCTCCAGTATTTACTTTGTAATTCCTTGGTATGTTGTCGTATGACCGTTGCAGGCCAGTGGGAGGCTCCTTTGCACAGGATGCCGGCTAGATTATGGGTACCACAACGGCGCCTATTTTTGCCGTGAAGCAGTCATGTGTAAGCATTCCTGTTTTTCGGTCTGAAGGGCACCGTAGCTAGTGAAATTACTCGGCAAATGAGACTTAACATCTTATGTCTCAAGGTGACGAGCGTAGTTGTAGTGCCGCTCAGAATTTTTTGGGATTTTTTAATAATCCTGAGCAGCACTGCATTGTAATGGGCAGGTCGTATCAATTACCATCATCTGAACGTCCTGCTTGTCTCATCCCTTATTTTCATTAAATAAATCTAGAGGAGACTGTACCTAAATAATTACGATACTTATTATATTTTGTATTCACATTATATTTGGGTAATATAAGTTCTGAATGACGTAATTTTTATGTTGAACTTGAAATGAACTTTTGAATCTTTTAGAGAAAGTTTTTCAGTTCTTATAAAGCAATATGTATTTTTTTATAATTGTCATCCAATTAAAATTGAAATCTTAGATTAAGAATTGGTCTCCGCTGCGCTCCGACTATATACCGCACAAGCATGTGTGTGCGTGGCAATAAAATACAAAATACTTACTGATGATATGTGATCCCAGTGTCATTCTTATTTCTTGTATTATTATTTTTAGCAGGTTTTACAACGCAACCCGGCATTTTTGTTTCAAAGAAATGACACCAAAAAGAATTCTAAAGGAATCAATTTTGAGAAAATAAATGCTTTTTAAGGTTCCATCCGTCATATCTGTATGTCTGTCGGTCAATGTCACAGCCACTTTTTTCCGAAACTATAAAAACTACACTGTTGAAACTTGGTAAGTAGATGTATTCTATAAACCGCATTAAGATTTTTACACAAAAATAAAAAAAAAAAAACAATAAATTTTGGCGGTTACCCATACTTAGACCTGAAACAAAAAAAAAATTAACCCATTCGTGTGGGGTTGTGTCTATGTATAGGTCTTCAAATAATTTTCTTCTAAACTAAATAGTTTGTGCGAGAGACACTTTCAAAGTGGTAAAATACACCCCTCCTAACTTCTAAAATAAAAGATTGATAAAACTAAAAAAAAATATATAATTAACATGCAAACTTCCACCGAAAATTGGTTTGGATGAGATGTAAGTAGTTTTTTTTAATACGTCATAAATCGTATTATCAATAACTTTATTGAAAAAAATACACTATTATTAAATTTCGATCTAAGTTACAACGATCTACAAGAACTCTTATATTCTGTTACTTGCTGCTACGGAACCCTTCATGGGCGAGACCGACTCACGCTTGGCCGCTTTTTATGCTTTTGATAAACTCTCATTTACTTACTAGTTATCAATAGCGCACGTTTCTAAGTTCCCAATTCTGATGCCTTCATTCACTTATTTTATATTGAAGATAAGTTTTATGGAATAAAGCTATCCAGTATATTTGTGCGACCGTTTGTCCTTTATGTGACACGAATGTGGAATGCTTTACTATACAAACAGAATAAAAAGGAGTCGAATTCGAATCATACATATACATTTTATGGGCTTCTTGCCATCGTACGAGATATTAAAACATCATTTAAGTATTGAAAAGAAATACTTTGAAAAAGGCAAATACAATACGGTGCCTATTTCTGCCGCGAAGCAGCAATGTGTAAGTATTATTGTGATTCGGTCTGATTGGCGCCGTAGCTAGTGAAATTACTGGGATGGACTACTTAAAATCTTTTGTCTCAAAGTGACGAGCGCAATTGTTGTGCCGCTCAGAATTTTTGGGATTTTCAAGAATCCTGAGTGACACTTCACTGTCTATTCGCGATAAACTCCAAAACGGAGTTGTTGTCAGCCAAGGTAGGTCTGTTTTCGTTGGACGTCAGGAAGTCGAGCGGGCCAGATGGCATTTCTCCAATCGTGCTTAGAACGTGTGCCCCTGAGTTGACGCCGGTGCTAACGCGTTTATTACGGCACTCTTATTCCAAAGGCGTAGTCCCTGACTCATGGAAGTCAGCCCTTGTCCATCCGATCCAAAAAAAAGGAGACAGTTCGGATCCGGCAAACTACAGGCCTATTGCTATTACCTCCCTGCTCTCCAAAATCATGGAGAGCATAATAAGCCGTCAGCTCTTGGTATACCTAGGGGGTCACCAGTTGATCAACGACCGACAATACGGGTTTCGCCATGGTCGGTCGGCAGGTGATCTTCTGGTATACCTAACACATAGATGGGCTGCGGCTATTGAAAGCAAGGGGAAAGGCCTGGCAGTTAGCCTGGATATAGCGAAGGCCATTGATCGTGTATGGCATAAGGTGCTCCTCTCTAAACTTCCATCATTTGGGCTTCCCGAGAGCTTGTGCAAGTGGACCTCCAGCTTCCTCACTGGGCGCAGCATACAGGTCGTTGTCGACGGACATTGCTCGAACCCGAAGCCCGTGAATGTTGGAGTGCCCCAAGGCTGTGTGCTATCTCCTACGCTGTTTCTTCTGCATATCAATGATATGTTGGACACCTCCAACATTCATTGCTATGCAGATGACAGCACTGGTGATGCGGTATACACGGGCCATGCACGTCTCTCTCGGGAAATCGTCGACCAGTGCCGGGAGAAACTTGTGTCTTCTATCGAGTCCTCTCTTGAGAAGGTCGCGGAATGGGGTAAATTGAACCTTGTCCAGTTTAACCCCCAGAAGACTCAAGTTTGCGCGTTTACCACTAAAAAAACCCCATTTGTTGCATCACCGCTCTTCGACAACACTTCCCTAAAAGCCTCGCCTAGTATCGGAATACTGGGTCTCGAAATCTCGAGCGATTGCCAATTCCGTGGCCATCTGGAGGGCAAAGCCAAATTGGCTTCAAAGAAACTGGGCGTCTTTAATAGAGCACGGCAATACTTCAAGCCGGACCACATTCTAGCGCTGGACAAAGCGCAGGTCCGGCCACACATGGAGTATTGCTGTCATCTCTGGTCTGGCGCACCCCAGTATCAGCTCGATCCATTTGACCGCGTGCAACGCAGAGCAGCGCGAATTGTCGGGGACCCAGTACTCTGTGAACGGCTGGCTCACTAGTTGCGTTGCGTAGAGACGTCGCTTCATTGCGTGTCTTCTACCGCATTTATCACGGGGAGTGTTCCGAAGAGCTGTTTTACCTAATTCCTGCCGCCGAATTCCAGCTTCGCACGACACGCCACAAGTTAGGATATCATCCTCACTATCTGGATGTGTGGCGGTCCTCCACAGTGCGGTTTACAAGGAGCTTTCTTCCACGTACTACAAAGCTGTGGAATGAACTTCCTTGTGCGGTGTTTCCGGGACGATACGACATGGGTACCTTCAAAAAAAGCGCGTACACCTTCTTTAAAGGCCCGCAACGCTCCTGTGATTCCTCTGGTGTTGCAAGAGAGTATGGGCGGCGGTGATCACTTAACAATAGGTGACCCGTACGCTCGTTTGTCCTCCTATTCCATAAAAAAAAAATAGGTCTGTAACTACATAGATAGTTATAGGTGAGATTTGCTTGAGTCGTACGGGCGACGTGAGGAGGCGATAGCGGGGCCGCGGCGGGAGAACACCGATCTCAAAAATAACAATAATCGTAACTAGAGTTAGATTAATTAATTAGATTGTATAAAAATACGCAATTATTTTCATGTAATTTTTAATTATAATAGTCACTAAAAATTGAATATTATATCTATTGCTTTGGAATAGTGTTCTTGAAGTCAGTTGTTTTTTTGTTTTTTTTTTGAGTTTGAAGTACACTTACTCAAAATTTGTCTAAATATATGTGTTTTTTTTTTCAAATAAATAATTTAATACACATCTGCAAACCTTTACCTTTCATATTAATAAAATTACTTATTGCTAGGTTTAAAGTCGGTACCAAGCCTCAAGCAAAAATAAAACTTATTTATTTATTATATACAGACACTTTATCACATAATATTACATTATATTTGGTCCCTACACTAGGCGTAGCCTGTCCTGTAGGCAACCAATTTACATCCTAAGGTTAACAATATAAACCGAAAGGTCAAAAAGTGCACTCTGTATATGTGTGTGTGTACGTGTGTGTCTCTGGGTGTGTGTGTATGTGTGTGTGTGTGTGTGTGTGTGAGGGTGGGTGTGAGTGAGTGTGAGTATCTGATTAATAATGTTACAAAGTATTAACATTATATGAATGCTAAGCTATCACTTTAAGAATAGCTTCCATGTCTGCATAAGTGAGTGTGTGTAACCATCTCTGTATTTTAAATTTGACCTGATGGACCGAGCAATTTTTAATAGAACATTTTAAATTTACCTTGTTGTATATATATGTATGTAAGAATGGGCTAAATCTACTTGCAAATGTTGTATTTATTATTGGTGTTGGAATCTTGTACGAACGGCTATCTAGTAGGTTTTTATAATTAGGCAAATTCAAGACCTCCTTATGCATGCTTGTCATAACACGCAAGATAAATATACCTCGGACAGAAAGAAGTTCTAAGTCTTTATATAGTTTATGTGTTGGGTATCTAATAGGTTTTTTAAAAATCACTTTAAGGACAGCTCTCTGTGCTCTTTCTAAGAGTATCATGTGTGAAGTAGCCGCCCCTCCCCATACGGTGATACAATAAGATAATACAGATTGACCGATTGCAAAATAAATGTTTTTTAGCAGATTTAAAGATGCCGAAGCGCGTAAGTTCTTAAAAATATAGATCAGCTTGCGGACTCTTTTCGCTGTTGTATTAAGATGTTGCTTAAAGTTTAAGTTTTCGTCCATGACGACTCCTAAGTATTTTATATGAGTAGTTCTACTTATACTATTGCAAGAGCAAGGGCCAGATAGAGCAACAGGACATGTGTGGACTTTAATATCAAAAATGTGGGAAGGGGATGAAGTTTTCGTTTTATGGAAACAGATGTACCGTGTTTTAGTGAGATTTAAGGTGAGAAGATTATTTTGTAGCCAAGTTGCAATATTCCTCATTCCTTGTTCTGCTGTGTGTAGTGCAGTATCCCAGTTTTTCCCGTAAAATAAAAGAGCTGTATCATCGGCATAACAGATGACGTCAGAGCTGGATACTTTAGTTTTGATGTCATTTATATACAAAAGGAATAACGTGGGGCCTAATGTACTTCCTTGGGGGACGCCAAAATCTATTGTACTTGGATTGCTTTTCTTATGATCCACTATAACACACTGAGTTCGGCACATTAAATAGCTTTTGAACCAGTTCAGGCAATTACCTCGAATACCTAGGAGCTCAAGTTTTCGTAAAAGTATAGGAATACAGACTGTATCAAAAGCCTTCGCGAGGTCTAAAATACACCGATACATGCTTGCTGCTTATCTAGTTTGGAAGAAATAATTTTTGTTACTAAGTCTACAACGTTTTCCGTTGATTTTTTAGTGCGAAACCCGAATTGTCTGTCAGATATTATTTTATGTGCGTCAAGAAAACTTGTCAATCGCTTGTGTACTAGTTTTTCCAAAATTTTTGAGAATGATCCTAATAAAGAAATCGGTCTATAGTTCGTAGGATTCAATATTATAAACAGCTTAATATTAGAAAAATCGTGCATAAAGTACAATTACGTCATCCACGTAAACAAAAATTATAATAAAAAAAGATGTGGTGTCGTGGGACACCAGGTAGGAACGAAGTTCCTTCGGCTAATGTAGAATCGACACATTTTGTAATAAAAAAAATCGTGTTCAATTTTATGTAGGTTTTCTTGATTATTCTCTTAAATTCTGCAGATTACTTTTTATTTAAGTACAGGAAAGTATTTAGGAAATAATAAATTACGTAAAATAAAAAAAAAATGTAATCCAAATTATCAATTTAAATAACAAAATATGTCTCTTTATTTTTTGTTTGACAACATTAAATTACATAGAAATAGAAATAATTACAAAAGTCGCGCCTGCGCACGTCTCATTTAACGGTCGGTTCGGTCCCGCAGCAAAATCCCTATCTCCTCCAAGCCTGCCGTAAGGAACTTCGTTCCAAAAATGTTCACAAAATGAAAACTACTACGCCAAACTATGTAAATTTTTTTAAAGAATTACGTAAATCGGATCATATCTCAGCGTAATCGGTGTACATTCATAAAAAAAAATACCGATCGAATTGAGAATCTCCTCTTTTTTGAAGTCGGTTAAAAAATATACAGTAGAATTGAAAAAAATCTCCCGTTTTTGGAGTCGGCTAAAAAATTATGATTATTCATTGTTTAGCAATCGAATAATACAATTGAAAAGTTTTAATCGTAATAACTTAAGGTTTCATGTCTTGTATTACAGAGAAGAAATTAAGTCCAGCGTTTGCTTTATCTAATACTGTTTGTGTGGTCAATAGAACAAAACCATTAGCATTGCCAGAAGACGGTCATCATCCATCCTTAGTGGTGAAGGTTGAGAGTGAAAAAAATAACAAGTACTTACGAGCACCGACTCGTGTTGTTCGTTGTTATCACAACGCCGACTACAATGCAGTTAATGATGAATTATCAAAAATTGACTGGGTTGAAGAGCTCTCATCAGAAGATATAACATGTGCCGTAGGAAAATTTTATTTTATACTTAACCATATTATAGATCGAATTGTCCCTACAAAACTAGTGCATGAAAATGATAAGTTTCCGTCGTGGTACTCTAGATCTTTAATAAAGTTAATTAAGAAAAAACTGAAAGCTCATAAAAAATGGAAAATATACGGAAGATCTAGTGATTATGATAGGTTCTCGGAATTACGCCGTGAAACAAAACGTTTAGAAGCAGAATGCTATGATTTATTTATTAATAAGGCCGAAAATAATATTTATAGCAATTCTAAAAAATTCTGGGCATTTGTAAAATCTAAGCGAAGTAGTAATTGCATTCCAGACTGTATGTACTATGATGATGATACTGGATCAGACGGTCAAATGATAGCTAATATGTTTAACACATTCTTTAGCTCCGTTTTTACAGCCGATTCTAATACTAGATTTAGCCATGATAACTTACCATTAAGCTATACTCAAACTTTTGCGAGAACAATAGACATTACACGTGAAAAGGTAGAAAAGTACTTGTTAAAACTTGACCCAACCAAAGGAAGTGGTCCCGATCATTTACACCCAATTTTACTGAAGGCATGTAGTAGACAAATTTCAATACCTTTAGATATACTCTTTAGGAAATCATTACATTCAGGTAGTTTACCATCAATATGGAAAATGTCTTTAATTGTTCCCATTTTTAAAAGTGGTGACAGACATAATATTAAAAACTATCGTGGGATTTCAAAGATATCGGTCATCCCAAAATTATTTGAAAAAATTATCTATGACACTTTATTTCCTTTATTACGACCACTAATTATTCCACAGCAACATGGATTTGTAAATAAACGCTCGACGGAAACTAACCTTTGCGAATTTCTAGATGAAGTAATGGATGCCTTAAACAATGGATTCCAGGTAGACACAATTTATACCGACTATTCAAAGGCGTTCGATAAAATTTCGCATGCTCGACTATTATTTAAACTTCAGCGTATCGGTATTCAAGGAGATCTTCTAAGATGGCTGGAGTCGTATCTCCGTAACAGAACACAAGCGGTAGCTGTTAAAGGATTTATTTCTAGTTTTGTCCCTGTTACATCGGGCGTTCCTCAGGGCTCTCACCTTGGCCCATTGTTATTTAACATATTTATTAATGATGTTTTGCAATCTTTTAAAAATTCTAATATTTTACTTTATGCGGATGACACCAAAATATTTAAAATAATAAAAGAAAAACAGGACTGTGTTGACCTACAAAGCGATTTAATTGAGTTAGGAAACTATTGTTCCGCTAATGACTTATACCTCAATGTTGACAAATGCTGTATGATAACATTTTCGAGGAAAAAAATGCCAATTTTCTTCAAATATAAAATAAACAATAAACCCCTTAAAAGGGTGTCAGAAATAAAAGACCTTGGGGTAACGCTAGATTCGGCTCTCTTATTTGAAAATCATATTGACAATATGACAGCAAAAGCTTATAAAATGCTTGGTTTTATATTCAGACAGGGAAATGACTTCAAAAATATTCATACTTTTAATCTTTTATATAATGCTTATGTCAGACCATATTTAGAATATGCCTCGACTGCTTGGAACCCACGTTATACAAAATATATAGATGCTATAGAAAGTGTACAAAATAAATTTATTAAAAGATTAAATTATAAGTTTCAAAATTGTAATACTCCTAAATTTAATTACCTATCTTTACAACAGCGTAGAGAATACAGAGATCAAGTTTTCCTTTTCAAAATATTACATGACTTAATTGATTCCAATCGTATTTTAAGTAACATTAAACTTAACTGTCCAAAACATTATACACGTTCTATAGATACATTCTTTATCCCTGTTCGTAGAACTAATTATACTAGCAATTGTTTTATTATAAGAGCATGCAACACTTATAATAATAATTATAGTCACTTAGACATTTTTCATAGCAGCTATCCAACTTTTACTAAAAAAATTAAAGAATATCTTAAACATTCTTAAAATATGTCCAACCGATAAATTTGATAAATTTTGTTTCATTTGTATTTTTGTGTACTTTTTTCGCCTTATGTTTAATTGTATATAAAATCGTTATATTTTGTATTATATTCACTCCTACTTTGTTTATATTTAAGTGGAAACTTTATTGGCTTGTGTAATATAAATTATGTGTTACAATGTGTATATAACTTAAGCTGTTTGTTTTCCAATAAATAAATAAATAAATAAATAAATAAATAAATTAATAAGCTTCCTTTTTTAAGTTCATGGATATTTTTAAGGTCAGCTGTTCTTGTTTTAAATAAGGCAGATAACATATCAGCGATTCATAATTATGCACATAACTTGCTTTATAAGATCTCTTTAAGAATCTTTCTGGTTTCATGGTAAAAATCGACTTAAAACTAATTTTTGGGGAAAATTAGTTTAAGGATATTATTGATTTGTTTAAACTTTAAACTAAGTTATAAAGGTGAAGTAAAATCATGAAATAAAGTAAATATTGCCTCTCCTTAAATTGTGTTCAAATTAAGCTGAAAAAATGCTTGTTAACACAATAAATTTAATAATTATAACTCAATTTGTACAGACATCAGAGGTTTGGTAAATATTAGCACTTTCTATTTAACCCGACGTTTGTTTTCTTTGTGGATCAATGTTTTCAATGGGACTCAAGTTGACGGGAGTCGAGAAAGTAATTGTCAAAGTTAAATGTTAGGAGTGACAATAATCTTTAATTAATTTTTGTTTATAACAAGAGTGATATCATGAGTAACTCAGTGGCGGTGAGATTACTTAAACAAAAAAAATCCCGTAGAATGAAGTTGTAATGGGTGATGATAGGTATCTGTCAGTGCTCCTTTCGGCCTAATTACTGGGGCACTCGACTTTTTCGAGGTGACCTGGTACTTCCGCCGAATAGTGAAAGATTACCATTGGTTGGTTGGTTGGGCGCCGGGTGGCCTTCGTGACGGGAGACGGAAGGAAGAGGCGGTGTCCCGAAGAGTGCGGTCCCGCAGGGGTTGGTGCTGGGTCCGCTCCTCTGGAATATGGGCTACGACTGGGTGTTGCGAGGTGCGCTTATGCACAAGATGCGCATTTTCTGCTATGCAGACGACACCCCGGGCTACCACCCAAGGGGAGGAGGCGTTCCCTTGGGGAGGCAGCCTTACTGGCCTCGGTTGGAACCTCCCTCGATGTGGAGCGGATCGGAATGTTGGGGCTCAATGTGGCGTTAAGTAAAACGGACGCCATCCTGTTCCACGGCTCAAGGAGGGGCCCATCTCCTGACAGTTCTATCGAGGTGAACGGAGTGCATGTCCCGGTGGCCCCCTGCATGAGGTAGCTGGGCCTGGTGCTGGATGGCCGCTGGTGCTTTGAGGCGCACTTCAGGACCTTGGAGAGAGATTGGTTGAAACGGCTGGACCTCTCGCGAGATTATTACCGAACGTGGGTGGGCCGTCTCAAAGCGTGTGGAGGCTCTATGCTATAAGACCCCGCATCTTGAAGAGCATGGCTCTATATGGGGCCCCCATCTGGCCAGATGCCTAAATAAGACCTAAGCGACTGGAAGAAAAGGCGCAAAGGAGACATCTCCTTCCGCCTGACACAGGTGTCAGGCCATGGCTGCTTTGGAAGGTATCTGTGCTGGGTTGTGAAGAAGGAGGGGTCGCCTCGGTGTCACCATTGTGATGTCACCGAGGAGGATACGGCCGATCACACTCTGATCAACGAGGCGTCAAGACCTGACCTATCGCTGCCTGGTGTGGTCAAGAGTATGTTGGGCAGCGAAGAGGCTTCTTCCTTCTGCGAGCACGATATGCTGTATACGAGCCGAAAGCAACAGAGAGAGGGCGTCAGTTTAGTTCAGTCAGTCACATCCATGACTCGGAAACAACCATTCATATTCATCACATAAATGATTGCACCTACCGGGATTCGAACCCGGGACCTCTAACTCAGTAGGCAGGGTCACTAACCACTGGGCTATAGGGGCCGTCAATAATAATAATAATAATGGGTTGAGGTGATCGCTTACCATCAGACATATGCTCGTTTGTACACTCCTTCTATAATAAAAATACAAAAGAACAATAGGACAAGTCCATTGTGAATTGCAAAAAGCCATCCGTTTAAAGCAAATACCATTTCCGAGGGAATAAAATGCCTCCTCAAAGTCCCACTATTTAAAATTGACTTTTTCCGCCTGAAAACCAAAAAGGAAAAGTAAGGTTGAGTTTAATAATAAACACCATATATTAAGTAAAATTATACGCGTTTAAATGTAAATTAATCCTGAAAAAGTATTTTATATTAAGAATCAAATACAATGTAACAGGAAAAAATATAATATTTAGATGCTCATTTTACATTCACACTTTATTTCTTCCCAGATTGAAATACAGAACATGCTTTTATATTATCTTATTAAATTTAAGATATCATGTGTAAATATTTCAATTAAAATTATATATTTTCATTTGATATATAAGTGTATTATTTTTTAAATACTTGCTCATTCATTTTAGCAAAATAAATCTAAATAAAAAGTCGCTAAAAGTTGCAAAGCGTTAAATATTTCGCCTAAAAGATGACTATTAGATCACAAGCAAGTAGTGACCACGGACGAGTAAAAAAAGTAGGACTCCGCGCCGTGATATTAGCAAGTGAAGCACCGTTATGCTAGTGTGTGTGCGGGGGATACTAGTTATTTTTTCTCCCTCAAATAATCATATATGGCCACAAATACTTATAAAGTATCGTTTTTACACTTTTTCACAACGCACGATGTCATTTTTAAAATATTTTATTGAGACGCAAACCGATCTGTCACAGACGCTGACAATTCTCATAATGGCCGCCTATCGGCCTGTAGTAGTGTAAGTGTGTGCGTGGGGCTATGTATTTACATTTTAATCGGCTTGTTTTTGTGCTACACTGTTATGTAAGGTGACACGGAGTCCTTATTTTTGTACTAGTTCGTGGAAATGACTTATTATTAGTCTAAACAGCGGATACACAATGCATATAGCCCAGTGGTTAGTGACCCTGCCTGCTGAGCTAGAGGTGCCGGGTTCGAATCCATGTAGGTAGGTAGACATTTATTTGATGAACTAGCTGACCCGACAGACATTGTTCTGTACATAATAAATAATTATTATCATTTCATAATATCATGAATTATTTCGTAAAATATATTCCCTGTTATTATAATAAAACTAGCTGACCCGGCAAACGTTGTTTTGCCATATAAAGTATTTTTAGTGTTCAACCGTTTTTTCTCAGACTTACTTTTCAAATCAGACAATCAAGAAGTCTTTTCATGTTTCTGGTTAATATTAACACTCACAACAATGTGGCTTTCTATTGGTAACAGTCAAAGTCAAATAAACATTATTCATATAGGCTTAAACTAAGCCCTTATGAAATGTTACTATAAATATTTCTTTTAACTTACTGAATTTACCATATTTTCTTAAAAAATTGAGCTCGTGAGAATAACTAAGAAACTCAACGGCCACTAACATGATGATTATGAGTCTAAATTATTTCATGAAAAGTAATAAATAAATATATATATATTATATAAATTATCGTATATTGGATGATTGCTTCGTGAACATGGTGGTCGTGATTACTGTCAAAATTGGTAATTTTATTCAACAAATACAATAATTAATTAAATATGACAGGTCGATCTGGCACTACAAGCAGCACCCGTACGCGAGTTGACGCATAGACCAGCTTTCGTTGCCTTCGCACATATTTGAGGGAAGGAGACGACCCGGCACACGATGCCACCACAAGCAATACCATTCAGTGAGCATGGCGAACCATGTTATAGCATACCTACGCATAATAACTCAAATTTACAAAATAAATGCTCACAAAACGAGCACCCAACTGCAGCATATGCAGTGATGGAAAAACCAGCTCACATCGCTCCTCACGATGTTCCACGCCGCTTCCGTAGATGCTACGCATCACGCCAGGATAAGCAGCAAATACAGTTGTAGCACACCGAGCCAGTGATGTTGGATCCATTAAACATGAAAACACTAAAAAAATAATTAGAACTTATTTCATAAAATGCAATAAACACTATGTAGTAGTATTACATCGTGTCATGTTCTCTTATCTTCTTGCTCGGTCGAACCTGACCAAATAGAGAGTAAATATAAAGATCTCAACAACTATGTCACCCACACATGGGCAAGAGCCATAAATAATCATAGCCAAGGGACATTCGCCAGTAGTATTACATCTTTTCAGCCTCGCTGTATCATGCGAATACTGCGCTCACGTGACATCACACGCTGTTCTGCACAACGCATTGCAGCGCACTCGTTCCAGTATGTGAACAAATAAGTGCTCAATACTCGTGATACGGTATATTTTCTTTAGTAATTGTATAAATCTATACATTCGTCTATGCTCTCATATAAAAATATATCGTAAAAGATATTGAGCTACTTAGATGTGAAACTTCCCAACAAACAATTTGACTTGCTTCAAGTTGTGAACAAAACATGAATCCTAAACAACTGGTAATAATTAACGAGATTTTGTCAGCGAATACCACGCTAACATGTTTTCAGTTCTTAAAATTGTAATAAGTTATTTCTATCCCTATCAGAAGTCAGATCGTTCATTGCTTTGTTAATCTATAAAGTTTATCTGACGACAGCGTTATGTCATAGGGTATTAAATGATTCTGCAGTTATTATCTTTTTTTATAGAAGAGGAGGACAAACGAGTCACATTCTCATTTTTTTTTATTAATTTATTTTAAGGAACATAAAGGATAAAACAATACAATAGCATCAATAAGCCACTTGGATTTATGTGGAGTGCCGTACGTTCTACATTGCAACATTACGATAAAAAAATTATTAATAACAATAGAAAAAACAACAGAAAAAAACAAAATATAATAAATTACAAAATAGCAACAGAAAAAAAATCACGAACCAAGACGTTTTATTAAAATGGTTTGAATTTTTGTTTGTAAACGAACACACTAATCCGCCGAGCAAACAATGGAACCGGTTCAGTGTTCAACTTTACAAGCCATGAACAGGCTGTTGTTTATAAAATAAATTTTTAATTTGCGTTTCAAATTTGCGTCTGTAATTCTATTAATAAAAGAGGTGGAATAACAAAAAGAGGATCTTGAAAAACCAGAAGAATTACAGGAGCGTTGCCGGGCATTTAGAAACGTGTCCGCGCTTTTCTTGAAGGTACCCATGTCGTATCATTCTGGAAACATGAAGCTCATTCCACAGTTTGGTTGTTGTACGAGGAAGAGAATTCCTTGAAAACCGCGCTGTGGAGGAACACCAAACATTCAGATGGTGGAGATGATATCCTAATCTGTGGAGTGTCGTGCAGACATGTAATTGGTTGGCAGAAACCAGGTAAAACGGCTCTTCCGAACACTCCGCGTGATAGAAGCTTTAGAAGACACACAATGAAGCGATGTCTCTATGCAACGCCAAGTTTAATCTCGCCGTTCACAGAGTTTTTTTTTTATGGATGAGGAGGAGAAACGATCCATACAATTACATACATTACTCAAATACATATAAATTAAATTAATTACTAGCGCCTGCAATAAAAAGCAATTTTTTTTTACAAAATTGCATATTAATAGCATCATAACAATCTAAATAAAAATAAAATAATATAAATGTATTAATGTATAAATGTAATAATATAAGTTATCTGTTCTCTTTATTTTGCTTTGTATTCACATTATCTGTAATGGCTTTCTTATTATACATAATTGAACTTTACTGCAGCGCCGGTACAATTAATAATATAAGCCCTGCTGTAAAAATGAGTTCTTTATGAGTTACCAGCGTAAATTAAGATGTGTGTAGCAATATATGGTATTATCTTATTACTAGTCACTTTCCTTAGATATAATTACACCGTAGGTATACCTTACGTAGAAGATAATTTATTTGTATAATATAAGTATAATATATATATAATATATACTTTTTTTAAGAATACAAAATACTGTGTATTATACAAATAATATTTTTTTTTATGGAATAGGAGGACAAACGAGCGTACGGGTCGCCTGTTGTTAAGTGATCACCGCCGCCCACAATCTCTTGCAACACCAGAGGAATCACAGGAGCGTTGCCGGCCTTTAAGGAAGGTGTACGCGCTTTTTTTGAAGGTACCCATGTCGTATCGTCCCCGAAACACCGCACAAGGAAGCTCATTCCACAGCTTTGTAGTACGTGGAAGAAAGCTCCTTGAAAACCGCACTGTGGAGGACCGCCACACATCCAGATGGTGAGGATGATATCCTTACTTGTGGCGTGTCGTGCGAAGGTGGAATTTGGCGGCAGGAATCAGGTTAAACAGCTCTTCGGAACATTCCCCGTGATAAATGCGGTAGAAAACACACAATGAAGCGACGTCTCTGACTGACTGACTGACTCTGCGTTATTGTACTGTATCCAAAAAAGTACTTTACAAGAATTTTAGCCTATATGAATGTCCGGCACTAGTTTTTTTTAGGACGAGACGAGCAGGACGTTCAGCTGATTGTAATTGATACGCCCTGCCCATAACAATGCAGTACCACTCAGGATTCTTGAAAAGCCCAAAAGTTCTGAGCGGCACTACAATTGCGCTCGTCACCATCATAAATAAGATGTCAAGTCTCATTTAGTGCCCAGTGATTTCACTAGCTACGGCGCCCTTCTGACCGAAACACAGTAATATTTACACATTACTGCTTAACGGCAGAAATAGGTGCCGTTGTGGTACTTATCCATAATATAGCTGGTATACTGTGCAATGAAGCCTCCCACTGGTTTTGCATGAATGTCAATAATAGGTAGGGAATATTAGGCATAGTGTTTTTCCTACTTATAGTGACCATACGGCGACATCGCGGGTATCAGATAGTTTAAAAATATAAATGGTTCCTATTTTCATGCATGCATTTCTAACTAAAACAAAAGGTTTCTAACTATACAACAAATAACGGAAGTGAAGTTGGAACTTCTATTCCAAAGTTATTAAATTACGTAATGGCACATACAATACGGAATGACAAAATATCTTTAATGTCGTCATGTCTGAACCGAAACCAGCTGGGCTCAAAGATTTAGTTTAACTATGAGCGCATGTCATGTAAGTTGATACTTTAACAACTAGTAAAGGTGTAATATTTATTACTAGCTTTTAACCGCGACTTCGTGCGCGTGCAATTGTTACTCTGGGCAGCATTTTTATTTTTTAATATACGTATACTCACTTTGCAAATAAAACACAACAAACTACAGTGGTTAATACATTTTTATAAGCTACCGTAGAACTGTAGAATTTCCCCCTTTTTCACCTAACACAGGCCAAAATTTTAAAAATGTTAGAACATATATTTATTTATTTTTTATCATTTTCCTAAGTACAAAATTTGTGGTGTTATCTTCGATGATGACGAACTTTCATACATACTTCCACCCCCTATTTCAACCCCGCCAAGCCTTTTATTCGAGATAAAAGGCAGCCTATGTCATTTCCTAAGCTCCTGTCTATTTCTATACTAAATTTCATCAAAATTGGTTCGGTGGTTTAGGCGTGAAAGCGTAAAAAACAAACTAACATTCACATTTGTAATATAAGTAGGAATTGTAACGCGTTCAGTAAACACACATTTACATCAAAAGAACTGTTTCCGTGCCATCCCACAAGACTTAACACTTGTGTATTTTTAAAAAGTTTTATAATAGAATCAGAACTAGATTGTTTTATATTTTCATCACAGATATATTTTTATAATAGTTTATAAAATGCTCTCAAAATACCTTTATTTATATCCGGTGTGTGTGGGTGATGCAGCTACTGTACTCAATAACTTTTGTTTTGCATTAATTTACATTTACTTTTTTGACTGACTCGTGTAAGGAACTATTTGACGTTTGATTATGTTTTGTTGCATCACTTTACATCATCATCATCATCAGCTGGAAGACGTCTACTGATGGATAAAGGCCTCCCCCAAAGATCGCCATGACGATCGGTCCTGCGCTGTCCTTATCCAACGTATTCCGGCGACCTTGACCAGATCGTCGTTCCATCTTGTGGGGTCCTACCAACCTACGTCTTCACTTTACATAATATTATTAAGTTGTTATTGAAATGATTTATAAAACGATGACAGTGTAAATCTTGATTTAAAAGATTGGCAATGAGTTTCTTGCTACTTCCTTAGCTCAACCCTTTACGAAGTAGCAGTAGCAAAGTGCTTTTGTGCCTGATAGATGTTCGCCATTTTGGCGCTGTTGGACATGTAGCGAGAGTCTGCGGTACTAAAAATAGTGATGGCGACCTCAACAAACATCGATAGATGGTGGGAAACTATTTACAAAAAAAAATGCGTACTTTATTGCATTGATTCTTCAAGCATAAATAACACGGAAAACGAACGAAATTAATTCAAAATGCAAAAATACTTCAGAGTATTGTACGTTCCTTCGCTGCCATTTGTATTATACGTCAAAATTAGTTCTCTGGACGCTCACTAGTGGCGCTACAAATAGGCACAAAAAAATTGCTGTCAAACGTAAGGAACAGCCTGTCCAGTGGTATTTATACAGGTCAGTGTATTAATATATCCAATTATTATTACTATTACGGTACACAGACGTGCGTGGTCTACAAACGGTAAGTAAAACAGAAAAATGATATGAAGAAATTGATTAAATACATAACATATGTCAGATTATTTATCAGAATCAGCTGATGTTTGTTTCTCTCCTAATGATGTACATGCTCATTGTTTTAAGATTTATTATAAAGCAAGATTTTTTTAAATTGGATAGTTAGTTTCGGAATATACTTTCTACCTACCCACTTTAATTACTAATGATATTACAATGAATTTTCAATTGACTTCAAAAAATTAGGAGTTTTTGGATTCGACTGCATTCTTACAATAAAATGCACTGCAGATTGTTATAATATTCACCTGTAAATAATTTGTAAAATTTACCAAATAATCGTAAAAAAATTACTCCGAAAAAGTAAAACAAAGTTTAAAAAATATGTTAAAAATACAGCAAGAGAGCCATGACTGCTGTAATATATACTACGATAATATATACTATAGGCCGGCGAATTTATATCTCGCGCCCCCGCCGCCCACACCTGCCTCAGTCCCCTTTGTCGTCATACCCCCGAGCCCCTGCACCCCGCAGGCGAGGACTCAGATAAACGGTCGGCCTAGAGTCTAATGTCGTCTCACATCTGGCCAGTTGTTATCATCTCAGCTTAGTCTACTCTTAGTCTTTTTAGCAGTATGACGCATTTGGTTGCTTGCCTGTTTGTTTTATTGAAAACATGGCTTTATGTGTATTCAAATACTGTTTTAATAACTCTTAGAATAGAAGTAAAAGTCAAAGGTTTATCTTTCACCGCCGAGTTCAAATAATATTACTTTTAAAATAAAATTTGTATTTTGTAGATTTAAATTTTAAAGTAATTATAGAAATAAGATAAATATTTTATTTTTATTACAATTATTTTATTATGTGCTATAAAATGCCAAAAAAAAACTTCGACGTTAAATAAATGTTCTTTATTTCAGAGGTCATAGAAATTTTATTGTAGTTTTAAAGTAAATAATTAAATTTCAATTAAGAAAAACGTATTTTTATTGAAATCCCTTTTAATTATCTATAATGTAAAACATCTCGAGTATAATGTTTGTATTTTACGCGAAAAAATACTTTTTAAAATAACTGTCGTTTTGACTAATGGTTCGCTTTAATGGGATGCGCTGGAAGGTTAGCTATATAGGAATTAAATTAACATTAAATACTTAAGTAAATGTAATAAATAATTTGATTTGTGTGAACAATACTTTCAATACTTTACAATATTTCTTTACTGAGAACTTTGAAAATTTGTGGGGAATATCGATTTTATTTTCCCCAATAGTGGAGATTTTCTGTAAGGTTTTTGGGTAATTTAGACTGTACAAGTTGGCAACGCTGACAAAGATTTATTTTAAAAATAAATAAATATTTTCTTTGGTTAATGCAAGTGTTACACATTTATATTATTTAAATAAATAAATTAAATTAAATAAAACACTTTTTAACGGCTAATGTGTCATTGTAACTGTGTTTTTACTTGAGTTTTTGAGTAAAAGTTATATTTTTATTATTATTTTAGCTAACCCGACGTTTCCGGACTTTTTCAGAGCACGTTTTAAGGGGGCCGTGTGTACCGTTTTCGAAAAGTGTTTTATTTAAATAAATAAAAAATCTTTTTCATAGAAATACAAGAGAACAACAGTTTCAATCTGCACAGAGATTCCAACATCCACTTTATGCGTTGCGATTAAGAAAAAAATATATTTTTCCCATCGGCAACTTTTGTGGCGCGCTCACTAGTATAAAACTCAAAAAATCTAAAAAACAAAAAGACGTAGCTTTTAAAAACGTTTATAAAAAAGCAATATGCAGTTGACCGCAGTTTTTTTTTGTATTATTACTTGCTAATAGAGTATACTGAAAAATTAAAATGTTGCCTAAACTATCTATTAAAATATTTTAATCTAGACTCACTTGAAATGCGCCCTAAATTAATTGATCTAATATACATGTATAAAGTTGTAAATCATCATATTCATACTAAACTGTTGTCCAGGTTTTCTCTATACTGTAATCCTTGTAGGACTAGAAATGTAAGGACTTTCTTTGTTCCAACTTCTCGCTTGTGGACATCACATAAAGCGCCAGTTAATAGATTATCTCGTTCATATAACGACTTAGCAAATATCAATAACTGTATAGATATTTTTTCTAATAGTCTGTGTTAGTTTTCGACGCCTAGTTTTAGACACTCTGCGTCTGTTAGAGCCTTAGCATATGTTTACGTGCTTCATATTTATGTGTTTTGAAATTTGTATCAGTTTCGCTTTATTGTATGTTATACTTATAATATGTAGGATATAATTTTAGTTTGTGTGGTTTAAATTTATGTTTATTATATTTAAGTTAACAAGTTACATGCATTTGCCTAAGTCGTGCTAGTAACATAAAATTACTTATTGTTTTATATAACTCTACATCTATTTAAGTTAAATATCACGCCATCATAAGTGTTTCCATTTAATTGACGTATATGTTAATAATGGTTTACTTATACTAGCGTTTTTTTTGTAATTATTAATACATGTATGTTGTATGGGAACCAATAAATAAATATTCCACGCGGACGAGGTCGAGTGTAAAAGCTAGTAATTAATAAATTAAACCTCAAAAGTTCATTACAATGATATTATTCTCGCAGAATCAGAAGTAATTTAGTTTGTCGGCGTTTGACAAACACTTGATTGCGTATATTAATTCAATTTGGGTCTCTACTTAATGATTCCACTAAAAGATTCACCTTTGTATGAAGACACTTAAGATAATATATTTGTCGTTCAACACCTATTGTAAATATTCCTGTATAGAATGAACAATAATATTTTATTATATACAAATCCAGTGTCCTGATGTGATTTTAATGGGGATTCCTTAATGGAGTGCAGTTTAGTCCAACTTGAGATAGGATAGCTTTTATTTCGATTTGGGACCCATAATTATTTTTATTTCTAATATTTCTTTTGTATGAACATATATTTTCTTTGAGAGAATTTATTGACGCACGGTTTGATAGTTTTTCTGTGAAACACATGAAATTTATTTATTTATTTATTAAATTCCGCCAACAAGGTATACAATAATATAAACACAGTATAATAAAAAAACAATAACATTCATATGGTAAGTGATGCCTCAATTATAGGCGAAAATGACATGCTATTCAATTAAATTAAGCCACAAAATAAAATAAGAACAAATATTTTATATATCTACAAATACAATCTTAATATAAATTTACACAAAATATTATCGAAAAATAACGATTGAGGTCATCCCTCTCTTGAAAGAACCATTTTAATATATTTTTTAAATTCGTGTAAGTTGTGATCAAATATGTCGACTCCATCGTGATGACTATTATATTCCCTGGTAATTCTATTCAATGGAATAGCCTAAATTAGATCCTGCATAATTAGAGACAAATGGATAATACTTCTTACACGCTCTCGGTTGAGTTTTTGGAAAAACGAGGCTTAGTTTCGATATAAGATGAGGAGAATCAATAATATTATGTAGTAATATAAAGAGGAACATACTGTCGAGCAAAGTTCTACGGGACTTAAGTGAGTTAAGGTGAAAATACTGCAGTCTACCTGTATAAGAAGGAATTTTTTTCGCTAGATTACAGCTATAAGATAAATGCCAGAGAAACCTCTTCTGAACTGATTCTAAGCGTTTGTTATATACCTCGTAATGCGGGTTCCAAACGACCGTACAATATTCTAAAGTGCTCCGCACTAGAGCATTATAAATGGTGATTTTTGTTGTGGGCCTTTTAAAGGGCTTTGTGTTACGCAACTGGAGTTGCGTAACACAAAGCCTAACATCTGAAAGCTTTTTTTAGGAATTGCATCAATATGGGAATTGATCCTTAACCTGTTGTCGACGATGACCTCTAGATCCCTAACGAGGTTCACTTCAGCCAAAGCAATAGCATGAACATAAAATGTTCTCTTGGGTAATTTTTTTTTCTGTCTACTAAAACAGATTACGTGACATTTATCAGTGTTTAATCTCATTACATTTTCCTGACACCAGATTACTAGATTATCTAAGTCATTTTGAAGAAGAAGAGCTTCATCGGCTGAATTAACTTGTCTGAAAAATTTAAGATCGTCAGTGAATAAATAAAACCTAGAATTTTCGAAGCAATTGAATATGTCTTTAATAAATAAGTTAAAAATAATGGTCTCAAATGGGAGCCTTGTGGGACACCTGACAGAGTAGTAAAAGGCTTAGAAAAATAGCCTTCAATGACAGCAGAAGATTTACGGTTAGTTAAGTAAGACTTGCACCATTTTAAGAACATACCATCGATTCCAGAAGAATAAAGCTTGTAAATAAGTAGTTCATGGTTAACTTTGTCAAAAGCCTTGCTGAAATCGGTATAAATAGTGTCAATTGAATGACCATGATCCATTCCCTCAGACAGATCACCGACAAAGGACATAAAGTTAGTAGCTATAGATCTCTTTTTCATAAGTCCATGTTGTTGAGTTATAATAATTTGTCTTAAATGGAATGACAGAATTGGATACACCAGAACCTCAAAAACTTTAGAAAATACGGGAATTATTGTTATAGGCCTATAATTTATAACGTGCTTAGGGTTGCCGCTCTTAAACAATGGCAAAACAAGAGACTCTTTCCAAGCTGATGGAAATACACCAGTACCGAGAGATTTATTTATGGTAATAGTTAAATGTGCTAGTGCTTAACTGCAAAGACTGACGGAATTCCATCTGCACTGGCTCCCTTTGTAGTGTCAAGTCTTTTTAACACTCTAAATACTTGAGGTGTTGTGACGGAAAGGGCCATTAAGGTACTGCTTGCAGTCGGCTCATGAGACCTAGTTGGAACAGAGATGGTATCCATGTTATAAATAGAAGAAAACTGTGAGGCAAATAACACACACATATCGGGGCCATTTGTTGCATTTTTGTTTGCTGTAAAAAATTTAGCTGGAAAAGTACTGCTAATATCACTTTTTTGATTAATGTAAGTCCAGAACAATTTAGGACTTTAAACATGATTATAAGCTTTCCAAAGATTTTGCATAATTTAAATCCTGTAATCGTGCGCAACGGTCCCTCAACATTGTAAAAGTTAAATAGTCTCGAGGGTTGCCGTATTTACAGAATTTCATTCTAAATTTATTTTACTTACTTACTTTACTTTTCTCGCAAACTGTTGATTAATGAAGTAAAAAACCATACAGGATAGTTCTGTTTATTTCGTCGTTTGTATTTAGGAACATGTTTCGATATCAGAGTCAGATTCCTAAAAATTTTGTAAAATAATGCTAACATTGATATGTTAACTGTTGAACAGTCTTAGAACACAGTATTCCAGTTTACATCATTGATGTCACTTATAATTTTAGCATAATCCGCTTTGTAAAATTGGAATCGAGCATCACATTTTATTTGTAGATTCTTTGAACATTCAAGAGACATGTTAACTACAAGTGGTGGATGCAGCGGATCTACTATCGATAGAGGGTTGGAGCACACATACAATTGTGTTATAGTAAAAGAACTGAGAACAAGATCTAGAATTTTGTTTTTTAAGTTTGAGTGATCATTGTTTTGAACCAAATTATTGAGCGATAAAAAGTCTGTAAATACATTATGAAGTTAGCTGTTTGATGGCAAAAGTGAAATCCCAGAAGTGAGGTTTATCATTAAAACATAAGAAATTGTATAGAATGTAATATTGTTTTAAGGGCAGTCTCAATAAGTCTTCATTATGTTTTTAGTGACGATAAAAATGTGTGGATACTGTAAGAACTATTAATCTCTGGCTATTAATCTGTGGCTCTTCTCAGAACAAGGCCAACTGGTAGTTGCTTGAACAAATGCCATCATAATTGACTTTCAAATGTCTACAATGTAGTAATAAATAAAGGAGATTTCGAATTGTAAAATTTAATTTAATTTCTTAAATTAAATCGCGTTCATTTGCTTCTCTGTTATATCTGTGTCTATATAGCTTACCCACACAATTGTTTAGGATTAATTTTAAATGGTAATCAAAACCCTTTAAATAAAAGAATAAATTTTATCGTTATATTTGCGGTTCCGTGAATTGTAATCATGGTTGGTGGTGGTTGTTTGATTTTTCATTAGTAAATATATCTAATGAAAACGCTTGGTTTTTTTGTGCCAGCTATTTGTAACGAGAGTTTAAATATTATTATACAGTGTTGGGTTTTTTAATAAGAATCTACTACGCATTTTTCAAATCAAAGCAAATAATAATTTCTTTATGTATTTAGGTAAAAAATTATTAAAAAAAAAAACAACCGACTTCAAAAACACTATTCCAAAACAACAGAATATTATATAATATGCACTAAAAAGTATGAAAATAATTGCGTATTTTTAAAGAATCTAATTAATTAATCTAATTCTAGTGACGATTATTGTTATTTATGTAATCTGAGAACCTTGAAGTATATCCCTTCCAATATATATATAAAAGAGTTATCGAAATCGGTTGGCGCGATATTGATTTATTCTTAAATTAATTTGCTGTAAGTATTTATAGAAAATTAAAGACTTTTTGGTTGCTAATGTCAGATCTGGACCAAAATGCAATGGGACTACACGGGAAGCACTAGCTTTCAAATAAAAAATCGGTTAAAAGAATTGTATAAATCGGTTCACCCAATCAAAAGTTTTGAGGTAACAAACGTAAAAAACATATCGTCAAATTGAGAACCTTCTTTTTTGAAGTCGATTAAGTTATGACTGAGTAAACTAACACATATTATCGTTTATCACCAAATTGGAAAAGGCTGAACTTTGTAACGTTGTATCCACATACAATCCAGTGAATCGCTTTTTTCCTAGAGAGATTCGCTAGGCTCTTAAGCGTTATCAATTATTTTCATTGTGCTTCTTGTTCAATTTTAAGTTTGAAATTCTATTTTCAAACTTTTCTTGTCTATCCCTATTCTTTGACAATAATTCCGTATATCGGTAACTTTGAGTATTGATATTTTGAGTTTCGGCTGCTAAAAACCTGGGCTATTGAGACCATATACATCTGTATATATAGATAATGAACCATTTTCATTACATATATACATTTTGTTTGAGGCTCATTCACGTCTGAACCATTGACCGTATCGACATGAAACTACAACCATGCGATGCGAAATTTATCCTAGATGGTTTGTGGCTACTTATTATTTTATTGTATTTGTAATAAGATAAGTATAATTTAATTTATTTTAAATTTTGTCACAATAATAACGAAATGCCGAGTGATTGCCAATTCCGTGGTCATCTGGAGTGCAAAGCCAAATTGGCTTCGAAAAAGCTGGGCGGTATTAATAGAGCACGGCAATACATCCAGTATTGGTATAGTATCACTTGGCGTTTCGTAGAGACGTCGCTTCATTGTGTGTCTTCTACCACATTTATCACGGAAAGTGTTCCGAAGAGCTGTTCCACCTGATTCCTGCCGCCAAATTCCACCTTCGCACGACACGCCACAAATTAGGATATCATTCCCATCATCTGGATATGTGGCGGTCCTCTACAGTGCGGTTTTCAAGGAGCTTTCTTCCACGTACTACAAAGGCAACGCTTCTGTGTTTCCTCTGGTGTTGCAAGAGAATGTGGGCGGCGGTGATCACTTAACATCAGATGACCTGTACGCTCGTTCGTCCTCCTTTTCCATAAAAAAAATAAACAGAAATAATATCTTAAAAAAATTACAAGACACAGTCTAGTTGAGAACCTGATCCATTTTGAACTCGGTTGATAATTGGAATGATTGGTTTGTCACTTTCCTAAAATTAAGTAATATGTTATATGTATAATACAGATATTCTGCACATTACCTGGCCATAGCATAAAATCGAAGTATAGTACGATGAAATTATTGTATTATCACTGTATAGCATTGATACAATAATAGAGTCTTATTATTATCTTATCACTTGAGACCCTTATCTAACTGGTTTCAATAATACGAGCGTAGAATTAGATTATCCAGATAGAATATTTAAGAAGGTGACAGGTTTGGAATACCTTCTTTTAAGTTTATAATATTCAACTTTTTATGAAAAATATTTTATAGTAATCTTAGTGAAATACATCTCTTATAACGAACGCGCCGGTATAAGTAACATGCCTATAATCGTCATAAATGGGAAAAATTGTTTACATTGTAACCGGACCTACTCAAGTGCCAGTGAGATGTGCGCGGCCGTCGCAGTTGCGCCATTTTGAATTCTATGTGCGTTCCAGCTGAGGGGTATGTCATCATAGAGTTATCTATACCACTCAATATAATACTATATAAATCGCTATTCTATGTCGGTAACTGTACATTTTTTGTGAAGTTTAGTGATAAGTAATAAATGAGAACGACTTGCATAATCGTGATGGAAATTGGTGTATAGTTGGATCATGTGACTGGCTGGATGGATAGGCTCAAATATACCCTACCCAAGATGTATGTAAAAAAGATATGATTGGCTATGTAGCTAAAGCTTGAAAGCATGTGACGAAGTAGAGGGCACAGCTATAATTTAAAAATATAATATAATCCCTTGTATATATATAGCGCTATATATCATAGCTAAGTCTGTGACGGTCTATGTGGATATATGTACGTACGCTTATGATTGCTGAGGAGACTTAAATCAAACTGAAAATAATTTATTTATGGATCACTTAAAAATGCCCATAATTACCATTTAACACAATGGAATAGATGAATTTTAATGATGCAACAAAAATGCTCAAACTATTAAATTAATGAAACGATGACAAATGTAAATAAATTATATAAAAAAAACCTTTATGTACAGTGGATTCTCACACACTGTAAATTATTGAAGGTCCTGTAATCTTATGTATATCTTGGTGGTTTAATCTCAAACAATGGAGGATGCATAAATGAAGTAAAGTGCCGTATGACGATAGCAAGAACTGTGATGAACAAATTGAAGAAAAAAAAATGGAAGACAAAATAGAAAAATAGAAACATAGCAAAAACTACGAAAATCCGATCTGTCCAAATACTTGTCTTTCCCATTTTTCGTAAGCTGCAAAGATGTGGACTTTCCGACAAGTCGAAAAAACAAATTGATGCTCTGGAGATGTGGTACTGGAGGATCATGCTGGGAATTTCATGGACCGACGGACGGATCACGCTAAATGCTAGGAGTAAACTTGGTGCACCAAATTTATGAAAAAATATTTATAAAAAGTGTAAATTACACGCACATCATGTCTATTACCATATATTTTCTACATCGATATCTGCTGATACACTTTTGTTACCAGTCGACTTGTTCTTTCTTACTGAAATCGTTATTTCATTGAAATAGTTTAGTTCAAAATATTGACTAGTATCAGAATAAATAGTTGACTTCTTTGAAAATTTGTTACTTGAATTCAATACCAAGCCTTTGTTGACAAAATTCGTTCATTTGATAGATAAGTATTATTGATATAGATAAGTTAGCATTGAACAAAAAATATTAATCAAAATATATTTTGTATGATGAAATATTTCATGAAAATGTCAACGGGCATCAAATCCATTTTTATTGCTTTTTATAAGAGTTGTTACAAACAGATATTGTTGTAAGCTGACATTTATAAAAAGAAGACGTTTATCATGTCTTGCGTATTTTTGGTAAACATATAGCATTCGTTATTTTATCTAAAAATTAATCAATAATTGGTGATCGTCTATCTTCTTTTAGAAATATGTAGATAAAGTATCAAAAATGTTCGATTTCCGTTTTGTAAGTTCGAAGAAATACTTCAAATTTTAAATCTCTAGACGTAATAATACGTTCAATAATTGATGTCATAGCACCATGTCTTGCAATTCTTTAATAATTGAATTAAACATAGCGTGTTTCTTGATCTACTGAAACGTAGTAATATTACACCAATATTTAAGTCAGGATGCACTTCTGACAAGAATAACTGTCACCCTGTGTGGGTTTTGCCGACCCTTAGTAATATTTTGGAAAAAAATATTTTAAGCCAAATGCTTACTTACTGCAACTCTCATAAGTTGCTTCATAGGAAACAATTGTGCTTTACTAGGGGACGTTCAACAACGGATGCAGGTGTGGAATTAATCAAGAATATTTTTGATGCTTGGGAGGAATTGCAGAATGAACTTGGTGTTTTTTGTCATTTATCTTAGGCTTTTGATTGTGTTCAACATTCATCGGTGGTGAGGAAGCTATATGTCACTATGGTATAAAAGGAACTACGCTCTTCTGATTTCGTACCTAAACAATAGAATTCAGAAAGTCGACGTGAATGGCTGGAGATCTCCTGGGACTGCTCTCAGTATGGGGTACCATCAGGGTCTATTCTTGGACCGTTCTTCTTCCTTATCTTTATAAATGATCTTCTAATCTTACAGAAAAAACCAAAAGGTACTACTGTTTGCGGATGACACTTCACTGATATTAGAAGTAAAATGGAACCAAATTAATAGTTACGTATAATGAAGTTTAAGATATTCTATATAGCGCTAATAACTTATGTTAAAAAACAAAAAAACAAAATGTAGATGCAAGTGTTTTGTTAAATCGAGAGGTGATAAAACCTGAAAACTCTGGATTACAAATAACAATGGGGCCCCCATATTGAAGGATTGGCTAACATACTTAGTTCTGCACCATATGCGGTTAAAAAGATTAGACCATTAAGTGACGTGGATACGGCGCTACTAGTTTACTTTACTTATTTCCATAGTATTATGTCCTATGGTAAATTGCTATGGGATAACGCTGTCAATATTAATACAATATTTACAGTATGCAGGTGAGGGCTATTCACGCTATTTATAACCTAGGTCCTAAAGAATCATTATGAGCAAAATTTAAAGAAAATAACATCTTGACTGTTGCTTCTTAATATATTCTTTATGTAGGTACATAGGCACATACGTGAATTTGCTAGAAACGGTCACTACCATAATGCTAACACCAGGAACACACATAAACTTAAAATGTCTACTAATCGGCTAAGTCGAGTAAGTAAGTCTTTTGTGGGGCGATGAATATGCTTTTACAACAAGAACCCAGAAAATGTTCAAAACTAATATATTACGAAATTCAAAAGAATTGTTAAAAAATGTTACTATAACCTATGACCGCCCTCAGACTATTAAATATTAAGGTTAATTGTATGATTTTACTTTGTAAACATATTTTTTATGAAAAAAAAAAGCCCACTGCGTTTGTTGCGCCCGTTCTTCTCAGGCCTGAGGCATACTTTTTGGAAAAGGTGGTAGTTTTTGACTTTGAATAAGCGATATCACATCCTATTTAAATATTTTTTTTTAATTTGAATATATCTTAGGTTTTACGATGAAGACTACGCCATTCGTAAATGGCAAGGACTTCTCAATGATCGTCAGCGTCATGGTTGGCGGTGACATATTTTATCCCTCTTCCATAAAATGGCTTCTCAAAGAAATGTAGTAAAAATCACCTTATTTTGGTTACGCATGCAAGAATAATAATTTTACTCCACCTTTTAAACGAGCTTCTCAAATCATAAAGTTTGTCCATGAACAAGCAAGTTTTTTGAGAGGAAAAGGTACTCGTGAACAAATCCTGACATCAAATTCAGTAAACAAACTTTTTTTTGCTTTGTTGATGATTCAAATGCGTTTGATTTTATCAACATGGCCAAATCTGTGGAAGACTCTTTTAGAAAATAGTTCTTCAAAAAAATTCGATCACTTCTTCAGACTACTCTACGAGAACCGGACCGCCTCTTTCAGGGTAGATGTGTTGTCAACCAGATTTCACTCCGCTACTGGAGTTCGCCATGGGTGCATTTTTTCTCCGCTACTTTTAAACATATACACATAATTCATTGTGGCAATGATTCTTGAAAAATAGACAGACGGTGTCGTGATTTGAGATTTGAAAGTCTGAATGTAAGACATTCGCTAAGCCGACACCAGCTTCGAGTTTGAATCAATACAAGCTATAGTTAACAATGTCAAATGTTTATGGTGAAACATGTGTGATGGAGGTTAAACTTCGACTATCGAAGGTATTCCCCTTGGCGTCATATCGGAATTCCACTTTTAGATCTTCAGGCCCAAGAAGTGGTGTATCAAATAAATTAAGAATAATGGGTTAAAATTACATTATGACTTCTCTTTTTCATTTAAAGAGATGTATTTCACTAAGATTACTATAAAATTAGTCCCATTGCATTTTGGTCCAGATCTGACATTAGCAACCAAGATGTCTTTAATTTTCTACAAATACTTACAGTAAATTAATTTAAGAATAAATCAATATCGCGCCAACCAATTTCGATAACTCTTTTTTTATTGGAAGGGATATACCTCAAGTTTCACAGATAACATAAATAACAATAATCGTCACTAGAATTAGATAAATTAATTAGATTCTTTAAAAATAAGCAATTATTTTCATACTTTTTAGTGCATATTATATAATATTCTGTTGTTTTGGAATAGTGTTTTTGAAGTCGGTTGTTTTTTTTTTAATAATTTTTTACCTAAATACATAAAGAAATTATTATTTGCTTTGATTTGAAAAATGCGTAGTAGATTCTAATTTAAAAACCCAACACTGTATAATAATATTTAAACTCTCGTTACAAATAGCTGGCACAAAAAAACCAAGCGTTTTCATTAGATATATTTACTAATGAAAAATCAAACAACCACCACCAACCATGATTAAAATTCACGGAACCGCAAATATAACGATAAAATTTATTCTTTTATTTAAAGGGTTTTGATTACCATTTAAAATTAATCCTAAACAATCGTGTGGGCAAGCTATATAGACACAGATATAACAGAGAAGCAAATGAACGCGATTTAATTTAAAAAATTAAATTAAATTTTACAATTCGAAATCTCCTTTATTTATTACTACATTGTAGACATTTGAAAGTCAATTATGATGGCATTTGTTCAAGCAACTACCAGTTGGCCTTGTTCTGAGAAGAGCCACAGATTAATAGCCAGAGATTAATAGTTCTCACAGTATCCACACATTTTTATCGTCAATAAAAAACATAATGGGGACTTATTGAGACTGACCTTAAAACAATATTATATTCTATAAAATTTGTTATGTTTTAATGATAAACCTCACTTCTGGGATTTCATTTTTGCCATCAAACAGCTTACTTCATAATGTATTTACAGACTTTTTATCGCTCAATAATTTGGTTTAAAACAATGATCAAACAAAGCAACAAGCAAAAAAACTCAATCGTTATTTTTCGATAATATTTTGTGTAAATTTATATTAAGATTGTATTCGTAGATATATAATATATTTGTTCTTATTTTATTTTGTGGCTTAATTTAATTGAATAGCATGTCATTTTCGCCTATAATTGAGGCATCACTTCATATCATATGAATGTTATTGTTTTGGTATTATACTGTGTTTATATTATTGTATACCTTGTTGGCGGAATTTAATAAATAAATAAATAAATTTTATGTGTTTCACAGAAAAACTATCAAACCGTGCGTCAATAAATTCTCTCAAAGAAAATATATGTTCATACAAAAGAAATATTGGAAATAAAAATAATTATGGGTCCCAAATCGAAATAAAAGCTATCCTATCTTAAGTTGGACTAAACTGCACTCCATTAAGGAATCCCCATTAAAATTCGTTCATTAGCTTAGGCTTCACTGCGAACAAACATCAGGACACTGGATTTGTATATAATAAAATATTATTGTTCATTCTATACAGGAATATTTACAATAGGTGTTGAACGACAAATATATTATCTTAAGATTCATAGAAAGGTGAATCTATTAGTGGAATCATTAAGTAGAGACCCAAATTTAATTAATATACGCAATCAAGTGTTTGTCAAACGCCGACAAACTAAATTACTTCTGATTCTGCGAGAATAATATCATTGTAATGAACTTTTGAGGTTTAATTTATTAATTACTAGCTTTTACCCTCGACCTCGTCCGCGTGGAATATTTATTTATTGGTTCCCATACAACATACATGTATTAATAATTACAAAAAAAACACTAGTATAAGTAAATCATTATTAACATATACGTCAATTAAATGGAAACACTTATGATGGCGTGATATTTAACTTAAATAGATGTAGAGTTATATAAAACAATAAGTAATTTTATGTTACTAGCACGACTTAGGCAAATGCATGTAACTTGTTAACTTAAATATAATAAACATAAATTTAAAACACACAAACTAAAATTATATCCTACATATTATAAGTATAACATACAATAAAGCGAAACTGATACAAATTTCAAAACACATAAATATGAAGCACGTAAACATATGCTAAGGCTCTAACAGGCGCAGAGTATCTAAAACTAGGCGTCGAAAACTACACAGACTATTAGAAAAAATATCTATACAGTTATTGATATTCGCTAAGTCGTTATATGAACGAGATAATCTATTAACTGGCGCTTTATGTGATGTCCACAAGCGAGAAGTTGGAACAAAGAAAGTCCTTACATTTCTAGTCCTACAAGGATTACAGTATAGAGAAAACCTGGACAACAGTTTAGTATGAATATGATGATTTACAACTTTATACATGTATTAGATCAATTAATTTACGGCGCATTTCAAGTAAGTCTAGATGAAAATATTTAGGCAACATTTTAATTTTTCAGGATACTCTATTAGCAAGTAATAATACAAATAAAAACTGCGGTCAACTGCATATTGCTTATTTATAAACGTTTTTAAAAGCTACGTCTTTTTGTTTTTTAGATTTTTAGAGTTTTATACTAGTGAGCGCGCCACAAAAGTTGCCGATGGGAAAAATATTTTTTTTTCTAAATCGCAACGCATAAAGTGGATGTTGGAATCTCTGTGAAGATTGAAACTGTTGTTCTCTTGTATTTCTATGAAAAAGATTTTTATTTATTTAAATAAAACACTTTTCAAAAACGGGACACACGGCCCCCTTAAAACGTGCTCTGAAAAAGTCTGGAAACGTCGGGTTAGCTAAAATAATAATAAAAATATAACTTTTACTCAAAAACTCAAGTAAAAACACAGTTACAATGACACATTAGCCGTTAAAAAGTGTTTTATGTAATTTATTTTATTTAATTTATTTATTTAAATAATATAAATGTGTAACACTTGCATTAACCAAAGAAAATATTTATTTAATTTTAAAATAAATCTTTGTCAGCGTTGAAATCTCCACTATTGGGGAAAATAAAATCGATATTCCCCACAAATTCTCAAAGTTCTCAGTAAAGAAATTTTGTAAAGTATTGAAAGTATTGTTCACACAAATCAAATTATTTAATACATTTACTTAAGTATTTAATGGTAATTTAATTCCTATATAGCTAACCTTCCAGCGCATCCCATTAAAGCGAACCATTAGTCAAAACGACAGTTATTTTAAAAAGTATTTTTTCGCGTAAAATACAAACATTATACTCGAGATGTTTTACATTATAGATAATTAAAAGGGATTTCAATAAAAATACGTTTTTCTTAATTGAAATTTAATTATTTACTTTAAAACTACAATAAAATTTCTATGACCTCTGAAATAAAGAACATTTATTTAACGTCGAAGTTTTTTTTTGGCATTTTATAGCACATAATAAAATAATTGTAATAAAAATAAAATATTTATCTTATTTCTATAATTACTTTAAAATTTAAATCTACAAAATACAAATTATATTTTAAAAGTAATATTATTTGAACTCGGCGGTGAAAGATACACCTTTGACTTTTACTTCTATTCTAAGAGTTATTAAAACAGTATTTCAATACACATAAAGCCATGTTTTCAATAAAACAAACAGACAAGCAACCAAATGCGTCATACTGCTAAAAAGACTAAGAGTAGACTAAGCTGAGATGATAACTACTGGCCAGATTCATATCATTTTTCTGTTTTACTTACCGTTTGTAGACCACGCACGTCTGTGTACCGTAATAGTAATAATAATTGGATATATTAATACACTGGCCTGTATAAATACCACTGTACAGGCTGTTCCTTACGTTTAACAGCAATTTTTTGTGCCAATTTGAAGCGCCACTAGTGAGCGTCCAGAGAACTAATTTTGACGTATAATACAAATGGCAGCGAAGCAACGTACAATACTCTGAAGTATTTTTGCATTTTGAATTAATTTCGTTCGTTTTCCGTGTTATTTATGCTTGAAGAATCGATGCAATAAAGTACGCATTTTTTTTTTTAAATAGTTTCCCACCATCTATCGATGTTTGTTGAGGTCGCCATCACTGGTTTTAGTACCGCAGACTCTCGCTACATGTCCAACAGCGCCAAAATGGCGAACATCTATCAGGCGCAAAAGCACTTTGCTACTGCTACTTCGTAAAGGGTTGAGCTAAGGAAGTAACAAGAAACTCATTGCCAATCTTTTAAATCAAGATTTACATTGTCATCGTTTTATAAATCATTTCAATTACAACATAATAATATTATGTAAAGTGAAGACGTAGTGTTGGTAGGACCCCACAAGATGGAACGACGATCTGGTCAAGGTCGCCGGAATACGTTGGATAAGGACAGCGCAGGACCGATCGTCATGGCGATCTTTGGAGGAGGCCTTTATCCATCAGTAGACGTCTTCCAGCTGATGATGATGATGATGTAAAGTGATGCAACAAAACTTAATCAAACGTCAAATAGTTCCTTACACGAGTCAGTCAAAAAAGTAATTGTAAATTAATGCAAAACAAAAGTTATTGAGTACAGTAGCTGCATCACCCACACACACCGGATATAAATAAAGGTATTTTGAGAGCATTTTATAAACTATTATAAAAATATATCTGTGATGAAAATATAAAACAATCTAGTTCTGTTTCTATTATAAAACTTTTTTAAAATACACAAGTGTTAAGTCTTGTGGGATGGCACGGAAACAGTTCTTTTGATGTAAATGTGTGTTTACTGAACGCGTAAAAATTGGGTTTTTGAAAAAAAAAAAAAAATATTTTTTTATGTATTTTAAAACTTTATTATTAATAATATTGATATTTAATGCAAAAAACTTCAAAAAAATTTTTTTTCAATTAATTATAAACAATTAAAAATTGATGAAATTTAAATAAAAATCACGTGACTATAAACGCGCCATGATTGGTCACCATAGTTGTGACGTCATAATGTTATAGCTATTTAATAACAGTACAGCGTTTACGGCTATTACACGTGTCTAGACAATAATATTAAAAATTTATTGCTAAAATACGAGTTGTTAGTTGGTTTCGATTAGCTATGTGTGATAAAGGATTTATTAAGGCAAAGTCTGATAATATTCCTGATGTTGATATATTTATGATCACCGATTTTTTAAAAAATGACGTTCGGTTTAATTCTGCTGAAGTTCGAGGTGCCAAGGCATCAAGGTAAGTTTGTTAAAAAATAATATAATAAATGAAAATATTTAATTATTTATTCTCCATTACATTAAATATAATTATTTATTTCATAAATTGCAGAGCATCTCGTGAGAGTTACGGCGACAAAGCTATAGGTTATTTTCAACTAAGTCGTAAAAATAATATTTGTATTGTGAAAGGACGGGTATGTCCAGAACACCGAGTTCGGAGTAAAGCTTATTCAGTTACTTTAACTATTAATGAAAAGTCAAAAAAAATTCAGGATGTTCAATGCCATGACTGTGCAGTTAAAAAAATTTATTTACTGAACTTTACTTAAATATATAATTATATAATTTGATTTATATACTTAGATAAATAATAATTAATAAAAATGGTATTAAGAAATACTTACATCGAAATGATCTTCACAACAAAAAAAATTCGATTTTGTTTGGGGATTATCACGGTGCACTGCTTGAAACCATTTATTTCGACGTTTGTCATCTTGGGGAACATTTAAAAACATTTTATCAGGAGTTGCCTTTGTAGTATTCTTACATAATGGTACAAAACAAGAACGATAACTTTTGAGGTTCGACATTTTTAATATAAATTTAAATATTTAATAATGACAACAAAATTAAAAAGATCAAAACACTGTATTTATTATTTTTCTATCAACTGCAATGAGTGAAAACTAACATTATGACGTCACACGCGCTCGGGTTTGTTCGGGAGTTGTCGGCGTGTCTTCGGTACTGGATTCAAAAATTTTTTTTTATTTTGAATTATTGCGAAAAAAAAATATAGTTTTGTTATAAAACTAATATATAATCTTTCCATTTATCACAAAAAAAATTTTTTTTCAAAAACCCAATTGCGTATTAGGAAATTGACTTGAGATGTTGCTCTTTCAAATCTTAACAATTTTTTATTTTAAAATGATAACCCTCACGTCTGGGAATAATTCTACAAATTTAATTTGTAACCAAAATTATTGAACGATGTGGGACTCGAACCCTCAACCTTTCGGATGGAACCGTTCGAAAACGCATGGGTCGTAAGTTTTGGTATACCTTGTTGAACTTTGTCCATGTAGACGACGTCGGGGGCAACAGCTTGTTTACAGTACCAGAGATCAAGAGTGCTTAAGGTAGGATTATGCTCTAAGCTAGAAGTTCTCTAAGTCGTATCGATTCGGGAATACTGCTGCCTTCAAAGAGGCTATGCGGAACAAAAGGCTATTTTCGAATCACGCGGTTTTGTAATACTAGATATCACGATAAGGGAAAGTTACCCTAAAGTATTTTTTTATGATAATAAGGGATGAGACGAGCAGGACGTTCGGCTGATGGTAATTGTTACGCCCTGCCCATAACAACGCATTGCCGCTCAGGATTCTTGTAAAACCCAAAAATACTAAACGGCGCCACAATTGCACTCGTCACCTATAGACATAAGATGTTAAGTCTCGTTTGCCCAGTAATTTCACAAGCTACGCGCCCTTCAGACCGAAACACAATAATGTTTTCACATTACTGTTTCACGGCAGAAATAGGAGCCGTTGTGGTAATCTAGCCGACATCCTGTGCAAAGGAGCCTCACACTGGTCTAAATCTAAGAACTTATACAGTTTTAGAGAAATTTTATAAACATTGTAAATAATTTAGAATAAAAAGTTTCTTGGGACAGGGTTCGCTTTAACGTTCCAACGCTTAATCTTTTTATCAAATGACACTTTGTCAAATATATTCTACTCGTGATCGCCTCAGCATCCTTAATATTACATTATATTGACGGTGAATAGTTTTATAGCTTTATTGATCAAATTTCAATAATAAATTCTTGTAGAGGGAAAGCAGGAATAGATATTTAAATGGATAGGATAGGATATATGGTCATGAATGCTTGGGAATGAGTGCCGCTGATCATGGCCGCATACTCTAGGAAATGCCTTCTACTAATGAGCATAGCCTGGGTGTCTCACTGTTTTTAATTTAATATGTTATTTTTTCTACTTAGATATTTTTAGAATCATAGTTGGACGTAGTTCCTGAAAAACTATCCAAGCCACAAACATTTTAAGGTATTCGTGTTTAAAGTTTAATAAATATTAGTGTATTCCAGCTTGGCTAATAAGTGGTTATTTAAAGAGTGACAGTAGGGCTGCCATTTTTTGCCAGTACGTTAATATGAGTCACGTGTGACCAGTTTTGTTCCTAACTCAATTTCGACATGATTGTTGTTTGGAACGTTTTTCTGGAATTACGTCCAATTATTAAATAGAATGAATTCATTTCATTTCATTTAAATTTCATTAATTTCATTTCATGAATTTGATATATATTAAAATATTTTAAGTTTAGAATAAGTGAACTCGCTATTCCTCTCATAAACACTTAAGTTATAAATATCAAAATGCTATAATCCTTTTGATTAGATATCTGTACAGAAAATGAAATAAAGTGGTTACAATTACAAAATAATAAGTAGTTATCTGGAAAAAAATAGTTGAAAACCACAGCAGGCAAAAAAATGCTGGGAGAGTTTCTTGCGCCACTTCTTCTCTCAGAGCGCCATTTGTTTCCGAAGCGGTAGTAGTAATTCTCTATTATATACTATACTATACTAGAAATGACGTATAAAGAATTCTAAAGGAATCAATTGTAAGAAAATAAATGCCTTTTATACCTTTAACAGATATTTACATAATTAAAATGCAATCTGTTTTACTCAGAGGTTATATGTGTCGAGTTATAGTTAATTTGTCAAATAAATTTTCTCGACTATCTTGTCTATTTTTTCGATCTTGTAGAGTTCTTATTGGTCCAACAATCACCATGTCCAAGATTTAATTTTTGAATTCGCTCTGCAGTATTTTCTTGACACTAGGTATTGTAAACAACACTAAGAAGTATGTAAGGAGTATTTTATAACCGCCGTTTCAAAATCTGTAAGTTTCTTGATTCTGAATACGTTGCGTGTTTTGGCGACAGTGCTCAGTCAGCATTTTGATAAATATTCGTATATTCCTGTACAGTGATAGGGCTTCAGTCGCGTTTCTGCTATTAAATGATTTAATCAGCGCATTGGAATGTTTAAAGCTTGTTAATTCACTCCAACGATTAAGTGCTTCTTATTGACTTCAGGGTCTCAAGTAGCGCTCTTAAGCAGCCCAGACTAAAGTTCCGGACTATATTAGACGGCTCTGTCTCCAGCTTTTGCGAACTTATCGGCCATTTTATTGCCTATAATTCCAGTATGCCGGGTCCTCTCCTTCCCTCTAATATATACGAAGGGATCGATAGCTGGTCTATGCGTGAACTCGTATGGTGCCAGTTAGACCTGTTATAGTTAATAAATAATTGTATTTGTTGGATGCAATTACTAATTGTGACAGTAATCACGACCATCATGTTCTCGAAGCGTTCTTACCCAAACAATGAGTTCATGCTCTACAGGTTGAAGCATTCAATTTGTTATAATATTTTATATTTTAACAGTTAATTATTTATCACTTTTTATGAAATAATTTATATTAATTAAACATGACACATATATTGGATGCAGATGTATTACAAATAATTTGTTATGTATATTACAACCATTGTAAAATACTCTATCTGGTTGAAAAGAGTGGCCGTTGAGTTTCTTAAATGTTCTTCTCACGAGCTCAACTTTTTACAAACATAAATTCAGTTATTTAAAAGAAATATTTGTAGTGACTATTCAAAAGCACTTACTTTAAGCCCAATTGAATAAAGTTTATTTAACATTGCATACAATATATATTAAATAAATAATTTGATGAAAGTACAAACACCGTTCATAAACTTAAAGCCGTTAAAAATGGCAAAAGTTTCTCGAACGTTCTCGAATCGCACCTCAAAGTTAAAAGTAAATCTTATTGTTTGCGCATAATTTAAATGTAACTATCTTACTAAGATTACTTAATATAAGATAAATGTCAAAATTTCAGCTATTACTATTTCGACTGATATACAAACCACTGTAATGCAGACAGACAAACGCAATGAGGACTCTTTGGCAACGCAACCCTAAAAAAAGCCTTGGGACTTAACAGTACAGTATGGAAACGAATCTAACCATGCAGATAGTTCTATAAATATTTGCAAGTATAACGTTATTATTAATTCAGCAGTAAGACCGCACATACGTATAATCAAATGCTAGTGATAAATTCTATTTTAGTTGAAAGCCAATGATTTATTGTCTCCGACATGAACCGAGTAGTTTTATTACGATCTACGTCAGCACAACACTAATTGTGAGTTGTCAGTATTGTGCAAAATGCATTATGATTAATCTTTGAACAAACACACTTTGAGAAGCAAATTGCTTAAATTAATTGTGTTTACATCTGCGAAGTTGAAATTTTAATAGCTGAGAGAATTATTGATAGAAAATTGAACTGCAAAGGGAAATGAATCAGTTTTTATTTAATGACTAGCTTACCCGGCAAACGTTGTTTTGCCATATAAATTACTTTCAGAGTTAGACCGTTTCTTGGGCATTGCAACATTACCTACTTTATTTTTCTAAAATAACGATTTTTTCTAAAAACAGCTAATAAGCTAATAATAGATTAGTCCTTATTATTAGATTAGTCTGTCTGTCTGTCCATTTGTTCCAAACAGACAGACAGACAGACAAAAATTGTAAAAAATGTTATTTTGGTGTATGTTACCCTATATTATATTCATATACATGTAGTAAAAAACGGTTACTTCAATATTACAAACAGACAATCCAATTTTAGTTATATGTATAGATAATCATTATAAAAAGCACAGTCTGGTTTCAGTTTTGGGAAAGTGATAAATAAAAGTTTAAATTAAATTCACCCGCCAAAATTTTAATATATAGAGTATCAATAAATCAAATAGAGTTCTAAGATGAAATACAACTATAATATTATGCTCGTACAGCATTTGTTTATAATCGTTTTAAGATATTTCAACACAAGTGCGGATAAAATTTCAAAAGTTTTTTCAACTCGCCATTTCTACTTGAGGATACAGTGGTATGGCAAAACTTTTAATGAACTTAACTTAGTTTTTTTAATGAAAATAAGGGACGAGACGAGCAGGACGTTGATGTTAATTAATACGCCCTGCCCATTGCAATGCAGGATTCTAGAAAAACCTCAAAAATACTGATGGAACTACAATTGCGCTCGTCGCCTTGAGGCATAAGATGTTAAGTCGCATTTGCCCAGTAATTTTACTAGCTACGGCGCCCTTCAGACCGAAACACCGTAATGTTTACACACTATTTTTTCACGGCAGAAATAGTCGATGGTATTTATTAAAGCGACGTGGTGTACCACGTGTAAAGTGTACTTTATGGCAATAAAAACCGAATGATAAACTCAAAATGACTTAATCTATAAGTTTTTTTTCAGTTTCACAAACAAAATCTACAGTATCGTCCCATCGATTTAAAGTCTATCTTTACTAATTAAAAATTTTTAACAAAAAAACAACCGATGTCAAGAACACTATTCCGAAATAATAGATATAATATGCACTAAAAAGAATAAAAATAATTGCGTATTTTTATACAATCTAATTAATAAATCTAATTCTAGTTACGATTATGTTATGGTTGGAGTCGGTGTCATCAAAAAAAACATACCAACAAATTGAGAACCTCCTCCTTTTTGAAGTCGGTCATAAAGTGAAGGCTTAGATCAATATTTTTTCTTCTTTGTTTAGCATTTATGAAAAATAGGCATTTCAATGAAAATTTCAGTTAAATGTAAACCAAGGATTCAGTATACTGCCAAGTCTGCTGATACAAAAACGGAACTGGTCAATGCTTTTAAAAATAAATAACCTCATAACTACAATAAACTATAAATATACATATAGAGGCTGCTGCTTCGACTGTCAAAGACAGCAAATGTAGCAATATGTCGGTCTCACGGCCGTTCCCAATATACTATCTACAGATAGAGATAATTACTACCTTCTACTGTCAGTAATAAGGTGTCAATAATCTGAAGCTGTCCCAATATACCCGATAAGTCATTCTTATCGCCTTATATTGGGACGTGTGAATTGAAATTTCCATACAAACTTCAATCGCTGGTAAGCTATACGTCGTCCCATTGACAGACAGCGTGTACGGATAAGGTAAATTACCGTCGATAAGTTTATTGGGACAGAAAAGTCAACGATACTAACGATTTTTATCTCAAGTATGAGATAGACTGAATATTGGGAACGGCCGTCAGTGAATCTTACATCTTTGTTCCGTTTGACACTTGGTCCGTGGGGCCCAGAGGCGCGGAGAATGTACAAAGTACTATCTTCTCGTCTCAATATATACTTGCTACCCAAGCAAGCTGGCAGCTATTTCGGCCAACGGATCAGCCTATCTATCAAACGCGGATTTGCTGCCAGTATTCTTAGTACGCTTCCCCGTAATGATAGTTTATAGTCGTGGAAATCTTTGGGGGAGGCCTTTGTCCAGCAGTAGACGTCTTCCGGCTGATGATGATGATGATGGTGACGATGATGATAATGAATAGTAGTATTATAAATATAGTAATAAGGTTTGTTTTGTTTGAATAAATTTATAAACTATAATGATATGATATGGAAACAATAATTTCTATTACATTTAAAATGTATCTTCTTATTACGATTTGTGTTTATGAATAAAATATAACATAAGTTATGTTATATTTTAACACACAACTGAGTCACTAAACAACTATTTGTTTTTTAAAATCAAAAGTTATTCTTATAAAAGTTATAGGTCAAAAATAAATGTTATTAAATGTTTAAAAATATATTTTTACACAGAATGTTGAGTTATTCACGATTTAAGGTAATTGATTTGCTTTGAGAAAATTGAGCTTTAATGTAAAGAAGTGACAAGAAACTCTTTGGCACTCTTTCAAATCAATATTTATCTATTCATTATTCATATAACATATTAATATAATAATGAAAACGATTTATTGAGCACAGTTGATGCATCAAACCATACACGTAAATAAGTAATGGTATTATTCGAACATTTCATGAAAATTTTATGTTAGTTATAAAGATAACATAACTTTAAATTTAATAACAAAAGCAGCAATTTAAGAATTTTATGCAGCCCTGGAGAATCCGTCCCTGGGCGTCCACAATTAGGGCCTGTACCTAACAGTGGTTGCCCAGGCTGGCCCGCGTATTCTGGAGGGGGCAAATCTGCGCTGACTCTGGCAAACAGAGCAGGAGGCTCAAACCAGCCTCCTCCACACTCGCTGTGGACTTTTGCAACATCAGGGGGCTTCGCTCAAATTTAAATGCCGTCCACTTTCACCTGGAGACGGCGAAGCCGGCCCTGCTCTTTTTAACCGAGACACAGATATCCTCCCTGGCTGATTCATCTTACCTTTCCTACCCGGGGTATAATTTGGAACACTCCTTTATACCACGGGCTGGCGTGTGCGTTTACGTCAGGGAGGATATCTGTTCTCGACGCCTGAGTTTTCTTGAAGGACAGGACCTATCCATCATCTGGCTGCGTGTAGACTGCGATGACCATCCGCGAATCTACACATGCCTGTATAGGTCCCATAGCGGTAACGCAGAGACTGGCCGGCTCCTCGAACACATCCAAATGGCTACAGATTCCGTGTTGGAGCAGATCCCCACTGCAGAGATCGTGTTTCTTGGCGATTTTAACGCCCACCACGCCGAATGGCTAGGCTCACGTACCACCGATCATGCAGGGAGATCTGTTCACGACTTCGCCTTAGCATATGGTCTGACGCAACCGGTTAATGCGCCAACGCGAATCCCAGATGTGCAAGATCATACACCTTCACTGTTGGACCTTCTGTTGACCTCACATCCGGACGGCTACCTAGTTTTGCGTTGACCCTCCTCTGGGATCGTCGGACCACTGCCTGATCCGGAGCACCGTGCCGATCACGCGCCCAACACGGCCCCGCTTCTTAGGCTGTCGCCGCGTGTGGCACTATAGGTCAGCAGAGTGGGACGAGATGCGGTGCTTTTTTGCATCCTACCCGTGGAGGCAGATCTGTTTTTCACTGGGAGATCCAGATGCCGCTGCTGATGCTGTTGCTGATGTGGTACTGCAAGGTATGGAACTATTCATTCCATCCTCCTCTGTGCCTATCAGTGGCAGGTCCCAACCATGGTTTGACCGCTCCTGCAAAATGGCCTCTCGCCGAAATCAGGAGTGCTATCAGGCTTGGGTCAATGCCGTGGTATCTAAGTATGTGAATTCCAGCGAACTTAAAAAACACTTCAATCATGTCTCCAGGTCCTTCAAAAGAGTTATTGCTGACGCGTAGTCGAAGCACATTGGCAGAATTGGCGAGAGACTTGCACGCCTTCCCTCGGGAACTCGTGCATTCTGGTCGCTCGCCAAGGCTGTCCAAGGAAACTTCTGCCAGCCAGCCATTCCGCCACTGCACAGGGATGATGACTCGCTGGCCCATGACGCGAAAGAGAAAGTTGATCTCCTGGGCTCCCTCTTCGCGTCCAACTCGACTCTGGATGACCACCACCGCATATTCCGCGGTGCGATTCATATATGCCGGAGGTAAAAATACGGCATGGTGCCGTGCTTAAGGCGCTTCTCACCTTGGACATACACAAATCAAGCGGGCCCGATGGCATTCCCCCGATAGTGCTGCGGACATGTGAACTGGCGCCGGTCGTTACCCGTCTTTTCTGGCTCTCCTACTCATCAGGCGTAGTCCCGAAATTATGGAAGGCGGCTTTAGTGCACCCGATCCCTAAGAAAGGTGTACGCTCAGATCCGTCCAACTACCGCCCCATTGCCATTACCTCCATGTTCTCCAAAGTAATGGAGTCGATCATCAACCGCCAGCTCTTGGGATACCTAGAGGGGCACCAGCTGATCAGCGACTGCCAGTACGGTTTCCGTCAGGGTCGCTCAGCTGGTGATCTTCTTGCGTACCTCGGGCGCAAGCGGTTGAGTCGAAGGGAGAGGCGTTGGCAGTGAGTTTGGACATAGCGAAGGCCTTTGATCGGGTGTGGCATAAAGCGCTTATAGCGAAACTGCCATCCTATGGGCTTCCCGAGAAGTTGTGCAAATGGGTCACTAGCTTTTTGGCTGATCGGAGCATCAAGTTTGTTATCAACGGTGCATGCTCCGACTTAAAACCCATAAACTCTGGTGTCCCGCAAGGCTGTGTGCTATCCCCTACGCTGTTTCTTCTGCATATCAATGATATGCTGCAAATCAGCAATATTCATTGCTATGAAGACGACAGCACGGGGTATGCTTCCTACACCGGCCGTGCCAACATGTCCCGGAATAGCGTCGACGAGAACCGGATCAAACTTGTGTCTGAAATCGAGACTTTGCAAAGCATAGTCTCGGAATGGGGCCGACAAAATTTAGTCCAATTCAACCCCAAGAAGACACAAGTTTGTGCGTTCACCACTAAAAAGTCTCCCTTTGTCGTATCCCCTCGATTCGAGATCACTCCTCTAACTGCCACAGCCTGTATTGGCATACTTGGCGTCGATATATCGAGCGTCATTCAGTTCCGTGATCACTTGGATGAGAAGGCCAAACTGGCCTCTAAAAAGCTTGGTGTACTCAGTAAGGCGAGACAGTACTTCACTAAAAGCCACCGCCTGCAACTTTATAAGGCGCAAATTCGGCCTCACATGGAGTACTGTTCTCACCTCTGGGCGGGTGCTCCCCAGTACCAGCTTCTTCCATTTGACCGCATACAACGAAGAGCGGCTCGAATCATCGACGATCAAGTCATCTCCGATCGGCTTCATTCTCTAGCATTGCGTAGAGATGTGGGTTCTCTCTGCATCTTCTACCGCATTTATCACCGGGAGTGCTCAGAGGAGCTGTTCGGGTTGATTCCAGCGGCCGAATTCCACCATCGGACATTACGTGCAAAGTACCATCCGCATCACGTAGACGTCTGGCATTCCACAACCGCGCGTTTTCTTCGAAATTTCTTGCCTCGCACAGCCACTTTGTGGAATCAACTACCGGCAGCGGTCTTCCCGAACAGATACGACTTAGGGACCTTCAAGAAAAAAGCATACTCCCACCTTAAAGGCCGGCAACGCATTTCTTGACACACCTGTTGTTGTTGTTGGCGGCTGCCTCACCTCTCCCCATCCCGTGAGCCTTTTGCCCGTTTGCCCCCTCTCATATAAAAAAAAAATTCAATGATTAATTTAGGATCAGTAGCGCCCGTTCACGAGTAGGACCGGACCAGCGATCGCTTTCCTCTACCAAATCCTATAAAAAGTAACGCCTAACCTACCTACTAAGTGGGCAAGTTTTTTTTAATTTAATAGACGATAAGTGACTAAATGTGCGGGCAGGCTCTTCGAATTAGATAAATATCACTATATTAAAACTTTCATATAATAATAATAATAATATTGACACACTTTTTACACATATTATCTTGCCCCAAATTAGGCATATATAGCCTGAGTTATGGGTTGCAAGACAACGATATATTTAATACAATATACTTACTTAAACATACATAAACATACATAAAAACATATAAACATCCATGAATCGGAATCAAACATCCATATTCATTATATAAATGCGTGCACCTACCGAGATTCGAACCCGGGACCTCTAGCTTAGTAGATACGATCGCTAACAACTCGGCTATACAGGTCGTCTGTACTATACATATATGTATGTTATTTGCTATTCCATTCGACTTTTCATATAAATGGACTTCAGAAATTACAGATAGAATATTTGGAAGGTTTCCATGAAAACCATAGTCATTCAAACGATACCGGTCTGTTGGTTAGTGCTATTTATTTCCGGATACGCGTATATTTTTTGTGAAATTGTAGCATGTAATCATAAAAAGGCATTTATTTTTTCAAAATTGATTCCTTTAAAATTCTTTTTGATGTCATTTCTAATATACTAGATACTACTACCGCTTCCGAAACAAATGACGCTCTGAGAGAGAAGAAACAGCGCAAGAAACTTCCCCAGAATTCTTTCTGTGCGCTCTTTTTAATAAAATATACAATATTGTACTGTCATTGCTATTGCTATAAAATAATCACATATATCTTTCGGATTAAGCTTAAAGTATTTTTTTTACTATGAAAATGTGACAAGACTTTTACCTCACATTAAGTGACACACATAATTCTGAGTGAATTCGGAAGTGCTCACGTCACTTTGAGACATTCAAATTCAATTACTTTTAATCAAAATAGAATATGAATTCACGTGTTGAAAGTCGAAAACTACCACCCATTCGGAAATGTGTGCCTCAGATCTGAGAAGAACGCCAGGACATTCATGAAACTTCAATGCCTTTAGTGTAAAGCCTAAAGCAACAGGCTGTTTTTGAGCAAAATCGGTGTATGAAGAATAAAGGAATATTTTTGTTTCCATGATTTATATTGAAAATAAGCATTCGTACAAAATATGACCTTTAATTTACGTGAACGATGCTTTGGGAATAGATAGCATTAAAAATAAAATTATAATTACACTAACATGCTAAATGATGCCTCATTTATAGACGAAAACAAAATACAAGGTTATACAATATGTACAAAAAATATAAACAAAATAGATAGTAAAGTTAATAGAAATTATAGATAGTAGAAAGATAAACTAGATAAAGATATAATAAATCAGAGATAGTTCAATAATGAACAATAAAGGCCTGAGGTTTACAATATTAATATAGATAACTTAATTAAATATAGTTATACAAAATTTAAGACGGAGACAGTATTGTATAAGCGCGTTCATAGGAAAACATATTATGATATTAAAAATGAAAATTGGTTATTGTAAAACAATAGACAGACATTCCTGAGGTTCCGAGGAAGAGATGGTCTGAAGCTGGGGGCCCCCGCTAATCCTCTACAAACTCCTGGTGCTAAAAAGTGTGGTCGCTCGGCGTTTGGTGAATGAATGAACGACTACTTTGATGCGATGCAAATATTCAGTTGACCACTGATGAATTATTAATGAATATGCGTGCGACTATGCGGGTGCTCGGTGACAATTGGTTATTAACCGGCGCGAGAGTCAATTGGCATTAGATTAGCCAATCAGATACCAATGCGTCTGTTGTCTATAGGTATCTCTCTATTTCTACAGGAACTATCTGCATTGTTTGCCATAAGAAAAATTACAAAAGAGTATAGACAATTACGAGGCAACCAAGTGTTTTAAATACAATTTTCTCTAGGTGGAAGTAAACGAGCAACTCGTCTGACCGTGGCCGCAGCTATCGGTATATGGGTTCTGGCGGCTGCTCTTGCGGTGCCAGCCTACATTGGCTCCTATGTCAGAGAATTTGTCGTCAGTCCCATGAAGAAGGTACGAAATATTACCAAATAGTTACTAAACTGAATAGAGTTCCCTCATGTTGAGTTCATTTGATAACGCTATGGGCTTTTTAACAGCTGAGCTTAGCTGATTCACATTGGCTGCGTTTTGTATTAAAACTTAATATTTTTCTTGCTTACTACTTACTAACTTACTATTCTTGAAAACTTTTTGTAAACTTTATATCTTATGGATAGTTTTAGTGTTTTTTGTTTTAGAAGTTTCCAGAAATCCACTGCAGCGTCAAAATTGAATATATTCAAGAAGATATTCAGTGTTAAGGAAAAAATATTAGAAACAGTTGTTTGGTCTTGGAAATTAATTTAGCTTTCTCTTTTGGATTTATTTTTAAATACTAAATAATTTTCGTGTATTACATGCTTCATGGCAACAACTGATTTTTCGCGTAATTGTTTTCTACACAAAATAATTTATCATCACCTTAGTTATTATGAAGTGAAATTCCGTGCAATTATACCTCAAATGTTCATGAATTCTTTTTTTTAACAATTTACTTTTTTTTTAGTTTCTCGTATGCTATCCGTACCCAGTGGAATGGGGCGAAGAGTACGCACGTCTGGTTGTGTTACTGAAGTTCCTGATTTACTACTCGATGCCACTTGCGGTGATTGCGCTGTTCTACGTTCTTATGGCAAGACATCTAGTGCTCAGTACTCAGAACATGCCGGGAGAGATGCAAGGAACGCAGAGACAGGTAAGTAAATAAAACAATGTTAAATAAAAATAATATTTTGTTAGGTGCTGCCAGTACCTTACTAATTATAGTAAGTAATTCATTATGGCAGGCAGGGCGTACCAATTACCATTAGCTGGACGGCCTGCTCCTTTCTTCCCTTATTTTCATAAAAAAAAAGTAAGAGAGAGATACAAATAATCAATCAAAGCATTGCAAAGAAATAAAATATATAAATATAAAACGCTGTTATTTGATTAAAGTGGCACTTATTTTGATATTTATTAACATATCTTGATAAGTACCATCATTTTTACCGCAGATTCTTTCTGTTTCTGGGACCGTACCTTTATAATAAGCTACACAAGGTATTATGTTTGTATGGTCTAAACATGTACAAATGTCGGTCAACTGCACACGAATGGCTCCTTTTGCAAGATTACTGTCACTCAGAGAGACTTCTGGAGGTCTTGGATAGTTAGCACACCTATAAACCGAGAACACCCTATCGTACGCATGTTTGCACATACATTCTCTCTCTCTCTCTCTCTCTCACACACACACACACACACACATTTACCTCTATCCTTTGGAATTTCAAGCTTTTAAGTCACTGTGTAAAAGTGGAATCCTTGTGACAGTAATACAGGTATTTTATTACCTACCACAGGCACCAGCGATCCACAACCAAAACTTATGTATCCCCTGTATTTTTAAGTTTTCGCTATATTGTAATTTTGGTTGTTGGTGAGAAATAAAAGTTATTATTATTATTATTATATTATTATTACATGTTTAATTATGCCTGTTATCTTTCTTCGTTCTCTTATGTTTCTTCAGCCAACAATAAATTTGAAAGTTTTTTGACAGATGCGAGCAAGAAGAAAAGTGGCGTTAACAGTTCTTGCGTTCGTGTTGGTTTTCGCAGCGTGCTTCTTGCCTACCCATGTCTTTATGATGTGGTTCTATTATTGGTATGTTTTATCTTGTAGTTCACAATAACGTAAGGACTCTTTTCTTCTCCTCTAGTTGTACTCCGGTTTTTTGTTATTTGTCACGAAACGTCGGCTTGAAGAAAATAATAATGAAACTGTAAGTTTTACGCTAAAACCTAATGTAATAAAACAGTTACAATATAACTTGCGTTTTGATCCTTTATTGTCATAAACATAATGTTAACACCAGGAACAAACATAAACTTACAATGCCTATTACTCGGCTAAGTCAAGTTAAGCTTTTGTGGGGCGATGTCGCTTTTACAACTTTACAAGATCCCAGAAAATGTTCAAAAGAAATGTATTACGAAATTTAAAGGAATTGTAAAAAACGTTTGTGTGATATATATTAAATGACTATTCACATATTGGGAATGGAGCGATTGCAGTCAGGCTATTGCAATTTAATATAAATGTGATTGTATGTATCGAAATTTTACTTTATTTAAAAAATACAAACATGACGTCCGCAGAGTTTCTTGCGTCCGTTCTTCTCAGGTCTGAGGCATTTTCGAATGGGTACCTTATAACTCTCAATAAGTGGTACATCCTATTTTGAATAAAAACATTTGAATTTGACACTCACGCTAATCAAAGAAAGTTCTAGAATGAGATTCGTTTTCAGTCCAACAGCGGAAGAAGACTTTAACGCATGGTGGTCTGCTCTACGGATTGTCGGGTTCTGCCTATCTTTCCTCAACAGCTGTGTCAATCCTGTTGCACTGTACTGCACAAGCGGAATATTTAGGAAGCATTTTAATAGGTAAGGTATTAACGTTATTTAATACATAAATGGCCTTTCAAATAAACTTGGTATAAAGTTATACCTTGGTATAAATATGTTTACAAATAAACATGTTGCTTATAATTGGTTTACTCGGACGTATAACATTTCCCGCGTTGGTTTGCAAAACTGACCGACATTCAGAAAACATCATAATTATCATTATATTGACAGTATTGTCAGCGATATAATCAATATTTTGCACATTCTCGGCTTATACTCAGTTATATTAAAATATAAACAATTTGCCAATAAATCGCCATACTAATATTTGATAGTCAATATTACAATTACTTTATTTAAACGTCATTACATAGACATAATTCAATAATATAAAATAAACATTACTTTGTAGGTACCACTCTCAAAGAATTACTTTTAAATATTATTATTTTCAGCTTAAGGATTATTTTAAGCTATAGAAGCTTAAGATATATTAGCCATAATTTAAATTTTTCTACATTATTGTTTTACGCATCTCTCTAATATATTTGAAAAGTGGACAGACCTTAATACTCATAGCATAAGGAGAGTTACTTTTTTAATTTAGTTAGGATTCTTGAGTTTTTAGATTTTTTTGATATTTGCTTACGAAGCTTTTGAATTAAAATTATAAACGAATTAACAGATACCTGCTCTCAAATAAAATTTTATGAACGATGCGGGACTCGAACCCGCAACCTCTCGCGTCCCAAGCGAGTACTCTTCCAACTGAGATAACCGTTCGAGTGATGTATCGTTGATAAAATCTTGTATGCTTTATTCAACTCAGGTTGTGGCTGCATTCATAAAATTATGTTTTCAAATTTTATTTGTGTATTAATCCCAGAAGTGGGGGTTATCACTTTAAAAAACACAACAAATTGCTTAGATACCTGTTCTGCCGATCTACACCTCCCCATGGTACTCGAAGCTCCATGTCGTTATCAACATCCAGGCGATTGAATTCTAGCAGGAAGACCAATGTCAGCATGATGCCCAGAACGTAAGTCTATAAATAAATTGGTCTTACCAGTACAAACGATGACATACATAGAAAAAATATACGATTAGTTATTTATGCAACTGTTGTGTAATAAGGGGTATTAAAACATGACACATTCATGGTTTATCTATTTATTTATATATATACATTATATTTCTTCATATATATTTAGTAATAATAGTATCACATGAGTATTTTAATACCTAATTGTCAACAGTTGCATACAAGACATTATCTACACCCATGATATGAATCCTCTATATTCTTAAGATTCTGAAACAGTTAGCAGCAAGCTAATATTAAAAAAGGCAGTCCTAGTAACCATTACATCATCCAAACGAGTGTTGTAATGTTGTATTGAATTTCATTACAAGATTCGTTTGGATGACGTAATGGTTATTAGGACATTGGGTATTTTAATGTTGGTAATAACTGATTTAGAATATTTAATAGAGGATTTAAAGCATGGTTGTAGATAAAATATTATATCGTCTAAGTACAAGTGATTACAACATCACGTTTGTTCAAAAGATAAAACTGAACGTTCTGAAACTATTATTCTCTATTGTTTTAAATTTGTATTTCTTACGATGACTATATTTTTTAATTAAATTTTAATAACTTTTGTCATGTCAGGAAGAATTGAAGAATATATAACAAAAATAGTGTGTTTCAGAATACACGACAGAAGTCAATTCTTTATAAAGTCGAGGTTTTACGATATACAATTGTTTTTTGTCCTTTATTCATTTAGCAATAGCACGTGTACCTCTCGTAAAACTGCTGTAACTGATCGCGTTTAATAAGAGGATAGAACGAACGTTACATGTTCGAGCGTGAATGCTCAATCTAATTCAATACCCACGAAATAAAGTAAACAGCGCACTTAAATGAGATTTCCCTTGAATGTTGTTATTAGAATAGAATTTGAAATGAATGAATATTTTCTCAGGACAAGTATTGGTCGGGAGAGCAGCGTTCGGTTACTGAACAACGGATCATTGAAGCCTTGAGACAGAAGTTGTTCGCGAACATTTGCGAACATTTATGAACTAGACAAGATGTAGCGTGAAACAAACTGATGATAAATGATAAACTTGAGTGGAAATTTTGGACGAAATAATGACGGATTCTGTTTTATCACAATACGAATATCATTCTGGGATATGTATTATACTACCTAGTATTGCCATAAATACTGAAACAAAGAAAAAAATTTTCTATTGCAAATAACTTTTATTACTTTTGCAGTGTGTTAGTTTAATACATAAATATAAAACAATTAAAGATATAAAAAGCTTATTCGAAGTGGTGTCCATCGGCTGCAATACAGTCCTATAAACGTTGAGGCTAGTTATCAATAGAAGCACGCACTACTTCCATGGGAAAATTATTCACTGCCAATCGTACGGATTGTTTTAGTGACACAAAATTATCATGGCGCTTAGAGCAAGCCGTACTCTCTAAAACTGACCATAAATCATAATCCAGCGGATTAAGATCGGGACTTGACGACGGCCAGTCTTCAGCTCTGATGAAGTTCAAAACGTTCGTTTCCAACCAAGACCGAGCACCGAGTCTTGCTGCAAGGACAATTCTTGGTAATTGAATATGGTGTTGTTGAGGCTTCACTACCTTCCCAAGAATGGTATCTTGATACACTTGTGCCGATGTTTTGATACCTTTTTCACAAAAGTATCGCTCAGTAACTCCTTCAAAGCTAATACCCCACCAAACTCCATTTTAATATCGTAAAATAATGAACAATATGTAGGCGCCAAAATGAGAAAACTCAATGAATAATCATAAAAAATGACAAATTCCAAATTCAAATGTAATGTTTTTGTTTATTTTCAATTGTAACAGTATTTATGGCCAGACTAAGTATATCTTTACATAAAGGTCAGTTTTTAGTTTGATAATAAAAATTCTATGAAAAATTTAAACAAATAAGCTCCACATCCTCCCAGTAATTTTACTAATAAACGAATTGACTTTAATTATAAAATTTAAGAACCCATGCTTATTTTTCATGTACCATCCATCAAACGGGTTTATTTTAGTTTCGAATACTAGGGAGAGGAAAATAGAAGAATTAGTGACCATGTAAATAAATTATATTTAAATGTGTATTTTATACTTAACGACACTTGTATTTCTAGAGGTGGTTCACAACCTCGTCTAAAGCCGTGAACAACACCTAAAACGTTTTTAATAAAAAATAGTTCGTAACTTTATGTTAGCTGTTCTAACCATTATGTTAGCTGTCAGTCTCGGTTGATTTATGAAAGTATCTCAATCTGTGGGAAGATGTACGCATATTTTAAAAGGCATATAAGGCATTTATTTTCTCAAAATTGATTCCTTTAGAATTGTTTTTGATGTCATTTCTATTATACTAGATTCTGCTATCGCTTTGGAAACAAATGGCGCTCTGAGAGCGAAGAAGAGGCGCAAGAAACTCTCCTAGCATTCTTTTTGTATTGAATGAAATATACAATTTTGTAACTAGCTTCCATTTTCGAATAAATTCGAGGGAGAGGCTATCTTTGTGAACTTAAATTGTAGTTCTTTTACAAATTGCATTAAATTTCGTGCTGAAAATTATTTTTTAGTGAATATTATGTATAAAGTTAGATTTTATTAACAGTTATATATAACGTTATATCATCTATAGTTATTATTTTTATATCGACGTATAGGATAAAAATATTTGTAAATTTTTTGGGCATTATTTGTGACATATTTAGCTGTAAATAATATAACTATAAGGGTTTATACAATAAGTTTAAATTATGATTATACTGTTTTACTATACAATTAAAAGATCTAGTCATGAAAATTTTTTTCAAATTTAAATAAAATTTAATTTATTTTTGTTATGAAATGACGTACTAAAATAGTGACATGTAAGAAAGTTTTATTCAAAATGAGTAAAAAGTTTTGAAAACCAAGAAAAATATTATATAATTCATGTTATTATCCTTTCAATTTATAATACTACTAGTATCATAGTTATAGTAAAAATAGTATCATAGTTATATTGCTAATTTATGAAAGCTTATAAAGCTTAAGTCTATAATAAACAAACTAGCTGAAAAGTTTCAAGCGCTGTTTGTAGGATTTGGTTCGTAAATACATCTAAGGCGGCAGGAGCAGGTAACGTATATCTAAAGCGAAGGATATATGCATCACTCGGTGATGGATATATATTTGTTCTCTGAGGGATGGAAACGATGGCCCCTTGGGGTTCATCGGCACAAAAATTTATGAAAGAGATTTTACCAGTGGGAGGCCCCTTTGCACTGGTTGCCGGTTAGATTATGGGTAACACAACGGTGCCTATTTCTGCCGAGAAAGCAATAATGTGTAAGCGTTATTGTGTTTCGGTCTGAAGGGCACCGTAGCTAGTGAAATTACTGGGCAAATGAGACTTAACATCTTACTGTCAAGGTGACGAGCGGAAATGTGCGCAAAAGCTCAGAATTTTTGGGTTTTTCAATAATCCTATGAGTACTTCATTGTAATGGGCAGGGCGAATCAATTACCATCAACTCATCGTCCTGCTCGTCACATCCTGATTAAAAAAAATGTTTACGGGTCGATATCGGTGCTTTTAATTTTAGTGAATCTGGCGTGACAACATTGGATTTGCTTTTTATTTAAATCGTAGAATGAGAGAGAAGTATTTGTGCTAAACGTAGAATATATTTATTAATTCTTGTCTCTTTAAATATAATGAAGACTTGCTATAGAAATACAGAAAGGCCCTAAGAGTGCTTTCGCATGTCCGATTCGAATCCGATCCGTACCCGTGAAAATACGATCCCTTGTAGAAATCGTAGAAATATTTCTATTGTCGTTTACGATCTAGATCCGGCTCGCGCCATCCGATTTCATTTCCAGCAACTGTTAGAAATAGTTCTACGAGTACACCGGACCGTATCTTCACGGGTACGGATCGGATTCGGATCGGACGTAGTGCGAAAGCAATCTAAGAAATTTTGTGATGGCTAGATTTTAAAGATTTATAACCCCTATTAATATCATAGAAAATGGGACGCTCTATATGTATAAGAGTATTTATTTTATACTATTTAATACGGGGATTAATTATGTATTGAGCAAAGACATTCATTATAATTTAATTAACAAAATGTCCAAAAAATCCTGGACTTCCAAATGCCAAACTGGAAATCGTATTATGTTTGCGAAGAAATCGATCAAAGTAAATTAGATTACCCGGAGTTAGAGACACTTGTAGCGGTCGATCAATCTAAGGGATTCATGTTTATATTTATTTAAGTAATTGTTGTCTTTTCTGTTCTACAAATTATGTAAAATTTATGAATCATAATAAATTATGAGAGGACGTCGATGTATTTTTGTAGTCGTGAATGAGAAACCTAATTATTGTACAAAAGTATCTCCTAGAGATATATTAGATATTCATACAAATAGATGTCCAAAGTATGTTCATATTAAGTATCGCAAAATAAAAAGCGATATAGTGGATAAAGCTATTGATAATGTTACACTTAGGTTGGTCTCCGCTGCGCTCCAACTAGATACCGCAGGCGTAGTCGCAATGTGCCAGTCTCGAACAATGTGTGACGTTGACGTACCACATGTCCCTGTTAAACTTTGCTAATAATAATTGAAACTAAAATTCCGGGTTGCGAAGTAAAACTTGGTAAAAATTATACTACAAGAAAAAACACTGGGATTACATATCAACGGTAAGTATTTTGTAATTATTAATGGCAATGTAAAATAGCACGAATAGAACACGAAGCGTATATATTCCCATACTCCTCGGATTTGACACAGGAGCAAAATAGAAAAATATTTAAATTAAATACAACTTTGTATAATGCGACATTCCACAACAATGAAAATTTTATTTTATTTGACACAAATAAATTCATTAATTATAAACTGAAAATAACCAATGGTAACCTATACCTACCATTTAGAGTTAAGCGACAACTGGCTACTATAGTAGCTTATAGTCTTAGTGAACAAACTACTTCCTCTGTAGTATTATTTAATAAACATGCCTCTATTGGGCAAAATTGTAAAATAATCGACATACAAGCCCCTATTGGGGAATGTATTAGTACTAATGTACAAAAATATAACAATGAAGATTTTTCTTCAATTAATTTAAATTAAGTTATTTGACAAGGGAGGACAACTCTTGCAATATCATACAAAATAGGCAACATTCACCAAATATAAATGTTACTGCTATAGATAATCATAATATAAAGCTCATAAATATTGTTCACCAGAATATACAAGGTATCTCAAGTAAGGAATTAGAAATTGAACTGTTTTTGAGCTGCTGTAATATAGATATATTATGTATTACAGAACATTGGCGTAAGAGTCATCAGCTCCAGTTTAGTTTTAGAGAACATAAAGTAGTCAGTTCGTTTTGTAGAAGTAGGGCAATACATGGAGGTTCCCTAATTATTATTAATAATAGATTAAAATGTAAAAATAGAAGAGATATTGTTAATCTCTCTATAGAACAACTAATTGAGATAGCTTGTATAGAACTAGAGCAATTTATTATTGTAAGTGTATACCGCCCCCCCACTGCATAATATGAACAATTCCAACATAGAATGGAGGAGGTACTATCAAAATTTAGCAAAACTAGCAAGTCAATTATAGTGTGTGGAGATTTTAATATAAACTTGCTTGAACCTTCGGCCAATTGTACTAGCCTTAAAAATTTATTTCAAAGTTTTAATTTGTTCAATGTATTTTGGGAACCTACTAGAATCACTTCTACAACAGCAACCTGTTTAGATAATATTTTTACAGATGTTACTATTACTAGTAAACTCATAATTAATAATCTTCAGTCCGACCATACTGGGCAACTTATAAAAGTAAATACAAGATTGGACAATGTCAGACCAAAAAAGGTGACGATTATACCAGTTACGGGTAGCCGTCTTGAGAGGTTTAGAAATAATTTGGTAAATACAATACCATTTTTACACTGTGGCGAAACTGCTAATTTTCACTACAACTTAGTCTTCAATTCCTTCTGTGAGGAATTTGACAGGATTTTTACTCCAGTAACGGTGACAGTAAACAACAAACATAGTTTTAATGATTGGGCAACAATGGGTATCCACAAAAGTCGTAAACGTTTATATGACCTTTATTATGAGAAACATTACAATAATAGTGAAGAATTTAAAATATATGTAAAAAAATACTCCAAGCTCTTTAAAATAGTTTGTCATGAAGCAAAAACATGTTTTATTGCAGATAAAATTAAAAACAGTAATAATAAAGTAAAAGTGACTTGGAGTGTAATTAACAATGAAACTGGTAGATCGAATTGCCGTAACACCTCTATCTGTTTAAATATTAATAATCGCGTTATAAATTCGGAAATAAAAATTGCAAATGAATTTGATAAATACTTCTCCGAAATCCCAATTGTCACGACCAAATACCTTAACTTTTCGCCAAAAGCAGCATATGATATGCTTAAATTACAAGTACCAGTATCTTCTACTGACTTGAAATTTAAGTATGTTACAGGTAGTGATATAATAAAAATCTTCAAATTAATTAACCTAAAAAATACAAAAGACCTATGGGGCCATTCGACTAATATTGTTAAATACATACTTGACATTATAGCACCTGAATTAGCAATAATATTTAATGAATGCATGAGGGTGTGACCTCATGAAATACAGCAAAGTTATACCTTTATTTAAATCGGGCAGTTCTTTTGACCCTGCTAATTTCAGACCTATTTCAATGCTGCCTGTTTTTAGTAAAATTTTTGAAAAACTTTTGCTTCAACAGCTACAAATGCATTTTTGTAAATTAATGAATAAAAATCAGTTTGGTTTCACAAGGGGCTTATCAACAATTAATGCGGGTACTAGACTCATTGAGCACATCTTTGACGCCTGGGAAGAGTCACAGGATGCATTGGGCATTTTTTGTGATTTGTCAAAAGCATTTGACTGCGTCCACCATGAAACTTTACTCCTAAAACTAAAGCATTATGGAGTGAAAAATAGAGCCCTAAATCTGTTAAAATCATATTTAAGCGAAAGAGTTCAGATAGTCGATGTAAATGGCAAACGGTCTTCGGGTAAACCTGTGGGAATCGGTGTTCCACAGGGTTCTATTCTCGGTCCTTTCTTGTTTCTTATATATATTAACGATCTACCGTTTGTGGTAGATAATAGCCATGAGATTGTATAGTTTGCTGATGATACTTCACTTATTTTTAAAGTAAAGCGACGTGCGGATATTGATGACGAGGTAAGCAATGCACTCTCAAAGATAGTGTATGGGTTTGAGACGAATAATCTGCACTTAAACCGTAAAAAAACAAAGTGTTTACGGTTCATTACACCAAACACAGCGGAGGTACAAACCAACGTACTTATAAATGACCAGAGATTGGAACTTGTGGACACTGCGGTCTTCTTGGGTATCACGTTAGATAAAAGCTTCAGTGGGGTCCACATATTACCCATCTAGCAGATAGACTCAGCTCTGCGGCAAATGCAGTTAGAAAGATTAGAGAGTACACGAATGTTGCGATCGCTAGATTAGTGTACTTTAGTTATTTTCACAGCATCATGACGTACGGTATTTTACTATGGGGTCATGCTGCTGACATTGATAAAGTGTTTGCACTGCAAAAGTGAGCTGTTCGTGCTATATATCAGCTTGGTTATAGACAGTCTCTCAAAGAAAAATTTAAAGAAATAAATATTATGACTGTTTATTGTCAGTCAGTACATTTATGAAAATTTAATATATGTTTACAAAAATCGTCACCTTTTTGCTCTTAATAGTGATTTTCATTATTATAACACTAGAAATAAGGGATTGCTTGTAACTAATTCTAGTAGGCTTCATAAGATACATAATAGCTTTAAGGGTAAATGTATACACTTCTACAATAAAGTCCCAGCCACTGTTCAGGCATTATTTATAAATAAATTTAAATGTTTTATAAAAAAATGGCTCTGTCTAAAATCCTATTACTCCACTGCTGAATATCTAAATGATCGGACAGCCTGGGACTGGATTGTGATTATTTTATAGCGACTGTAAAATATTGTATATTTTTATTGAAAAGAGCGCAAAAAAAAGAATGCTGGGAGAGTTTCTTGCGCCGCTTCTTCTCTCTCAGAGCGCCATTTGTTTCCGAAGCGGTAGTAGTATCTAGTAGTATAAGAAATGACATCAAAAAGAATTCTAAAGGAATCAATTTTGAGAAAATAAATGCCTTTTTATGCCTTTTTATAAGTTACAAAATTTGAAAGATGCCATTGAGTGTCAAGATGCGACGCACACAATCATCTAATAGTTGCCGTATGAAAAAGCTATTCTTCTCAGGTAGTGCGGTATCTAGTTGGAGCGCAGCGGAGACAAATGCTTAATCTAAGGAGTTACGATATAATTTGCATTTGTATGCAAGTACGTGTATGAAACTGACAGTCAAAAAGTCATTAATCCCGCAAAATATTTGCTGGCTAATTATAAATTAAGATAATATTTAGTTCATGAGCTTCCTTGTGCGGTGTTTCCGGGACGATACGACATGGGTACCTTCAAAAAAAGCGCGTACACCTTCCTTAAAGGTCGGCAACGCTCTTGTGATTCCTCTGGTATTGCAAGAGAATGTGGGCGGCGGAGATCACTTAACACCAGGTGACCCGTACGCTCGTTTCTCCTCCTATTCCATAAAAAAAAAAGTATAGTTGATGTGGTTTAGTTGTAGTTTAATTAAGTTAGTAGATGCCTGTGTAAAATATAATATATTTGTTGATAATATATATATATATAGAAATATATCACTAGATTTAATATATTTTATTCACCACACATTACCAATTTTCCAGCCAGTATATGCCTCTTAGATTTTTAACACAACTTATTTGAATCAATTATTCTATGAGTTGACCGCGAGTAACTATAAATAATAAATAGCTGCAATAAAAGTTGCAGTAAAAGTTGTACAATGATATATTTAAAACCAATATTAACGTAAGGCCAGTATCCACCAAAATGGAGAGGAGAGGAGAGGAGATAAGCCGAGAAGCTGTCAGGTTATTTCCACCAAAGCGGAGAGTAGTTATGCAGGTCCAAATTCGCGAAAGAGGTCACTCGTCGAATCCAACTCGGATGGGCAGCGTTCGGGAAGCTCCGTAAAATCTTCTCGTCCCAAACACCACAGTGTCTGAAGACGAAGGTTTTCAACCAGTGATGACTTACGGTACGCAGACGTGGTCGCTAAACTATGTGCCTTATGAGAAAGCTCATTGTCGCTCAGAAGGCAATGGAAAGGGCTATGCTAGGCGTTTTCCTGCGTAATCGAATCAGAAGTGAGGAGATCCGTAAGACAACCAAAGTAACCGACATAGTCCAAATGATTGCGAAACTGAAGTAGCAGTGGGCAGGGCACATAGTTCGACGGACAGATGGCCAGTGGGACAGGAAAAACCTCGAATGGTGACCATGTACCGGAAGACGCAGTGTTGGTGGGCCCCCCGCAAGAAGACCTACGATCTAGTCAAGATCGCCGATGAAGGCAGCGCAGGACCGATCGTCGTGGAAATATTTGGGGGCGGCCTTTGTCCAGCAGTAGACATCGTCCGGCGGATGATGATGATGATGGAGAGGAGTTGTGAGCTGTGTGAACTCGAAATCAGTCAAATGTTGTGTATGAAGGGAAGAAGGAAAATGTCTAGGAAAGGGGCATGAGAGCGCAGGCGCCGCCCGGCCACCGGCCTACACACAATATATCCGCTCCGCCGTGCCGCGTGATCAGTTGACGCAGCACAAAATTCTATAGATAAATGAGACATCTCCTTTCTTCTCCTCTTTTTTTATATATTTATTTTTGGGAAAGAAACAGTATTTAAAACATTTACAAAAATACATATAAAATGTACACACACCAATTAAGTTTCCACATTAGTGTATATTAATACATATCATGTAAGCAGTCAAAACAGAGGATAAACAAAATAAAAAACTTACAAAACTCTAGAAGAAAAATAACAAACGGATTATTGCTAACTTAAATGAAATTATATGTATATACATGTACTCTCTTATATTTCAATAGCATAAAATTTTTATACTCATTACAAGCCCGACATATAAAAGTATTTTAAACATATTTAGTACTTGTTGGCGGAACATAAAACAATGTCTTATTGCTAGTGCCAACCTTAGGACATCTGAAGTAAATAATAAAAAAAACAATAATGAAGAGTTTATAAAATTGTTAAGAATTTTATACAAAAATGTACTCTTGATCCATTTCCACCGAAGCTTAGCGGAGAAGATTAGCGGTGTAACATGGTTTGTGTGGCTACAAAACAGGCGTTCGATAATTACTGTCGGGCATTTGTCGCTATAATGTGTGGTTGTGGTATAATGCATGGACTTCAGGCGAACTGTTAATGTGTGGTCACCTCTAGTGTTACTTATTTATTTTGTTTGTAAAAAACATGTAAATATAGAATTTTGAAACATGAAATGGCTTTGTTTGTTTCTTATTTTCAGCTTCCGAATAAAAATAGTATAAGCACAAATTAATTCGACGTCAGTTGTCAATTCTCTACTAACAATAATATTATAGTAAAGTATAGTTATAAATGTATGACATTTATTTGACGTAACTTGTAAAAAAATGTTCGACTTATCATGATGGTGTTATGATGCTACGAGGGCATTTCACATGAAAGAAATATCGGAAATTAAAATTATCATAACTTCATAAATACCTCGCACTCACTTAGATTTTTTAAATAAATACAAATTCACTAATAGGCATGTAAGCCATACTCTTAAATTCAAGTGGTTTTATGCAAGTATAAATTTAAGATATTTGATAGGAATAAACCAGCTAAGATTCACGAAATATTTTATTATATATATTATATTATATATATTTTATTATATAAAACAGTTCAGCCGTTTCGGAGGATTTTGAAAACGCTGTACGAGAATTTATATCTTAGATATGCAGTAGTCAAGAACGTTGAGCCAATAAACAAGTACAAAGACGATTCGGTATTCTTAACTCGGATGTAATCAGCGTGTGATGCGAGTGTGGACGAGAGCGGCCGCCGGGTGCTCACTAAGCAGACAGTCAGGAAAGAACGAGCGAGGCAGTTGTGTCACACGCACATGCCGGGAACACGTAAAGTAAAAGCCGTCTGTTTATAAGACTGTGACGACTTCAAACCAATTTAAAAGTAGTATTTTATTAATATTAAAGGTATAAGGTAAGATAAATAATAGGATAGGATAAGGCGTGTATTAAATTAAATTTTTATGAAGTTATTTTAATTTTTCAGTTTTTTATGTTGGTTTTTTAAAGTTGTTTTTTTATTAATTTTAGTTTTTGTAATAGCTTGTTCTGTAATTTACAATAGAATTTTTCTAGATTACATCAGGTAAACTGCTGCTGCGGTTGCTTTTTGATTGTCATATATTAAGTAAGTATGGGTAGGCCTACGAAAGGTGCCGCGCGCCTTAAACAATACAGTAGATGCATCATTCCACCCACACTATTAATAATTAAAGAATAAAGTTATTATGAAAGCACTTATCCATATTATGAAGATCTAAGTATAAAACTCTACAAGATAACATTCAATTCAAGAATAAGAAGCAGATATCTCAATTATAGTAAAAAAAAACATATGTGCAATGCAATTCACACGTGGTAAAAGTGTAAGATTCAAAAATTTTGACTTCAAGATAGTCAGCACTTGTATTATAATTGTAAGATGTGCATTGTGCATGAACCTCTAAACTACATATGAAGTCCTAGTTGATATTGCTAGGATGACACATGATTTCAATCGCTATGAAAGACATTATTACTATCACCGCTACCATACTTATGTTCTCCTGGTGTCTATGTTGTAATACGACGTGCGTATGACGTCAGAATATATAAAAGGTATATTCGCGGCATACATAAGACAATCTCTTCTTCAGCTATGATCTCCTGGTACCTAAGCACTTTATTATGCTTCCTATCTCATCTCTCGCCGGCTGAACATTTACCTGTTTGTGTCTATATCGTCTTGCTTTTTCGGTTCATCGAGTTTCAAATCATAACGATTCTAAAGCAGTTTCATTTCAAAAATAATGTTTATTAATTATGAACAAAACCACCAGAGTACATGTTCTGTTAATAATTCCGTCAAACGTAGCTCTTGAATACGTAGGAATGCATTTGATTGCTTTAACTCGGGAGATAAAAGATCCGGAACATAAAAGATTCTAGCTCCAGTACTGTCGTGGAATCTTGAGTCGCTCATTAAAATTGCCTGCACGTAATAATGGACTTATTAGATTTAAAAATAGATCCATAAGAGGATTAATTTATAAAATTCAATATTATAAATGGCTTCCGGTAATTAAGTAATAAGCTGCATTTGTAACAGTGGATATGTTTTTATGGCGTCAATATTGGCTCACATAAAATACTAAATCCTATTCTTTGTCTTACTACCGGTCTGTGCTCATAATAATCTCTCTTCATAACTTTTTTTCATACATTTTTTATTACTACCAACGGATCTCATAACCGTTAGTGATCATCATTTTTTTTTTTATTTATATTTTTTTCTTCAGAATTTTTTACTTCATAATATTCAATGATCACATTGCTGTAATTAATAATGTTGTACTAAAAACATACTTCAACTAATAACGTCATTGTTCAGAATAGCTTACTGTGTAACAGACAATTATCATAATTTTTGTATTAATAAGCCTTTATTGTAATAAAGGTTTTGCATTAATAATTAAATCTTGTATTAAATAATTGTTTCTGGAAAATGATTGGTTTATGATTGATAACTATATGAAAATGAATATGATTATGATTTTTTATTATACGGATAAAAACACTTATGGTTAATAAATGTATAGAAACAAATATTAGAATAAGACACATTTATGAATATTATAGTTATTTATTGAAATGGTTTTGAGTTTCGACCATTAGTATAAATAAATATATTAAAACAAATATTAGTAAAAGGAAAATGTATGATTAGTGATTTTTTTAATTTAATGGGTTTACTTGCCGTATGTACGTTGGATAAAAATCCAGTGCATACTAGTTATACTAGAAGAAGAACCACGTAAGAACTCCCCCAAATTTAAAGGATTAAATATGAAATGTTCGCAGTTTTTTTAACAATACATCAAGTATAAAGTACTGTTTGAAGAATTTTTTTTATGAGAAAGCGGATTACAAAATAATAAATATGGCATGGGTATTTAACCGTCATACGTGGACATTTGGTGCATGGAACCTTTGCATATTAACGTCTATCTGACCTCAGCATGCAGTCGTCAGCTTAAGAACGATAGTTTTGACTGGTAATTCACAGGCCGCCATGTTGTGACGTCACGGCAGACTGTCACCATCTTATGATTGACCTATAAAGCAACGTAGTAATTACAAAAAAATATTGTTGATTTGGTGACATAATATTATGTATTACTTATTACCTATATGGGATGGAAAAGCCTAATGTAAGGCAAAAAATTTGAATTTGAATTTGAAATACAGAATCTCGTCTGGTACCTGTCGAAGAATTCCACCTTCGCATGATACGCCACAAATTAGGATATCATCTCCACCATGTGGACGTGTGGTGGTCCTCCGCAGTGCGGTCTTCAAGAAACTTTTTTCCACGTACTACAAAGCTGTGGAATGAGCTTCCGTGTGCGGTGTTTCCGGGATGATACGACATGGGTACCTTAAAAAAAACGCGTACACCAATTTCTCTGGTGTGGAATGTAGGCGGCGATCACTTAACACCAAGTGCCGCGTAAGCTCGTTTGTCTTCTTTTCCATAAAAAAAAAGTAAATTGTGAAAGAAATTGCAGAAATCTTTACTGAATCTAACTAATTTATAATATATAAGAGTTGCCTGTTGTCTAAATGAGTGAATTTATTGTTATCAAAACATTTCAAATTATTTTTGTTACACACGAGCTGGCTGTTAACCTGTTTTCGTGTTTGACTTGGCACACAAAACGCTAGTTGTTCAGAACTTAATGACGCGAGCTATTGTTTGAAGGAGAATATTTTCGTTCTAAAATTTACCTGTGTTATTACAAGTTAAACATGTGTTGAACACTTGTTTTAAAAAAGTTCTATTACAAATGTGTATCTTTCTGATGTTCAATTTGTTGCTTCTATTTAAACACAAGTCGAAGCTTGTGTAAGTTGTGTCTAACGGATACATCATATTCTTCTGCCTCCATGCAGGCTCTGCACAGTGGACTGCCGGTGACTGCTATATTAAACCGATGTTTGTTAAAAGGGACGTTATTACAAGGGTAAATCTACGTAATCTTTAGCGTGGGAGTTTTAGTAGCTTGCGAGAGAGCCTGATGTCTATTTAGAGTAGGTCCTCTTTTGCTTGTCTACACCCACTCACTTCCCTCCAGTATTTACTTTGTAATTCCTTGGTATGTTGTCGTATGACCGTTGCAGGCCAGTGGGAGGCTCCTTTGCACAGGATGCCGGCTAGATTATGGGTACCACAACGGCGCCTATTTCTGCCGTGAAGCAGTAATGTGTAAGCATTACTGTGTTTCGGTTTGAAGGGCACCGTAGCTAGTGAAATTACTGGGCAAATGAGACTTAACATCTTATGTTTCAAGGTGACGAGCGTAGTTGTAGTGCCGCTCAGAATTGTTTGGGATTTTTCAATAATCCTGAGCAGCACTGCATTGAAACGGACAGGGCGTATCAATTACCATCAGATGAACGTCCTGCTTGTCTCATCCCTTATTTTCATTAAAAAAAAATCTAGAGGGGACTGTGCCTAAATAATTACGATACTTATTATATTTTGTATTCACATTATATTTGGGTAATAAAAGTTCTGAATGACGTAATTTTTATGTTGAACTTGAAATGAACTTTTGAATCTTTTAGAGAAAGTTTTTCAGTTCTTATAAAGCAATACGTATTTTTTTATAATTGTCATCCAATTAAAAATTGAAATCTTAGATTAAGAATTGGTCTCCGCTGCGCTCCGACTATATACCGCACTACCTAAGAACAATAGCTTTTTTATTACGGCAAGTATTAGATGCACAAGCATGTGTGTGCGTGGCAATAAAATACAAAATACTTACTGATGATATGTGATCCCAGTGTCATTCTTATTTCTTGTATTATTATTTTTAGCAGGTTTTACAACGCAACCTGGCATTTTAGAATCAATTTTGAGAAAATAATTTTTAAGGTTCCATCCGTCATGTCTGTATGTCTGTCGGTCAATATGTCACAGCCACTTTTTTCCGAAACTATAAAAACTACACTGTTGAAACTTGGTAAGTAGATGTATTCTATAAGCTGCATTAAGATTTTTACACAAAAAAAAAAAAAAAAACAATAAATTTTGGCGGTTACCCATACTTAGACCTGAAACAAAAAAAAAAAATTAACCCATTCGTGTGGGGTTGTCTATGTATAGGTCTTCAAATAACTTTCTTTTAAACTAAATAGTTTGTGCGAGAGACACTTTCAAAGTGGTAAAATACACCCCTCCTAACTTCTAAAATAAAAGATTGATAAAACTAAAAAAAATATATAATTAACATGCAAACTTCCACCGAAAATTGGTTTGGACGAGATGTAAGTAGTTTTTTGAATACGTCATAAATCGTATTATCAATAACTTTATTGAAAAAAATACACTATTATTAAATTTCGATCTAAGTTACAACGATCTCCAAGAACTGTTATATTCTGTTACTTGCTGCTACGGAACCCTTCATGGGCGAGACCGACTCACGCTTGGCCGCTTTTTATGCTTTTAATAAACTCTCATTTACTTACTAGTTATCAATAGCGCACGTTTCTAAGTTCCCAATTCTGATGCCTTCATTCACTTATTTTATTTTGGAGATAAGTTTTATGGAATAAAGCTATCCAGTATATTTGTGCGACCGTTTGTCCTTTATGTGACACGAATGTGGAATGCTTTAATATACAAACAGAATAAAAAGGAGTCGAATTCGAATCATACATATACATTTTATGTGCTTCTTGCCATCGTACGAGATATTAAAACATCATTTAAGTATTGAAAAGAAATACTTTGAAAAAGGCAAATACAATACGGTGCCTATTTCTGCCGCGAAGCAGCAATGTGTAAGTATTATTGTGATTCGGTCTGATTGGCGCCGTACCTAGTGAAATTACTGGGATGGACTACTTAAAATCTTATGTCTCAAAGTGACGAGCGCAATTGTTGTGCCGCTCAGAATTTTTGGGTTTTTCAAGAATCCTGAGTGACACTTCATTATCTATTCGCGATAAACTCAAAAACGGAGTCGGTGTCAGCCAAGGTAGTCTTGTAACGGACGTGAGGAGGCGAGAGCGGGGCTGATTTTTGTGGAAATTCAATTTAAAATTTATAAAGTGCTCTGTGAACGGCTGGATCACTTGGCGTTGCGTAGAGAGGTCGCATCATTGTGTGTCTTGTACCGCATTTATCACGGGGAGTGTTCCGAAGAGCTGTTTCACCTGATTCCTGCCGCCGAATTCCACCTTCGCACGACACACCACAAGTTAGGATATCATGCCCACTATGTGGATGTGTGGCGATCCTCCACAGTGCGGTTTTCAAGGCGCTTTCTACCACGTACTATAAAGCTGTAGAATGAACTTCCTTGTCCGGTGTTTCCGGGACGATTCGACGTAAGTACCTTAAAAAAAAACGCGTACACCTTCCTTTAAGGCCGGCTACGCTCCTGTGATTCTTCTGGTGTTACAAGAGAATGTGGGCGGCGGTGATCACTTAATAACGGGTGACCCGTACGCTCGTTTGTCCTCCTTTTCCATAAAAAAATGATATTGATTTGTTTATACTTTTAACAGTTAGAAAGGCGAAGGAATTTATTAAAACAAAGTAAATATTGCCTCTAGTTAAATTGTGTTCCAATTAAGCTGAATAAATGCTTGTTAACGTAATCAATTTAATAATTATAACTCAATTTCTACAGACATCAGAGGTTTGGTAAATATTAGCGTTTTCTATTTAACCCGACGTTTGTTTTCTTTGCGGATCAATGTTTTCAATAGGTCTCAGGTTGACGGGAGTCGAGAAAGTAATTGTCAAAGTTATATATTAATAGTGACAATAATCTCCAATTTAGATTAAGGTTTGGTCTTCGCGCTCCAACTAGATCGCGTACTACTTAAGAACATTAACTTTTTTATTACGGCAACTATTAGATGCTTATGTGTGTAGCATCTTGACACTCAACGGCATCCTTCAAATTTACGCTTCGTGTGATTTTACATTGAAATTAATACAATACAAAATACTTACTGATGATATGTGATCCCAGTGTCTTTCTTATTTCTTGTGTTATTTTTACAAAGTTATACTATGCAATCTATTTTAGTTTCAATTATTTGCAAAGAATAACAGAACATGTGGTGCGCTAACGTCACACATTGTTCGAGACAGGCTCGAGTTCGCCCACTTGAGCGTAGTATTAGTAGATACCGCATATCTAGTTGGAGCGCAGTGGAGAACAATCCTTAATCTGAGGCGGGGTCCCGTAGAGTGCGGAGTCCCGCAAGGGTCAGTGCTGGGTCCGCTCCTCTGGAACATGGGCTACGACTGGGTGTTGTGAGGTGCGCTTCTGCCCAAGATGCGCATATTCTGCTATGCAGACGACACCCTGGTGGTAGTCCAAGCGGGGTATTTTGGGGAAGCAGCCTTACTGGCCTCGGTCAGGACCTCCCTCGTTGTGGAGGCTCTATAGCGGGGTCCTGAAGAGCATGGCTCTATATGGGGCCCCCATCTGGCCGGATGCCTTAAACATAAAAGGGAATGGGTCACTCCTCCGCAGGCCGCAGCGAGTGATAGCAAATCGCAGACCTAGGTACTATCGGACGATATCGGATTCGATGCGGCTTGCGTTTTTGCGAGCACTCCGCTCCGGGTCTGGAGGCACAGATGAGCACCGCTCTATATCGCCTGAAAGCGTAAATGGGTGGTGAATTGTCGAGGGAGCAGGAGAGGACCATAAGGCGCGCAGCTGACACTGCCACTGTGCGGCAGTGGCGGGAGGAACACAAGTCCTCCCGACTGGTTGCGCTCACAATAGGCGCCATTCTTCCAGTCCTAAGTGACTGGAAGAAAAGTTGCAAAGGAGACATCTCCTTTCACCTGGCACAGGTGCTGTCGGGCCATGGCTGCTTTGGACGGTATCTGTGCCGGCTTGTGAGGAAGGAGGAGGGGTCGCCTCGGTGTCACTATTGTGATGAAACAGGGGAGGGTACGGCCGATCACACCCTCCGGGATTGTGTCGAGTGATCGCCCAGGACCTCTCACTGCCTGGAAGAGCAAGCTGGGTAGCGAAGAGGTTTGGAAGGCGGCTTTTTCTTCCTTAGACCACGTCAGTTGACCTTCAGAGGGCAGCAATGCGGGGTAGGAGGGGGAGAGGGGTCCAAGAAGAACTTACAACCACAGCCGCGTCTGGAAGCCGGTAGAGGAACACTGATGGCCTCTTCCCCAAGGTTTCCGGTGAAATGCCCTGCAAAGATCCCGGAGAACCTTTCAAAAAGGGGAACTCTCTGATTACTACGAGGTATTACCAAACTTGGCCAACTTCTACCTGCGTAGAAGATGGTCTATGTGGTCGAGTTCCATACATCCTATGCTAATATATAGCGCAGGGGTAGTACGTACATGAATTTCCTCCTCGTCAAAAAACAGTATCTGTCAGTGTGAATTGTTTTCCTGTAAATATTAAAATTTGCGTCAAGCTGAAAAATCAGAAGTAATTAACGCACACCAGACCGTCCAAAGCGTCCAACTTGACCATATAGATACTGAAAATATCTAATGCATTAAAAATCCAATAACTTACAAATTATAATCCCAAATTCACACACAAAATATTAGTGCCGTTGGCACAATAGCCAATATATTTTCGGTTTTCGAATTCATAATAATACGTTTATTCGACGCTTTATAAGGTCAGTAACTCTCTTGCGATTCCTCTGATGTTATATGTATTGTTAAGTATAGGTTGCGATTTTGCAGATTTTGCCTAGAGGCCGATGAAACGCCTCTTCATCTCAAATGCGGCTCACAAATGCATAAGCGTATCACCATCCTTGGCGACTACTTACTACCTACCTACTCTCAGATGCTGTTTGTAATAATTGCGTCAAGAATATACTGACGACGAGCTATATGTATGTTATTTGGGACTCATAAGGACTAGACAAATAGCCAATTATAATAATATTGACACTCTCTTACACAAATCATCTTGCCCCAAACTACGCATAGCCTGTACTGTGGGTACAAGACAACGATAAATTTAATACAATTGACTTACTATTTAATGACTCGGAAACAAACATTTATATTCATAATATAAATGATTGCACCTACCGGGATTCGAACCCGGGACCACTAACTCAGTAAGCAGTGTCACTAACCACTTAGCTATAGGGGCCGTCTATAATAATTAGGATGATAATTGGTTGAGGTCGTTTGTACACCCCTGCTCTATAATAAAAATACAAAAGAACAATAGAACAAGTCCATTGTAAATTGCAAAAAGCCATTCATTTAAAGCAAATACCATTTCCGAGGAAATAAAATGCCTCCTCAAACTCTTCACTAATTAAAATTGAGTTTTTCCGCCTGGAAATCAAAAAAGGAAAAGTAACGTTGAGTTTAATAAAAAAAAAACATATATTCAGTAAAATTATACGCGTTTAAATATAAATTAATCCTGAAAAAGTATTTTATGTTAAGAATCAAAATACAATGTAACAGGAAAAAATATATTTTGATGCTCATTTTACATTCAAACTTTGGTTTTTCCCAGATTGGAATACTGAGCATGCTTTATCATATTAAATTTAATATATTATATGTAAGTATTTCATTCAAAATTATATATTAATTATTTTCATTTGATATATAAGTGTCTTTTTTTATATATTTGCTCATTCATCTTAGTAAAATAAATCTAAATAAGAAGTCACTAAAAGTTGTTTAGCGTAATAGTTATTTAAGCAACTGTTGTTCAATAAGGTTTCTCCTCGTGTGATATCACATGAGTGTTTAATACCTATATATTATCAATAGTTGCATACAAGACTTTATCTACACCCATAATATGAATCCTCTATAAAAGATTCTGAAACAGTCAACTAATTTTAGCAGTAACATTAAAAAGCCAGTCCTAGGAACGTTTACATCATCCAAACGAGTGTTGCAATGAAAACGGATGATATAATGCTGTACTGAAGTTCATTACAACACTCCTTTGGATGATGTTATGGTTATTAGGATATTGGGTGTTTTATTGTTGGCAATAAACTAACTGTTTCAGAATCTTTAATGTAGTGCATGGGTGTAGATAAAACATATTTTCGCCTCAAAGGTGACTTTTAGATCACGAGCAAGTAAGTAGGGACTTATTATTAGTCGAGACGGCGGATGTACAATGCAGTATTACGGTGTATTTCAGAATTATTTACTGACGATACATATAGCCCAGTGGCTAAGCCCGCTGAGCTAGAGGTACCGGGTTCGAATCCCGGTAGGTGCAGGCATTTATTAATAATAATAAGCCTGATATTGTGTTGGTAGATTGGTTAGAGCGTCGGGTATTTATTGTAGATATCACCGTTCCGTGTGACGATAACCTTGTAAAAGCTGAAATAGACAAATTGTCGAAGTACCTAGACCTGGCACACGAGGTTACTGACATGTGGGATGTTGATTCAATAATAAATGTCCCAAAAGTCGTTTCCGTAAACGTTCTTATAGCAAAGAGCCTTAACCATCATCTCATTAATTATTAATTGATTGATTAAATTGATTAAGGGTCAGTTACAGAAAGCAGCTGTTTTGGGAACGGCACGCATCGAGCGGAAGTTCCTCAGTCTGTCACCCTAACCACCGGCGGAGTTGTCGTGAACCAACGCCGGCGGGACTATTTTTCATATTTATATTTGTAATATTATTTTTTTCTCAATGGATTTCATCCTACTTATATTTTTTTTCACTTTTTATCATTTTCAAGGCTTCTGTTGTATGTACCTAGTCCTTAATGTAGTCTATGGATCAAGTATGATCGGCTATGATAAGTCGGCTATCATTATAATTATCAGGTACAATTCTTCTTAATTAACACGTAATTCATAAATGTACGTTTGATATAAATATTTACTACTAATAGAATAAAATATTTAAATAATTATGATGTAAGTCCCATGTTCATCGGTTCTGAGGCGGATTTCAACATTGTCCTTTTTATAAATCTGTACCTTCGTATCTGCTCTATTGTAAAATAATTATCGTAACAGATATTGGAGCCACTTAGAAACTTCCCAACAAACACTTTGACTTGCTTCAAGTTTTGAACAAAACATGAATCCTGAACAACTGGTAATAATTAACGAGATTTTGTCAGCGAATACCACGCTAACTTGTTTTCAGTTCTTAAAATTGTAATAAGTTATTTCTATCCCCATCAGAAGTCAGATCGTTCATTGCTTTGTTAATCTATAAAGTTTATCTGACGACAGCGTTATGTCATAGAGTATTAAATGATTCTGCAGTTATTATCTTTTTTTATAGAAGAGGAGGACAAACGAGTCACATTCTCATTTTTTTTTATAAATTTATTTTAAGGAACATAAAGGATAAAACAATACAATAGCATCAATAAACCACTTGGGTTTATGTGGAGTGCTGTACGTTCTACATTGCAACATTACAACAAAAAATTAATTAATAACAATAGAAAAACAAATTATACTAAACAACAAAATACATATTGAAAAAAAGTTTAATTAGTAATAATGACTGAACACTATCAATACAATGATTATAAAATAGAAATAAAGCATACACACCCAACTCGTTTGTCAAAAAAGACAAATTAGTTATACCCAAAATTAAAAACAACTATGGGAAAAGAGAAAAACGCTGGATAGTGCCCATTGTCATAAATGAACTGCCACAGGATTTGCTAAATGATGTTTCTTCTAAAAATCACCTTGACATTATTATAGTTCACGTATTATCATTATTGTTGGTCTCAGTGAGTCATACATCTTTGTGCCGTTTGGTGTCGAGACACTTGGTCCGTGGGGCCCAGAGGCGCGGAGAATGTTCAAAATACTATCTTCACGCCTCAATAAGGCTACTGGAAACCCAAGCGCTGGCAGCTATTTCGGTCAACGGATCAGCCTTGCTATCCAACGCGGTAATGCTGCCAGTATTCTTGGTACGCTCCCACGTAATGATAGTTTTAATTTTATGTAGTTGTAGTATTGTAAATATAGTTATAAGATTTGTTTTAGTTCACGATATATGATTGCTTTTTGCTTAAACGCTTCAAACATACCTTAAACTAATTCTTACAAAACATTATCTCTCACTGTGCCCATGAATTGGATTTGATATAAGTTTATTTAATATTTAATTTATAATTTTAACTTTACTATGCCGTGTTAATTTACAAATACGAAAGAAGTTTAATGTTGTACATAGGTTTAATAGTAGTTTTAGGTTAACACTGTAAATTTAGTTTTATTCTAAGTAGTGTAGTTAGTATTATATTTATTATTGTCAGTATTATCTTTGCACGAGAGCTGCTGCCGACAAACTACTTACGTAGTTTGGCAGACTGTACTCATGAAATATGTAAAGGCTACTGCAATAAATGTATTAAAAAAAAAAGCAACAGCAAAAAAATTTTATTAAAATGGTTTCAATTTTTGTTTGCAAACGAACACACTAATTCACCGAGCAAACAATGGAACCGGTTCAGTGTTCAACTTTACAAGCCATCTACAGGAGTAGTTTGGCAGACTGTACTCATGAAATATGTAAAGGCTACTGCAATAAATGTATTAAAAAAAAAAGCAACAGCAAAAAAATTTTATTAAAATGGTTTCAATTTTTGTTTGCAAACGAACACACTAATTCACCGAGCAAACAATGGAACCGGTTCAGTGTTCAACTTTACAAGCCATCTACAGGATGTTGTTTATAAAATAAATTTTTAATTTGCGTTTCAAATATTTGCGTCTGTAATGCTATCAATAAAAGAGGTGGATTCACAAAAAGAGGGTCTTGAAACACCAGAAGAATGACAGGAGCGTTGCCGGGCATTTAGAAACGTGTCCGCGCTTTTCTTGAAGGTACCCATGTCGTATCATTCTGGAAACATGAAGCTCATTCCAAAGTTTGGTTGTTGTACGTGGAAGAGAGTTCCTTGAAAGCCGCACTGTGGAGGGACACCAAACATCCAGATAGTGAAGATGATATCCTAATATCAGAAGTGTGGTGCAAACAATTAATTGGGTGGCAGAAACCAGGTAAAACAGCTCTTCCGAACACTCCGCGTGAGCTTTAGAAGACACACAATGAAGCGACGTCTCTATGCATCGCCAAGTTATCTCGCCGTTCACAGAGTTATTTTTTTTTATGGACGAGGAGAAGAAACGAGCCATACTTTCTAATAAGCCCCACGCCAGTTACATGAACGTTTCCAGGTAGTTCATTAATATTTAATGAAGTTACCAGTGGGAGGCTCCTTTGCACAGGATGCCGGCTAGATTATGGGTACCACAACGGCGCCTATTTCTGCCGTGAAGCAGTAATGTGTAAGCATTACTGTGTTTCGGTCTGAAGGGCGCCGTAGCTAGTGAAATTACTGGGCAAATGAGACTAAATATCTTGTCTCAAAGTGACAGGCGCAGTTGTAGTGCTGCTCAGAATTTTTGGGGGTTTCAAGAATCCTAAGCGGCACTTCATTGTAATGGGCAGGGCGTATCAATTACCATCAGCTGAACGTCCTGCTCGTCTTGTCCCTTATTTTCATAAAAAAAAAAGTTAATAATGTTCTATCTGAATCATGTATTAATTTAGCACCACTAAGCAAAAACATTGTGTCTGCGACTAGAATTCCAAAAGGCACGTTTAATTTCTTGCGGTAATGAAATCCTCAATTTGATAAAAAAAATTTGGAGAATGTTTCTTTATCAGTGGGAGACTCCTTTGCACAGGATACCGGCTACATTTTGGGTACCACAACTGCGCCTATTTTTGCCGTGAAGCAGTAATGTGTAAGCATTATTGTGTTTCGGTCTGAAAGACGCCGTAGCCAGTGTAACGCCCTTCACACCAAAGCACAGTAATATTTACACATTACTACTTCATGGCAGAAATAGGCGCCGTTGTGGTACCCATAAACTAGACGGCATCCTGTGCAAAGGAGCCTCCTGAAATGGTTTGACTGAAATGACTGGTGAAAGGTCGAAATATAGTTAACATTTATACGAATTAACTATGCAAAAAATATCATTAGTAGCCAATTTGTGTCCCCTTTTGATATATAATTAAAAGCACACATCTCATCAGCCTCATCCAGATCTGAACTTCAATATGATGTCCAAAGAGAAGTAAAACTAAATAAAAAAAAAACATAATAGTGATATAACTTACACAAGACGTCATGCATGGGTCGAAAAGACCCAAACAGTTCGTACTATCCAAGATCCAAGCCGTGCTCGAGAACTTGGGAGGATAAGATGTAATTGAATCTGCTAGAAACTGTCATAACCATAATGTTAACACCAGGAACAAACATAGTTATTAATGCCTATTACTCGACTAAGTCGAGTTAGTAAGTCTTTTTTGGGGCGATGTATATGCTTTATCAACAAGATCCTTGAAAATGTTCAAAACATAAGTATTACGTTATTCAAATTAATTGTTAAAAATGTTTGTGAGGTAAAGGTGACTGTAACGTAAATGACTTTCTTAATGATACTACAGACTTGTTATGGAGCGACCGCCCTCAGGCTATCACGGGTTATCACGGGCTACTATCCGCAACTCGACGACTATATGGCGCGCTTATTTTGCGTGGTGAGGTGGGCGGCTAATCTTACCATCCCAGCTTCTCAAGGTAGTTAATCAAACTTCTGATGTCACACATGACTTCGGGGAGAGTCCTCGGTGAATGTTTGATAAAAGTGTGATGTTTGTTAAAAGTTTATCTATCAGATAAATCAACTTTCATCCATTATTTCAAGGACTGAACACGAATTGTCGATCAGGTCACGTGTCCTGACGCGAGTTTAATATTTTATACCCATCACAAGAAAAGTGCTCAACGCCGCTAATGAAGTTGTCACTTCAATAATTAAATCAATACTTTACTTTCGATGTGTTTGATAAAATATTTTATAACCTTATAAGATCTCTAGATATTAAAATCCGTTCACAAAATAAATAACTCATTTCACTCATCGAAAGTAAAGAATGTTTATTGGGAGATCAGTGTAAATACATTTTCAGGTTATCAACACGACGTAGAAATAGCCGACCTATAATCGCTAAAACAATCTTCTGTTTACTTGTGCGAGATGACTGATTCACAAAGTCCACCATAGAGTTAAGTATAATAGATAGCGCTATTTATTAGAACATAGCAACAGATGGTATTTAGGTATTCATTAATATATTCTGTTCATATTTAATGTATAATTTTGACACCAGACATAAATATGTCTGGTGTCAAAATGGCGATAAATGCGAACCAGACATATTATGTTCGATCCGCTATGGTCTCAGATTTCTTTTTTTCTTTATTTTGATCGCAACTCAACGATGTAAGAATGAAACAAATCAATTTTGGATAAACAAGAAAAGCATTAATGTCAACAGCACACTCGGCGCCATACAATTTTTTTTAAATATACATTTATTAATTCAGGCCGCGCGAGCGCCCTGCATTGGACTTAATTTTCTCATGTTTTTCGTGTAAAAAAAAGTATGGAGATGTAACCTTTTACATACAATTACAGTTAAGTAATATCTTGTTATGCAATATAATTAGCAATTTCTATAAAACATTATCTTCTTTGTTTGATCTGAGGGTTTAAGTAAAAAAATCCGGGAGGGAAAAAACTTGAACTTTAGCCAACGATTGATAAAGTTACAAAGTCTTTATCGCTACCATTATTAAACAACGACGTAGCTTATTTCATAACGAACGCGCCGGTATAAGTAACATGCCTATACTCGTCATAAATGGGAAAAATTTGTTTACGTTGTAACCGGACCTACTCAAGTGCCAGTGAGATGTGCGAGGCCGTCGCAGTTGCGCCATTTTGAATTCTACGTGCGTCCCAGCTGAGGGATATGTCATAGAGTTATACAATATATCTATACAACTCCATATACTACTAGTATATAAATCGCTATTCTATGTCGGTAACTGTACATTTTTTGTGAAGTTTAGTTATAAGTAATAAATGAGAACGACTTAATTTAATTAATAATTTTGATGGAAATTGGTGTGTAGTTGGATCATGTGACTGGCTGGATGGATAGGCTCAAATGTAATCTATGGCCTTTCCTACCCTAAGATGTGTGTAAAAAAGATATGATTGGCTATGTAGCTAAGGCTTGAAAGCATGTGACGAAGTCGAGGGCACAGCTATCATTTAAAAATATAATATAATCCCTTTCTATGATATATAGTGCTATATATCATAGTTAAGTCTGTGACGGACTATGTGGATACATGCACGTACACTTATGATTGCTGAAGAGACTTAATTCAAACTGAAAATATTTTTTCATGGATCACTTAAAAATACCCATTATTACCATTTAACACCATGGAAAAGATGAATTTTAATGATGCAACAAAAATGCTCAAACGATTAAATTAATGAAACGATGACAAATGTAAATAAATTATATAAAAAAAACCTTTATGTACAGTGGATTCTCACACACTGTAAATTATTGAAGGTCCTGTAATCTTATGTATATCTTGGTGGTTTTTATCTCAAACAATGGAGGATGCGTAAATGAAGTAAAGTGCCGTATGGCGATAGCAAGAACTGTGATGAACAAATTGAAGAAAAAAAAATGGAAGAAAAACAGAAACATAGCGAAAACTACGAAAATCCGATTTGTCCAAATACTTGTCTTTCCCATTTTTCGTAAGCTGCAAAGACGTGGACTTTCTGACAAGTCGAGAAAATAAAAATTGATGCTCTGGAGATGTGGTACCGGACATGGACCGACGGACGGATCACGCTAAATGCTAAGAGTAAACTTGGTGCACCAAATTTATGAAAAAATATTTATAAAAAGTGCAAATTATTAACGGCAAGCAAATCATATCTATTACCATACATTTTCTACTTCGATATCTGCTGATACAATTTGTTACCAGTTGACTAGTTATTTCTTACTGAAATCATTATTTCATTGAAATAGTTTAGTTCAAGATATTGTTGCGTAGCAACCCTTCGTAGTATATGACGAGAGTTGTCAAACTTCAAGACATTGTTAATTTCAACAGCTCCGTGAGCAATACTCGTAGCTCAGCGGAAAAGTGTTTACTTAGACGCTGTAGACCCGGGTTCGATACACCTACCAGTGTATGGAATTTATTGGGTTTTGTTAAGTTAAAGGAAATTTCTAGTTAGTTCAGGATCAAATCGAACAGAAAAAAAGGGATGGAAAATGTGTAAGCAGGATAAAAATAGTTAAAAGAATTTTCTAGTACAATTTAAATTTAAAGATGGAATGGGAGAATCATTTTGAAAATAGAACGGATCCGGGGGTATATAAGCCGTACTAAGCGTGGCCTACGGCAGTTCTAGTTCTGACTCGAAAGTGTAAAGAAGAAGAACAAGATAAAGAGACTTAGTGTTCGGTGCGGTGTGACGCGTTGAAGGTACCGCCCGCGCCGCCCACAAGAGGAACAGCGGCAGACCGGCGAAGTGCAAGTTCAGGAAAAGTGAACCCCAAATAAAGGCTCTTTCCTATAAGCGGAGTATTACTTCCAATCCTTGACTCACTCTCGTGTCAATATTGACTAGTATCAGAATAAATAAATGACTTCTTTGAAAATTTGTTACTTGAATTCAATACCAAGCCTTTGTTGACAAAATCGTTCATTTGACAGATAAGTATTATTGATATAGATAAGTTAGCATTGAACAAAAAATATTAATCAAAACATATTTTGTATGATGAAATATTTCATGAAAATTTCAACGGGCATCAAATCCATTTTTATTGCTTTTTATAAGAGTTGTTACAAGCAGATATTGTTGTAAGCTGACATTTATAAAAAGAAGAAGTTTATCATGTCTTGCGTATTTTTGGTAAACATATAGCATTCGTTATTTTATCTAAAAATTAATCAATAATTGGTGATCGTCTTTCTTGTTTCAGAAATATGTAGAGAAAGTATCAAAAATGTTGATAGTGAGATTAATTAATGAGAAGAAATACTTCAAATTTAAATCTCTAGACGTAATAATATGATTCAAAATTGATGTCATAGCACCATGTCTTGCAATTCTTTAATAATTGAATTGAACATAGCGTGTTTCTTGATCTACTTAAACGTAGTAATATTACACCAATATTTAAGTCGGGATGCACTTCTGACAAGAATAACTATAATTAAGAACGAACAAACATAAACTTGTTATGCCTACTACTCGGTTGGGTCGAGTTAGTAAGTCTTTTGTTGGGCGATGTATATGCTTCTACAATATGATCCTAGAAAATGTACAAAACAAATGTGTTACGAAATTTAAAAGAATTGTTTAAAAACGTTTGTGTGGGAAAGGTTATTATAGCATAAACGATTTTCTTAATGACACCCCGGACTGGGAATAAAGCGAACACCCTGATGATCTTTAATTATAAATGTTTATTGTACGATATTACATTGTAATCCATATTTTATATTAAAAAAAAAGCCCGCTGAGTTTCTTGCGTTCATTCTTCTCAGGTCTGAGGCAGTCTCTTTTGAATGGGTGGTAGATTTTGACGTTCAATAAGTGATTTTAAATCCTATTTTGAATAAAAATATTTGAATTTGAATTTGAATATCACCCTGTGTCAGTTTTGCCGACCCTGAGTAATATTTTTGAAAGAAATATTATAAGCCAAATGCTTACTTACTGCAACTCTCATAAGTTACTTCATATGAAACAATTTGGCTTTACTAGGGGACGTTCAACAATGGATGCAGGTATTGAATTAATCAAGAATATTTTTGATGCCTGGGAGGCATCGCAGAATGCACTTGGTATTTTTTGTCATTTTTCTAAAGCTTTTGATTGTATTCAACATTCATCGCTGGTCAGGAACCTATATGTCACTATGGTATAAAAGGAACTGCGCTCTTCTGATTTCATACCTAAACAATAGAATTCAGAAAGTCGACGTGAATCGCTGGGGATCTCCTGGGACTGCTCTCAGTATGGGCTACCACCAGGGTCTATTCTTGGACCGTTCTTCTTCCTTATCTTTATAAATGATCTTCTAATCTTACAGAAAAAACCAATAGCTACTATTGTTTGCGGATGACACTTCACTGATATTCGAAGTAAAAAGGAACCAAATTAATAGTTATGTATGTTGAAGTTTAAGATATTCTATGTAGCGATAATAACTTATGTTAAATAGCAAAAAAACGAAATGTAGATGCAAGTGTTTTGTTAAATCGAGAGGTGATAAAACCTGAAAACTCTGGATTACAAATAACAATGGGGCCCCCATATTGAAGGATTGGCTAACATACTTAGTTCTGCAGCATATGCGGTTAAAAAGATTAGACCATTAACTGACGTGGATACGGTTACTACGCTTACGCTACTACACTGGCCTTCAAAAATAAGTTTAACTTCACACTTTTAAAATTGGGATAACGTTTTAAGTTCACAAGATATACTTTCAAAGTAAAAAGGACTCCAACGAGAATTTAATTTTGTACATAAAAACTTTATAGTCGGTAACCTTCTTTTAAGAATTGGCTGAAAAAAACTTCAAAAACAAAACCATTCCTTTTTCAAAGTGGACGTTTCCGAATTACAATTTTACCATTCACATTTTTCTTTCTGTTTTAAATTTTTTTCAAGATCGATGGTTCTTGTTTTAAAAATTTATGCTAAAAAGCACATAACATTTATTTATCATGCCTCTTTCAGTTGAAGAATGAGCTAGGATCATGGCTTTTCTGGAACTAGGCATCAGTATTCGTCGCACTGCAAGAATGGTGGGTGTGACGTTACGAACGGTCCAGAAGGTACGAAGCGAAGGTACGAAGAGACTGGACACCATCTGAGGAGACCTTGTAATGGCAGAGAAGATCATTATATTATTTCCACTGTGTTAAGAAATCGCCACCAAAATGCAGTTGAAGTCCAGCAACAGCTACTTCAGACCCGGAGGGACTACATTAGTGACAGTACAGTGAGAAGAAGACTTGCTGAAGCAAATTTGAAACCCCGAAGACCAGCGAGTGGCCCAAAACTCGAGAGACAGCATCGAGTCTCGATTCTCCCTTTACACTTCTGATGGAAGGCGAAGTGTTTACAGGCGACCTGGTGAGCGATACCTTCAAGCCCGCATCTCAGAAAGCGTCCAATACGGTGGAGGCAGTGTACATGTATGGGCTGGCATATCTTCAGAAGGTCGCACAGAGCTGGTAGCCATAGAAAATGGCACCCTCACTGGGCAAAGATATGCTCAAGAGATTCTCAATGAGTATGCAGGGCCTTATTTAGCAAATATGGGTGATGGATCGATGCTGATGCATGATAATGCCCGGCCACACACGGCTCATATCGTACAAGAGTATATTCAGGAGGTCGCTATCTGCGTGATGGCTTGGCCATCAAGAAGTCCTGATCTCAACCCGATTGAACACGCCTGGGATGAGCTTGGGAGGCTAGTCAGAAATCGCAGACCACCACCTACTACCCTCAGGGCACTAAAGCAGGCCCTGGTAGGAGAATGGGAGAATATTTCCCAACATCGGCTCCGAAACCTAGTGTTCAGTATGCCAAACCGGCTCGAAGCTATAATCAGAGCTCGAGGAGGCAATCCCGGTTATTAAAAATTAAATAACATATCGTTTTATCTTTTTTAAGTTAAAAATGTTACTAATGTATAATTTTAGTTTCTAAGAATTAAATCCTACAAAATTTGCAACAAAACATTTTAATCTTAAATCTCTACCTTCTATAGTTAAGAAAAAAAATTAATTTGAAAAGTGTGATACTTACTTTTGCAGGCCAGTGTAGTTTACTTATTTCCATAGTATTATGTGCTATGGTAAATTGCTATGGGATAACGCTGTCAATATTAATACAATACTTACAGTATGCAGTATGCACAATATACTTGTCGTTTTTTTAAGATATTAATTCTGTTTATTTTTTTTATGGAAAAGGAGGACGAACGAGGGTACAGGTCATCTGATTTTACGTGATCACCGGCACCCATATTCTCTTGAAACACCAGAGAAATTACAGGAGCGTTGCCTTTGTAGTTCGTGGAAGAAAGCTCCTTGAAAACCGCTCTGAAGAGGACCGCCACACATCCAGATGATGGGAATGATATCCTAATTTGTGGCGTGTCGTGTGAAGGTGAAACAGCTCTTCGGAACGCTCTCCGTGATAAATGCGTAGTAGTAGAAGACACACAATGAAGCGACGCCTCTACGAAACGCCAAGTAATCCAGCCGTTCATAGAGCACTGGGTCTCCGAAAATTCGAGCTGCTCTGCGTTGCATGCGGTCAAATGAATCGAGCTGATACTGGGGTGCACCAGACCAATTTGGCTTTGCACTCCAGAAGACCACGGAATTGGCAATCACTCGACATTTCGTTGTTTCGTCGTTATTATTGTGATAGAATTTATGAACACCCGAGCCACTTCCGCATATTTAAAAGGTATATTTATGCGGTTTAAGCTTTTTCTACAACAAATAAAGTATATATTATACTAACGTTCTTTCCCGCTTCGCTGGGGAATTTTGAAAAGAAAATCAATTGATGAAGGAACGTTGGGATTCGAAAAATAAGTAGCCATAAACTATCTAGGATAAATTTCGCATCGAATAGTCGTAGTTTGATGTCGATACGATCAGAGGGTTAGGCATGATGACAAAGACCATTTTCATTATATGTACAGACTAGCCATTACTGTCTGCTTCGCTGGGCGAATTATTTTAAAAGGAAATAAATTTTAATTTTACTCATCTATATATTTACTCATCTTATTACAAATCCAATAAAGAAAAATAGCCCCAAACCATCAAGGATAAATTTCGCATCGCATGGTGGTAGGTTTCATGTCGATACGGTCAATGGTTTAGACTTGAATGAGCCTCAAACAAAGACCATTTTCATTATATATACAGATGTACAAGATCTCAATAGCCCAGTTTTATAGCGGAAACTCAAAATATCAATACTCAAAGTTTCCGAAATACTGAATTATCGTTAAAGAATAGGGATAGACAAGAAAAGTTTGAAAATAGAATTTCAAGCTGAAAATTGAACAAGAAGCACAGTGAAAATAATTAAAAACTCTTCAGAGCCTAGAGAAACTCTGTAAGAAAAAAGCGATTCACTGGATTGTATGTGGATACAACGTTACAAAGTTCAGCCTCTTCCAATGTGGTTATAAACGATAAAATGTATTAGTTTACTCAGTCATAATCTGTAATCTGTCACTTCTTAAACGACTTCAAAAATGGAGGAGGTTCTCAATTGTCCGTATGTTTTTTTTTATGTTTGTTACCTCAGAACTTTTGACTGGGTGAACCGATTTATATAATTCTTTTAACCGATTTTTTATTGCATTTTGGTCCAGATCTGACATTGGCAACCATGAGAAAACAATTAAAGTTTTTAATTTGCTATAAGTATGTGCGCAACCAATTTAAGAATAAATCAATATCGCACAAACCGATTTCGATAATTCTTTTTTTATTGGAAAGGATATACTTATCATAAATAACAATAATCGTCACTAGAATTAGATTGTATAAAAATACGCAATTGTTTTCATACTTTTTAGTACATATTACATAATATTCTTTGGTTTTGGAATAATGTTTTTGCATTCGGTTGTTTTTTTGTTAAAATTATTTTTTTACCTAAATGCATAAAGAACAAACCAATCGTTTTCATTAGATATATTTACTAATGAAAATACAAACAACCACCACCAACCATGATTAAAATTCACGGAACCACAAATATAACGATAAAATTTATTCTTTTGTTTAAAGGGTTTTGATTACCATTTTAAATTAATTCTTAACAATTGTATGGGCAAGCTATAAAAACACAGATATAACAGAGAAGCAAATGAACGCGATTTAATTTAAAAAATTAAATTAAATTTTACAATTCGAAATCTCCTTTATTCATTACTACATTGTAGACATTTGAAAGTCAATTATGATGGCATTTGTTCAAGCAACTACCAGTTGGCCTTGTTCTGAGAAGAGCCACATATTAATAGCCAGAGATTAACAGTTCTCACAGTATCCACACATTTTTATCGTCTATATACTCCTGAACTTTTTAATTCGCTTTCTTCATTAAAAAACATAATGGAGACTTATTGAGACTGAACTTAAAACAATATTATATTCTATACAATTTGTTATGTTTTAATGATAAACCTCACTTCTGGGATTTCACTTTTGCCATCAAACAGCTTACTTCATAATGTATTTACAGACTTTTTATCGCTTAATAATTTGGTTCAAAACAATGATCACTCAAACTTAAAAAACAAAATTCTAGATCTTGTTCTCAGTTCTTTTACTATTACACAATAATTGTATGTGTGCTCCAACCCTTTATCGATAGTAGATCCGCTGCATTCACCACTTGTAGTTAACATGTCTCTTGAATGTTCAGAGAATCTACAAACAAAATGTGATCCTAGATTCCAATTTTACAAAGCGGATTATACTAAAATTATGAGTGACATTAATGATGTAAACTGGAATACTGTGTTCTAAGACTGTTCAACAGTTAATGATATGTTAGCATTATTTTACAAAATTTTGAGGACTCTGATATCGAAACATGTTCCTAAATACAAACGACGAAATAAACAGAACTATCCTGTATGGTTTTTTACTTTGTTAATCAACAGTTTGCGAGAAAAGTATAAATTTAGAATGAAATTCCGTAAATACGGCAACCCTCGAGACTATTTAACTTTTACAATGTTGACGGACCGTTGCGCACGATTACAGGATTTAAATTATGCAAAATCTTTGGAAAGCTTAGAATCATGTTTAAAGTGGACTTACATTAAACAATAAAGAGGTATTAGCAGTACTTTTCCAGCTAAAATTTTTACAGCAAACAAAAATGCAACAAATGGTTTGATATGTGTGAGTTATATGCCTCACAGCTTTCTTCTATTTATAACATGGATACCATCTCTGTTCCAACTAGGTCGCATGAGCCGACTGCAAGCAGTACCTTAATGGCCCTTTCCGTCACAACATCTCAAGTATTTAGAGTGTTAAAAAGACTTGACACTACAAAGGGAGCCGGTGCAGATGGAATTCCGTCAGTCCTTGCAGTTAAATGTGCTAGTGCTTTAGCACTGCCTCTAACTATTACCATAAATAAATCTCTCGGTACTGGTGTATTTCCATCAGCTTGGAAAGAGTCTCTTGTTTTGCCATTGTTTAAGAGCGGCAACCCTAAGCACCTTATAAATTATAGGCCTATAACAATAATTCCCGTATTTGCTAAAGTTTTTGAGGTTCTGGTGTATCCAATTCTGTCATTCCATTTAAGACAAATTATTATAACTCAACAACATGGATTTATGAAAAAGAGATCTACAGCTACTAACCTTATGTCCTTTGTCGATGATCTGTCTGAGGAAATGGATCATGGTCATTCAATTGACACTACTTATACCGATTTCAGCAAGGCTTTTGACAAAGTTAACCATGAACTACTTATTTACAAGCTTTATTCTTCTGTTCTTAAAATGGTGCAAGTCTTACTTAACTAACCGTAAATCTTCTGCTGTCATTGAAGGCTATTTTTCTAAGCCTTTTACTACTCTGTCAGGTGTCCCACAAGGCTCCCATTCGGGACCATTATTTTTTAACTTATTTATTAAAGACATATACAATTGCTTCGAAAATTCTAGGTTTTATTTATTCACTGACGATCTTAAATTTTTCAGACAAGTTAAAAAGCCGATGAAGCTCTTCTTCTTCAAAATGACTTAGATAATCTAGTAATCTGGTGTCAGGAAAATGTAATGAGATTAAACACTGATAAATGTCACGTAATCTGCTTTAGTAGACGGAAAAAAAATTTACCCAAGAGAACATTTTATGTTCATGCTATTGCTTTGGCTGAAGTGAACCTCGTTAGGGATCTAGGGGTCATCGTCGACAACAGGTTAAGGATCAATTCCCATATTGATGCAATTACTAAAAAAAGTTTTCAGATGTTAGGCTTTGTGTTATGCAACTCCAAGCCCTTTAAAAGGCACACAACAAAAATCACCATTTATAATGCTCTAGTGCGGAGCACTTTAGAATATTGTACGGTCGTTTGGCACCCGCATTACGATGTATATAACAAACGCTTAGAATCAGTTCAGAAGAGGTTTCTCTGGCATTTATCTTATAGCTGTAATCTAGCGAAAAAAATTCCTTCTTTTACAGGTAGACTGCAGTATTTCCACCTTAACTCACTTAAGTCCCGTAGAACTTTGCTCGACAGTATGTTCCTCCTTATATTACTACATAATATTATTGATTCTCCTCATCTTATATCGAAACTAAGCCTCGCTGTTCCAAAAACTCAACCGAGAGCGTGTAAGAAGTATTATCCATTTGTCTCTAATTATGCAGGATATAATTTAGGCTATTCCCTTGAATAGAATTACCAGGGAATATAATAGTCATCACGATGGAGTCGACATATTTGATCACAACTTACACAAATTTAAAAAATATATTAAAACGGTTCTTTCAAGAGACCAGACAGATGACCTCAATCGTTATTTTTCGATAATATTTTGTGTAAATTTATATTAAGATTGTATTCGTAGATATATAATATATTTGTTCTTATTTTATTTTGTGGCTTAACTTAATTGAATAGCATGTCATTTTCGCCTATAATTGAGGCATCACTTACCATATGAATGTTATTGTTTTTGTATTATACTGTGTTTATATTATTGTAAACCTTGTTGGCAGAATTTAATAAATAAATAAATAAATTTCATGTGTTTCACAGAAAAACTATCAAACCGTGCGTCAATAAATTCTCTCAAAGAAAATATATGTTCATACAAAAGAAATATTGGAAATAAAAATAATTATGGGTCCCAAATCTAAATAAAAGCTATCCTATCTCAAGTTGGACTAAACTGCACTCCATTAAGGAATCCCCATTAAAATTCGTTCATTAGCTCAGGCTTCACTGCGAACAAATATCAGGACACTGGATTTGTATATAATAAAATATTATTGTTCATTCTATACAGGAATATTTACAATAGATGTTGAACGAAAAATATATTATCTTAAGATTCATACAAAGGTGAATCTATTAGTGGAATCATTAAGTAGAGACCTAAATTTAATTAATATACGCAATCAAGTGTTTGTCAAACGCCGACAAACTAAATTACTTCTGATTCTGCGAGAATAATATCATTGTAATGAACTTTTGAGGTTTAATTTATTAATTACTAGCTTTTACCCTCGACCTCGTCCGCGTGGAATATTTATTTATTGGTTCCCATACAACATACATGTATTAATAATTACAAAAAAACGCTAGTTTAAGTAAACCATTATTAACATATACGTCAATTAAATGGAAAAACTTATGATGGCGTGATATTTAACTTAAGTAGATGTAGAGTTATATAAAACAATAAGTAATTTTATGTTACTAGCACGACTTAGGCAAATGCATTTAACTTGTTAACTTAAATATAATTAACATAATTTTAAAACACACAAACTAAAATTATATCCTACATATTATAAGTATAACATACAATAAAGCGAAACTGATACAAATTTCAAAACACATAAATATGAAGTACGTAAACATATGCTAAGGCTCTAACAGACGCAGAGTATCTAAAACTAGGCGCCGAAAACTACACAGACAATTAGAAAAAATATCTATACAGTTATTGATATTTTCTAAGTCGTTATATGAACGAATTATCTATTAACTAGTGCTTTATGTGATGTCCACTAGCGAGAAGTTGGAACAAAGAAAGTCCTTACATTTCTAGTCCTACAAGGATTACAGTATAGAGAAAACCTGGACAACAGTTTAGTATGAATATGATGATTTACAACTTTATTCATGTATATTAGATCAATTAATTTACGGCGCATTTCAAGTGAGTCTAGATTAAAATATTTTAATAGATAGTTTAGGCAACATTTTAATTTTTCAGGATACTCTATTAGCAAGTAATAATACAAATAAAAACTGCGGTCAACTGCATATTGCTTATTTATAAACGTTTTTATAAGCTACGACTTTTTGTTTTTTAGATTTTTTGAGTTTTATACTAGTGAGCGCGCCACAAAAGTTGCCGATGGGAAAAATATATTTTTTTCTTAATCGCAACGCATAAAGTGGATGTTGGAATCTCTGTGCAGATTGAAACTGTTGTTCTCTTGTATTTCTATGAAAAAGATTTTTATTTATTTAAATAAAACACTTTTCAAAAACGGGACACACGGCCCCCTTAAAACGTGCTCTGAAAAAGTCCGGAAACGTCGGGTTAGCTAAAATAATAATAAAAATATAACTTTTACTCAAAAACTCAAGTAAAAACACAGTTACAATCACACGCGATATTAGCCGTTAAAAAGTGTTTTATTTAATTTAATTTATTTATTTAAATAATATAAATGTATAACACTTGCATTAACCAAAGAAAATATTTATTTATTTTTAAAATAAATCTTTGTCAGCGTTGCCAACTTGTACAGTCTAAATTACCCAAAAACCTAACAGAAAATCTCCACTATTGGGGAAAATTAAATCGATATTCCCCACAAATTCTCAAAGTTCTCAGTAAAGAAAAATTGTAAAGTATTGAAAGTATTGTTCACACAAATCAAATTATTTATTACATTTACTTAAGTATTTAATGTTAATTTAATTCCTATATAGCTAACCTTCCAGCGCATCCCATTAAAGCGAACCATTAGTCATAACGACAGTTATTTTAAAAAGTATTTTTTCGCGTAAAATACATACATTATACTCGAGATGTTTTACATTATAGATAATTAAAAGGGATTTCAATAAAAATACGTTTTTCTTAATTGAAATTTAATTATTTACTTTAAAACTACAATAAAATTTCTATGACCTCTGAAATAAAGAACATTTATTCACAAATAAATTTTAACGTCAAAGTTTTTTTCTGGCATTTTACAGCACATAATAAAATAATTGTAATAAAAATAAAATATTTATCTTATTTCTATAATTACTTTAATATTTAAATATACAAAATATATTTTAAAAGTAATATTATTTGAACTCGGCGGTGAAAGATAAACCTTTGACTTTTACTTCTATTCTTTTATTGAAAACATGGCTTTATGTGTATTGAAATACTGTTTTAATAACTCAGTAATAATTTATTAAAACAGTATTTCAATACACATAAAGCCATGTTTTCAATAAAACAAACAGACAAGCAACCAAATGCGTCATACTGCTAAAAAGACTAAGAGTAGACCAAGCTGAGATGATAACAACTGGCCAGATGTGAGACGACATTAGACTCTAGATAGTATAGGCCGACCGTTTATCTGAGTCCTCGCCTGCGGGGTACAGGGGCGCGGGGGTATGATGACAAAGGGGACTGAGACAGGTGCGGGCGGCGGGGGCGCGAGATATAAATTCGCCGGCCTATAGTATATCTTAGTATATATATTACAGCAGTCGTGGCTCTCTTGCTGTATTTTTAACATATTTTTTAAACTTTGTTTTACTTTTTCGGAGTAATTTTTTTACGATTATTTGGTAAATTTTAAAAATTATTTACAGGTGAATATTATAACAATCTGTAGTGCATATTATTGTAAGAATGGAGTCGAATCCAAAAACTCCTAATTTTTTGAAGTCAGTTGAAAATTTACTGTAATATCATTAGTAATTAAAGTGCGTAAGTAGAAAGTATATTCCGAAACTAACTATCCAATTTAAAAAAATTTTTCTTTATAATAAATCTTAAAACAATGAGCATGTACATCATTAGGAGAGAAAACAAACATCAGCTGATTCTGATAAATAATCTGACATATGATTATGTATTTAATCAATTTCTTCATATCATTTTTCTGCTTTACTTACCGTGCGTGTAGACCACGCAAGTCTGTGTACCGTAATAGTAATTAATAATTGGATATATTAATACACTGACCTGTATAAATACCACTGTACAGGCTGTTCCTTACGTTTGACAGCATTTTTTTTTGTGCCTTTTTGAAGCGCCACTAGTGAGCGTCCAGAGAATTAATTTTGACGTATAATACAAATGGCAGCGAAGGAACGTACAATACTCTGAAGTATTTTTGCATTTTGAATTAATTTCGTTCGTTTTCCGTGTTATTTATGCTTGAAGAATCAATGCAATAAAGTACGCATTTTTTTTTGTAAATAGTTGACATTTATCGATGTTTGTTGAGGTCGCCATCACTAGTTTTAGTACCGCAGACTCTCGCTACATGTCCAACAGCGCCAAAATGGCGAACATCTATCAGGCACAAAAGCACTTTGCTACTGCTACTTCGTAAATGGTTGAGCTAAGGAAGTAGCAAGAAACTCATTGCCAATCTTTTAAACCAAGATTTACATTGTCATCGTTTTATAAATCATTTCAATTACAACATAATAATATTATGTAAAGTGAAGACGTAGGTTGGTTGGACCCCACAAGATGGAACGACGATCTGGTCAAGGTCGCCGGAATACGTTGGATAAGGACAGCGCAGGACCGATCGTCATGGCGATCTTTGGAGGAGGCCTTTATCCATCAGTAGACGTCTTCCAGCTGATGATGATGATGATGTAAAGTGATGCAACAAAACTTAATCAAACGTCAAATAGTTCCTTACACGAGTCAGTCAAAAAAGTAAATGTAAATTAATGCAAAACAAAAGTTATTGAGTACTGTAGCTGCATAACCCACACACACCGGATATAAATAAAGGTATTTTGAGAGCATTTTATAAACTATTTTAAAAATATAATTGTGATGAAAATATAAAACAATCTAGTTCTGATTCTATTATAAAACTTTTTTAAAATACACAAGTGTTAAGTCTTGTGGGATGGCACGGAAACAGTTCTTTTGATGTAAACGTGTGTTTACTGAACGCGTTACAATTCCTACTAATATTATAAACGTGAATGTAAGTTTGTTTTTTACGCTTTCACGCCTAAACCACTGAACCGATTTTGATGAAATTTAGTATAGAGATAGACAGGAGCTTGGGAAAGGACATAGGCTGCCTTTTATCGCGAATATAATGCTTGGCGGGGTTGAAATAGGGGTTGGAAGTTTTTATGAAAGTTCACCACTATCGAAGATATCGCCATGAAACTTTGTATATTAGGAAAATTATAAGAAATAAATAAATATTTGTTCCAACATTTTTTAAATTTAGACCTGTGTTGGGTGAAAAAGGGGGATGGAAGTTCTTCAGTTGGTAGCTTATAAAAAAGTAATACATTTGCACCAAAATGTAATCATACCACAGCAGTTTGTTGTGTATTATTTGCAAAGTGAGTATACGTATATTAAAAAATTAAAAATGCTGCCCAGAGTAACTAATGCACGCGCGCGAAGTCGCGGGTAAGAACTAGTGCTAAATATTACAACTTTACGAGTTGTTTAAGTATCAACTTAGATGTTCAAATTCAATTATTTTTATAGAATATACAAAATAGAATGATATGACATTACTTATTGAAAGTCAAAAACTAACACCCATTCCATAAAGAATTCCTCAGACCTGAGAAGAATGGGCGCAACAAACTCAGAGGGCTTTTTTTTTTTTCATCAAAAAATATGTTTACATAGTAATATTGTACAATTAAACTTATTATTTAATAGCCTGAGTGCGGTCGCTCCATTCCCAATCTGTGGCATCATAAAAAAAGTATTTTTTGTTACAGTGACCTTTACCACCTAAACGCTTTTTAATAATTCTTTTGAATATCGTTATACTTTTGTTGATGACATGCGCTCATAGTTAGATTAAAGCTTTCAGCACAGCTGTGAGGTTTCGTTTCAGACATGACGACATAAAAGATATTTTGTCATTCCGTAATGTATGTGCCATTACGTAATTTAATAACTTTGGAATAGAAGTTCCAACTTCACTACTGTTATTTGTTGTATAGTTAGAAACCTTTTGTTTTAGTTAGAAATGCATGCATGAAAAGTTCAAGGAAAAGTACTAGTAATAAGATAATACCATACATTGCTACACACATCTTAATTTACGCTGGTAACTCATAATAACTCATTTTTACAGCAGGGCTTATATTATTAATTGTACCGGCGCTGCAGTAAAGTTCAATTATGTATAATAAGCAAGCCATTACAGATAATGAATGAATACAAAGCAAAACAAAGGGAACAGAAAACTGTGTAAAGATAAAATTAATCATTTCATTCATATACTAAAGTACTTAATGCCACCCATGATATAGGTATCATACACACAAGGTACAAATTATAATATGATTGATCTGATGTATAAGTTAATAACATCCTCAGCCTCAAATAGCTGGGATTATACTTTTTTCACCAGATCTAAGGTTTCCTCGTATTCTGTACTGCTCAAACCCATACACCATTGCACGCAAGTGTTTGTTTTTCTCTCGCTTTCCTTGTTAACCTCGAGTTTTCTATGTGCAATTGACATAGATCAGTTTTAATTTTTTTATTTTATTTATAATGTCTACAACCTCAATTTTGTTGTCGTCCCTTTCTTGAAGAAGCTGTTCGTATTGTCCCTTGTGCTGTTTAGCTCCACGAAGGTCAGTTGGAGCTGTTCCTCAGTTTGGTGGGCCTTGTTTACTCGAATCATCATTTTTATAACAGCTGACCGATCACGGGAAAGGCACAATAACTAAAGTTATATAAAATAATACACAATAACACTGTTTTTATGTATACAATGAGTTTTTAATAATATATTTTAATTAATTGATCAATTATTAACGCTAGATTAAACGAGTTAACCATTAAATTTCATAACATTAATTGGGAGAAATTCAATTTCGACTTTGCCTTGGCAAAAAAAGTACATTTACAGCATAAGACAAAATCAACACATGATAATCCTTCATTCCCTTTGATAACAAAAAGATAATTACAATGGGAAAACTACAGCAAGTGTCTGCTCCAAATGTCACGAGGGGCTGCTGAAAACCAGTTGGTATATTCTGTACGATAGTACTGTAAGATATTACACAATGTACTGAGTAACCTCTTTTTAGCAGGGAATCACGCGCTGTACAGTTCTTTTTATTTTTTATTTTTTTTTGTGACTTATTTTAAGATTGTAATTAATATTGTAAATTTAAGGTGTGTGTTTTTTATTGCTAATAAAGTGTTTTCTATTTTATTCTATTCTATTCTATATTAAACCAATTTATGGTTAGCTGTTATGTATTGATTTATCCACATAACGGGTAAAAGACATAAACTGTTCTGTGGATCTATCCGTAATTAAAATAAACTTCAAAATTCGTTGCTGTGCAGAAATTTGAGAACGCCTGGATTCAATTGAGAACCTTCTCTTTTTAATATATGTAATTAATAGGTATATAGCAATCGCTCATTGGAATGAAGTTCCTTATTGCACGGGACGTTCTTGGTGGTTAGGCGAAAAATAGTTTAAGTATTTATATTATTTTATTTTTATTTAGATTGTTATGCTGATATTAATATGCAATTTTGGAAAAAAAAAACATTTTCATTGTCGTTTCATAAAACCACACACTTTTAATTGCAGGCGCTAGTAATTAATTAATATATATGTATTTGTTAATAGTATAATAACATGAGTAAAGTATTAAATTGCCGTTTTATTGTAATAGGTACTTCGAATTGACATAGAACCTTCATGGTTTGAGATTTTTGAGTAAAACTTTTTTCAAATAGTACCTATGTAGTTTTTCTTTTAAAAATGTGAAACATTCGCTTATCGACTTTCAGTAGTTTTCTTTTATTCAGCTTAGACAAGGAATTTGGATATTTCATTAACATAAACATTTGCTAATGAAATAAAACAATATCTTAAAAATCCTTAAAATATGCCCAACCAATACATTTGATAACTTTTGTATAATTTGTACTTTTTTCGCCTTATGTTTAATTATTTTTAAATTGTATGTTTTGTATTATATTTAAGTGGAAACTTTATTGGCTTGTGTAATATAAATTATGTGTTACAATATATTGTACATCTGTTTTTTGAAATACCTGTTTTTTGGTTGCTTCGTGTTGAAATAAATATTGGTAAGGTACATATTATCTGTAGTTGATTTCGTGTAAGTATTAGTATGTGATAAATGTACTTGTAGCCAATTGTTACTTTCTATAGATATTAATAATTGTATGTAGGTATAGGATTTAATGTTAAGATTATATTTATTTTGTGAAAAACTGAAATAAGGCGTAAACTAAGATAATGCATTGAGGTCAAACCTCTGTGGTTTTTACAATGTATCTTATTAGTTCACATTTTGTTAAATATGTATTTCGATAAAGAAAATAAAAAAAAACATAACTTAAGCTTTTTGTTTTCCAATAAATAAATTAAAAAATTAATAAAATTTTGAAAATGCGAGTGATTTTCGAATACGAGTTCCGACGCGGAGCTAACGCGGCAGAAACAGCTCGCAATATCAATTTTAGAATAATCGAAGGTTAACACGTATAGTTAAAAAGAAACACTTACCTAGGTTTCAAATTAATCCAGGCTTATTATTATTATTATTGTGAGGGTTTACCTCAAAATTTGGCCGTGATCCTTTCATGAAGGGGTCCCTTTAATATTTTCAATGTTTGATCTATTATTCGATCGGCGTCTCGTTAATGGTTGGGTAATCACAGTTAAATTCTTGCTTCTAGTGGTTTGTCTAGAACCCTTTCATTAAAAAGGATACTAAAAGATGCAGCATCCTTTTATTCACAACAACAATTGACACCCAAAAACAATTTTTTTAAGTGAAACTTGTATTACATCGTCTCAAACTTTTTCGTCTGTGTGTTGCATGTCGAGTGACGGTCGGGCGGCGCCTATAGTTCGCAGCAGCTAACCGTGTAGTGTATAGACTATTCTATTACTCAATTGTGCCAGTGCTCCACGCTATTTTGTTTGTTTTTGTCAGTGTTTAATGTAAATGTTATTATTTATTAAAGTGAGATTTTTATTTTCTTTTGGTAAATAACGACACAGCTAGTGAGTCCAAAAAACTGTTCAACGAGGAAAAAGCAAATATAAGAAACAATTTTTTGTTAAATGTCTATAATGTGAAAAAAAGTTTCACTTTTACCGTGGTTTCATAAAACCACACAATCCTTTTTTTAGATGGGGTGGCTATGCTAATACAAAGCCCTTTATTATATCGTCTTAAAGTTATATCCTTCAGAACAAATTAATATATAACCGAACTAACGAAGATCTGCAACTGACGAAGATATATTGAATAAGCCAATGAAAAGCCAGACTGTTTTTTGGTTTCGGGATCTCAACTATAAATACAACTTTCGTTACCCGTAAGTATGTTGAACGTACGGACTAGTAAAAAAAGAAGGACTCGGCGCCGTGATATTAGCAAGTGAAGCACCTTTATGCTAGTGTGTGTGTGGTTACGTGGTATATCAGTTACACATTTTTTTCCCTTAAATAATCATATATCCACAAATACTTTTATGTTATTGTTTTTACACTTTTTCACAACGCACGACGGCATTTTTAAAATATTTTATTGAGACGCAAACTGATCTGTCACAGACGATGACAATTCTCATAATGGCCGCCTATCGGCCTGTAGTAGTGTAAGTGTGTGCGTGGGGCTATGTATTAAGACGTTAATAGGCTTGTTTTGGTGCTACACTGTTATGTAAGGTGACACAGAGTCCTTATTTTTTACTAGTCCGTGGTCGAAAGCAGGATTTGAGTCACTGCCGTTCACGGACACAACGGCGGAGTTTTAGGCCTCGGTCAAATTACAAGGCATCCACGGGCACAAAGCTTCCTGACCATTAAATGTTCAGGGAGGATTCGACTCATACCGATGCCTAAGCTTGTCCAAATCTGCTGATAGGTCACTCTTTTATCAGTCTTCAGTCGCCCTAGCAGGCTGTCCCTCAAGCCAATCATTAGTAAGCTCGTCACCTTGAGACATAAGATGTTTAGTCTCGTTTGCCCAGTTATTTCACTAGATACGGCGCCCTTCAGACCGAAATACAGTAATGTTTACACATTACTGCTTCATGGCAGAAATAGGCACCGTTGTGATAACCATACTCTAGTCGGCACTCTGTGCAAAAGGGCCTCCCACTAGTCTTCATAACAATCTTAGTCAATCATAACATTCTTGTTGATTTATATCATCGAAACATAAAAAATCATTGCACGAAAATTTTCTTGTGTTAAATTCTCGCTGACGTCACTCAAACAATTTACCTTAGATAATATTATGTGTCTCAATAGAGTCTCTTGCTGTTCGACAACTGATAAAAATAGGCCACGAATATTAGTTTAGTGTGCGTGACAAGCTTCGTCTTACATTCGCGGTTTGAATTTTATACAAGAGGCCAATTCTAAAAACTTTCAGTGTCACACTCGCATTTTAGTAGAAAAAAGTCGCTCGCAGTCTTTTTGTGAGTGTTTCTGACGGTCAAGTGAGTATCGCTTAGTGATATATCTTTGATAGCCCTTGTCGCTGTAACAAAGTAGTGGAGAGAACCCTCACCGCATTGTGAACAATCAGCGATCAACGATTGAAGTGTGTGTCTCTTATTCCTACTAGATCTATATCTGGTGTTAGTTAATTGAGCGACAATATAGTAGATTGTAATAGTGCTCCCAAAAATGCTATTATAGTAAAACATTTACAAACAATTTTTGCTAACGAAATATGTTAGTAATATAATTGGAATTTATGCCTATTCTTTTATTTTTAGAATTAATTGATTATTATTTTTATTTTATAGCTGGTGCTTCCCGTGTGGTGTTAGTTGGTGTAAGCGAAGGTAGATTCGTAAGTACATAGGTACATAGTTATAGGTGAGATTTGCTTGAGTCGCACGCGTGTCATGAGGAGGCGAGAGGCGAGAGCGGGGCTGCGGCGGGAAGACACCGATTCCAAAAGAACAATCGTCTATATAATTAGATTCATTAATTAGATTTTATATCTTATTATATCTATTGTTTTGGAATAGTGTTTTTGAAGTCGGTTGTATTTGCGTTAATGTTGTTTTTTAATTTACGGCTAGATAATTTGTGTGATAGTATGTAAATTATAATTTATAGTTTTCAACTGGTGTTGTATTATTTCAAAGCCTCGTCGGACCCCAAAAACACATTACACATTCGTTTATTGCCTTCGTAATATTTTGTTTCGAATCTTATTTTATTTTATGTGAAAAGTGTTTTCTCCAGTTTGAACTGTGTTTTACGAGCATGTCGTTCCTACAGCGTAAAATAATAAAAGATAAAAGGTTACTAGGTAAGTACTAATGAGATTGTTTGAACGGGCAACAAAGTGCCAACATCAAATAGCACTTAATTTCTCCGTTCCACAATTTGTATCACTGTCTCAATTTACTCTCGGTTCAAGTGTTTCAACAATTTGTTTTCTTAATTATGCTATATTTTTTTTATATTTTACTTTCTTTTTAATTTAACATATTCATTTAATTTCTTATAAAAGCACTCATTGATAAATGATATTTCAACGCCTTTCATGTAGTCAAATTCAAAGGCAAAGTTTTTTGAATCGTTATCTATACTTTAAGTCTGTGGAGATCAAATTTCTGTACAAAGAAAAAAATGATCAAAACCGAGTCAAGGGGATGTAAGGAGTGAAGTGGAACAGGTCCCGATTTGTCTGTTTGTACGTGCTAATCTCTGAAATTATTGGACCGATTTTAGTAATTTCGATCAACGAATCAACCAAGCTATCTAATATATAATATAATAATTTTAATAAAATAATATTTTTTACATATTGTAATCAAAAAATGAATGGAATTATAAATATTAACATTGTTTTCATGTAAATAAATGTATTGGTCTAGATATTTATAAATTTACAGAATCTTTCGATGATATAAAATGAATCATCTTTTAACGTTTGGATTTTGCAAAATGTGTTTGAATTTCCAGTTTGTTGTAAGACTTGACACCCGCCCACATATCGCCTCCGCTTTTACGCTGACATTTAGACATCCCGACTTTAATGTTCAACGTAAAATGTTTTACGGACCACTGACATATTCGCGCCAAGTGATTATATTAACTACTATATTTCTTAAAAAAATACAAATTTTACAATGTCATAAACTCAAAAAGTGTAATTAGATGTTTGAAATTATAATAACAAAAATAAACGAGTATATTAATTTAATTTTTTTCGAAAAAAGCATAAATTATTTGAAGTACTGTCTATTTTTTTTTATATGAGAGGGGGCAAACGGGCAAAAGGCTCACGGGATGGGGGAGGTGAGGCAACCGCCCATGGACATCCGCAACAACGGGTGTGTCAATAAATGCGTTGCCGGCCTTTAAGGTTAGGAGTATGCTTTTTTCTTGAAGGTCCCCAAGTCGTATCTGTTCGGGAAGACCGCTGCCGATAGTTGATTCCACAAAGTGGCTGTGCGAGGCAAGAAATTTCGAACAAAACGCGCGGTTGTGGAATGCCATACGTCTACGTAATGCGGATGGTACTTTGCACGTAATGTCCGGTGGTGGAATTCGGCCGCTGGAATCAACCCGAACAGCTCCTCTGAGCAATCCCCGTGATAAATGCGGTAGAAGATGCAGAGAGAACCCATATCTATACGCAATGCTAGAGAATCAAGCCGATCGGAGATGACTTGATCGTCGATGATTCGAGCCGCTCTTCGTTGTATGCGGTCAAATGGAAGAAGCTAGTACTGGGGAGCACCCGCCCAGAGGTGAGAACAGTACTCCATGTGAGGCCGAATTTGCGCCTTATAAAGTTGCAGGCGGTGGCTTTTAGTGAAGTACTGTCTCGCCTTACTGAGTACACCAAGCTTTTTAGAGGGCAGTTTGGCCTTCTCTTCCAAGTGACCACGGAACTGAACGTCGCTCGATATATCGACGCCAAGTATGCCAATACAGGCTGTGGCAGTTAGAGGAGTGTTTTCGAATTAAGGGGATACAAAACTACTGTCTAATTAACTATTTAACATAAATTCAATACCTACCTGCTCACTAAAATACACGAAAAACATAATTATGTTCAGTGCTTTAAATTAGTTAAGTTCACTTAAAAAACTAATAAAATGGCCAATTTTATAGTTAAATTAAAACACAATGAAGGTACTCTGAGGTAAATATTCATGAAAAATATTCTTAAGGGAGGAAGGCATGAGAGTATCTTCGTATTCCCTCACACTGCTCTAGTTCCCAACGTGCTCTGACTTAGTATGAAATTAAAATTTTCATAAATGAAACTTTTAATACATCGCCTCTAATTTTTTCGTCCATCTATTGCATGTCGCATTACAGCCGGCCGCGGAGTAAGAGTGTAGTTGTATCATTAACTGCTATCAAGTCAAGTTGGCTGAGTGGTCTAATACGAAATACATTTTATATTGTTATTATATTATAAAGTAGAGCTTTATCATAAAATAAAAACCAAATAATATACATAAATTTGTTTTTTTTTTCTATAATGATGTTGATATTTTGTATGTTATTTTCTGAAAAAATTTTCACTTGCGTCTTAGTTTCCTAAATCCACAAAATTGCTTTTATTTTGTATTATTGCGACACATTTTATAAGAAAATATTATTTCGTTTACTATTCGGGCATCATCCTATATATAGCCTTTACTGTTAATTTAATGAATATAAGCAACATTATATCGAAATTATAAATACAATCTATCTGTTAACAAGTATTTTGTGAGAGTACAGAAACCATAAGCAACTTAAGATTGTATTAGTAATATTAGACTGAACATTATGATAAATTTTTAGACCATTTAGCCACTAAAAGTTTTTTGTTTTATAATATTTTATATTTGATATGTTTGATATTATATCACACTATATAAATATTATACCTACTTGATATCTTTTTAGATGATAATCAAAGTTACAAAATATAAAACTATGTATCAGAAAAATTATTAATACATTCGAAGCTCTATTAGAACTGCTGCATTTGACGTTCAATTTAAATATTGATATGGTGGAGTTGAAACACAAAGCGCCTTCGAGACATAAATGAATAAAGATTTTCTACATAAGTATTTAATATTACAAGTGAACACGTGACAGTATATATTTCTAATAAAAATATAAACAAAATAAAAAATATTTAGTTTGACAAAATCTCCCAGTGCGCAGACCGATGGGCTCAGCAGCACCATATCATCCGCGTAACTGATGTTATTAATCATTTGATTATCAATCGAACATCCCGCATGCATGCCGCTGAGCCCCTCGATCAGCTCGTTCACGTAGAGGCTGAAAAGCTTCGGTGAGCTCCGCCCACCTTGCCTGACTCCGCATTCCAGCCTATACGTGTCCGAGTATACCCCCGCCCACTTTATCTGGTTATCCTGATTTGTATACCAGTGCCTGAATATATCTATGAGTTCCTGAGGCAAGCCAGTGCGTCTAAGCTTGTCCCAGAGTATCGGGTATGAAACCAGATCAAAGGCCTTTGACAGATCCAAGAAGCAGGCGTACACTGGTGTTTTCCTGCTTGTATAGTACTTGACGGTCTCCTTTAATGTTAACACTGCACTCTCGGTAGACAGTCCCGCTCTAAACCCAAACTGTGCATCATGTAGATCTAGGTATTGATCTAATTGTCTATCCAGGAGGCCGTCAAGTACCTTTGCTGTTATGGTAGCTAACGAAATCGGCCTATAGTTTTTGAAATCTGTAACGTCTCCCGTTCTGTCTTTCACAACTGGCACCACCACATTCCTCATCAATTCATCTGGTAAGTATGAATGGACCATGCATATGTTATACAGCAGACATAAAACTCTAGGCAAGTGCTCACCTGCATACTGAAGATGCTCAACGCTCAACCCATCATGTCCTGGCGATTTTCCACGAGTCATACACTTAACGATCTTTTTGACCTCTTCAGTTTTAAAAAAGGTCAAGGTGTGATTATGTCCAGCATCGAGCCCCTCCACTGTATGCTCACTTACATAATCGTTCGTCACAGGCAGCGATTGTACCCTAAAATGATTCATAAACAAATTGGCTATGTCCTTGGTGTCACTAACGCCATTGACACACACAGGCAGGCTGTGCTTAGGTGTTAAGCTTGTGGTGCACTTCCAAAATTCTTTAAACTTTTTATTTTTATGATTTTTAACAATTATATCCATTTTAATTTCATCTTGGTGTTTAATACACCATTTTAATTTAGATTTAAATATTTTCCTGCTTTTGACCATAGAATCATAATATTTACCCACGATGGGCGTGCCAAAATAGACCCAAAGTTGAAAACAACGCTTAGCCTCCCTGTGCGCCTCGCCAACGTGTCGATTCCAACCTGTCACTATTTTATTTTTATTTTTACATTTTCTTTCCATATGAGTAGCAATCGCAGCCTGTGACAATGTGTTTACTATTCTTAGATACATATGGTCAATAAGTAGCCTATGATCAACACACTGACAAATCTTATTAGCACATTCTATCATTTCACGAGGTAAATCTATATCACGTAACTCATCATTACAAATTTGAGTGTACTTCTCTACTTGAGTTAAGTCCCTACACCCCCATATAACCTTATTCATCTCTTTTTCTCCACGCGATGTCAGCATTGAGTATCGATTAGTACCAAAATTACAATTAATAACAAGTGGAAAATGGTCAGAGAAGTACACACCATATTCCACATAAATGTCCAGAATAGTTTTACTAGCCTTATTTTTTTTATGACGTTATATATTTCCCTAGGGTACTGTGGCAGTATACTGGCAGTCCATAACGAAACGAATTTTTCTACAGTGATAGCACTGTGCAGTGCTCGCAGTGTACCCACTGTATTTACTACTATTTCAAACTTATGTCAAAGCACTGCACATAAAATGTAACCACTGTTTGAATGTTCTATTTTCAAATACCGTACTTGGTTTTAAAATATTTGTAACAAAATTGGCCAGTTCATGGCCGTATGTCCCACGGTGTCCCACAGTGTGGCCCACGAATTTATATCAATAAATTCGTGGAATCTTCATTAGGTTTGATTAGTAGTATTTTTTCTTAATTACGATTTTTAAAGTAATATCTATAAATGTTAAGTTTATTTTGTCTCAAACGAAAATGTTTTATACAAAAAACCATGTACAAGTTAGTACATACTTATAACACACGCTGAAGATGGCATTGGAAATTTTGTTCCTCAGCCACCAGAATAGGTAACTACAAATCCCCATAATATATCGTGAGACAGGCCTTGATGAGAAATCCTTAAGATCGTATGAGTTTGGTTTTCTATGTGTTCGGTATCAAAAGCAAGAATCATTTCTCAAAGAGTAACATTGAAAATAACTAACACGCTAACATATCGCTGCCAAACTTGGGCGTTTAATAAACACCAAGCGAAGAGACTTAAAATGACGCAAAGAAATATGGAAAGAAACTTATTAAGTATTAGACTAAAAGACAAAATAACAAAGAATGAAATACGGAAAAAAAGTAAACCAAAAGATATAATAAGAATCGTGAAAACTACAAAATGGAATTGGGCAGTCACAAATCAAGGGCCAGTTACAAAAGTTGGAGCAGTAAAGCAACAAACCGGTACCCATTAGATGCCAAGAGAAGAAGAGGTAGACTTGGTTCTAGATGGAGAGACGATCTAGTAAATTACGAAGGTGTGCTATGGTCTCGCACATCAAACAATAAGGACGAATGGACGATGAAGGTGAAGGCCTTTGACCAGCAGTGGGATGATATATAAAATATTGTAAATTAATAAGTAATCGTTTTATACTAACATAAGCTTTAATAAATAAATAAATAAACATTGAAAATTAGGTTTTTTCATTAGAAAGTGCCAACAATGGGCATTTCCAACAAATTGGTATGTTAACATTGTAAGTCACGTGATCTTTGCAGTAATTGGAGTATTGTATCTTAGTTTTAAATACCATTGCATATGCTTAACCAGGCATGCATACACGAGCAGGAGACACACGAGATACGAGCAGATCGTTACTAGTATAACTATATATTAAGAAAACAATTGCTAAAGCAGTCAATGTAAACAATGTAATGTAAATACAAATCAGCAGTGACACTCGGTTGTGAAAGCAAATCACCTCATAAAATCGGCTCAGTATAACATTAAAGAATATCCTTTAGAGAACGGCTATCCAGATTCATTGTTATAGAACGCTATTGGCAATGAACAGTTTAGATATAAACATTTGAAAGAAAATAATATTTATTCGTACACTATCCTTATATAACAGTACATTATTCATCAAGGGGCGAGTCAGTTCAGTTCCTAATGAGGCTGCAATTTCGGATGTACGATCTGGTCAAGATCGCCGGAAAACGTTGGATGACGGCAGTGCAGGACCGATTGTCGTGGAGATCTTTGGGGGAGGCCTTTGTCCAGTTGTGGACGTTTCATGTATTGCCGTCATTTTACGCACGATTTCTACACAAGTCCCTTAATTTATTACATACATCAAAGTTCGCCCTCAACCTGATGAGGGCTACACAGGGATAAAATACTTAAGACAGTAGGTGTTATAACCGGTCACTGTCCCTGAACGTCTATCTATCATAGGTGTAACAGACAGCCCTTTGTGCAGAGGATGCATGGAGACAGAAGAAACGCCAGAATACATCTCCAGCATCTAATGCCTGCAGCAATTTTAAAAGAATTTTAGAGAGCTGGGACGGTCTGGGCTGGTTGGAGTAGGAAGACAAACGATCACGCACAATGGCCCAATCAAGAGGCTAAGTGTCTAAATAGCTCAGTTAAACTTAACTACACTAAGTCCCTTAATATGTGTAACAGCCCCGCAACGAATTAGCACTAGGGATGGGCCGAACTTCGTTTTACATTCGGTCTAACCGAACTTCCACGGCTTTAACCGAACTTCGGCATTCGGCCGTTCAGTTTATTCGATACCAAAGAAAGACGAAATAAAACAAGCCCTTTAAAACTTGGAACAAGAAAATATTAATATTTCTCAACTTAAACCTCGTTTAAACACGAATGAAGTTAAATGTAAACTAAAACGTACGTGTCATGAAGACGACGTATTTTCTAATGAGTGTCGACCGGCCTAGAGTTACGCGGGGGTGCGCGAGAGCGGATGGGGCGTAGCTAACCGATGCAATAACATAACGCGACCTGTCACTCCGGAAAAAACTAACTGAAGTTCTGCCGAAGTTCGTATTCGTTTCAAACCACATTCGGCCCATCACTAATTAGCACTTATATAATTTGTATTGTAAACAAATTACGTGTTAATTAGTCCTATATGTTTTAAATGCATATAAATAATTTTTAGATAATATTTTAATACGTTATATAATAAAATGAAATATAATAATATTATCTCACGGGAGTTAATCTCATTGCATTTCAAATTCTAAGCTAATTTAAAATATGAAGGTAATGTTTTGCTAGGATGCAGTTTTGGATTGGAATATAGTTGAAGTACTTTCGCATTTCGATATTTTAACAGTGAGTTCAATGAACTTCTATTTGTAGAAAAATAAGAATCAATGTACTTAAAAATGCAGGAGAAAGTGGAAATTTGGAGGTCATAATAAGGGATAAACTCACAGCTGATCAGAGGTTTGCAACCCTGAGCGGTAAGTTATGGGTTCTAATCCCAGTAAGTGCAAACATTAATTGGAAACATGAATGATTTTTTCCAAAATATAATCTTCCCCTAGCCCCTAACCAAAATGGTGTAACGATAAATTTATCGAAACATATTTAATAACAAAAAAAATAATTTAAAAGGTTACAGACCGCCAGACCTATTTTTTATTAAATTCGTAATATGCAAAAAGTATTTAAATATATTTTTGTACTTGCACGACGGTGTCCCATAAAATAAATTGCTGTCTTTCCAATTATCCTTAAGTCAAGTAAAATTTTATAAAATTGTTAACGTAATATTGAAAAGTACAAGTCAGATTTATGTTTTAAGTAATTTTGTTGTAAAATGTAAACCAAACATTTTCTAAAAGGTTGGTGTACTGACAAAAAGTTTTATTTTTCGTTTATGACATTCGTTACATTCTTGATATTAATTATAATATTTATATTATTATAATATTATAAGTTTAGTTCATTGCAAGGTTCGGTTCATTGCTTCAAGTAGAATATCACTTGGTCCAAGGATTGCTCAGTTAGACATTTCAACACGAAGAGTTTGTCGCCATTACTTATGCAAACGAGCATATATTATTGAGATCATCTATGTGATCACGGGCCCCACAATCTTATAACATCAGAAAAATCCCAAGAGCATTGCTGACCTTATGAAAGGTCGAATATACGTAAAGCAAGTATCAAATCAAGGGCAACGTGGTGAGAGTCCACAGTTCTACTATAAGTACAGTCAACGATTACATTTCTTTCTTGCATAATCATACAATCAATTCGGAGATTATTTCTATTGAAGTGAATAACTACTTATGAGAGGGTAAATATCTTCGTAACGTAACGCGTAACGGTGCCATTCTATATGGCTTCCTATTCTCTCACGCATACGGCAGCGGTTGCTCCCTTCTCACTCTAACCAATTGTTACTTGTATAGGATTAAATAATGATACTTATAATGTAACTATTCAAGAATTGCAATTAAGAATAAATACACAGATGTTTTAAGTTTTCTTAAGTGTTAATTCCGCCAATATTTGTCGTTAAATATACGATACGAGTTTCGCCATGTTGACTCGCCAAAATCTGGCACGAGACTCAAAATGCCTCGTGCAGAGGCGAAACACGTGTCGAATTATATAAGACAATTATTGGCGGAATTAACACTTAAGAAAAATTAAAACATTTGGACAATTATGAATTTCCGGAAAGTAACGCCTGCTTCAATAAATAAGAGAAAAACATATTTTACAATAGTTAAAAGATTTTTTATTAATAAATAACAGCATAGAACTTTATAAATTAATAACAGTAGATAGCAATTAAATGTTCAAAAATCTGTTTAAGGCATAATCATTTTTGCTCTAGTGTTGAGCAACTTAAAGCTGGCTTGCAATTTAAAGGGCAAGGGATTTCAAATTATGTTTTCGAAATAGTATTTTAGATTTCACAGCACTTTTGATAAAATCATCTTTCACTACTAGATCTTGCGCGTGTTAAAGATATTTCATATTACTATGTTATTTTTAATGCTCATTTCTGCAATATTCTGCTTGATGTTAAGACACAGTAGTCCAGTATTTTTACTAACTACGGTGCCCTTCAAACCGAAACAATTAAGTATTTGCACTCTATTTACTGCTTGGCGGTAGAAAAAGACATACTTTAAAAAAAAACGTGTGGTGTCGTGGGACACCGGATAGGAACAAAGTTCCCTATTATAAAATATTAATTTTAATGATTTACTAAACAAAAAAATGGGCAGTTTCCACTGAATTCCACTGTCCTAAATATAAAAAAGTGTGTATACTTATGTATGTACGCAAGAAGTTATACTTCTTTGTCGTAACAAAACAAATCCTTAAAATTATATATTCGTCGTGATATTCTACGTTTGTAGAAAGAATAATATTGTAAAAATCGTGAAATAAATTATTTAATATTAACAAATGCGGCTGTATTGGCTTGAAACCTTTGCCTGTAAACCTAATAATGGACTAAAAACTTTTATTTTTAGATGTCGTTGTGCGCGGCGCAATGTAATGGTCAAAGAAGTTTGTTTATCTTCAATGACCAATGTCAATAACATAAAAAAAAGGTACTGTCAACGTCATAATGTTTTGCTTTTATGTCAATGTAATTTTGCATTTATAAACCTATTTAAATACTCGTTTATTGTATTTTGGTTTGGTTTGGTCTTGTTTCAAATACTCTATATAAATTAAATAAATAATCAATGTAATTTAGAAATATGTCAAATGTTAATAATTGTTACTTGTCAATTATTTATAATTATTTTATTTAATTATTATATTATTTAATTGTATAAATAAAAAGTGTCGTTACAACTTTTGGTCTTAATTTTTTCGTCTCGCCCCCTTTCGCAACGCGCGATAAGGAACTTCGTTCCAAAATTACGAAAACCGTTGACCCTTAAGGCCATCCCAGCAACTAATTCCATACCTAAACGCTTCAAATTGTACTTATGACGATTTTGATTTTGCGGCACTTTGCGACTACGGCTGCGGTATCTAGATAATTAGTTGAAGCGCAGCGGAGACCAATTCATAATCTAAGCTATACATTTTAGATTCAAGTTTGGCTATTATTGACAAAGTTACCCCACCTCGATTGTCAAAGTTACGCAATATGTCCTGTAGTGTTAAGAATTAAGATATTAAAACAGACGCTGTCTCACGATATTTGATTGGAGATTTGAACTTACTCTTTGATCTGTTACATCAAGATATTGGCTTACTTCTAAAATTTATATTAAACTTAAACAATTGTAACTTTCATGACAACAATTTATTTATTAAGACTTACCAAATAGATACATAATTGAACATGTACGAATAATATAAACATTTATAAGTGTTACTATTTATATATCGAAATTAAAGTTTTTTAGTTTAGTAACATTGACAAGCAGGACGTTAAGCTGATGATTATTGATATTCCCTGGCCCATTACAATGCAGTGCCGCTCAGGATTCTTGAAAAAAGGAAAAATTCTGATTGCTACTCCATTTGCGCTCGTCACCTTGAGACATAAGATGTTAAGTCTAATAATTTGCCTAGTAACTTCACTAGCTACGCCACCCTTCTGATCGAAACACATTACTGATTTACGGGAGACATAGGCGCCGCAGAAATAGTACCCATAACCTAGCCGGTATCCTGTGCAAAGGAGCCTCCCACTGGTAAATGCGAGCGCAATAATGTAATTTGTTCTGATAAATTTTTGATATAAAGGAATAATAGAATAATTATTATAATATTGACACATTTTTACACAAATTTTCATATCCAAAACTAATTATGAGTGGATGCAACACAAAGTATATACTTAAACTTACATAATGTGACCAATTCTCATAATCAAGTTACTGGTGTTTAATAAAACTGCTTGGTTCGTGAAAATAATTATAGTAGGCATACAAGATTTTATGACGATACGTCATTCGAACGGTTATCTCCGTTGGCAAAGCACTGGCACGGAACGACGTGGGTTCGAGTCCCAAATCGTTCATAAAATTTTGTTTTCAAATTTTATTTGTGTATTCCTCCTAGAAGTGAGGGTCATCACTTTAAAAACATAATAAATTGTTTAGATTTACAAGATTGATATCCCAAGTCAATTTCCATGCAAATATAGGGGTTAAACTAACGGTTAGCTCAGTTGACAGAGCACTGGCACGGAACGCCAGAGGTCGTGGATTCGAATCCATCGTTCATAAAATTTTGTTTTCAAATTTAATTTGTGTATTAATCCTAGAATGAATTTAATATGACCACTTAAAATTTAATAAAACAAATCTTATAACTATATTTACAATACTACGACTACATAAAATTAAAACTATCATTACGTGGAAGCGAAGAATACTGGCAGCATTACCGCGTTGGATAGCAAGGCTGATCCGTTGACCGAAATATATTTTTAGATGTCGTTGTGCGCGGCGCAATGTAATGGTCAAAGAAGTTTGTTTATCTTCAATGACCAATGTCAATAACATAAAAAAAAGGTACTGTCAACGTCATAATGTTTTGCTTTTATGTCAATGTAATTTTGCATTTATAAACCTATTTAAATACTCGTTTATTGTATTTTGGTTTGGTTTGGTCTTGTTTCAAATACTCTATATAAATTAAATAAATAATCAATGTAATTTAGAAATATGTCAAATGTTAATAATTGTTACTTGTCAATTATTTATAATTATTTTATTTAATTATTATATTATTTAATTGTATAAATAAAAAGTGTCGTTACAACTTTTGGTCTTAATTTTTTCGTCTCGCCCCCTTTCGCAACGCGCGATAAGGAACTTCGTTCCAAAATTACGAAAACCGTTGACCCTTAAGGCCATCCCAGCAACTAATTCCATACCTAAACGCTTCAAATTGTACTTATGACGATTTTGATTTTGCGGCACTTTGCGACTACGGCTGCGGTATCTAGATAATTAGTTGAAGCGCAGCGGAGACCAATTCATAATCTAAGCTATACATTTTAGATTCAAGTTTGGCTATTATTGACAAAGTTACCCCACCTCGATTGTCAAAGTTACGCAATATGTCCTGTAGTGTTAAGAATTAAGATATTAAAACAGACGCTGTCTCACGATATTTGATTGGAGATTTGAACTTACTCTTTGATCTGTTACATCAAGATATTGGCTTACTTCTAAAATTTATATTAAACTTAAACAATTGTAACTTTCATGACAACAATTTATTTATTAAGACTTACCAAATAGATACATAATTGAACATGTACGAATAATATAAACATTTATAAGTGTTACTATTTATATATCGAAATTAAAGTTTTTTAGTTTAGTAACATTGACAAGCAGGACGTTAAGCTGATGATTATTGATATTCCCTGGCCCATTACAATGCAGTGCCGCTCAGGATTCTTGAAAAAAGGAAAAATTCTGATTGCTACTCCATTTGCGCTCGTCACCTTGAGACATAAGATGTTAAGTCTAATAATTTGCCTAGTAACTTCACTAGCTACGCCACCCTTCTGATCGAAACACATTACTGATTTACGGGAGACATAGGCGCCGCAGAAATAGTACCCATAACCTAGCCGGTATCCTGTGCAAAGGAGCCTCCCACTGGTAAATGCGAGCGCAATAATGTAATTTGTTCTGATAAATTTTTGATATAAAGGAATAATAGAATAATTATTATAATATTGACACATTTTTACACAAATTTTCATATCCAAAACTAATTATGAGTGGATGCAACACAAAGTATATACTTAAACTTACATAATGTGACCAATTCTCATAATCAAGTTACTGGTGTTTAATAAAACTGCTTGGTTCGTGAAAATAATTATAGTAGGCATACAAGATTTTATGACGATACGTCATTCGAACGGTTATCTCCGTTGGCAAAGCACTGGCACGGAACGACGTGGGTTCGAGTCCCAAATCGTTCATAAAATTTTGTTTTCAAATTTTATTTGTGTATTCCTCCTAGAAGTGAGGGTCATCACTTTAAAAACATAATAAATTGTTTAGATTTACAAGATTGATATCCCAAGTCAATTTCCATGCAAATATAGGGGTTAAACTAACGGTTAGCTCAGTTGACAGAGCACTGGCACGGAACGCCAGAGGTCGTGGATTCGAATCCATCGTTCATAAAATTTTGTTTTCAAATTTAATTTGTGTATTAATCCTAGAATGAATTTAATATGACCACTTAAAATTTAATAAAACAAATCTTATAACTATATTTACAATACTACGACTACATAAAATTAAAACTATCATTACGTGGAAGCGAAGAATACTGGCAGCATTACCGCGTTGGATAGCAAGGCTGATCCGTTGACCGAAATAGCTGCCAGCGCTTGGGTTTCCAGTAGCCTTATTGAGGCGCGAAGATAGTATTTTGAACATTCTCCGCGCCTCTGGGCCCCACTGGCCAAGTGTCTCGACACCAAACGGCACAAAGATGTATGACTCACTGAGACCAACATATTTGCGACGCTTGCTGTCTTCGGCAGTCGAAGCAGCAGCCCCAGCACCAATCCTAGAATTGAGGGTTATCACTTTTAAAAACATGACAAATTGTAATAATAACATAAACATCCATGGCTCAGACACAAGGTCGTTATACCTACCTTAATAATTTTGCTTTAATTTAATAGTAGGACACCATTCGTTTTGATACCTTTGAAAGATTATCACGTCGATAATAATTATTGGCGTGAAATAATTCAAGGGATAGTATTAATCAAGCCAAGGACAGATTTTGAATATTAAATTGCGCTCTTTACATAAATGAATTTGAGATTGTACTCATAGTATAAAATATAATCAATTTTGATTAGTGGCCAGACATATTAGGGGTTAAAATATAAAAGTTAACATATTAATTTAATCAAAATAATTAAAATAATTACCATTATTATCTAAACATTGCTGCCATATATATATATAGGAAGGTCATTTAAGCCTTTGCGATAGAACTGTGGTGATCTAGATTCGACAAACTGTGTTGTACTTTGTACTGACTCCTGAGAAGAAATCTTTATCAGTTCCTGTAGAGTTAAAACGGTTTCTCGTGCGATAATGGTGAAGATCGATTGATAAGTCGGACCTATTTCACTGCTAGTTTTGCTATCTTAGTTCGAAGTTCGGCAGAGTAGACACCTGCCGTTATTGCTTGACCAGATCGGAGAAAGCTATAGTGAATAACACGATGCTGAGACCACGAAACAGTTACCATTACATTTTTATTGATAAGCTTTGCTTTAGGACACTGTTGCGACGTTTGACCTGGGGTCAGTCATTGCATTTTTTCTTACGGTTATCGTGAAGAATCCACTTTTTATCGCATGTCACAATTCGATCCAATATTCCTTCATTTCTGTATCGATTCAACAAGGCACCCATGTTTCATATATTTTTATTTTATTGATTTGACGTAAATGAGTTATAATATTGTGGGTAAGGTAATGGTTTAACCATGCCGCTACTTCCTGGGTAGTCTGGATCGGATCGGCTTCCACCATCTCTGACAATTTATTGTTATTCACCTGTGTGCGCTTCTACGTGGTTCGTTCTTCAAATTAAAGTTTCCATCACGAAAGCGTTATACCAAAATCACACGGTGCGTTCATTAGCTGTCCCTTCACCAAACGCAACATGGAAATTGCGAGCTGTTTCTGCCTCTACAGTTCCGCGTCCGAACTCGTATTCAAAAATCACTCGAATGTTCGAAGTATCCATCTTTCTTGTCTAAGCTGAATAAAAAAAACAACTGATAGTCGATAATCGAATGTTGCACATTTTTTGAAAAAAGAAACTACATAGGTACTATGTGAAAAAAGTTTCACTCAAAAAACTTAGACCGTGAAGGTTCTATGTTAATTCAAAGTACCTATTAAAATAAAACGGCAATATCATACTTTGACCCCTATTACTTCCACGACTGCTATAAGATTTTGAATATCGCTGGCAATTCACGGCAATCGCTACAAAGACAACTAACTATTCTTATGAAAGTTATTAATTTATTTTTTAGTTATCGTGATGAAACCGTGTTTATCTTCTGTGATGAAAGTACGAAATATACAACTATGTACTTAATATATTAAATAATCGGATGCCGTAAAAAAATAATTTTCAATATAAACAATGGCTATCGAATCATTAATCGCGACCTTCAGTGTTCCATTAGATCCAAATTATTCATTTTAACGGTCGTTCAAGTGAAAGTTGTACGTGACACGGGTATCAATAGGCGAACTTGCGGTGAACAAAACGTAGAAAGCGGTTCGACAAATCATTGGGATTAATTTTGAGGTTCCAATATACACATTCATGCCTCAAAGGTTTTCCAGTTACGTACCGTGGCAGTGGGTTTTAAATAATTGTATTTGCTAATTCGAATAAGATAATCCCAGTAATATTATTGAAGTGAAACTTCTTAAGAATCGTTGTGAGTTGAAAGTCAAGGAAACGAAAAAGTGAGACGATAGAGACACAAACAGGTAAATGTATATTAGGATTCAGCCGGCGAGAGAATGAGATAGAATACATTATACGTTCTCGGTCTCAAAAAATGATTTAAAGCGACATTAAAAAGAGACAGACACATAAATTCATAAGATTTAACGAGGGAGAAAATGAGATAGGTTACATTATACTGTGTTTCGATACCAAGCAATCATCGTTGAAGAAGAGATTGTCTTATGTATGACTCGAGTATACCTCAATATATTCTGACGTCATGCGCACGACTTCACAGACACCAGGAGTACATAAAATATGGTAGCGGTGTTAGTAAAGTCTTTCATTGCGGTTGAAATCATGTGTCATCCTAGCAACGTGTACCAACATATTATGCAGTTTAAAGGTGTAATGTAAATTTTTCATCGGCTACAGCGATTCCATTGATTGAGTTTTTGGATGCCAAATTTATGAAAATGTGCAGCAGTCACACTGTATCAACAACAAGATCAAAAGTTATAGCTTTTTAAGATATAATTACAATAATACTTCTTCTACACCCCACGCTTTTATAACAATAAAATATATTTTTTTAACACTATTTTCTATTTAAATTTTTTTTTTTCTATTTTTTAAGTAGAATTTTATATCAAGCGTGCTTTTTAGTTGTTTTAAACTATAATTTATTTTTCATTTTTGAGTTAAATTTTCTATAAAAGCGTATATATAAAACTATTAAGTACTTTAACAGCAATTCCTGCCTTATCGACTATAGATAAAAATTAAGTATATAAATTGGCAAAAATCTTAATTTGCAAATTGAATAATGGAATAATCTTATTAGTGTATTGTCATCGGTCCTCGATAAATCTACAAAGTTTGAATGAAATTTGGCCGTTGGCGTCTAAAGGAGTCAGTTACATACAAACATACAAGTGAAGCTAATATAAAGCGTATAAAAACAGTAATTGACACAGTATTCCAAAGATAATATATGGACCATATTAAGACTTTGGTCGTATTTAATTCATACTTTAATTACCATATAATCTTGTATCATTTATCGAAAATGTAAGCTTTGAGTTTGAATATCAGCATCCCCGGCATCATTCAACAGCGTTCAGGGGTAGTTTCCGATACAGTGCTACTAAGTGCTGTAATAATTTACCGCCACCTTTAAGACTATTAAAAAATGTCCAAAATTTTAGATTGAAATATAAAAAAAACTATTTTAGAATCATTATATATTAATTATCCTTGATGTGCAATGTATCTTATAAATTAACACAATTCTGTATTTTTATCATTATTTAATGTTCACCAATATATTTATATCTCATTTATAGTACCTAATGCCTTTATTATATTATATACAGTTACGTATAGTTTATAGAACGATTTAATATTTATTATTATTACAATTATTTACTTATTTTTATTTCATTACACTACTTACTTTGATACCTACGCAAATTAATTTGCAATGGGAAGACTAAAGGAACTTTCTACTTCAAATGTCACGAGGGGCTGCTGAAAACCAGTGTTGTGTTGGTGTCTTCTGCACTCACACAACAATATACTGAGTCAGCTCCTTTTAGCAGGGAATCACGCTCATACTGTTTATTTATTTATTATTAATTGCACTAAAAAGTTTAAAAATAATTGCGTATTTTTATACAATCTACTGAATTAATCAAATTCTAGTTAGGATTATTTTTTTTTTTGAATCGGTGTCCTTCCGCGGCGACCCACTCTCGCCTCTCGCCACCTCACGACTCAAGCACACCTTTTTTTTTATAGAATAGGAGGACAAACGAGCGTACGGGCCACCTGTTGTTAAGTGATTACCGCCACCCACAATCTCTTGCAACACCAGAGGAATCACAGGAGCGTTGCCGGCCTTTAAGGAAGGTGTACGCGCTTTTTTTGAAGGTACCCATGTCGTATCGTCCCGGAAACACCGCACAAGGAAGTTCATTCCACAGCTTAGTAGTGCGTGGAAGAAAGCTTCTTGTAAACCGCACTATGGAGAACCGCCCCACATCCAGATGGTGGGGATGATATTCTTACTTGTGGCGTGTCGTGCGAAGGTGGAATTAGGCGGCAGGAATCAGGTTAAACAGCTCTTCGGAACACTCCCCGTGATAAATGCGGTAGGAGACACACAATGAAGCGACGTCTCTACGCAACTCCAAGTGATCCAGCCGTTCACAGAGCACTGGGTCCCCGATAATTCGAGCTGCTCTGCTTTGCATGCGGTCAAATGGATCGAGCTGATACTGGGGTGCGCCAGACCAGAGATGTCAGCAATGCTCCATGTGTGGCCGGACCTGCGCTTTGTACAGCGCTAGAATGTGGGCCGGCTTGAAGTATTGCCGTGCTCTATTAATGACGCCCACTTTCTTTGAAGCCAATTTAGCTTTGCTCTTCAGATGGCCGCGGCAATCGCTCGAGATTTCGAGACCCAGTATTCCGATACTAGGCGAGGCTTTTAGGGAGGTGTTGTCGAAGAGCGGTGATACGACAAATGACAAATTTTTAGTGGTAAACGCGCAAACTTGAGTCTTCTGGGGGTTAAATTATAAAGTTATATTATAAACATCTCACCTATAACTATGTATGTAGTTACAATCATGGATGACACCGACTCCAAAAAGAAGATACAAGAAACTCAACGGCGACTCTTTTCAATCAAATTTTACAATGGCCATAATATGCTTAACAAATTTGTTTGTAAGGCATCCAATATACGAGTCGTGTTTAAATAATATAAATTATTTCAGATCTTAAGTTTAAACTTTCCAGAATATGTAGTATACTTTTCAAACATTTATTTAAAAAGGTGAAATAAAATTTCCTCCGTTACATTCTTTAACTATTTCGTTTCTTATAAAGTTATTCAACCCCGCACAATATACGTATTTGAATGAATTTAAATTGGAATTCCTAAGCATCTGTCAGTCAGTTATTAAAGTGATAACTTCTTTAAAGTTAGTGAAGTTAATATTTAAGATATTCGACCGGACGGTGCTTTATTACATCCGATTGGAGTTTTACACTCACCCGCTGATAATAATAATCTTAAGATATTGGCAAAGTTGTTAAATTTATATTAAACTTGCAAAGCTGTAAGCTTTTACGATAATATTTATTTAGTTGTTTTTCATTCAAGTTATAAACATCATTTGTTAGAATTATTGAAATTGTTACTTTTAAAAGTAAAACTATAATTCGACATATTTTTGTTTTTTCTAAAATAAATAAATAATTTCTATCCTTTAAGGATAAAAATGTTAATATTGTTATCAATAAATGTTAACATTATTGACAAAAATGAACAATTATTGTTGAATTATACAGAATTGTATCCTGTGATAATGTGATTTAATTAACAAAATGTACAAGGCTGGGTAGCATCATGTTAGCAGTTATAGTTAAAGTTTAAATCAAATTTAATGTAAACAGTAACGCTGACCTAGAAATAGGCTGTGTAATGAGTTGCTCGAATATTTATTTGATACTTTTGATAGGTCGCAATTTAGATATTTAGAGCCTATTTCTGCCGTGACGCAGTAATGTGTGAAACATTATTGTGTTTCGGTCTGAAGGGCGCCTTAGCTATTGAAATTACTGGGCAAATTAGACTTAACATCTTATGTCTCAAGGTGACGAGCGCAATTGTAGTGCCGCTAAGAATTTTTAGGTTTTTCAAGGATTCTGAGCGGCACTGCATTGTAAGGGTAGGGCGTATCAATTACCGACAGCTGAACGTTCTGCTAGTCTCATACCTTATTTTCATAAAAAAATACTGTTTTAAGTAAAATTTAAAGTTAACTGAGTTTGAGTTACTAGAATATTTATTGGAAACTTTTGACAGGCCGCAATTTAGCTATTTAACATTAACAATAAAAAAACCTATTGCTTTAACGGGCGAAAATTGGACGGTTACTGTTAACTGTGAGAGTTATGACGTCATCTAACAATTGTCAAATGGTGAAACATATTTTGCTTACCCGGCACTTTAACATAATATTGTTTGATATTGCTAATGTTAGTCAGTGCAACCCAGCCCTTAGTTTGAGGTTTCGACTTTCGTGTTGACTTCCATCAAATGTGTCACAGAAAGTTACACTGCTTGACACGTTACCACGATCTATATGAGCGTAATAGAGGTGCTTTTTTGAGCGTAATCTCTTCATATACATATCATTATTAGCAACAAACGTTACAATTGTATTAGTAGAAACACTTCACAAACCCTTATGATTACGCAATAAGAATGTGGTGTTCCCGGCATACGCGTGAGACACAACCACCTCGCTCGATAGTTCTTCCCTGACTGTCTGGCGTCTGCTCAGCGCTCGCACCGCACGCCGATTGCAATTTACACCCGAGATAAGATAAAAACCGAATCAAATTCGGACCCGATTCTTATGCTCAACGTTCCTAATTACAACATTTACAATATTTTTATAAGAAAATAAAGTAAAATATCATTAAACATAAAAACAATAATAAATATATAATATTTTTATTTATGATTGATATAATATTTAATAAAACAGGAATAATTTAAAATAAAATTAACATATTTCACAAAACAAAATGCACTTGATTCACTCAGTTGTAACCGAGCTATAATTGCCATCTGCTACTTTTTAAAATATCATTACATTAAATATTACATTTAAATAAAAACTTTAAAATTTAAACTTTTTAATAAATAGTAGGTATAGTAAAAACATAAGATAGTTTACAATTTCAATACGTATAATTTTGCTAGTCTCCTTATTTACCTTTAACAATATACTTTTGCTTCATTTTTATTTACTTATATTACAACTACAATTGATAAAGACCATATTATTAAGTCAATCTTTATTGCTCACTAGTTGACCCGACAGACGTTGTTCTGTATATAATAAATAAAATAATGTTTTTATATGAATTTGTGAATAATATATCATAACATCAAAAATTACTTCGTAAAATATGCACCCTGCTGTCGTAATGAAATTATTTCACAGCAGAACTGTCAAACCGTGCGTCAATAAATTCTCTCATAGAAATTATGAATGGACATCAAAGGAAAAACAAATTTGTTGTTTTTATTTAATTTATCAGCATTTTCCTTTTTATTCACCTTTTCATCCTTCTCTGGACTTCCACAAATAATTCAAGACCAAAATTAGCCAAATCGGTCGGCTGGACCTCTCGAGTTTTAGCGAGACTAACGAACAGCAATTCATTTATATATATATATAGATTGCTCATGTAGCCATATAAAACCATTGCATATAAATAAACTCATATTATAACATTAAATATAGTGTGTAGATATTAAAAACAAACTTCAATATGAGAATTTAAATAAAGAAGTTAAAAAAATTGAAACATTCTCTTCAATGTTGACTTTTAGTGAAATTTCTTTGTTTTTGTATTTATGTAGATGTAATATAAAATAATCATAAATTTTAATCAAGTGAACATTTTCACGACACGTAAGGGGACCAAAGAATTTCCATAGCATTGATAAAGAAACTCATAACTGGTCATTCATTACGGAAATGACATTTATGGCGTAATATTCATTTCAACCTTCGTACCAGTAGCTACTGCACGCATGTCAAGAATTTGATTACTTGTAAAAATGGCATATTATTAAAAGCCAGGACTGTTGCTATTATGTACATTACTATGTTTTTAACTCAACGACAAGTACAATATAGAAAATGTGAATTTGTAATTTTAAAGTTTAGAAATATCTTGATTTCCGCCGCCATATATGGCGGTATAAAGTAAAGGTAAAGTATACTTTATACTATTGTAATAAAAACTATCCAAATAATTTCTTGGACTCGTACGGAAGTTATACACGTAATTAAATAAGCCAAAATACTATTTTTGTTCAATATAAACTGCAGTTTAATTTGACTTACTTAAGATTTTGCATAACAGAACGTTTTTTTCAATAACATAGTTTATATTTTTGTAAGTCGCCAGCACGTGGGGTTACGAAAATTTATTGAGTTTGCCGATTTTTTGTAGAAATTCATAATATGTAGTATTAATATTATGAGTTATTCTTGGGTGTTAATTCCGGTAAGTTTTGTATACGATACGTGTTTCGCTTCTACACGAGGCATCTTCAGGAGATGTTGTATCGCCAAATTCTGCAATAAAACTACCTTTTTAATAAAGTTAATAAAGTAATATGTACTATAGTAAGTACCTCTTACCTATTTTCTGACATCCTAATCCTGCTCGTAGTAACTCAAGAATGGCTCACCAAATAATTTCCTAATTTAATATGAAAAAGCAATACTGTGGTATTACGAACCAATTGCTATTGGTTGCAATTTCCCGATGCAATTGTGTAATAAAAAACCTTTGTCAGGTGTGGGTATCTAACCCATGCTTCCTCTTAGAAACTAGAGCTTACATCTGGCGCATTCAATAACTCGGCCAACCTGTCTTGAAAGCGGTAGTTGAAATTATTATTCAACTTCACCCCTATTCTGCGGTCGGCTGTAATGATGCGATAGATGTTTTTTCATGACAGTAAGGGCCGAGACGAGCAGGACGTTCAGCTGATAGTAATTGATACGTCTATGTTAAAACGGTTTCTTGACCCATGATTCTTTGTTTCAGTTTTTTTTATGAAAATACGGAATGAGACGAGTAGGACATTCAGCTGATGGTAATTGATACGCCCTGTCCATTACAATGCAGCACTTCCCAGGATTCTTGAAAAGCCCAAAAATTCTGAGCGAGACTACAATTGCACTCGCCACATGAGATGTTAAGTCTTATTTGCCCAGTAATTTCACTAGCAACGACGCACTTTAGACCGAAACACAATAATGTATACACGTAACTGTAGTTTCACGGCAGAAAAATGCGCCGTAGTGGTACCCATAATCTAGCCGGCATCCTGTGCAACGGATCGCCTCCCACTGGTAATAATATAATAACATAGATCGTGGAAGTATTCCTAATATACATTCTTAAACATACATTAGCATACATTAATAGTAGCAACATCACCTTCACTCGACTAGCTCCAACGATGTGCAATGAATTAGCAAGTGAATGTTAATATTGTGAGACATGCTTTGAATGTGCATCTGAGTACATTAACATAATGTCTATATTCTGACAGTTAAGATAATCTTAATAACTTGCATGTGACAAACTTTCAACTCAGCATTGCTAGTTGAAAACTACCGTATATTTGTGCCCTACTACGTCTAGAAGCTTTATGTGTTCTACTTTTAGTTGTATTTTTCGAAGTTATACTTCCATACATATTATATTTATACATCCATTATTAAGATAGGTAAAGGGTTCAAGCCCATACAGCCATATTCATTATTGAATAATAATATAATTAACTGTCAAAGCCATCTTTGCAAGATGTTTACAAAATTGTTATTTCTGAAAACGAAGAATGGCGCGAGGAAATAAACATTTTAATGATTTTTGCTTGGCTAGGCCAAAGAAGTATAACTTCTTGTGAGCATACATAAGTACACACACACTTTTTTATATAAGAGGGGGCAAACGAGTTAGAGGCTAACGTGATGAAAGGTTGTTAAAAGGCAACTGCCCATGGACATTAGCAACACCAGAGGTCAAAAGATGGGTTTCGGCCTAAAAATTGGGAGTTTTAAGCTTGAAGGTCCCACAGTCGTATCGGTTTGGGAAATCTATTACCGGTAATTAATTCCAGAAACTGGCCTAATAATGTGCAATAAAAATGAAGATACAAAATACTTTATTTACACATAAGTCAGCTTCACCATAATATAATGTATTATTACAAAAAGTTCAATCTAACGAAATGAATAATTTTATGAAACATTTTATAATCTTTAGAGATATTGCCTTCGAAATTTAAGCGGATTGTATCTTCAACGTTGAGTGATTTTCACACCCTGTGTGTGGCTTACATTTATAACATTATTAGAACATGAAATTTATTCAAATAAAACAAATCTTATAACTTTATTTACAATACTATGACTAAAACTATGACATAAAATTAAAACTATCATTACGTGGAAGCGTACCTAGAATACTGGCAGCATTTCCGCGTTGGATAGCTAGGCTGATCCGTTGACTGAAATAGCTGCCAGCGTTTGGGTTTCGAGTAGCCTTATTGAGGCGCGAAGATAGTATTTTGAACATTCTCCTCGCTTCTGGGCCCCACGGGCCAAGTGTCAAGACTTATTAGAACTGGATCAGATTTTAATAAAATATATACGTTTTGAAATTAAACAAGGTAATTTACTATCTCATTTTTAAAATTGAATTTATAGCGAAATTCCCGCATGGCACCGTCTATAAGGCGCTTTACATCTTGGACATTCATAAATCGAGTGGGCCCAATGGCATTCCCCCTATTGTGCTACGGAACTGGCGCCGGTCCTTACCTGTCTTTTCCGGCTCACTTATTCATCAGGCGTAGTCCCGAAATTATGGAAAGCCGCTTTAGTGTAACCGTCCCTAAAAAAGGTGTATGCTCGGATCCGTCCAACTGCCGCCCCATTGCCATTTTCTCCAAAGTAATGGAGTCGATTATCAACCGCCAGCTCTTGGGATACCTAGAGGAGCAACTTATCAGCGACTGCCAGTACGGTTTCCGTCAGGGTCGCCTAGCTTTTTGGCCGATCGGAGCATCAAGGTTGTTAGCAAAGGTGCATGCTCCGACTTAAAAGCCATAAACGCTGGCTGCTTGCTATCACCTACACTGTTTCTTTTGCATATCAATGATATTCTGCAAATCAGTAGTATTCACTATAGACGACTGCACAGGGACTTAACATGCCCCGGGATAGTGTCGACAAGAACCGGAACAAACTTGTGTCTGAAATCAAAACTATACTTTGCAAAGTCTCGGAATGGGGCCAACAAAATTTAGTTCAATTCAACCCCAAGAAGACACAAGTTTGTGCGCTTACCGGTAAGTCCCCTTTATCGTATCCCCTCGATTCGAGATCACTCCTCTAACTGCCATAGCCCGCACGACGTTCAGTTTCGTATTCACTTGAAAGAGGAGGCCAAATTAGCCTCTTAAAAGCTTGATGTACTGAGTAAGACGAAACAGTAAATTTCTATCTAAACCGCCTGCAACTATATAAGGCGCAAATTCGGCTTCACATGGAGTACTGTTCTCACCTCTGAAGAAAAACAAGAAAGTTGGAGGAGATATCTAATTCAACTTTATTTTTGGCTATGTTTGTTGGTGTCATACCTCAGCCGTTTATGGATATAAACGGCTATCATGGTTTATGGACTTAGAAAATCGCGGATAATCTCTCGAATTTGTCCACTAAAAAAATTGATTGATTGATGTTTTTTCAGCAACAACACAAGCATTTTTATTAAAATTCCTCTAGGGTTGCAAGAGATTGTGGGCGGCGGTGATCACTTAACAACAGGTGACCCGTACGCTCGTTTGTCCTCCTATTCCATAAAAAAAATGATTTGAGTTTTCTTTAGTGTTAATTCCGCTCTTGGCACGAGACTGAAGTGAGTCTCGTGCCAGATTTTGGCGAGACAACACGTCCTGAAGATGCCTCGTGTAGAGGCAAAACACGTGTCGAATTGTTTAAAGACAAATATTAGCGGAATTAACACTAAAGAAAACTCAAATCACTTGGATAATTATGGATATCCGCGAAGTACTAATACAGAAAGGCAATGTATAAATTTTCAACCATTTTAATACAGAAAGGCTCATTTGACAAAATTGATCGAATGATTTCGACCACAACTGACATTTAGTGATTATATTTTAAATGCTAGGTCACAATACATTTATAATAGCATAGTAGCATAACTCAATGGTCTATTTTAAATTTATACCAATGTATGCGTGGAGAGCTAGGGTTAGTACATACAAAAAGATTGACGATACGGACGGCGCGGCGCAGCTAACTTAACTCGTGTGTATATGTGCGTGCGTCGATTCGGGCGCTCTAGTATTAGGTAAAAGTACTGTTCTATTACTGTATTGTGCCTAGGTTTACTTTTCTTTTTATAAAACTGCATCTTTAAAATTGTGATAATTGTAGTACTCGGTTATATAGTTACAAAGCTAGTGCGGTAGTATGTCATCAATAGGATTGGCAGCAAATTGAATCGTGTTTGCCATTCGTAATTAAGGGCTTGATGAGATCGGCTAAACTAGTTTCGCAAATCAAAGCTGCGTAAAGATCGAAAGATTTCTTTGTATTATTTTTGCGAATACCGTTGAAATAACTACGGTTCACATACATACCAGTAGTATGTTATTATATTTTGATAAAAAGCTTATGTAGAAATCGTTTTTGGTATTTAAAACATTTTGGTTAATAAAGTTCTAAAGTATAGCGCACTATAAATGTATCTGCCGCATTTCCTATGACTGTCTTTTGAATAAAAATAACCCTTGAGCTTGAGACCCCAATTTTATCTCATATTCATAAAGTATGGAGAGCAGTTTTTTCGGTTATATTGCAAAAATTACAGAACTGATTAGAATAATTATCCATAGCTATAAGATGCAGCGTGCTTAGAGAAGGTTTTGGTATATAATTTATGTTGATTACGTATCCAGAACCTATATTTTATGACTTAGAAATACCTATATATTCGGAATACAAATAATTCAGCAAATGACTTTTTATTCGAAAAGTGCAGTGACGAAGTAAAGGTGACATTGTTTAGAGCATATTGTTTATGTTTCTATACATGTCATCTTTGGGTCATGTTTACCAGGCGTGCTGTCAGCAACATCAGGATGCAATACAATGACGCGTATCGTATCGTGATGAAGTTGCCATGTTACTGCAGCGCGTCGGACATGTTCGCTAAGGCCTGAGTACTGGACTTCTTCGCGATCATAAGATCACAAACAGCTACTTTTTGGAATCGTCTCCGTATTAACAAGATTCTCAGTACATTGGCTGAGAATTTGAACTGTTCCATTTTCAGGCACTGGCACTCAGTGCACCGGGAGGCGAACAAACAATAGCCTTGATACCATAGGTGCCAAGCATGCATGACGAGTGACGACGAAATATTAAATATGATAAGCTATTTTTTTAATTTCTATTTTTTTTTAATTTTTAATTTAATAACGTTGTAATGGGTTTATACCTTTTAATAAAGTACTACTATTATTATTATATATGACAATTCATACAATGAGTGGGCACGGGGTACTTAATTTATATGGAGAAACATCGTTGTCGGGTCAGCACTTGTACGATATACCTATGTCATCACAGGTTAAAAGGCATTTATTTTCTCAAAATTGATTCCTTTAGAATTCTTTTTGATGTCATTCCTAATACATTAGAAACTACTACCGCTTCGGAAACAAATGGCTATATGAGAGAGAAGAAACTCTCCGAGCATTTTTTTGCGCTCTTTTTAATTTAAATAAACAATATTGTACTGACATTGCTATTGCTATAAAATAATCATAATCAAGTCCCAGGCTGTCGGATCACTTAGATATGCAGCTGTGGAGTAGTAGGATTTACGACAGAGCCATTTTTAATAAAACATTTAAAATAATGCCTAAACAGTGGCTGGGACTTTATTATAAAAGTGTAAACATTTACCCTTAAAGCTAATATGTATCTTATGTATGTCTGCAATGCTCATTGTATTGCCACCACACTTGTTAAACATCATGACGTTGGGAGCATAATAAAAAACAAAATAACAAAAGGAAAGTATTAAAATAAATCTTATATTTTCTTTATTTTATCGTGATAATTATTGGAGAAGTCCTCATTTATTCCCCTATACCGATAATATAAATCACAGCCCTTTTCTCAATCTCAATAATAGACTTCTTACAAATCCACGAATACGCAAAAGGCGCTTATTTTGGTATTTTCTATTATTCGTCACAATCTTATTCTTCTTTGCTTTTATTGTAGTTTTCAGTAGTTTTACAATTTTTATCGTCGATATATTTATGATAAAATAGATTTTGCTAATACCATTTATACAGTCACAGTTAATTGTAATTATGCGAAAATTGAACAACATAATTATAAAATAAACTAACAACCAAATTGAAATATATTTTGTTAAAGGCAAAATTAAGTAAGAGTTTTTATATTTGCACTATTGACTAACTGAATCATATAATTCTATTACGAAAGTATTAAAAGTGTAATTGTAAGAATTAATAGTAAATTAGGATTAATAAACACACATATGCACATAAGTGAATTTTCTAGAAACTGTCATAACCATAATGTTAATACCGGGAACAGATATAAATCTATTATACCTCCAAGTCGGTTAGGTTTGTAAATCTTTTGTGGGGCGTTGTATATGCTTTTACAGCAAGATCCAAGAAAATTTTAAAGAATTCTTAAAAGGCGTTGATGTGATTAAGGTTACTATAACATAAATGACTTTCTCAATGATACCACATATTGCAAATGGATTTTCCAATTATTAATTTGATTGTTTAGTAAATTTATTTAAAAAAAAAAACACAAAGAAGAAGCCCTCTAAGATTCTTGCGCCAGTTCTTACTTCTTTTTATTCTTTTTCGAATGAGTGCTAGTTCTGACTTTCAATAGATAATTTCTAATCCAATTTTGAGTAAAAATATTTGAAATTTGAATCGGATTGGCGGACGTGAAACAATGAGTAATTAAAGAGTAATTCAATAACTATTAAAATTCTTCCACGGCCTGCAACTATTCCAGACAAAATAATACATTTCATCGGTTAGTCTCTTTTTAACGTAATTGCTATTTCCTTATGAGTGAGTGAGACAGTATGAGATTCTTAATGTATTCGTATTGCCATCATTTGCATATCATTACCACCGTTATCAGTAGGAGGCTCCTTTGCACAGGATGCCGGCGAGATTATGGGTACCACAACGGCGCCTATTTCTGCCGTGAAGCAGTTATGTATAAACATTACTGTGTTTCGGTCTGAATGACGCCGTAGCTAGTGAAATTACTGCGCAAATGAGACTTAGCATCTTATATATCAAGAACACGAGCGCAATTGTATTTTTTTGGGTATTTCATGAATTCTGAGCGGCATTGCCTTATAATAGGCAGGGTGTATCAATTACCATCAGCTGAAAGTTCTGCTCTTCTCGTCTTTTATTCTCATAAAAAGAATAAACCATTGTTGCAAAGGTCCCTTTATATCCGAAGCATTGCAAGCGAGCAAAATATCGGCATATCTATCTCGTCATTAATTATCGATTGATGGTGTAAATCATTTTACCGTTTTACCGTTTTGTTATTCGGTCCTTTTGCTACAGTGGCCATGAATGTAAAATTTGGTTTTTCTTCATAAGTGCATTCTTTACGATACTAACGTCAAATTTACATGTGAAATCATTCATGTATACCACGGTTTCTAGGAGTTACGTAAGTTTATAAGGGTCTTCTTTGTCATAAATAATGATTGATGGTGATTTTGGGCCTCTTTTAGGTATCAGTCATAGTTCATCAGTCCTCAGTCCGTTGAATTAACTGACCTGTATAAATACTGACCTGTCCAATATCAGGCTGTTCTATATGTTTAACAGCAATTTTTTTGTGCCTATTTGAAGCGCCACTCGCGAGCGTCCAGTGAACTAATTTTGACGTATAATGCAAATGGCTCCGAAACATGCAATACTCTGAAGTTTTTATAAATTTTGAATTAATTTCGTTCGTTTTCCGTGCTATTTATACTTCAAGAATCAACGTGATTAAAGTACAGATTTTTTTTTGTAAATAGTTTCCCACCATCTATCGTTGTTTGTTAAGGTTGTCATCACTAGTTTTAGTACCGCAGACTTTCGCTACATGGCCAACAGCGCCAAAATGGCGAATATCAAACAGTCCACTGGTATATAATAGAGGTCAGTGGTTGAATTTGTTCTTAACTACCATTTTCTCAGGTGACGGACACTTGTTTTCTATTGGCACCTCTTAAAGTTGATACTCTCTGCCAAGTTGTAGGAATCAAATGTTATTGATCGATTGATTAAAAATAGGGTATATAGAATAACGTGCAGAGCAAAGTGGAGGGCACCAGAGGGCGAGGAAGGGACCAAATCAAGTCTGCTCTGGGCTGTCCATTGAACGAGTGTACTAGACTGTCGGCCAGCAGGGAAAAGTGGCAAGTGTTCGTGGGGCGAATCACATCTGCCCCAAAAGACAACACTTCGTGATGACCACGACCACTCTGCCAAGAATGTAACGAAGAAGAAGATGAGTATAGAACAAGAAAGCGTTGTTTACATTTGATGGTAAGAGGTGAGTGATCGTCACGCCATAGCCATGTTTTTAGGGTTCCGTAGCCAAATGGGAAAAAACGGAATCTTTATGGATTTATCACGTCTGTCTGTATGTCACAGCCACTCTTTTTTTCGAATAAGAACAACACTGTGGAAACTTGGTAAGTAGATATGTTCTGTGAGCTGCATTAAGATTTTCACACAAAAATAGAAAAAAAAAACAATTAATTATGGGGACTCCCCATACTGATAGATATAAACATAGAACTGATACTAAAACAAAATTATTCATCAAACCCATACGTATGGAATAGCTATGGATAGGTCTTCAAAAATGATAATGAAGTTTCTAACATCATTTTTTTTCTTAATTGAATAGTTTGTGCGAGAGACACTTTCAAAGTGGTAAAATGTCCCCCCCTCCCCCTTTAACTTCTAAAATAAGAGAATGATAAAACTAGAAATTATATGATGTACATTAACAAGTTTAAACGTGATCTAGTAATTAGTTTATTTAATACGACATAAATCGTAATCCGCAATTTACCTTTCATCTCAAATATACAATTAAAACACTTAATTTTATAAAGATAAGAACTTTTATATTATGTTACTTGCTCCTACGGAACCCTTCATGGGCGAGTCTGACTCGCACTTGGCCGCTTTATTTATCTGTAAACATCGCGGAAATTAGATCATTTCACAGTATGATTCTAAGTCGAAGCAAGTGCCTCTCAAACCTCATTTCATATACAAGAGGTGGTAAAATACGGTCAAAGATAGCAAGAGGCTCGTGTGATGTAGATTATCAACATCGTAATTTAATACACAAATAAAATTTGAAAACAAAATTTTATGAACGATGCGGGACTTGAACTCACTACCTCTGGCGTTCCGTGTCAGTGCTCTGCCAACTGAGGTTACCGTTCGAGTACCGCATCGTTCATAAAATTTTGTTTTCAAATTTTCTAATCCCAGAAGTGAGGGTTATCACTTTAAAAAAATAACAAATTATTATACTTTATTTTGTGCCCAGTGGTACATTGCCACACTCTGAAACACATGATCAGGTTATACAGTGCCTAGGAACAACTATTTATCTACCGGAGAACATAAAATTTAGTTATTAATCCTGATCTTATTACAGTATTTGATTGAAGATTTGAACTTAAGACATTAATCGTTCCGAACAAATAACTTTCTAAGATATTAGTAAAGTTATAACAAGATTTCCCTAAAGTTAGAAAGGAAACGGTTTAAGAGATTAAGTAAAAATTAACTATTTTAAAGATTTTATTGGAATACAATTTTACGTTTTTTTAATATTCAAGAAAAAAATAGAATACGAGCATACACGATAGCATCTTAGCAGTGGGAGGCACCTTTGCACAGGAAGCCGGCTAGGTTATGGGTACCACAACGGCGCCTATTTCTGCCGTGAAGCACTAATGTGTAAGCATTACTGTGTTTCGGTCTGAAGTGCGTCTAGCTAGTGAAATTACTGGGCAAATGAGACTTAACATCTTATGTCTCAAGGTGACGAGCGCAGTTGTAATGCCGCTCAGAATTTTTGGGGTTTTTCTGGGCAGGGCGTTTTAATTAGCCATCAGTCCATAAGTCCTAAACTAGCTAGCAGATCCCGGGCTGACGGTAGAGTAGGGTTCATCAATTCACTGTCTATATTAATACAGACCAACATTCTCATTTATCTTTGATTTCGCGCCAGAAAATGGTTTTAAGTCTGTTAAGGAAGGTGGGGTCTAATAGACCGCGTATCGCCCCAACGTCTCGTCACAGTGTGGGCCGATAAAATCTCATGCCGCAGGAACGCAAAGTATGTAAAAATTGGTACCGCAGCGAAGAAAATAATTAATAAAATATAATATACTAATTATCACTGCTCGTGTTAATATACAGCTAAAAAGACTAAAAATACACAGCGTTCTTGACCTTGCCGATAGATTCACCACCAGATAATCATCAACCAGTTCAATGGAGCTGTCTATAAAAATAAAATCCCAGTCAAAAATTACCCACTGAAAAGATGACTGACTTTACCACCCACTTTACTCACTGAAGCAGGCTAAAAAGACACAGCGTTGTTGACCTTGCTGAAAGATTTACCACCAGATAATAATCAACCAGTTCAATGGAGCTGAACGTCCTGTTCGTCCCGTCCCTTATCGTCATAAAAAAAAAGAAATAATAACGCCATAAATACACGGTGTCCAAATAACTTTCTTCTACATAAAAATGTACTGCGGAATAAAATTCCTAGCAAACTCGATATAATTTGGGTTGGTCCAAGAAAGCGCGTACATCTTTCTAAAGGGCTGGCAACTCTCCTTTGATCTCTTTTTGTTAAAAGATAACACGGCTGGCCGCACTTACAATCAGTCGAACCATTTTCTTGTTTGCATTCCTGTGCCACAAGTAAGTTGGATTTTTCTTCGATGTAAAATCTAGTAATAATAATCTTAGATCGTTTAAACGCCTAAATAGACTATGACAGCTGTGAAAACGTCGAAATATATTGAGTTTAGAGTTAACCTCTAATTTGAGCAATGCATGCACACTAACACAAAGTGTCATACAAATCGTAATTGTAAGACATAGCTCATCACGGACACTAAGGTATACCTGGTCATTTTTGGTATCGGTTGTCAGTTTGCGTGTTATACTGAAAAATTTAATCTGTTATGTTTTTGACAAATAAGTTTTTTAATTTTAGTATTACACTCGTTATCTATACATTACTTCCAAAATGTACGAAGGCCATTTTTTATGGAAAAGGAGGACAAACGAATGTAAGTGTTACTGGTATTAAGTGATTACCGCAGCCCACATTATCTTGGAACACTAGAGGAATCATAGGAGCATTGCCGGCCTGCTTTGCCTAGAAACTCGGGAGACCTCATTGAAATTGACTTGAGATATCGCTCTTATGTTTTAAAATGATAATGTTATCATTTATAAAACATAACAAATTTTTTAGATTTGCAAGAGCGACATCGTCACTCGAACGGTTGGTTTATTTGGAAGAGCACTCGCACGGAACGCGAGAGGTCGCGGTATCGAGTCCCGCATCGTTCATAAATTTTGTTTTCCGATTTAATTTGTGTAATTAATCCCAGAAATAGAGGGTTACCACTTTAAAACATAACAAATTATTCAAACAGTGACTTAAATTGATATTATATTTATAATAAACATTGTAATTATAGTAAGAGCTGCTTTGAAGAAACTTGATTTAAACACTTAAGTTAACTTTATTGCAACTTCAGCTTAATAAATTATGGCTATTACAGCTGTTGTAGCTCGGGGAAAATTAATTAAGTTAATTTATTTGTTAAATACTTATTACTTAAATTAACATGTTACCTATTAAACATTTTAGGATGCTATTTGTTTAAATATATCTATATATATAACTAAATATTGCTTGCAATAAATTACCAAGTTATTCCTAATATACGAAACACCTCCGAGACAGCTGAACTGATTTGTATGAGGTTTTGTGTGCATATCGGATAGGTCTGAGAATCAGCCAACATGTATTTTATTAGCCCAAAAAATTTTTTCTTAATTTTTTTTTCATAAATATTTATAGTTATATATTTTGTTGTATATATATAGTTGTAATATTTTGTACATTTCATAAAAGTTCATTTATTAAGTAATACAGAAATGTCTTTCGTGACGAGCGAACAATTGCTACGTTCGTAGCCAGTGGCTACGATTGTATCAAGACTTAGATTAAAATATCGAAAAATCGCCTTTGAATAATCTGATCTAATAATATTCATTATTAATGTGAATTCATCTAAGAGTTTTGTAAAGGTGACAAACGAGATTCATAGTCAGTTGTCTGTCCGTCCAACTGTCAACAGACTGTAGTATCACATAAAGTGCAATAGTTAGAAACCAGAAGTTTTAAAGAGACTGCATTATTATTGCCATTATAAAAATTAAATTACCAAAATGAAATCCAAGAATCTAAAGCCGGGTCTGCTGCGCCAATTTTTTAACAAAATAAGTTAGAAAAACAGTCCGTCCGCTGCACCTGTACTAGTTTACGTTTTTGTTTCATTCCAAAAATGAGTTCCAACGAAGTGTATCCAGCTTTTTGTATTTTTTTTTATGATCTACCAATGTTACATCCCAAAGTACTGGTATTTCTGTTATCAGTTGTAAAAAAACAAATTATTTTCCTTATTCCACTCCATTACAAACAAACCAAATAGAATTATCACTAGCTACGAATGAGAGGTGGTACTTCATGCAGTGAACGACAAATTATGTTAATTTCCCCGCTGGCGAACGCGGGTGATGTTATTCATTTTACGCGGTAAACTTTTGTTCTTAATAGTGATTTTCATTATTATAACTCTAGATATAAGGGACTGCTTGTTACTAATTCTAGTAGGCTTCATAAGATACATAATAGCTTTAGTGGTAAATGTATACACCTTTATATTAAAGTCCCATCTACTGTTCAGGCATTATCTATAAATAAATTCAAATGTTTTATTAAAAAATGGCTCTGTCCTAAGTCCTACTACTCCACAGCTGAATATCTAAATGATCGGACAGCCTGGGACTTTATATTTTATAGCAATAGCAACGACAGTACAATATTATATATTTTATTAAAAAGTACAGAAAAAAAGAATCCTGCGAGAGTTTCTTGCGCCACTTCTTCTCTCTTTAGTATATTAGAAATGACATCAAAAAGAATTCTAAAGGAATCAATTTTGATAAAATAAAAGTCTTTTATGCCTTTTTAAACATTTTAAGATTTATTTAACAAAACTGTTAAGCCACGCCCCTAATCTGTTTATAAACCAGTGGGAGGCTCCTTTACACACACACACACCACAACGGCGCCTATTTCTGCCGTGAAGCAGTTATATGTAAGCATTACTGTGTTTCGGTCTGAAGGGCGCCGCAGCTAGTGAAATTACTGTGCAAACGAGGCTTAACATCTTATGTCTCAAGGTGACGAGCGCAATTGTAGTGCCGCTCAGAATTTTTGGATTTTTTGAGAATCCTAAGCGGCACTGTATTGTAATGGGCATGGCGTATCAATTACCATCAGCTGAACGTCATGCTCGTCTCGTCCCTTATTATTATAAAACAAAAATGTTTTTGTGTAAACAAACATGAAAACACGGCGCAGCGGACACGGCTTAAGTGTGAGTCTTACAAAGTACCACAGTTCATATTTTCTCCTCTTACATTTGCTATGTTTGAATATACAGCTAGTGTATATAATTTCTTATATATTAATCTTATAAAACGCCGCACCTGGTGTACTTAATAAATTATTCAACTATATAATATTTAACTCCGATAAATAGACTTATCTTCTAAATTGTTAATGAAATGTTTATGCAAAGTGAAGTATAATGAACATGCTTGATAAGGATATGTCACCATTTCTGCTACATTTAATCAGTTTTTTTTACCGCCAAAGTAGTATAACTTGTAACGCGTGTACACATAATTTTTAAACGTTTAACAAAATCGTACAAAATATCTAAATTGATATTATATTAATATTAATTTATATCTCGCAATACACAATTGTTTATTTCCATGTTATTAGTATATTCAGCAAATTTTCCATTTTCTATTCATATCTGGAATCTGGGAAAGTGCCACTTGATTATTTTTAAGAAAATAAGGGACGAGACGAGCAGGACGTTCAGCGGATCCCTATCCATTACAATGCAGAGCCGCTCAGGATTCGTGAAAAACTCAAAATTTCTGAGCGACACTACAATTGCGCTCGTCACCTTGAGACATAAGATCACTAATTACGGCGCCCTTCAGACCGAAACACAGTAATGTTTACATATTACTGCTTCACGGCAGAAATAGGCGCCGCTGTGTTACCCATAATCTAACCGGCTTCCTGCAAAGGAGCCTCCCACTGGTATGTGTACACTTACACATACTTGCACCAATCTCATCATTCTTCTGAGTCAAATTAAAAAATTAACAGTCGCTTCACGTAAACTGTATATTTATAAATACTTAAAAAAATAAATATGATCATTGAAAACAATTAAAAAAAAAATACTTAGTAGACGATACTGGTAACCGTACGAAGAATCGCACAAAGAGGACACCAAAATATATACATTTACGTGTTTGTGTCTCTATCGTCTCGCTTTTTCGTTTCATCGATTTTCAAATCACAACGATTCTAAAGAAGTTTCACTTTAAAAACATGATAATTTTACATTAACTACAAAAAGAATATATAAGTGTATTATCCAAAAATATAAAGTCACTTATGTAGCAGAGGAGGAAAGCATATCATGTTTATAGACTAATTTAAATTTTATAACGCAATGTATATTGACTACTTATAACTCCAGCTGATGTTCAAATATCTCGATACTAGTTATTTATGCAACTGTTACGTAATAAGGGGTATTAAAACACGAATGTGGGTTTACCACACGAAGCGAAGCCGAGTGTGATAGTAGTTATATGAGTGTTTTAATACCTAATCATCAACAGTTGCATACAAGACTTTATCTACACCCATAATATGAATCCTCTATGAAAGATTCTGAAAGAGTTAGCCCACTGCTGACATTAACAAAGCCAGTCCTAGTAACCATTACATTATCCAAACGAGTGTTGTAATGAAAACGGATGTTGTAATACTGTACAAAATTTCATTTCAACATTCGGTTGGATGATGTAATGGTAATTAGGACATTGGGTGTTTAAATGTTGGCAATAAGCTAACAGTGTTAGAATATTTAATAGATACAAAATATTACGTTGAAATGCGATATTACATAATAATATGATCAATATTCCAACAAATATATACGTGCAAAAAATAACGTGAAACAAAACAACAAGAATGATTTCAAATCCATGTATATGTGTAGCGTTCGTCTATAGTGCGGTTTTCAGGCAACTTTCTACTACGTACAGTTAAACTATGAAATAGGCTTTCTAGAGTGATATTTCCAGGACAGTACGATATGGGAACTATAAAAATAAGCGAATACACCTTTCTTAAAGTCCCGCAACGAACCTTTTTCTCCTTAGATCTTTTATACGTCTAGATAAACTATGGCAGCTGTGAAAACGTCGACAATATTGACTTCAAAACTAAACTCTATTTTGAGCAATTCAAACACAAAGTGTCCTACAAATCGCGAATGTGAGACGTAGCTTGTCACGCTCACTAAATTAATATCCCTAGCCTGTTTTTATCGGTTGTCTAAAAGCAAAAGACTCTATGTAGACGTATGAATTATCTAAGGATTTCTCGGGCGGTCCAGGAAATTGTGGGCGGGAGAGATCACTAAGCATCGGGTATGCTGGGCGGGCACCTCTTCCAAAAAAATAAAGTTCTAAATGGAATTATATAATTAAGATGAAAAAACTTAACCTAAATATAAATTAATGCTTTAGTATTAAGTATAAAAGTCTGTGGTTTTATTACTTTTATCATTTAGTATTTATTTTTAAACGAGCAACAAATATAAGCAAATGAAGTACATGAAATGTCAAGTGTCTGAATTCGATAATAACATTTGAATTATTAATTTAGTGGTAGTCAATCCTATCAAACTATTATTAGCTTCAATTTGCATCTCTTAATCATAGAGCTAACTAAGTGTGTTTTAGGTATTGTACTATATATTTGGATGACACAATAATGAATGATTATCGTTTTAATTAATGATTTATATCAATAGAGGAACACGCGCGGCTTGATTTATAATTGATTAAATACTAAATTGGTTGGTGATAAATTAATGTTTGATTATACAACTATCTGTTATGAGTTACACATTAATGAAATGAACTAATAAAAGCGTTTGTTAATAGGCAGAATATGTTTACGTAAACAACATAATATGAATTAAATCTTATTATAATTTTGCTTATTTTAAGAACTGAAGTCCGAAAGGCCAATGAAACACGACTGTTCATAAAATTCTACGAAACACAGTCGAAGTTTGCAATTTTCGGAGTTATTAAATCTGCACTTAATACATCGATTTTTTGAAGGAATGGAAACGAAAGAAGAATAGGAATTGCAACACATAAAAGTAAGAGTTTACTGGCGCACATTTTCTCTTGCAACAGCAGAGAAATGACAGGGGCATTGCCAGTATTTTATGAAAGTGTTTAGGTTTGGCCGCGTCAATCAAAAACGCGAACTCATGCAAACCATCAAGATGAGGAAAGTCCCATAGTTGGGGCACGTGCTTAGACACGAGTGGTACAAACTCCTACAACTCATCATGATGGGAAAATTTGCCGGAAGAAAAGGTGCAGGTCGCAGACAATAAATATCTTGGGTGCGCAACATCTGAGAGTGGACAGGAATTGCGAATGCGGCACAACTATTTCGCCTCGCGAAGAACAAAAAGTTAAAAATACATAGCTGACTGCCAACCTTCGCTAGTCGGAGAGGCTTTTTATGACAAAAAGGGATGAGCCGAGCAGGACGTTCAGCTGATGGTAATTGTTACGCTCTGCGCATTACATGACAATGCCACTCAGGATTCTTGAAAAACCCAAAATATTCTAAGTGGCACTAAAATTGCGCTCGCCTTGAAACATAATGTCAGACCAAAACAAAATAATTCTTACACATTACTGCTTCACGGCAGAAATAGGCTCCGTTGTAGTACCCATAATGCTTGATTATGGGTACCACAACGGAGCCTAACGGTATCCTGTGCAAAGGAGCCTCCCACTGGTAAAACTCTTCTCATATAAAGCATCACAGTATCATTGATAATATACTGATGAAACTGATCAGTTATCGAGCCAAAGACTCGTCCATTGATAAATTAAAATTAACTATTCTTAAATTAGCACACGTCAATCAAAGCTTGCTGATATCACATAGACCCAAACATATGTTTTCTATTCTTTTCTATTTTAAGGTCATGTTGAGAAACACGCGAAGTCTGCAAATTAGATTCACGCAAACGTATCGTAGCAAACTCGTGCAAAAAGCAAAAGCAGCGGTTACCAGAAAACCAAGAACTTATGCGTACCTATTTCGTATTTCGTTCGTGTATTTTTCTTAAATTTATATCTTTGTATTCTTTACGTCTTGATATTATTCCCTTTAAAACGAATCTGTAAGACACGAATTAAATTATTTATTACTAATCACAGTCCAAGGTACATTCGCTACATTCCTCGGGCACGTGGTTCATGTGATCATTGAGGAACAGAGTTTAAGGCCGTCGCTCTACTTGAGCTTATTTTCTTTTTCTTGAAATTTTGTACCCCAGAATAAGATTCAGTAATATCTTTACAAAAAACATCATATATTATATTAGTTTCAACAACATATATGCTTATATAACCAGTAACTAACGACGACTGCCCAATACTACGTCTCTCAATAGAGTTGAGGTTGGCAGCCTTCTCGGATATTTTTTTAAATGACCAAACTGTTACCACGTATTCTCATTAAAGCTCAAAATTTTCCGAAGTCGTGGTAAATTTATAAAAATTTCACATTTATAAATGTAATTTTTTTAATTATTCTAAATCTTAATGAAAAAATCTATTTTTGTATTAAATTATGAATACTATTTACAGTCACTATTGCACGCCTCATTAGCGAAGCGTCAAAAAAGGTGTTAAAATAAGTACACTTACATCAAGTCATATAATCTGTGAGGTTAATAAAAAGTTCAATAACAATTATTCTGTTTAAGATTTTAATAATAACTTTAAAAATAATCTACTCTGGACGTCCGTGTGCATGTGTTCATGGATACACATGGATAGTATGAAGCTGGGAAATTGGTAAAATATAAATTATCGTACCGGAATATTTATTTATTATCTAAAGTAAAGTGCGTAATTTCTGAATTTTTATGAGCGTTCGATTCACAGTCATTTAATTAATATTTATACAAAAATTAAGATACAACTATGTTTTTTTTTATATCTAAGTATACACTTTTACATAGTATTTTTTTCTCACCTTAAAATTATATGGAAAATAAGATTTATGAGGCATGCACTTTTGGATTTTCCAAACTTTTTATTTTTATGTAATGCTAACTATATCACAAACTTTATAAACCAAAATAAAAATTATACTAGTTATAGACATACAAATTGTCAGCAGCAAAAAAACACATATATATTTGAAGAACTGATTGAAATTGTGATTTTATTCTATAAGTCAACACAAACAAGAAAGTAAAACGCAGTATGAATTACCCTATGTTATTTTATGTAATTCCACTCAGAAAATTGTAAACTCATAAAATTGTTAATAAAATCCGTACATTTTTAACAAGACCTTCACGGACGATATCGCGGGCGATAGTATGTATACTTATAAATACCGCTCAGTAATAAGGGTACTTGTTCTGAGGTTTAGTGTCCATAATATTCTTCACCTAATATTATATATAAGTACCTCATAAAATCAAATGTCAAAGGAACACCAGAGGCGGAACAGTGAGGAAAATTACATCAACTGACAACTTTAACTGCAGATGAAGGAAATTTTATATTAAAGAGACATTTACCAGATAACTTCATAGTAAAAAATGTGAAGCATTGTATTATTATTTAACAGAAAGTCTGAATCCTGTTCGCCCCATTTAATAATGATAATGTTAGTTTACTATATTGATACAATAAAGATTTATTTTTATATTTTTTATTTCATAGATAAACTATATTACACTTGAAATATATGTTTTTTTTTATAAAGCTCATTTGGAATGCAGATTCCTTAGAGAATGAGTCAGAAACTCTTTGTTGGTTGCTCTTTTCAATTCACCTCGTTGTCATCGTAAATTACCACAGATAGAGCTATAATCACAATCATATTTTTATGACAGTAAAGGACAAGATGAGCAGGCCTATTAGCTGTTGGTAATTGATACGCCCTGCCCATTACAGTTCAGTGCCGTTCAGGATTCTTGGAAAACCCAAAAATTCTGAGTGACGCTACAAAGTCTCATTTGCCCAGTAATTTCAACAGGTACGGCGCCCTTCAGACCGAAATAAAATATTTACACATTACTGCTTCACTGCAGAAATAGATGCCGTTACGGTTCCCATAATCTAGCTCGTATCTTGCGCAAACGAGCCTCCCGCTGGTAATTTATTGGACCTTGCTCAAAGGCTGAGGGTGGGAAACCAGGGCGCACTAGTCGTATTAAAAGGTGAAATAATTATTAATTAATAATTACTAATGACTAAAAAAAGGTTGAGAAAACCACCTCATGTTATTTTCTTTTTCGCATATTTGGAAACGAAAATTATGTTATTTGCAGTTTATAACGTAGAACATAGAACGTTTAGGTTTAAACTATTTTTGAATGAAAATAAGGGCTGTAGCTAGTGAAATTACTGGGCAAATGAGACTTAACATCTTATGTCTCGAGGTGACGAGCGCTATTCTATTGCCGCTCAGAATTTTTGTGTTTTTCAAGAATTCTGAGCGGAACTGCATTGCAGAGGGCAGGGCGTATCAAATACCATCAACTGAACGTCTCGTCCCTTAATTTCATAAAATATTTTTTTATCCATAGACTTATTCAAATACTTCCAAGTTTACCAATAAGGACTCTTTCGCTTTTACCAAAACATTTTTCTTAACTCGTTCATTTTTCGTAATTAAAATAAGCCCTGAACTAACATATAACACATAACAACTAACATTTAAAGAACATAACTCACAGCTTAAAAACATTATTCTTCAACGTAATATCTGAGAGAATATAAAACTGAGGAGGCAATAAACTTTAAGCTATTCTTGTATAGAAATAATGAGTAAAAATAAGAGCAGAGATTTGAATGATTGAGCCGTTCCCAATATACTATCTACAGATAGAGATAAATTACTACCTTTTTCTGTCAGTAATTAGCTTTAAATAATCTGAAGCTGTCCCAATACACCCGATAAGTCATTCTTATCGCCTTATATTGGGACGCGTGAATTGAAATTTTCACACAAACTTCTATCGCTGGTAAGTTATACGTAGTCCCATTGACAGACATCGTGTAGGGATAAGGTGAGTTACCGTCGATAATTTTATTGAGACAGAAAAGTCAACGATAATTACAATTTTTATCTCAAGTGATCTATAAAATCAATGGAATGAAAATAACATATAACAGCTTGAAGGTATTACAAAGGAATTGTAGTTGTATTAATTAAAACTGTTATAACATACTATTAATTAAGAGGCTTCCCATTGTAAATAGACGTTGGTTATTTACAATGAATCATTCGTATTATCCCGCTCATTCCAACAGGATTAAATGAATTATATTGATTTAATCTGTATATCTGTATATAATTAACTGAACCCGCGACCTCTCGCTTTCCGTGCGAGCGCTCTTTCACTGAGCCAGCCGTTCGAGTGACACAAAGTTCATAAATCTTTATCTTAATATGTCTTTGTTCAACTCACAGGTTGTGGTCAGTCTCAGATTAATTAACCAATTAAAGAAGTCTTTATTCTTTATGAAAATGGAATTTCGAAAATTTATTTTCATTCGGAAGGGTATTTGTAAGTAATTCCAAATTAATCCACTAAAAAATTAATTTTTATTCTAAAGGGTATATATATTAAGTAATTCCACTAAAACTATATTCGTATCCTAGTCTTAGAATCTGTAAGTAATTGGGTGTCTCCTCAAATTGTACTGGTAAATATTAAGTTTTTTTTTTGACAAATTCAACATTTTTTTGAAGGGGTGAACAAACGAACTTGCGGGATGCATTAGCAACCGCTGAGGAATCACCGGAGCGTTGCCGGCCTTTTCACAAATGAAGAAGACCGGAAATGTTCACGTGAACTTTTTAATGAGAAGTACATAATATATCACGGGTGGGTAATATACGTAATACACAACTACATATACTACTTAACCTTTACCTATACATACGTACCGTATCAGACGAATATATGGGTATAGGTTAATTAAGTGACTAAAACTAAATTATTTAAAAGATTCTAATGGAAATAATACCATCGAACTGACTTTGTGACGAATCTGAAACATTGGTAATGGAATTTCTGAACGAAACATTTCATCCTTGCCGTGTTAAGGCTCATTGGAATTATAATTATGACGTATTTAGTTACGTTCAAACGTCTCAGAAATGGGGCGCGAGCTGTCACGCAATGAGTTCCACTGAAACAAATTGCCATATATTTATGACCACACGAACGCTATGAAAACCTGTCGATTTGCTGTCTCGAGGCATTCTATTCCAGTTTATTCAACTCTAATGTTCGTATTTTACCCTTGTAATTTATAATGCCCAACGTTGACAAAGTTTATATAATGTACAAAAGTCAGTTATTAGTGTATATTTGAATTAAATACTTTTTACTGGACTTCATCATTATCATCATCAACCGAAAGACGTCCGCTGCTGGAGAAAGGTCTCCCCCAAAGATTTCCACGACGATCGGTCCTGCGCTGCCCTCATCCAACGTATTCATAGACTAAATCTGGTCGATTTTGTGGGGGGGCTACCATCACTGCGTCGCCATTCGAGGAGTTTACTGCCCCTACGGCCATCTGTCCGTCGAAATATGTGCACTGCCACTTCAGTTTCGCAATCATTTGGGCTATGTCAGTGACTTTGGATCTCCTACGGATCTCCTCATTTCTGATTCAATCTCGCAGGGAAACTCCGAGCATTAGCCCTCTCCATTGCCCTCTATTTCTATTTGTCTATTTCTGCCGTGAAGCAATAATGTGTAAACATTAAATAAACAACTATTAATGTGTTACATATAGTACAGCACTGCAAAATGGAGTACTGTTCTTAACCTCGGGGCGAGCGCTGTTTCCTGTCTTACGACGGAAGTATACTCTAGACCTGAAGGTCCTTAAGTCGTATCGATTCAGGAAAAGTGCAACCGACAGACAATCCCACAAAGTGGCGGTCGTGGCAAATAGTTTCTATTGAAATGCGCGGTTATGAAATGCCAGACGTCAACTAGATGTAGGTGGAATTTCCCATTTGACGCCGCGACTCGAACTGCTACTGGGGAGCACCCACCCAGAGTTCAATATAGTACTTAATTAACATTTGAGGCCTAATTCGCGACTTCTATTGCAAGCGTAGGCTTGAAATGAGGTACTGTCTGGCTTATTGAGCACACGATGCTTTTTGAGGCCAATTTGGTATTTATTCTCTTCAGAGTGCCCACGGAACTTTTTGTTTTTATGGGAAATGAACACAAACGAGCGTTCGGGTCACCCGGTGTCAAGTGATCACCGCCTCCAACATTGTCTTTCAACACCAGAGGAATTACCGGAGCGTTGTCGGCCTTTAAGGAAGGTGTACACTTTGTACGCTTTTTATGTAGTAACCTTGTTGTATCATCCCGGAAACACCGCACACGGAAGCTCATGCCACAGCTTTGTGGTGTGTAGAAGAAAGCTTCTTGAAAACCGCACTGTGAAGGACTGCCACACATCCATTGGTGCGGGTGATATCATGATTAGTGCCGTGTCATGCGAAGGTGGAATTCGGCGGCAGGTGATCCAGCCGATCAGAGAGCACTGGGTCCCCAGTGAACTTAAAATCTGAACGTTTAATATAGAAAACGGCCGTCAGTCTCATGAAAGGTCATTTCTATGTCTAAATAATATAAAAAATTCCATGTATAGCCTTCTTACATTGACCTTAGATTCAATATAAGGCATTCGTTCAATGCTTGCGTATTGCTTGGTTCAGCATACTTGCATACTCTATTAGAGATTCTAGTTAGGTTAATTAACCAAGGTCACAAAGCTACGTAGTATTCCAATTGCTCAAGTAATTAGTGATTGCGTTGATTGAATATATTCAGGAATTAGCTACGAAATTTGTTATTCCTGACAAAGGCACAGATATCTCGACACGTATGTGTTCGTTAAGGAACTGTTTACACTCTGGTTGCTCTTTGGTTTTGAGGACTTCGTCCGCATTTACGCGTGTGTCTACCATAACCATAGTAGTAACGTATAAAGGGATCACGTGTTCAATAGGTAATTCACAATGTGCTTGAATCGAAGGCTTGAGTAACAACCAACCTTGGTAACAACAATTGCGAATGGCTTGGTCGCGCACCACAGACTACGCAGGGCTATTGGTGACCTACCTCATACTGACATTAGCTCAATTATGGTGGACTTTCCGCAAAGGCACCAAAAAAAAGGAGCAGGCCTTACATCACCAATTTTCTTTGTAGCTCTTGATGAAAGTCACCCACCATCCTCCATGCTTAACCAAACTCAATGTCAATTTTTATTTTGTTGAAGTATCACAGTGACAGAATATGTGATAGCTTTGTAAACGTTATATAAGATTTAGTCAGTACCTACTTCAAGTTGATAGTGAAGGTTTCGCATCGACCCAGCATCACATTACTTCTAATTTCCTTCATAAAACTAGATGAAGCCTGTAAAGTCAAGTTTTTCATTCATGCTCGTATAATAATAATATATTTTTCGCCAACCAATTATAAATTAATCTAGATCATATTATTTGATTGAAGCGCTTAACGAATTAAAATAAAGCGATGTTGAAAAGTATATATTTGACATTTTAATATTAAATTTAAACTCAATTTATTAGCCAAACCAACCTGAAAAGTGTTCTCCTGAAATTGAGTTTACATTTTAACTTTGTACTGAATATGTTCTTAATGCATAAAATGTTTCAATTATCATGTTTCTATTTAAATGATCTATATAGATAATCCATTTCGTAAGATATTTATTTCATGAAATTGTGCGTTGTTATTAACAGTGCTAATTTATTTTTGGGACCTTCTTATGAACAAGGGCCGTTTCGGTTCTGGCACACGCCGGCCGCTGCCGCGGTACACTGCGTTCAGCCTGTGCGTTATGATTATCAGTGTTAATTTGTTTTTGGAATCTACTAGTGAAGAAGAGCCGATTCAGTTCTGACACTAGGTGGCCGCTCCCGCAGCATGATAATAGTTAGTACATTCTTAAATAGTCTATTCGCGTTACTATCGTAAATTAACTGAACAATAAATTAATTGGAAATAGTAAACAGACACTGTTAATTTTTCATATGTAAAGAATAAGAAACGATAATTTCAAAGCATTTGTCTATTTATATCACAAGTTTTTAAATATTGTTTGAAATAATATATCTATATACTAAAATATTTGAATTTGTTTAGGCTCTACAAAAATGATTTTTGAGAAATAAAATATTAGATAACATTTATTTCAGTCAGCTTTTAATACAGAACGCTCTATAGAGATAATAATTTTCGTGTTTTTGTGAAAAATCTAATTCTTTTACGATACTTTTTTAACATTTCCGCAGATCTTTTGATAGTTATGCTATAGCCTTATTTCAAGAGGCGAGAGAGTTTACTTGTTGCAAGTTTACGTCATAATATCAAAGGAAAACTTTCCCGGCAAGCATTTATGAAAAAATACTTGTTCCTTATCTTATTAAATAAACATCAAAGACAAGTCTAACAAAAAATGTTTGATAAATATTTTAAATTATTTGCCTTTGTTTAATTTTGTTCGTTCAGTTTTGAATGCATGTAATAATTATTTAATTTAATGTAGCAGTATTATAACGGTATATAGCGGTAGTAGTTTTTAGACTTGAAATTAATGCATGTATTCCTTTAAATGGATATCAAAAATGAGACACATGAATTCAAATATAAATGTTTTAACATTTACCAACACTTTGGAGATGTTGAGCTTTTATGAGAAAAACTGATAAGAATCTCATTGCTGTTCTTTTAAATCATAAGTACTTAAACATTTTAATATAATAATAAAAATTAATATTGACACACTTTTACACAAATAAGCTAGCCCCAAACTAGGCTTATCCTATACTATGGGCACAAGACCAACATATATATAATACAATATACCTATTTACTTTAACATCCATGAATACCTATTTAAATCATCCATGACTCGGAAACAAACATTAATATTCATCAAAATATAAATGTTTGCACCTACTGGGATTCTAAACCGGGACCTCCAGCTAAGTAGGTAAGCTCACCATCCCCTGGGCTATAGGGGTCCTCTATTTCGACTTACAAACGCTAGTTAAAAAAGAAGTAAATGAATTAAAAAAAATATAATAAGATTATCGAGTCCAAATGGATTTACTAGGTGCATCTACAGTATATTTACACTGTAAATAGGTAGCGAGCATTTAAACATGACAATTTAAGTGCTTTGCTTAAGTTAACTTGAACAAAAGATAATTTAATATAGTAATTTGAATTTACAATCACAGTAAACGTAGATTTAAGAAAAAAATCTTCTCAGTGAGCTCTTAAATTCCACCAACTTCTTGTATCCACTTAACTTTTATCGTAAAAAATATACCCAAGGGTAGACCCACTCCGATGCAAACTAAACTTAAGTATCAATATTTGTTGTTGAAGAACCTTGAAACACTCTTGGGTAAGTATTTTTTCTTCATATTGGGAATGAGTTTTATAATAATAATATGTTGAGCAGGATAACAAGAACAGAACCCATGGTGAGTACCACTCCATTATGTATGATTTTGTTTTGCTGAGCTCTGAGAATTAAGGTTGAACAACCTTGGCAACTGTCTGTGAGTTGTCACATAATATAATAACAATAGCGTTACTTGAACATTGATTTTATAGAAAATTGTCAGCGATTGTAATATAAGAATAAGGATGTTGGTTCTATATATAAACTTATATTTTAGGATTAATCAACAAAACGAAACGTTTCTATACAAATAAAAATGGGCAAAGAATATATTGTATTGTAAAACCAAAGAAAAACTTACTTATACTAATATTGCTGATGTCATGACATGTTGACGACATGGTATTTACACGTCAAATCAAATTGATGTAGTGTACTTAGAAATAGAACCAGTGGGAGGGTCCTTTGCACAGGATGCCGACTAGATTGTGGGTACCACAACGGCACCCATTTCTGCAGCTCGCAGCAAGCGCCGTAACTAGTGAAATTTCTGGGCAAATGAGACTTTACATCTTATGTCTCAAGGTAACGAGCGCAATTGTAGTGTTTCTCGGAATTTTCGGGTTTTTCAAGAATCCTGAGCGACACTGCATTGTAATGGGCAGGGCGTATCAAATACCTTCAGCTGAACGTCCTTCTCGTCTCGTCCCTTATTTTCATAAAAAAAGAAGAAATGGTTGGTCCGTAAAATATTCACTAACGCTTCGCCAATTAACCACCATTACATATTTCATTAATTTTTGTTAAGCCTTGGTGTACTTACTATGGTTGTAGCCCGTAGCAGAACGTAGCTACTACAATGAACGCAGACATGGCATCATAAAAGATGTGAAAATGACCTGTAAGACTCATGTTTTGGCATACATCTTTTTTAAAATAATAATATTTGGCGGGAAAAAAATTGGACTTTAACTGTATTGGGCATAACTATGGATAGATAAGATCTTGTCATTAAACGATGACAGCAATGTATCCGTAGCTAGAGATACGTTATTGAAAACGGCCGTAAAACTCTAACGGCCGTTCTCAATATACTATCTAGATAAATTACTACGTACTTACGTACTACGAACAGCTGGTGGTTATTGATACGCCCGGCCCATTACAATGCAGTTCGCTCAGGATTCTTGAAAAGCCCAAAAATTCTGAGTGGCACTACAGTTGCGCTCGTCACCTTAATAAGATGTTAAGTCTCATTTGCCCAGTAATTTCACTAGCTACGGCGCCCTTCACACCGAAACACAGTAAAGCTTACACATTACTGCTTCACAGCAGAAATAGGCACCGTTGAGGTACCTATAATCTAGCCGGCATCCTGTGCAAAGGAGCCCCCCACTGGTCCTTTTCTTCTAACTACTGGCTTATACTTTGTAATGACGATTGTAAAGGTATAGAGAAACATACGAAACTACTTACATTGTAAATCAGATTTGTCACATAAAAATAATTATAGACAAACACTTCACTTCAATTGTTTGCGACACTCCCAAATACAAGTTCGTTTATACGACTTGAATACTGCTCTTACAAAACAACAATCTTAAATCAAACATCTACCCGGAAAATGTCGCAACTTAATAAAGGAATACATGTATTATTCACACCGAAATATTGCTATGGAAAGTACCGTACATATGAATGCATAATATGAAGATGAGATATCATATGTCAGGAATACTTCAACATATATTACATTTCACCTCGTTTTATTCATCAGTCACTGAAGTGAATGAAGCTTCGGGAATTCACTAAATTGTTTTGGTTCGTTTCGATTTGAATACACTTGTATGGGCACTTGAAATAGTTATATTACAAAAAATCATTTAAATATCACAATAATTATTGAGGATGATTTTTCCAAAGATGGTAATAAGCTCAGAGTAAATATCTACCCCTTATTCATAATGGTCCGCTAACTCAAAACAGCCGTTACAGAGTATTATTTTTCATTCTGACTTAGGTCAATAGAAGAAGATAGAGTGAGAATAAGCAATGCTTTAAGTTATCAGACTATTATGAATAAGGGGGTTTATCTTAATATATATATTTATTTTGTGCGTCTGTTGTAACTGAACTCGCCCTAAATGGCTGAACCGATTTTAATGAAACTTTATGTGTGTGTCTTCAGGTGGCTTCGAGAATGGTTTGGATTTACAATTGAACTACCTACTAAACGGCTGGACTGATTTTGATAATTTTTTGTGTGTTCCTGTGAATTTGAGATTCGTGTGTGTCTTCAGGTGGATTGGAGAATGGTTGAGATTCACAATTGAACTACCTCCTAAACGGCTGGACCGATTTTGATGATTTTTTTTGTGTGTTCCAGTGGATTTGAGATTGGTTTAGATTCTCAATTCCGTCCATATAAAATAATTCTCCTGCTCATGTGTATGTTAGTGAACTCTTCCTAACGAATGGACCGATTTTTCATATTTAAGTGTGTACAGGACAATGTCTGTCGGGTCCACTAGTACGAGTAATATGTATATTTAAACGTCTAGATAAGAGTCTCTTGCTCTCTCTCGTAAAAATGTGAGAATTTCTTATTTATCACCATGTTAATGAACTGCGTTCTTCGAACAGGCGTTCAACACGAACCTACTCAAAATAAATAAAATAAAAAATGTACTTCAAAAACAAACTTCGTACAAGGTAAGCTTTAATTAGAATAAGTAACAAGAAACTAATTGACCCTCTTTTAAATTGTATTTACACGTTCGTCAGTTAACAATTTACGAAAAATATAATCAATGCAAAGTTCTGCATGAAAAATTTAAGTGAACTTAAAAATAATAATATATTTAAAGCATTGATTTAATAAATGCATAAACTTATGTAATCACTAAACTGCAAAACCAGTGTTCTCGTTTGCGGGATGGTCGAGCCATAATTAGTGCCCAATCACCATACTGACACTTGGATCAGCCATCAACTATATTTTAGGGAAAGTAACGACCCGCCCCGTAACGTCACCACAAGTAATCACTCACTCTCACACCCACTTAATGAGACTTGTACATCACCCTCACCATCTGATGCGTAGCGTTGCTCCACAGTGCGGGTACCACAACGGAGCCTATTTCTGCCGTGAAACAGTATTGTGTAAGCATTACTGTGTTTCGGTTTGAAGGGCGCCGTTGCTAGTGAAATTACTGGGCAAATGAGACTTAACATCTTATGTCTCAAGGTGACGAGCAAAATTGTAGTGCTGCTCAGAAATTTTGGGTTTTTCAAGAATCCTAAGCGGCACTGTATTGGGCATATCAATTACCACCAGCTGAGTGTCCTGCCCGTCTCGTCCCTTATTTTCATAAATAAAATTTTACTTTACAATCTGAATCAAGAACAAAACAAAAACCTAGCAAAGAACATCCGTTACGGATACTCTTAAGAATCTCCGGATAACGGATGTTCACTAAAAATGACAAAGAGCCTTATAAATTATTTATGATTTTGTACGTTGCCGTTTTCAATTTATCAGTTTGTGTTTTCAGTGAAACATTAACGCCTATTTGTAATAGATTTGGACAATAATAATGGCTCTCTGTTGTGAATTATTCAACAAACGCTTGTATAAATAATTACTTCTTAAAGAGATTTTTGTAATTCTTGTTGGATTTTCCACTAAGTAACTAAAAATGAATAGAGCTTCTATTCATAAGTAAGGGCAGATACATATATATACTTAGTATGGCCATAAATACTGTAACACTTAAAAATAAACAAAATATTAAATTTGAATTTGGAATTGAATGATTGTTCATTGAGTTTTCTCATTTCGGTGCCAATACATTGTACAATATATTGCGATATTAAAATGGAGTGGGGTGATAAAGAGAACTGAATTGCTGTGATTGCATTACACTAAGTAAGTATGGAGCCAAATGCAATTTTTAAATCTCTTCATACGCTTGGTATTAGTTAAATGTTTGTGTACTGGGCTATTAATAGGTACAATGAGACCTCCTCTGTTTGTGACAGAAATAGATCTGGCCGTCCACGAAGTGTTCCTACGAAAAAGGTGGTCAAAGCAGTAAGGGAAAGAATTTAAAGAAATCCTGTAGAAAAAGATTTTATCTCGAGAGACCAGGACCATTTCGCGTATTTTAAAAGACAACTTAGGACTTGCAGACTATAAAAGATGTACTGGTCATTTCTTAACTGATAATACAAAAAGTATAGGGTGGAAAAATCGAAACAACTACTGAAGCGGAACGCAAAGGGAGTTCACAGTTTTTTTTTGATTACGGATGAGATTTTTTTTACATTTGAGCAACATTTTAACAAACAAAATGACCGTATTTATGCTCAAAGCTCTAAGTAAGTTCCCCAATTAGTCGACAGAGTGCAACGTGGGCACTAACCGACTTCACTGATGGTTTGGTGGGTTTAGTTACGAAGGAATGACTGAGTCATACTTTTGTGAAAAAGGTATCACAACATCAGCACAAGCGCATCAAGATACAATTCTTGAGAGGGTAGTGAAGCCCCTTAACAACACCATGTTCAATAACCAAGAATGGTCCTTCCAGCAAGACTCGGTACCGAGACATAAAGCTCGGGCTACACAGTCTTGGTTGGACTCGAACGTTTCGGACTTCTTCAGAACTGAAGACTGGCCGTCATTTTGCCCAAATCTTAATCTGCTGGATTATGATTTAGCCAGCTTTAGAGAGGACAGCTTGCTCTAAAAGAAATTTCCCATGGAAAGAGTGCGTGCTTCTATTGAGAATTGGCCTCAACGTTTAAAGGATTGTTTTGCAGCCACTTCGAATAAGCTTTTAACATTTTAAATTGTTTTATATTTATGTATTAAACTAACACACTGTAAAAGTAATAAATGTTAATTGCAATAGATTTTTTTTTCTGTTTCAGTATTTATGGCAAGACAAGGTATATTTAAAGTACCAATAATCGCTTGTTCTCAAGCTGACCCCAGACACTGTAATTTTCTTTTTTTTTATGGAAAAGGAGGACAAACGAGCGCACGGATAACCTCGTCTAAAGTGATCACTCCACCGATACGAATTGGGTGTCTTCAATAAAAGCGCGTACACTTTCCTTAAAGGCCGGCAACGCTTCTGTGATTTGCGCGGCGATGATCACTTGACCGTGACCCATAAGCTCGTATGTCCTCCGCTTCCATGAAAAAAAAAAAACGATGTTTAACGGCGACCTCTACCACATAATGGTCAGCAAGCCATGTTCATATCATATCATTAAATTAAATAAAACAATTATAAACCTAATATAAAAAATATAACGTACATTACAATCTCAAGTTGAAATGCCTTGTGAGTATGGAGTCGTGGGTCAATTTTAAGACACTTTTAAAGCTAGACACACACGTTCTCCAGATAGAACAAAACATCCTCTTTTGAAGACCGTACAACATCGCGGCGACCGCGTGCTGTGAGAACTACATGGCTAAAATATTTCACAATTCTTAAGAATTTCTAATTTATAGCAAATGTAATTTGATCGACAGAATATTTTAGAAGCATTTACAATTATTCATAATTGACCTCACATAACATATGTAAAGAAATATTATTTGCAATGCTCATAAAAAATAAGTTGATTAGAATTCCTCACAAAGGGCAAATAAGATATTATATTTTGTTTCAGGAACGCCTTAATACATCGCACGGTGAAGACACGTGTCATTCAGAACACTTAATGATAAATAAATCTCTTACAGAAAGACAGACATATTATACGAGAATTGTAAGTTAAATATATTTTATAGATGAAAATTATATTAATTAACAAAACTCTTATTTTGCAAATTGCAGAATGAAAATATGATTTTTATCAAATTAATGTATTCTATTCAATTTTTAATATTTTTATTATCATAACAATATAAATAAAATGTACAAAAGCCAGTGTGTATTAAGCCCTAGCGGTACAACGTCACAAGATCATATGTTTTACGAACAAAAAGTGTATCACAAAACTTTTAACATACAGGTACTTAAATTAGAATATTATATAAACATACACATAGAGAAATATAATTAATAAATAAATTTTAAGTATGCGTAAAGGTGATGCGTGATTAATATCACGTTTTAAATTAATATTTAACAAAGTTTAAGTATACTTTATATTATTATATATTATATTATATACTTTATACTATACTAACACTCGGGAACCAGATTATTAAAATCTGGCGCTTTTGACCGCGCGGATAAACTGACTTAAAAGTAGTTGAAATTAATGGTACAACGTCACACCTATGGGATAATCGCCGCGGTACTCCGCGGCCGAATGTAATGCGATATGCATATGCGATATGCATGTTAGACGGAATATTAAAAACGAACTTTTAAAAAAGAAATTTATTTAGAACTAGAAAATATAATTGAAATGTATGAGTGGCTCAGGATTCGGAAGGAGACTGACTGCCTTTATATTTTATTAAGTGACGCCTTGGTCTTAAAGTGCTGACGCTAATGTTATGTCTGCATTAAAGCATACATATGTGCATATATAACAACCCCCCCTTTAAGAGGAAACTTATCGGAAATAATAAAGATAAGTTTTCAGAATATTTTACTAACTCTAAGTTGCGGTGGAGGTGGTGATGATTGAAACTCAATATCTATTTCTTCAGAATCCTTAGCCTTTACAAAATATTTTGAAAGTAGGATACATAATTTCTTACATATAAAAACTACGATAAAATATACAACTAGAAATAGTGAAATTATACTTATAACAGAATTATTTGAATTATCACTAAAGGTATCAACAGGATTTGCAATATATAGGTCATCACTGATATCTTTTATGTTAAATTTAAGATCTTTTAACTGATGTAGATTAATATTACTAATTTCAGAAAAGTTAATTTTGGACATATTGAAGCGGTTAAGATTACAACATTTATCAGATATTATATTATAAGTAGGTTTTATGTGTGGAATATTAATTTCTGGATTGGATACCTTATTAAATTTAATATTCTTAAAATAAGCTGTACAATTATATGGAATGGTAAGTTTTCCTGTTCCTGAAATGGTTGTTTCAAATAATACATCCTGATTACATTCTATTGTTATTTTATTTAAATTTGATTCTACAAATATCCAATCAGCATTATTGAGTTTATGCCAAATATCTATATCACCATGTATAAATTTAGTTTGGCAGGTATTTGGAATACTGGATACAGCTTTTGTCATAATTTCTATTTCACAAGACGGATTACCAGGAACAGAGAATATGTTAGTTATTTGACATATGTGTACTTTGGGAGAAATAACTTTACACTCATTAAAATCCTTTAAATATGTAAATGTAGACTTATCAGTATTTATTGCCAGATATCGTTCTGTAGGTATAATGCAAACATATGAATAAGATGAATTAACTTCATGCGGAACAGGTAAAGGAACAGTATCATAAACATTATAATCTAAGGCATTAACTAATGGAATCTTAACAATAAAAATCAGTTTACCATTACAATAATATGAAATTAAATCTGTTACATTAATCAAAACATGAATATTACTTAAATCTAAATTAATAGGTAAGTCCCTATACTTAGGTATATTTTTATAGACATTTAATAAATCGTTATATAATTGCTTGGGTGTTAAGACAGATGGATGTAAAGTATTGCTTTTTATGAATAAAATAGAATTCAATAAGTCTTCAATTTTAAACGCAAGAGTAAACAAATGTGATTGAAGACAATTTAAAATGTTTATTAGTTTTACTTTGAAACTATCTATAGTAATTAAATTCGATATATTTCTCACATTTGTAGATAAATTATTAATGGCATCATTGAGTTTAAATTGATTCTCCAATATTTCATTGATAGATTGATTAATATTAGAAATAGCAGATTTCGAAACATACAATGTTTCTATTGCTCTATTGTAATTTATCGCATCGTCTTCATCAAGGGTGCCGAATATATGCTTAAAGACTACACCGACGCCAGAGAACCATGCAGATCTTTTGGGTCTCTCGCTAGAGATGATATGAGATATGGAATTATAGTCACGAAGTATATCATTATAGAGTGAATCCAAGGGTTGCATTATATTTTGACAGACTGAAATATTTATCTCTATACTTTCCTGACACTGTAATTTAACAATGTTTAAAACATCCTGGGTGTACTTAATATTTTGATCAAAAGAAGTAACATCTATCGGAATAACTATATGAAAATAATCGTCTATGAGCTTCAGAGTACCCACTGGGTCGAAGAGCAAGCCAGGACCTTCCTTGATGTATTTAATATACTCATTCTCGCTAGCGGCTATGGCGCAGTATGTATTAACCATTCTGTAATGATAAAACTAAACTAAACTATCATGCTTATGTAAATAAACCTATAACTTTGTATATGATAAAAATATAATATGGTGAAATATAGCTATATAAAATGAAATAAGTATTAATAAACTTAACTTAATAATAAAAGAAGAATTAGTTACGTATCCGCCTTGTATGCAGGTTTTACTTCATCATAATGATGTTTTACATATCTTCGGTTTATAAGAAGAGATAAGGTGTTATTGCCATGGATTTTAACGATCTTATATGGACCTTTCCATATAGGAGATAGCGCCTTCCGAAGTCTTACATGATTTTTAATATACACATATTCATCGACTTTATATTGTACTGGACGAGTATGTTTATCATAATAATGTTTTGACTTTTCTTTTGAAGAGTTTATATTTTGTATGGCCTTTTCTCTAGACAGTTTAAGGCGATGGTGAAGCATCTTAATATATTCTGGGTATGTGACGTCAGATCGTAAATCAAACGGAATCGGGAATGTAGGGCTTGTGCCCGAAAATAAGTTCAAAAGGTGTAAATTGGGTAGTTGTATGGACGGTGCTATTATATGTGAGCATGGCAGTAAATACATATTTATGCCAATTTGTTTGGTTTTCGTTAATATAAGATTTTAAATATTCTTTTAAAGTGGAATGACTTCTCTCCAGAGCACCTTGCGTCTGAAGGTGATAGGGAGATGACCAAATCTGCTTGATTTTTAAAAATTCACAAGTTTTCTTAAAAAGTTCGGCTGTAAAGTTTGTTCCTTGATCTGTTAAAATTGACTTAGGTATTCCAAATAAAGATATGAAATGAACGAGACATTCACATGATTCTTCAGCCGTAGCATTTGATATTGGGTAAGCTATAGAAAATTTTGTCAAGTCATCTTGTAAAGTTAGTATATATTTTAATTTATAAATTCCAGCTTCCTGCGATAGTAGGAAACTAATCCAAGGAAGGACTTTATGTCCTTAGGGCACTGGGGTGTAGGAAAGTCTGCAACAGCTTTTATTTTCTCTGGGTTCGGTTTTACCCCGTCATCGGTAATGATATGTCCAAGGTAGGAAACTTCCTTGCGGAGAAATTCGCACTTGTCAGGTTGCAACTTTAACCCGTAGGTGCGGAGCCTGTCAAATACATTAGAGAGGTTGTTTATGTGCTGATCAAGATCGAAGGAGTAGATTACAATATCATCCAAGTAGATGAAGCATTGTATACCTTGTAACCCAGATAGGGCAGAATTCATAAGTCTTTGAAATGTTGCAGGTGCATTTTTTAGTCCAAAGGGCATTCTAGTGAATTCAAAATGACCTTGTGGAACTGAGAAGGCTGTTTTGGGTGCATCCTGTGGCGACATTTTAATTTGATGGAAGCCCGACGCGAGATCAAGAGTACTGAAATATTTACATTTGCCCAACTGGTCTAATATATCGGATATGTTTGGGATAGGATAAGAATCGCCAATTGTGATATCATTTAGTTTGCGGTAGTCGATTACTACCCGCCACTTCTTTATTCCGGATGCATCCATCTTTTTTGGGACGACCCAGATTGGAGATGACCAAGGGGATGTTGAAGGTTTAATAATTCCTTCTTCTAACATTTTGTTAATTTGTGATTGAACCTCACCTTTGTGAATGTCAGGGAATCGATAGGATTTTGTATGTATAGGGATTGAGGAGGATGTTTTAATTTCATGCTGAATACCTTCTGTAAAAGTTAACTTATCACTAGGCAAATGAAATATATCAGAGAATGTGGAACATAAATTAAACAGAGCGTCTCTTTCTTCGCAATTTAAATGGGATACTCTCAAAAGATCTAAAACTTTATCAGTTCTATCTGAAATATTTTGATCATTAATATTCGAATAAAATATAGAGTTATTTTCATTGTACTCTAAAGGATTAATTATTAATTTGAGGTCTGAATTTATCTCTATTTGATTTTCGGATGTATTTACCACGGATATATTAATTCTAGAATTAGGTTTTACTTTAACAATACAGTTAGCGATTAATAGAGAATCCATCATATGTTGATCTAGAATGAGACCTTTGATTTCGGGATTATGTACTAAGCATTCTATTACCGTTTCAGTTCTAGGCGCAATTGTATAAATGGGGTTATTAAATTTTAAATTGAATTTTACGTCATCAATACTAAGTTCCTTCAAAGTATAATCTATTTTACTTTTATGTAAAGAAAGGAAATCATTTCCGATAATACGATCGTATGGAAAGTTGAAATTAGGTATGAGGTGGAAATCATGTTCTATTGAATTAATTTCGATAGATATACAACCTAACGAATTGATTGGATTGTCGGTATTTCCTAAGCCACTGAATGTTATAATATTTTTATTCACCTCGGGTATATTTTCTATTATATGCAATTTAATAAGACTGATTGTAGCTCCACTGTCGACCAGGAGTCGAAAGGGTTCTGAGGAGAGAGATGTTTGGATTTCAATATAAGGTAAGTAATTTTTTAATGGATTTGTGTTAACGTTGTAAGATTTTAATAATTTTTCTTCTTTTTTAGGTATTGGATTTAGAGGATTTGACTTCAGGCTTCCGTTTCGGGGCTGGATACCCTGTCGTATAGCCTTGAGAGTAAGGCTTCCGTTTTGGGGCTGGTTACCCTGTTGTGTAGCCTTGAGAGTTAGGCTTCCGTTTTGGGGCTGGTTACCCTGTCGTGTAGCCTTGAGCGTTAGGCTTCCGTTTTGGGGCTGGTTACCCTGTAGTGTAGCCTGAGGGTTAGGCTTCCGTTTTGGGGCTGGTTACCCTGTCGTGTAGCCTTGAGCGTTAGGCTTCCGTTTTGGGGCCGGTTACCCTGTCGTGTAGCCTTGAAAGTGGGAATGGTGTCGAAATAATTTTTGGATTTGAGATTTTTATTGCAGGGTTTCGCGTGACACCTTCGCGAGCCCACTACGCGTTTAAATGGGTAAGCTGTTGTTCATTATTATCATTAGAGCATAGTTGTCGTGGCTTAGCGTGAGTTATCATTATTTAAGTTTTCATTTATGACAAAATTAACATTATCTGCTCTGGGTCTGGTTGGTTGTAGTCTGTTGTTATTAAATTGTCGTCTAAAACAATTTTCTATTGAATGACCTTGTTTTTTACAATAGCGACAGAATGGGCTTCTGTTCTCAAACTGCCTTGTGGTTTGAAATTTTTGGGTATTATTATGTGTACGACCCCTAAATGGCTGTTGGGGTTTAGGAATTAATCGGTGCAATGATAATTGCTGAGAACTTCTTTTATGAAATAAATTTAAAATTTTCTCTTCTGAGACTGCTAGGTTAATTGCTTCATTAAGATTTAGTGGATCTTTTCAACGAACTAAATTTGAAATTTCGGGTTTAAGACCCAATAAAAAGGTATGGAGAGCTAGGTATTCCATGGCTGCCATTCGACCGGTTAACTCTGATTTCTTCTTATTCGATATAGTTACTTCTGTTAAAAGTTTTGAAAGACACGTCTCTACGCGTAAAGAAAATTGTGACACTGATTCTGTATTATTTTGTTGACATTTCTGCAATTCAAGTAAAAGGTGTGCATAATGCTTTCTTTCTCCAAATTGTGTTTTGAGTAAATCGCTAAGTTGATCCCAATTGTCGAATTCCTTAATAGAGCAAGCTAATTCCGCTTTGCCCTCAAGTTGAGAAAGTATGAATTTAAATAAAATCGATTTCTGAGAATCCGGTGCTAGTCCAATAGCATTATTGCAATTATTAATAAAAGAATTTAATTTTTCGCGTGTCCCATCAAAAGGACTAATGAATTTGAATAAAGTGCTAATTTGTAACTCATTTTTTTCATGTTTAATTTGAGATTCTTTAACCGACATGTTTAATTAAATAAAATATTCACTTATAAAATTTAAAATGTACTACGGTGTGATAGACGGCCACGCAGATTGTTTATAAATTCGATGCGATAAGCTACTCGACAAAATGTTCTCGGAACCTAAGATGATGTAATTAAATTAGAATGTAGATGACAATAACGCTCTTTAGTACAATATTTATGCAATAACTTTGGATAAAGTATTGTTAGACCTCACACCTTGCACTTTCACTGTAGTTTTAGAAATATGTCTATTTAATATCTCAGTTATTATGGGTTTTGCACTTTCACACTTGAAATATTTAAAATTTGAAGACTTACAGGACCACGGCGATATTCACGGCGAATTCAAATCGAGTCATAATTGGCTCAATTTATGGTAAATCGTTAGGTACCAAGGAAGATTCAGCGATGTTGGGGAGCACCACGTAGATAGTTATTTCTTTCCGGTATGCAGCAGGTCGAAGCTTGTTAGCAGTTCACAACCATTGGATTCAGGCGGTCACTAAGATTTGTATAGTACTCTGGATTAGTACTATTTTTTTAACCACTTATTAAAACCAACCAACACAGATATTATTTTCACTTTTACACTTTTTGGTATCACTATAACTTTTCACTTGAGGCGTTTACCGCGGATTTATAAAATTTTAAATCCTTTGCGATGCCACCATTTGTTAGACGGAATATTAAAAACGAACTTTTAAAAAAGAAATTTATTTAGAACTAGAAAATATAATTGAAATGTATGAGTGGCTCAGGATTCGGAAGGAGACTGACTGCCTTTATATTTTATTAAGTGACGCCTTGGTCTTAAAGTGCTGACGCTAATGCTATGTCTGCATTAAAGCATACATATGTGCATATATAACAGATAGATTGGGGAAAAAGTTGGAGGCAATTTAATTAAAGTTTCACTTTAGTATGTTAATAATTAATACAAGTTGTAATGGTTATATAGTGCAGAAAAATGGTTTATGGTATGTGCCGGTATCAGCTCAAATAATTTAAACGCCAGTCTAACGCAACTCTCTAAGAAAATAGCGATTCAGTCGATTGTTTGAAACGTGTAGTCATTGATAGATTGACAGATGACGGCTATAATCTTGTAAAGAACGGAGATAGCCGAAATCCACTACGTTTTATGCAACTGTTCGCTTTCAAAGTTAGCCAGATTGTACTTCGCCGCCAATTGCCATACTGTAATTACTACTATTTCAAACTTATGTCAAAATATGATTGCACGTTTCATACTAAACTAAGTTTCAATTTTTACTTCCGCCTCTTATTACGTAGTATTTACATCCTCTTTGTTAACCGCAAGCAACGCACAGCTGCTTGAACCGTCGGTGATCCAGTAAAATGTCAACTGCTCAATCACTTGACGTTGCGTAGAGACGCTTAATTACGTCATTTACCGCATTTATCACAAGGGAAGTTGCTAAGAATAATTCGAACTCATTATTGCAGCATATTATGTATTTACCAGTGGGAGGCTCCTTTGGACAGGAGCCGGCTAGATTATAGATACCACAACGGCATCTATTTCTGCCGTGAAGCAGTAATGTGTAAGCATTATTCTGTTTCAGTCTGAAGGGCACCATAGCTAGTGAAATTACTGGGCAAATGAGACTTAACATTTTATGTCTCGAGGTGACGAGCGCTAGATATTGTATTGCAGCTCAGAATTTATGTGTTTTTCAAGAATCCAGAGCGGCACTGCATTGTAATGGACAGAGCATATCAAATACCATTAACTGAACGTCCAACTCGTCTCGTCCGTTCATTTCATAAAAAAACATAGATGTTATTTTCGTTATCTGGATGTGTGACATTTCTTCACAGAGTGGTTTTCTAGGAACCTTCAGCCAAGTTAAAAAAAACTGTAAAATGAATTTTCTTATGCAGCGTTTCAAGGATGATACAACTGTGCCCTAAAAAAAGTACGTACAATTACCTAAAAAACATAAACAATGGAATGGATTCTTATGAAATTTTATAAAGAGATAGAATAGAGCTACGTTTAATTGCGAGAAAATAAATGGAGGGGTTGAAATAGGGGATTGAAGTCTGTATTGTATTCGTCATTTTTGTAGATAAAACCATAAGCTTTGTATCCAAATGTTTTGAGTTTTCTTTAGTGTTAACTCAACTAAACTCTGGCACGAGACTCTGGCACGAGACTCTAAATTTTCATAAACTTTTATTTTTATTTAGGCACTTGATAATCTTTACATACTTTAATATCATTGCTTGATAAGAAGTCATTTATAAGCATCTTTGAAACTTTGCCTACATGGGGATGAAATAGAATATTAAAGTTCGTAGGGAAATACTATTAAAGAGACTGTCCACAATGACAATGGATATGCGCTGTATCAAAAGAGCGCTTCCAAAAAGCTGCGGAAAGAGCAGTTTGTATGTGTATTATTTGCAAAGTACCTAAAAAATGAAAATGCTGCCCAAAGTAACTATTCCACGCGGATGAAGTAGCGAGTAAAAGCTAGTATTTTATAAATGGAACTTTTTCATAAATATGCATTTGAAAGAATCAGCTCTGTACAACGTCAATAACACAGCGGTCGCGAACCCAACAAAGTTTAACCTGATATATTATTCTTCGAGTGTTTCGTGATTTTTCTTCTTCACAAATAAATAAATCTTTGTAATGGTTTTTATTCGTTGCTTTTTCACACTTCGAGTTTGGCAATTGATATACGTTAAATATTTTATTACCTTATAGCTTTGAATTATTGTACTATCGGGATTTCATTATTTATTTCTTTCTTACTTAAACTTATGTTTTAATGTATTAATTGCTATAATGATTATATTATACAAATAAAACTGAAAATAAAATTTAATGAACGATGCGTGACTCAAACCGTGTTTGACCGCGACCTCTCGTGTTCCATGCGAGCGCTCTTTCCAACTGAGCCAACCGTTCGAGTGACATATCGTCATAATCGTCATTCATTATATAAGCGATCATAAAAAACCAGTGTGTCTTAAAAGTGCTCAACAATCTTATAAAATACGCGTCTGAAGTGATTTGTTGAACAAAACGTTTAAAATGAACATAAATACCTAACTAAAAACCGTAAACTTTTGGTTAAAGTTTTTTTTGATTTGCAAGCCTGGAACTGAAACCACTGAAAGATTTAATGTTAGTTATTTAATATGTTAGTTATGTGACTATTGCATTGGGTTTAATGATTGCTTTATTGGTTTTATCTTAAGCAGATACTCAAAAGACACAAAAATATTTGATGAGGTACCTATTTGCATAAAGATATCACTTTGATGGCACACTTACTATTGATATAAAAATGATACTTGCAGACTCGTAGGAAGATTATTAATAGAAGTGATTTTATCGTTTGTCTGTACTGAATGTATGTGGTGTTGCTGTTTTGAAGGGTTATGAGGATTCATCATCATCAGCCGGAAGACGTCCACTGCTGGACAAAGGCCTCCTCCAAAGATTTCCACGACAATTGGTCCTGCGCTGCCCTCATCCAACGTGTTTCGGTGATCTTGACCAGATCGTCGGTCCATCTTGTGGGGGGCCCTACCAACATTGCGTCTTCCGGTACGTGGTCACCATTCGAGGACTTTACTGCCTTAACGGCCATCTGTCCATCGAAGTATGTGACCTGCCCACTGCTACTTCAGTTTCGCAATCATTTGGACTATGTTGGTGATCTTTTCATTTCTGATTCATTTAATAAAATTCAAATTTATTTAATAATACTAATTTAAACAAAACAATACTATTAACTATATTTACAATACTTTGGTTACATTAATTTAGAATTATCACTACGGGGAAGTGTTCCAAGAATACTGGTAGCATTTCCACATTGGACAGTTAGGCTGATCTGTTGACCGAAATAGCTGCCAGCGCTTGGGTTACCAGTAGTCTTATTGAGGCGCGAAAATAGTACTTTGTACATTCTCCGCGCCTCTGGGCCCTACGGGGCAAGTCTCTCTCTCTATCTCGACAACAAGCGGCACTAAGACTCACTGAGCAGAACATATTTGCGACCATTGCTATCTTCGGCAGTCGAAGCAGCAGGCCCAGCACCAACTGACGTAACTTGGACATGAGAAGAAGCCATAGTGTCGACGCAAGTCGCGTCCCACACCAGCCTACCCTTGTCTTAGTAAGTAAGTGATTTTATTAATATTCTAAAATAATTAAAAATCACTTACTGAACGGGAATATCTAACATCCATTTGAATAAGTCGATAATATTATTTTGACGATTAACAAGATATTTTAGACACATTGATATGTCACATTGAAGGTCGTGTGTCCTTATGAATCAATCTAATCGTAAGTGGTCACCTGCACCCTCTCCTTGCAAAGCCAGACGATTGAATAAATTTATGTATTTAAAGCGATTATGGCCATAAAATGGTTTTCAATCTTCCTATAAGTAAGAGTCATTTATCGTTACTTTAATTATTAACATTAAAACAGAAAAAAGGGTGAGTGAACTTAGATACTCACGTAAAAAGTTATACTTCTTTTGAGCAAAAAAACAAAACATCCTTAATTTTTTCTTATTCCTCGCGCTATTTACTTTTTTAGAAAGAACAATATTATAATATTGAATAATTGAGCTTAATTACGATTAATAAACTATCATTAAATTTTCATTCAAATTCATAGCAACTCCACCAGTTCAATTGGTCATTTAGATTGAATTATACAATTGAAATTTGGAATATGAATAGATTAATTATTGTAAAACCCGGTTTCACTGAACAATAAAGTTTAAGATTTTTACAATCAAAACACCCAAGTAAGCCTGCAGACTTGGACAATTAAAAGTATATCTACATTGTCAAACCTTTTCTTTGGTTGATAAAAACCTAAGACTATGCCAGCTGTGAAAAAAATTGTACTTAGAACTTCTATCACACAAATCGCGATTTTAGACGTAGCCTTTCACGCACACTAAAGTATTTCTGGCCTGTTTTAATCGGTTGTCGAACAACAAGAGACTCTAGAGATTCACTCTTATATTTTTTCCTAATGCGCCAAAAGCAAGTATAACTATAAAAAAGAAGATATTTTGATGTTTACACAGCCAGGTTATAAAACTAAACGTCGATACTAAATCTGTTAGGTTTTAAATTCGATCATCGCGACGGATCAGGTTCACGCTTCACTAAACCTTGTTTCATTCGATCAGAAAACTGAATTTAAATGCGTCAGTAATTGATTCAACGTGGGCACTAATAGTTAGAAACTACCTCACAAACTGTAGGTATTTCGTTGTTATATAAAAAGTATCAAAATGTATGCTAAAAACAACTATGTTGGTATGCCGCGAGTTTCAAAAGGCGACGATAGGATGCTTCTTGAAGTGAAAACTTCTTTAGCATCGTTGTGATTTGAAAGTCGATGAAACGAAACAGCGAGACAAATGAGACAGACACATAAATATATAAGATTTAACGTGGGAGAAAATGAGATAGGAAGCATTTTACAGTGTTTTGGTAGCACGTAGAAAATATGCCTTCAGATCTGTGATCCTCCTGTTTTAAAAAATGGTTCGATCGCATAAAAAGATATTTAAAATGTGAAAGAGAGTATTGAAAAGTAATAAACATAATATTTTGGTTGTAGCATGTTGTTTTTTTAAGTTACGCAAAACTTTTAGTGTGACCTATGGACGTATAATTTATCTAAGGTAAAAATTAATATTGATATTTGGTTGACAAGGTGTTATACTGGAATGTATATATTAAACAATTTGTTGTATTTCAAAGTGATAAACTCACTTCTGGGATTAAATTTATTACACAAATTTGAAAACAAAATGCTATGAACGATGTGGTACTCAAACCTGCGACCTCTCGCGTTCCGTGCGAGCTCTAGTACCAACTGAGTCAACCGTTCCAGTGACGTATCGTTATGTAATGCTTAAATAAAATCTTTCATATCTTTGTTATCATCATCCTTGTTTAACATAATATGTTATGTTTAGATCTGCAAGACCGTCATCTCAAGTAAATTTCCAACTAATATGCAAATATTGCGGTTGAGCAGGTTAGCAACTGTAAAGTAGATCCTGTAGATGAAGCCACAACGCGAGAACACAACACGTGAACGCGAGAGATTGCGGGTTCGAGTCCGGCATCCTTCTTAAAATTTTGTTTCTAAATTTTATTTGTTTAATAAATGTATATGGGTGGTCGCGGGTCAAAATCAACTGAAGGGACACTGACCTTGTCACATGTGTAATTCTTCACTCGTAATTCTACTCTAGTGGGTGATTCCGAGATGCGTGACATGCGACGTGAACTTGCCGATTTGATATCTGAGCTTCGCGAATTTCGAAAGGAGTTCCGTCAATCCATATCTAGTATTGGGGAACGGATGGACGGGTTTGAGAAACGACTAGAAGCGGTCGAACATAGGGAGCTGGCAGTAACGACGCCCATTACAAATGAAGTTGTCGAACTTCAGGAGACGGTATCTCAGCTGAGGCTTCAGCTTAACGAGCGTGACCAGGAATCACTGCTGGCGGATCTGGATATCGGACATATCTCTGAAATAAAAGGGGAGAACCCTTCACATTGTAAACGTCCTCGCCACCAAGTTTGGAATCACTTTGGAGGACCAAGACATTGTCTTTGCCGAGCGGGTTGGAGCGCCAGACTTGAGAAATAGCACTGACAATGTATCTGGTGAACGCGCCCGCCGTCTCGTCGTTAGGCTGGCGCGTCGACAACTGCGAGACGACTTACTACGCGAGGCGCGCGTGCGCCGCAATATTACATCGGCCGACATAGGTGTGAACGGCCCGCCACGTAAAATAACGACGATAAATGAACGACTAACGCGTACAAATCGACAGTTATTTTATCAAGCCAGAGAACAATGTCGAAAGCTGCAATGGCGATATGCTTGGACGCGAAAAGGGCGCATCTTCGTCAGGCAAAACGAGGGAAAGCAGGTGCATACCATTCGTTGTGAAAAGGACTTTGAACGGGTTTTTAAATCTATCATTGTTGGATGAACAGTTCTACTTCTTATATATATCTCCAAAGTTTAAAACAAAATTCATATTATATCAAATTAGTTTATTTACTAGAACTATATCTCGTAATAATTTCAACCTAATTCAATCAATATTAAATCTTAAAATACAATTTATTACTGCACTAACATAACTCTAATAATTAGTTACATAGATCAGCTTATCTCCAATTTAACTTTCTTAAAGTATTTAAAATTATTTAAAAAAAATATATACAGTCATTAGTCTTAAGACTTATCACTGGCAATCATTATGTTCAATACTAACACACTTAAAATAGGTTTGCTTAATGCAGGTTCTCTAGGTTCAAAAGATGATAATCTTGCTGTATCCGTTTCTCGCAATGACATTGATGTTCTTGCAATAAATGAGACTTGGCTGAGAGCGGGTGAGGAGGGCCGAGCTCCTATGTTGCCAGGGTACCGGCTGCAACACATCCCGTGGCCACCCTTCGTGCGCTCACGCGGAGGTGGTGTAGGCTTTTATATTAAACAGAATATAAATGCACGCACTTTGGTGCATCCGGAGGATCCACAGCACAAGTCAGTAGAACAAATGTGGCTAATGGTGACGCTTAAAGGTAGGAAAATAGTTATTGGTACGGCATACCGTCCTCCATGGCATGACATTGATATATTTTTTGATGCAAATACTGACACTATTAGTTCTTTACGTGGCTATGACAATATTATTCTTTTAGGGGACTCTAATATTAATGTGCTAAACATTGAAGACTTTAAGACCAAAAAATTTAACATGTTCCTATCCTGTCTGAACTTATCACAATTGGTTACAGAACCGACACACATTACGGAGACTAGTGAGACACTCATTGATGTTGTATGCACTCATATCAGAATATGCACTCTAAAAACACCAGTCTTGATTATATTTCACAATTTGGGCATTGCCTTGTGGTATGCGAATTTAAAGTTAAAAAAGAAAAAACATTACCACACACTTTTACCTTTAGGCCATTAAAAGCATATGTCTCAGAACTTTCAACAGACATTTAGAATGAATAGAGTGGAATCAAATAACCAAGCTCAGTAATGTTAATGATATGGTCACCACACTGAATCAAAACATAATTAGCCTTTTTGACCTATTTGCACCAATGAAATCAGTTGTTATAAGGAATCAATCACCACCCTGGATCACAAACACCATTAGACTCATGATGAAATTGCGGGATGAAGCTTTAACAGCATACCGCAAGACCAAATGTGATAAGAAAAAAGCATACTACAAGTCTTTAAAATCAACTGTAAATCAAGCTCTGTTTTCTGAAAAAATGGCTTATTATAAATATAACATAAATAATAAAATTCATAATCCAAAACTTCTTTGGCGGAACTTAAAAAATACTTTACTGCCCAAAAGTAATGTGGAACTTCCTTCATTCTTAAATAATCCAACACTTATTAATAATCACTTTCTAAATATAGCACACACATCAAATATCAATATCTCTTCCCTCACTTACTTTAAATATCATAAATATAATATAAATGCCACATTTCACATAAAACAAGTTAGTTCAGAGAGTTTGATTAAAATTATTAAGAGCTTAAAATCAAATGCTGAAGGTTGTGATAACATTAGTCTAGACATGTTAGTAATGACTTTTCCCTATACAATAGATTGTATTAGAGAACTCATAAATGCTTCAATAACAACATCAACATATCCTGAACTTTGGAAACTTGCAATTGTGCGTCCTTTGCCTAAAATATCGAACCCTGTTAGCTTGACTGATTTAAAGCCAATCAGCATCTTACCATGTTTATCAAAGATCATTGAAAAAGTTGTGTGTTCTCAGCTGACTGATTATCTCGAAATCAACAATATTTTGCCTGAGTTACAATCTGGGTTCAGAAGAGGTCGCAGTACAGTAACCGCATTACTTGACATAACTGACAATATTCTCTGCTCTCAAGATGAAGGCATGTGTACAATCTTAGTGTTGTTAGATTTTTCTAGGGCATTTGATTCTCTGAATATAGACCTGTTATTATCAAAACTAAATTACTACGGTTTTGATCAAAATGCCTTAAAATGGTTCAATAGTTACCTTAATAATCGTTACCAGTATGTAAAGTTAAAATGTAAAAATGGCTCATTACTAACATCTGAGAAGATGCCTGTCAAAAATGGAGTCCCGCAATGATCAATTCTAGGACCAACTCTTTTTATATTATATTCAGCCGATATTACGACTGAATTAAAACACTGGAAATATCATATATATGCAGACAATTTACAGGTATATATTTCATTCAAACCTTCTGAAATAGAGAGCGCTATTTTAAAACTAAATGAAGATCTTTTGAGAATATGCTCTTGGTCTGTTAAAAATAGTCTCTTACTCAATCCAGTTAAGACCAGACTAAATACATGATTTTTGGTAGCAAGTACCAACTGTCAAAATTATCGCCCTCCGTTTGTGTATCACTTAAGAATGACCCTATAGAACGTGTGTATGAAGCACGTAACCTAGGTCTGCACATGGATTGTAATCTTCGCTTTGAAAAGCACATATCTAATTCAATCAGGAGCTGTTTTTATAAATTAAAAATTTTGTACAAAATGCGACCATACCTTAAAGAAAGCTTGCGTGTTCAATTGGTTGAGTCACTTGTGTTATCAAAACTAAACTATATGGATTCAGTGTTCGGTCCACGTTTACTCGCAAAAACACAAAAATTAATACAGATTAATTAATTAATTAAGAGTTCAGAATGCGTGCGCCCGTTTCTGTTTTAATATCCCTTTGAGAGCCCATGTAACACCTTACTTAAATAGACACTCAATCCTTAAAATGAGACACAGGCGCAAATTCCATCTCGCTTGTCTTCTCTTTGACGTCATTAAGTTGTCATGGGCATCAAGTCGTCGTTCTCTAGGCACACGGCAATGCGCAACGCAGCTTTTGACGCAGAGTCATGCCACAGCTACTTTCAGAGGAAGTTTCCGATTCGCGTCAGCCAAAATATGGAATAATCCCCCTCTCCAATAAGGAACCTCCAATATAAACTAGGTTTTCGTAGTAAACTTAAAGTGTTCCTTAATACTCATCAAAAAGTACAGGAAACTCTTTTAGTTGACACTAGTGCTATTTAAAAATAAATTATACGACCTGTTATTGTCATTTCTTTTTAGAGAGATTCTTATTAATATCAGCAGAATTAGCACCCAATCAATCACGCAATTATACTCACTTGTTATTATTATTATTATTATTATTATTATTTGCTTTTAGTGTTCTTATTTTTTTTTTTTGTGTTAGTACTTTTCTTATTGTAATATTATTATTATTTTAGTTGTAGTAATTGTAACCCTTCATATAATATGTATAACCTTTAAGTAGTTTGATAATCCGCTAGACCACCTGGGGTTCTCCGGAAGACCAGCGCTGAGCATATCACCTGTGGGTATGATCAGTATTATGCTGGGGTGAACTCCAATTCTGCATGTTGATGTAAATTAATAATTAAGTTTACTTGTATACTAGGTTTAAGTTGCAGAATAAATGATTTCTTTCTTTCTTTCTTTCTTTCTTTCTATATCTATCCATATATGTAATGAAATTGGTCTTTGTTTGAGGCTCTTTAACGCCTAAAGCACTGATCGTATCGACATGAAACTACCACCATTCGATGCAAAATATTTATTCTAGATGGTTTATGGCTTAGTATTATATATTACCTACTCTGTGTTATTTAGTACAAAATCATATAATTTGTACATTATATGGAATACACAAAGTAAATATATTACAACAATTGTGTAGAAATAAACTATCCCTTGCAATGATCATTTACTTATATAAGCAACGTGCAAGTTAAAGTCAAACGAATAATTTTTAGAAGTTGATTTAAGAATCATCTGATGATAACCACATCAACATTATGATCTAAGTTGTAACTCTCCACTAAACGACCGGTGCTTCAAACCTTACGGTAATGCGAACCCTATTTTCCACCCCAATTCTATACACAGCCACCTATGCAAATATTACAAAAAGATGAAAGTAAAGTTAGTAATAGATAAGGATAAAAACCTTGAAGGACTTAAGTCAATATTTTTTCGATAAATTGAAAAACCATCGTTGAGGCGATGTGTAAGGTTGGAGATTGCGGTGAGGATATTATAATAAATATCCGGTTACTTGAATATGATCCTTGTGTTGAAGGAGACGGACAGGTCATTTTTGCGTTTATTGCTACTTAAAAGGGTTCCTTTGCTAGTGTTAACCAAAGAGGATGGAAATACTACGTAATAAGGGGGACTGCCTAAGTTAAAATTTAAATTTAGTTTAGTATGAGACGTGCAGTCATTTGACATAAGTTTGAAATAGTAGTAATTACAGTATCGCGATTGTCGACGAAGTATAATCCGGCTCAGTTTGAAAGCGAATAGTTGCTTATAGCGTAGTGCATTTCGGCAATCCCCGTTTTTTACAAGATTATAGCCGTCATCTGTTAATCTATCAATGACTGCGCGTTTCATACAATCGAGTGAATCGCTTTTTTCTTATAGAGTTTCGTTTGGCTGCGTAATAGTGTAATAGTGGATCGTTTGGGTTAATTAAATTAGAAAGAAATGCTCTATTTTCTCCTTATCCATTAAGTTTAGGGATTGGATATTAGCATTGTTCGTGAAGCTCATCATAATACGCAAATGGCAAGAAATATTTAATGCTATTGTTAAATCTTTCGTGAGTCATTATTAAATTATCTGGTGGGACGTTATGGTTATTTGATCAACCACCAATTTGAGCCATCTTAAAATAATACTTCTGTACTCTGCTGGAGCAGAGCATGTGCATTACTGTTCCTCTATTTCCTGAGGGAATCTACATATCACATCTTGTGACAATGAGAGACGACAAATTTGATGGATGTTTTGTAGTTCATGCATTGATTTGAATTTTTTTTTCACTTCCAGATGCCTTTTGACAGTCTATTTAAACAAAACAATAACATGGGAAAATAAAGAATTATAATATAGTGGTTGAACTACATTGAACAATAATTCAACATTAGAAGTAGATTGTGTGAATTTGAATCCAAATATCAGTTGTGTCATGTTCCAAGCACATAGTCATTTGTATAATATTACTTTATATACTAATACTTATGTGTATGGTTCATATGTCAAAGGCACAATCGTCGGCTTGTACAGCCGCATCAAACCAATACCATAATATAATTGACCGACACCATCAAAAACGTGAGTAAAGCCGTATTAATAGATAATTTAATGCTATTAGTACATATGCCGAAAATATTATTTATGAATTATTGGCTAACATTTTTTAATTAGTTTGTTTTATTTTTTCATTTTATTGGAATTTGTTAGTTTTTTTGAATATATTTTAAGTATAACTGTGAGGAATATAGGCAAAATATTTTCTGTCAATATAATAATTTTTTTATTTTTTATTTTAGGTTTTAATTTGAAATAGGTTCTTTATTTACATAAGCCATTAAGCATAAGCTATTTTGAAATTTTTTATTGTGTCAATAAAATATTTTACCTGACAGTCGTCAGGATGATTATGAAAAAAATACTTATCAGAATGATTTAATTCAATTAAATGCACTTAATTAAGTGAGATTAATTACTCTATTATCTGCGACTCCTGTTATTTACACTTCAAAAAGAGGTATAATCACTAAAGTATAGAGAAGCTAACCAAAGCAATGTCATTCTCCATTTTGTTAATTAGTTTAAACCAAAGCTCGCGTCAGCGCTGAAACGGTAATTTGTCGTCCAACCAGACAGTATAAACACGCAGTGTTGGAATACAAATAAGAACAGTATTCTCGCGACTAAAAGATGATTTGAGATAGCGTAGCAGTTGTATTACGATATTACTATATTTTTATTCACTAGACTTCTTATGAATCGTTCTGATTTGAAACTCGATGAAACGAAAAAGCAAGACGATAGAGACACAAACTGGTAAACGTACAGGATTTAGTCGGCGAGAGAATGAGATAGAATACGGTACACGTTCTCGGTCTCTAAAAGTGATTTAGGCGACAGTAAAAAGAGACAGATACAAATTCATAAGTATACCTTAATACATATACTACTACATAGACATATTACTACATAGACACCAGAAGAGAGAGAAAACATAAAATGGAAGCAGTGATAGTAAAGTCTTTCATGTACCAGGACTTCTTGCAGTTAGAGGCTTAATGTAAATCTTGCATCCGATACAGCAAATCCTTTGATTGAGTTTTAGGACGCCAAATTTAATTTGAGAATGGGCAGTAGGTAATAACAGGATCAAAAACAGTAATTGAAGCAGTATTCCAAAGATATATTGACCAAAGTAAAGAAAATCAAAGTATTTATATCATACTTTAGTGACCATAAGCATCTTGTATCATTTATTGAAAATATAAGCTCTGGGTCGGAATAAATCTATGGAATATGTACGAATAAAATGTGAATTGCATATTTTTTATGTCCTAGGTTCACATTTCATTTATTTATCTTATTGTTAGAGTCACTACGTTCGCGCCTTCAGTGCGTGAATATCGAATAAACTAAACTAAGGATTGTAACTCAGATCCGTCAAACATAGTAAATGTTATAATCGAGAGTTTAGTAGGCGTAGTACATAATACTAAATGAATTAATAAGGCAATACTCTAAGCCGGCCCACTTTCTAGCGCTCTTCAAATCGCAGGTCCGGCCACACATGGAATATTGCTGTCATCTCTGGAACTGAACCATTTAACCGTGTTCAACTCAGAGCTGCTCGAATTGTCGGGGACCCAGTGCTCTGTGAAAGGCTAGATCACTTGGCGTGTAGAGACGTCGCTTCATTATGTGTCTTCTACCGCATTTATCACGGGGAGTGTTTTAAATGTCGCGTAGCAACGCTCCGACGTACATGACGAGAGCTGTCAAAGAGCTATTTCACCTGACCTGTGGCAGGACACCGAATTCCACCTTCGCATGACACGCCTCAAATTTTGATAACATCCCCATCATCTCTGGATATTACCCAACAGGTTTTTAAATCTGTGCTTACTAATTTCACTATTTTATGTATGCAATAAAAACATAAGTGAACGTCGGAGGTCGTGGTTCGAATCCCGCATCGTTCATAAAATTATGTTTTTCAAATTTTATTTGTGTATAAGTGAGTGTGTTGTTATCGTAATTAAGTAAAATTCTGTGCATGCTGTGATTTCCTGTAAGTGATGAAACACTTAGCATTAATTTAATTATATTGTATTTATTGTTGTATTAGTGTATGTACTTGTTGGAAATCCTAATAAATAAATAAATAAAAATCTCAATGCATCATCTACAATGCGGTTTTCAAGGAACTTTCTTCCACGTACAACAAAGTTGTGTGGTGTTTGCGGTTTTTCCATTAAAAAAAAATACCACCAACTTTTCAGTAAGTAGACACATACGGTGTTACGCGTGCTATTACAAATAAATAATTTTAAACATGGCGTAGACACGTGTTTGTTAAACAGTCACCTAACTATAACAACATCTAAAATATAGCTTGTGTTTAACTAAAACGTCGTTGAGCACAACATAAACTGAAGTGTAGGTACAGGAACAATCAAAGGAACGGAACGCAATATTTTGTCAGCTGTCATTTATATAATCTATATAATCTAAATCTTCCATAAGAATATGATGTATCCGTTAGACACACCTTAGACAAGCTTCGACTCGTGTTTAAGAAGAGTCGAAGCTTGTCGAAGAAGAAATAGAAGAAATGTCCAATGATTGTTGAACAACAGAAGCACACAGACTTGTAATAGAACTTTTTTAAAACAAGTGTTAAACACATGTTCAGCTTTTTTTGTAATAACACAGATAATGTTTAAAATCTTTTAACCATTATTAAAATACAAGTTTAGATTATGGTTTACAAATTGATAAAATGGTTTTCATTGTTTTAGTCACTTGCTAAGCTAGTTTATCTTAGGACATTATTGCGTGGAAAATACGTCAATTTCACCCGAAGCGTGACAAGGGTATTTAATAAAAATACTGTTTGTTACGTCCGGAGAAATGTTAACACAAAAGTTTTATATTGGTACATTGTTAATAATAATGTCTTACAATTTTTAAATTAAACGATCTACTTTTTTTTATAACAATATGGGACGAGACGAGCAGGACGTTCAGCTGATGGAAATTGATACGCCTGCCGACAGGTCGTTGTCGACGGTTACTGCTCGAACTCGAAGCCCGTGAACGCTGGAGTGCACAAAGGCTGTGTGCTATCTCCCACGCTGTTTCTTCTGCATATAAATGATATATTGAACACCTCCAACATACATTGTTATGCAGACGACAGTTCTGGTGATGCCGTATAATACACGGGCCATGCAGGTCTCGCTCGGGAAATCGTCAACCAGTGCCGGAGAAACTTGTGTCTTCTTTCGAATCCTCTCTTGAGAAGGTGGCGGAATAGAGTTAATTGAACCTTGTCCAATTTAACCCCCAGAAGACTCAAGTTTGGCCGTTTATCACTAAAAAAAAGCCTCGCTTGAGCTGTTTCACCTAATTCCTGCCGCCAAATTCCACCTTCGCACGACACGCCACAAATTAGGATGTCATTTCCACCATTTGGATGTGTGGCGATCGTCCACGGTGCGGTTTTCAAGGAGCTTTCTTCAAAGCTAAGCACTTTTTTCTACAAAGCTGTGGAATGAGCTTCCTTGTGCAGTGTTTCCGGGACGATTCGACATGGATACCTTCAAAAAAAGCGCGTACACCCTCCTTAAAGGCCGGCAAAGCTCTTGTGATTCCTCTGGTGTTGCAAGAGAATGTGGATGGCGGTGATCACTTAACACCAGGAATCCGTACGCTCGTTTGTCCTCCTATTCCATAAAAAAAGCGCCGCTCAGGATTCTTGAAAAACCAAAAATTCTGAGTGGCACTACAATTGCGCTTGTCACCTTGAGATATAAGATGTCAAGTCTCATTTGCCCAGTAATTTCACTAGCTACGGCGCCCTTCAGACCGAAACACAATAATGCTTACACATAACTACTTCACGGCAGAAATAGGCGCCGTCGTGGTACCCATAATCTAGCCGGCATCCTGTGCAAAGGTGCTACCCACATGGAAAGAAGAAAGATAAGGTATACAATATATAAGATAAAACTGCACACTGTATAGAAAACATTATTTATGAAAAATATTTGTATATACTTTTTGTGAGAAAAAAAAGAATAATATTAATCCCTTAGATTAAGCATTGGTCTCCGATGCGCTCCAAATAGATACCGCACTACCTAAGAACAATACTTATTATTTACGGCAACTATTAGATGCTTGTTTGTATGCGTGGCATCTTGACAAACTTTGAATATTTCAAATTTTGTAACATACGCTTCGTGTTAATTTACACTGAAATTAATAAAATATAAAATACTTACTGATGATACACATTCGTACAAATTATAAGCTAAAAATAATAAGTTTTCATACATAAAACACTTTTAAAGGATTAAAACACGTGTAATAAATAGTAACTGTTTTGACATTACATTTTTTCTTTAATTATAAATGTGTAACGTACGAATGTAATTCATATTTTTATTTAAAAAAGCCCGCTGAGTTTCTTGCGCCCGTTCTTCTCAGGTCTGAGGCAGTCTATTTAAAATGGATAGTAGTTTTTGAAGTTATATAAGTGATTTTGAATCCTACTTTGAATAAAAATATTTGAAATTGAATTTGAATCGTCACTATACAGTTATAACTATTAATTTACTATACAGCCTTAATTTAAACGGTAATATTTAGAAATTAAGCAAATAAATGTCAAGGTTTCAAAATTTATAAACTGTCTATTAAAATATCTTCCGCGCCATGTAAATGTAGGCTCAAAATTAAAACCGCCTACAATTTCATAGCCATCGTTATTTCAAAAGCCGTGTGACCTGAATTCACGTGTTTTAATGAGAAAGCCATATTTATAATATAAGATATTTATAAAGGAAGAAACGACTTATTGCACGAATAATTATAATTTCTATTATACTTTAATTATTATTATGATTAAATATTAATGTCAGTTTTGAGAAGCATCAATTGAAGAATTTGTAGTATCCCAATACAAACTAAACATCTATATATTATACAGAGTGGTGACAACAATATGACTTTTAATTAAAACAGGATCACTACTAGTCAATCAAAATACTTTGTAATAATTAAATCGGGCGTTACATCAACAAACAAAAAACGAAGTTTTCAAACAAACTAATTCCGAAAATAATCTTAACAAAAAAGAACAGCCTTTGATCATGTTTCTTCTGACCTCTACTGACCTGTAAGTACTACGGGTACGACCGGCAACGTCGCTACACGCCTTTGTAAAATTTGTAGGTGTACGAGTCGAGTATCTATTACTTACAATTCATTCATGCAGGTAGGCTAGGCAAAGACGCCCGGGCTTCACGCCCTGCGCTACCCCACGCGCGCGCTCGTCTGACATACTAACTAATTCTTCCTTTTGCTGAAGTGAATACGAACTATTTATTCTGTTTATGCATAAAAGATGTCAAATTGGCAACGTAGCATTTCTCTGTCTGTTAATACTATGCCGACGACCATACTAACAGAGCAGCTCGGAAATATTTTTTTGCTAATAATAATAGGAATTTTAGCTTTTTAGTAATAAGGTCTAAACTTAACCAACAATATTGTGTTACTTCTAAGTAACCGATGTTTTCTGAGACGCACATTTTATTTTGTATGTGGTTTACGCATGTAGGTAAATCTAAATTGTTCTGGTCCGTCTAAGTGAATGACCTAATAAACGAAACTTGCGAAATCGTAATGTATTTACAGCATGTGTTAAAATTATAAAAGTGAAAATAATTCACTGTGGCTATACCGTTCAATGTAATTTGATGAAAGTTGGTGTACGAACTACTGTCATGATACCCAATATGTGGTTCAAATTAAAGTCATAATGTCGTCACCACCTTGTATAATGAAAATGGTCTTTGTTTGAGGGTCTTTCAAACCTAAATTAACCACTGATCGTATTGACATGAAACTACCACCATTCGATGTGAAATTTATCCAAGATGGTTTATTGCTATTTATTTTTTTATTGTTTTTTTTTTGTATATTTTTTATTTATTGTTAAATTTTGGCGGATCTGTGCATGATTGCCATATAATGTTCGGAAAAAGTAAAGGTCATTAGGAGAATATACAATAAAGTCAACTGCCACGCCTTTCAAACAAATAGAGTATTTAACAATGGCTGTAAAATACATAACAAATTAGTTTGTAAGGTGTTGGTTTAGGCTGCATCCAATATATGAATCGTGTTCAAATTCAAATTAAAATATGTTTATTCAAAATAGGATCCGATATCAACTATTGAAAGTCAAAAAACTACCACCCATTCCAAAACGAATACCTCAGACCTGAGAAGAAGGGCGCAAAAAACTCAGCGGGCTTTTTTTCATCAAAAAAATATACGAAATAATATTGTACGATTAAACTTATTATTTAATAGCCTGAGGGCGGTCGCTCCATTCCTAATCTGTGGTATCATTAAGAAAGTAATTTATGTTATTGTTACCTTTACCTCACAAACGGTCCTTAAAAATTCTTTTGAATAACGTAATACTTTTGTTTTGAACATTTTCTGGGTTCTTTGCCTACGACTCGACTTAGCCGAGTAGTAGGCAAAGTTTAGCATTGTCATATTCACTTCTTTGTGACTATAACTCTCTTAAAAGCCTCGTTTAGTATCGGAGTACTGGGGCTCGAAATTTCAAGTGATTGCCTATCCTGCGGTCATTTTGTCGGTTTTACCTGATTCTTGGCGCCAAATTCCACCATATTACCGCACGCCACAAACTTAAATAACAATTTTACCATCTAAATGTATCCACCGGCTTAGTCAAGCGAATAGTTTCATGGTATAATTTTCATTAAATTTGGTTGGTTTTAGTCGATACTTTCGGTACCTAAATGCTTCAGTTGTTAAAAGGAACGGTAAAGGTCGAAAAATATCATAGAAGAAAAATGAACGGACGAAAGAAACATAATATACATTTTAAAGTTGAAAGTAAGTTCAGCATAAAAGTTACCACATTCAGTATTCACATAATGCGAAAGAAAGAATTTGGTATATATACATTATATATTTCCTTTTTTATTGAAAAATCTCTCCTCTATTTACTTAGTTACTATCATCAGTTCTAGTTTCATTTTTTTTTAAATGGGTCCAATCATGACGGACAAATGCAAAATAAAATAAAATGGTCCTTAAAAATCGGGCACTTTCCCCTCCTTTGTGAAATCAGTAGAAAAAGTATTTTCAAGACCTAGAGAATTTTCATTTTTAACAGACTTCAAAAAGGAGTAGGTATCAATAGGTAGTATTTTGATAATATCCAGTTATGTGGAGATTTAATTACATTATCGATGCAACTCCCGTTATGTAACAATATGTTTCGAAATTTCGAAAGAAAAATATTAACGTTTTTTGACGCTCAAACGGTTATGAGAAATACCGTGGCGAAATCTATAACTCACACTGTACTATACTGGCCGTAAAACAAAGTAATAAAATAAAATAACATTAATTGTTAACGGTGCCCAATAAGTATTAGGTTCGCATAAGAGTTTGTAATAAATTAAATCTTTTCAGTTTTTGTATTCGGTTTTTTATACGTACTTTTTTATAATGATTATAGACTCAGCCCATCCAAGCAGTTCCAGTGCATTCTGGTCACGGCTATATTAAAAACATATCAACAAACAACAAAACGGATTTCATAATCCAATATTTGCAGATTTCCCTTTTGTGTTCCAGAGTTTTAATATATTAAACCGCTTTATCCTGTTGGCATATTCGGAATAATCTGCCTTACGCATTGCAAATACTTCACAATGATTTTTATTTAAAATATTATACAATTCTTTGTAAATATAATATATAAGTCGGCGAGGGGTCGTTCGCGCGGCATCAAATCGAAAGATCCCCGTCGCCCTCTTCGCCAGATTACATACTTTAGGTTATTTTCAAGAAATAGCACGAAATATGAATTAAGTCGGCTTATTCAACAAAGGTTTACTTAGTTTCAATAAGTAAACTCAACAATAGCACCCAATAGGTACGGATGGAAACAAATAAAAAGCATAGTGGGTTCTACGTGCGACTCCGCCGAAGGCCTTAACATGACTGATTCCAACCTGTTCACTTGTTCTGTCCTCAGTTATGAACGTCAATTTTGACTGATAAAACTAAGCATCACTGTCAAACGACATGACACATGACGTATCGTGCGAAACTGAACACAAACCTCCACTCATACGCTATTTGTGAAGAAAACAGCATTTGACGCCCTTTAAATAACGACATCAAGCGGCTATTGTTTCTTGGGCCATCGATAAAACGCTGCCTCGCTGATACACACAACAGTTTTTTATAAATATAAAATGGCTCGAAGTTGTTTTGAAAAATGTTCTACAGCCGAACTCAAGGAGCCTTCTCCACCTCAACAAGACGCCTCAATCATGACAATTGAATATTTTTCCACGGAACTTGGAATTACTGATTTCTCCTCTTTACAGTCCAGACTGGTAACTTATGACTTCTTTATTCTTCAATACAATTTCTTTTTTTAAACAATTTATGTTTTTTTAAAGTGATAACACTCACTTCTGGGATTAATTACACAAATAAAATTTGAAAACAAAATTTATGAACGATACAGGACTCAAACCCGTGACCTCTCGCGTTCCGTGCGAGCGCATTTCCAACTGAGCCAACCGTTCGAGTGACATATCGTTGATAAATCTTGTATGTCTTGTTTAACTCCCAGGTTCTTTTTTTATTATAATGTTAGCTTACCTACATACTACTAGATCTGCGATCAGAAGCTTTTACTATATAAGCATAAAAGGCATTAATTTTTTCAAAATAAATTCGTTTAGAATTCTTTTTGATATAATTTCTAATATACTAGACACTACTACCGCTTCGGAAACAAATAGCGCTCTGAGAGAGAAGAAGCGGTTCAAGAAACTCTTCCAGGATTTATTTTGCGCTCTTTTTAATCAAATATACAATATTGAATAGAATAGAAGCAATTAAATTATTAAAACTTTCGTGAGTCATTACTCACGTTTTTGTCGGTGTCGGTACCGACTAGTTTCGGACCGTTCGGAGGTCCTTTATAAGGGTAAGTGAGAATAGAAGCAGGTGAATGGAAGGGAGGAAGACGTGAAGAGGCCCTTTTGCAGCTTGAAGGACTCTTTCATTAACGATTTTGAAACCCTTTTTTGAAGCTCAAAAATTTTTCTTATGAAGCTTTTGAGTTGCAGCATAGAGGAGGTTTTTTATTAGTAATAGAGCCCGATGTAATATGGGACCTACCATTACGGCCTCAACAAGACGCATTGCAATTGCAATACGCTGCTTGTTCCACCTTCGCACGACACGCCACAAGTTAGGATATCATCCCCACCATCTGGATCGGTCCTCCACAGTGCGGTTTTCAAGGAGCTTTCTCCCTCGTACTACAAAGCTGTGGAATGAGCTTCCTTGTGCGGTGTTTCCGGGAGGATACGACCTTCAAAAAAAGCGCGTACACCTTCCTTAAAGGTCGGCAACGCTCTTGTGATTCCTCTGGTGTTGCAAGAGAATGTGGGCGGCGGTGATCACTTAACACCAGGTGACCCGTACGCTCGTTTGTCCTCCTATTTCATAAAAAAAACCTGGTCAATCATGTTTTCGGATATTATTACTTTTATATTGATGAAATACCATTTTAAGTTATTAGTTTAAATAGCAGTACTGCTGTATGTTCAATCCTAGTATGAAATTAGGATTGAACATACAGCTAAGTCAAGTGGTATTTATTTTATTGTTTCATACTTTCTAGACAATTTCTGATTCGACCGATCGTTGTGGATATCTTTAGAGGCCTTTGTCCAGCAGTGGGCGTCTTCCGGCTGATAATATGTTGATTATGATGATGAGATTATGATTGAACTGTTATTTTGATTTATTAATCCGTAATAAAGTTATATTTTAACTTTCCACGCTTCTCAATGCAAACTTTCATCATAACAAACCTTACAATACCTCGTTCTCGACAATATTAACATTTGTACAGTCGCGCGCAAAATCATCACGCGGTCATTCGCTTGAGTGGGTAATTGACAACGTCGCACGAGTTGCACATACTGCATGCATTTGTAATGCAAAATGTATTATTACAAATGCGACGATTTATGTATTATTTCCGACTCCATATTCGTTTTTAAACTTTAGTTGCTTAAATTAAAATTTTATTTATTAAAAGGCAAAAGGCATAAAATTATTTTCTCAAAATTGATTCCTTTAGAATTCTTTTTGACGTACGGTATTTTACTGTGGGGTCATGCTGCTGACATTTATATAATGTTTGCTCTGCAAAAGACAGCTGTTCGTGCAATATATCAGCTTGGTTATAGACAGTCTCTCAAAGAAAAATTTAAAGAAATAGATGTTATGGCTGTTCATTGTCAGTACATTTATGAAAATTTAATATACGTTCGCAAAAATCGTCACCTTTTTGCTCTTAATTGTGATTTTCATTATTATAACACTAGAAATTAGTATAAGTATTGCTTGTAACTAATTCTCGTAGGATTCATAAGATACATAATAGCTTTAAGGGTAAATTGGTAAAGGGTAACTTTTATAATAAAGTCCCAGCCACTGTTCAGGCATTATCTATAAATAAATTTAGATGTTTTATTAAACAATGGCTCCCTCGTAAATCATATTACTCCACAGCTGAATATCTAAGTGATCGGACAGCCTGGGACTAGATTATGATTATTTTATAGCAATAGCAATGTCAGTACAATATTGTATATTTTTATTAAAAATAGCGCCAAAAAAAACGAATGCTGGGAGAGTTTCTTGCGCCGCTTCTTGTCTCTCAGAGAGACAATTGTTTCCGAAGCGGTAGTAGTAGTATTAGAAATAACATCAAAAAGAATTCTAAAGGAATCAATTTTGAGAAAATAAATACATTTTATGCCTTTTGCCTTTTATTAAATTAAACTGTCAGACGCGTCAACCTCAATCCAATTTTCATATTTCGAAATTTGCGTGTGCCAAGTATAATTTGCGTGCGACAAGTAAACTTTTCGCACTCAATGCACGCACGTAATTTTAAAATGGGCAAACGGCTCTTTTTCAACCGTAATAGCGAGCGCTAAGATACTACTTTTCCCGCATGAGTAATTCAAAATAATATAAAAATACATTAATGACGTAGGATTGACTTAATGACAGTAACATTAACGGCCTTTCCCATTTTTCAGTCTATCTCTGTCTGTCAATGAGACGACGTATAGCTTACCAGTGACAGAAGTATGTATATAATGTATGTATATAAGGCAATAAGAATGACTTATCGGGTATATTGGGACAGCTTCAGATTATTGACTACTAATTACTGACAGTAGAAGGTACTAATTTTCTCTATCTGTAGATAGTATATTGGGAATTGCAGTAAGTACAGAGGAAATATTTACTTGGCATTACTGTTTTATAATTAAAGATAAATGCTTGCACGAGTCAACTTTGATAAGTTTGCGTGAGCCTGTCTTATCTAGTCTCGCGTGTTTCTGAACATGAGCTTAAAATAAACTTGAACTTTGTGATTTACTAAATTACTTTAACTTAAATATGGATAACTGTTCAACACGAATAGCTAGGATGAGTATTTAATTGTTTAGTTTTTTTTTATAACAGTACTGTCTGTTACATTGTTGATTTAAAAAAAAATTAACTACACAAATTAATATTTCTTTTTTGGAAAAGGAGGACAAACGAGCCTACGGGTCACCTGGTGTTAAGTGATCACCGCCGCCCACATTCTCCCGCAACATCAGTAGAATCACAGGAGCGTTGCCGTCCTTTAAGGAAGGTGTACGCGCTTTTTCTGAAGGTACCCATGTCGTATCGTCCCGGAAACACGTACAAGTTTATTCCACAGCTTTGTAGAAGGTACGTGGAAGAAAGCTCCTTGAAAACCGCACTGTGAAGGACCACATTCAGATGATGGGGATGATATCCCAACGTGTGGCGTGTCGTGTGAAGGTGGAATTCGGCGGCAGGAATCAGGTGAAACAGCTCTTCGGAACACTCCCCGTGATAAATGCGGTAGAAGACACACAATGAAGCAACGCCTCTACGCAACGCCAAGTGATCCAGCTGGTCACAGAGCTCTGGGTCCCCGACGATTCGAGCTGCTCTGCGTTGCACGGGGTCAGATGGATCGAGCTGATACTGTGATGCGCCAGAACAGAGATGACAGCAATACGCCATGTGTGGCCGGACCTGCGCTATTTATCACTAGAAGTCAAAGTTAAAAAAACTTTATTAAATTAGGCTTAAACTTAGCGCTTTTGAATCATCACTACAAATTTCATGTAAATTACAGAGTTTACCATTTCTTAAATAATAATTACAAATAACAAATTAGTTTATAAGGTGCTGCAATATGAGTCGTCTTTAAATGATATATATCTATATATATATAAAAATGAATTGCTGTTCCTTAGTCTCGCTAAAACTCGAGAACGGCTGGACCGATTTGGCACATTTTGGTCTTGAATTATTCGTGGAACTCCAGAGAAAATTTAAATGGTGAATAAATATGAAAATGCTTGAATTACATAAAAACAACAATATTGTTTTTCCTTTGATGTGTCCCGCGTCGTTCAGAAATCAAATTGAAAGAATAGTTTAAAATGAATAACTAATTAGAATCTTTATATCTTTCTGTCTTTCTCAGAAGGTATAACAAACATAATTTTAGCTACCTACAGTTGGTAGATTTTATGTACGATTTAATATTTGTTCGGTCTGAGAAGTCGTCGTCTATTTATTATACCCCAAAATTTTTAATTGTTGATGTTTTGTTTTTACTTTATATGGCAATACAACGTTTGCCGGGTCAGCTAGTAATTGTATAATTTACACTTTGTAATAAACATATTTATTTTAATTTCATAGCAACAATTTTTAATAATAGAGATTTTCTAGAGAGATAAAATCACGGAACATAATAATGAACATTGAAAAGATATTTTATACCCAATAATTTATTAGTATTTGGTAATGAAATTATAAACACACATGCTATCCTAGGAACAAACAAGATAAGATTAATTAAGAAGTTAACTGAAACAAGCTATTATTTAACAATAATAACTTGTTTCAGTTAACTTATATTTTAAATATCATATTATATTTCTTACTTCTCAGTACTGTCCTAGACCTATGTGTAGAAAGGACATTTTTCAAACATGTAAATGATGAAGGCTGTGATATGTCTCCACTATTGAGAGTACCAGATATGCTGTTATCGATTCCCTGGAACAAAAATAACAATTTGTGTTCAATTTATTTCTAAAAAAATGTTTTTCATTTGAAAGTGTTCACTTCTAGTATATCATAAAAAGTAATATAGAAATAACTGTATCAATGTAAATTATCGTATATTGGATGCATCAACCTTTACAGTCACTTTACTGTCACAATTAGTAATTGCATCCAACAAATACAATTGGTCCGAGAGTTGGCACCAATTTTTGGGTAGGTATTTCAGGCAAGCTGAAAACTGGTTCCATACATCTCCTATTCTACGAGTAAGCTAGTGAAAATATTATTATTTTTACTTTCAAAAATATGTTAGAGACAATATGCGTTTTTTATATTTTGACATAAAACATGTCTAAAGAATAAACAAAAATATAAGCTAGACAATTTAGTCGGAGTCTTAACAATGCCAGACGCGTACAAGGTATTTGAGGAAACTTGAAATTTTAAATAATACCCTATTAAATCGCCTGGCTTATATTAATTATATTTATTCTTTAGACATAAAACTACAACGTTTAAAAATTGCACATTGCCTCTAACATATTTGTGGAAATAAAAATAATAATATTTTCAAAACTTTAAAGGTTCATTTAGTCCCGCTACTCACCAGCCAACTGCAGCTCCGAGTTGGGGAATGATAAGAGAGATATGGAACAAGTTTTCAGCTTGCCTCAAATACCTTCCCAAAAATTGGTGCCAGCTCTCCTACTAAATGATTTATTAACTATAACAGATCGACCTGGCACCACAAGCAGCACCCGTTAACTAGTTGCAAAAGGATCAGCTATAATAGAATAAAAGTTCGCACATATTTGAGGGACTAATTAAAGCTTATTAAAGTAACCGTGAATATATAATTATTATTATAGTGAATAATGGTAGAGATATACATGACTGAAATATTACTGAGCAGATATTTATAGTGGTTTCGAGCTATATACGCCTATACTACTGCTGGTTCATAATTATTATTTATCCGATCAAAAGTAGTTTTAAAGATCTTCAATATATTATGTTGAAAAAAAATATTACTACTATCGTAAGACAGTACGTTATTCACAATAGGTATAGAATCAATTATTATTGCTTTAAAATAAACTATTTAATTATAAAACCCGAAAACAGTTCATTTTCTTTATAATTTTGTGTTGATAATTATTTCATAAACTTACATAGTAAAAGCAAATATAAAAAAGCAAATTAAGTAAGTTTCAAACACATTAATAAAATACTTACTCACTTTCCATCATTAATTATAACTCAGGTCAACCGCGTTCGTCTATTCAATAGTCTGTTAAAATTCATATTTATAATACAAACCAGCCAACGTCATAAATATGTCTCTGTGAGTCTTTATTTAGTAATGAATCCTTAAAAGAAACTATCTGACACCTTTGAAAGTACAACAATCTCACCATACATTGCTATTTTATATCTTATTATTAAATCTATCATTTTTATTTGTAATTTCATTATGTTTCTCCAGGCAGCCTGTGCGAGAACGTTTTGAAATGACATTTTTTATTTTGCTTTGGTATTTTGATAGGGTATGTCCAGATCTTAAATACTATAATAATAATACAGTGTGTCCTCTATTCAGCTTATATTAAAGGAATGCAAAAACTAAACACTTATTTAAATATTCATTAATACTATAAAAATTATTTTAAAGCAACCATTTAAAGATTCTTGGAATAAACGTTTTCTTTGACAGTATCTTCAAGTCGTCAGGCAATTTGATATATAATTTTATACACATGTTATGGCTATTTGTAAGAAAAGATGTTAATTTAGGACAATATTTCAAAACCAGTCTATACGGCTGTCTTGTTGCTCTAGCATTCACTTCAACAGCTGACGTGATAAGATATCTGTGGTTACGCACAAATTTACAAGCCTCGAAAATGTACATACATGGTAGATTTAGCAGATTATCTTTTTCAAATAGCGTCACGGCCCTACTCCTACTATTGAATATAAGCATTTTTTGGGCAACAAAGACTCGCTGAACATATTATGTGCCCCATATTAGTAGTCCATAGCGTAAAACTGATGCAACGTATCCATGATGGCCATGCGGAATAGCTTGTGTGACCCTATTCTTCTTAACCTATTAAAGACGTAGACAAAACGATTAATTTTATTACAAACTTTGTCAATATGACTAGTGTACTTGAGATATTTATCTGTATTATCAAAAAATATACATTATCAATGTCATTTATAACTGTATTATTATATTTTATATTTAATTGCATTTGTTGACGTTCTTTTAGATAAAACTGTAGGTACATAATTTGTCTTTGATAAATTTACATTTAAACTATTAATGTCAAGCCATTTGATTATTTTATCCATTGCCGTCAATGACGTTCTAGAACGTCATTGAATGCCGTATTTATTTCAAATTCATGCTCATTAATAGGTTCAATATATTTGTCACGTTTAATGTCAGAAGATATAACAATTGCAATGTCATCAGCAAACATTAGGGATCGATAATTAGTCACCTTAGGAAAGTCATTGCCATAAAATAAAAACAAAAGTGGCCCCAATACACTTCCCTGGGTCAACTCCACGATTATTATAGAGGCAGTTTGATTGGTAAGTAGTGACTGTATTTGAATTATGAAGAAATATACTATTTTAAATGTTAACATAATATTTTTGTAATACAACATCAAACTACAAAACGTAACTCAAAATATGTCATAATTTATCATTTATTATAAAAAACAAGTTTAAAAGTTTCTATTGTAATAAAAAATTATTGAATTATAAAAACAAAAAATGTTATTCGCTCTAAATTTGTATAAACACTTGTAACTTATTACGCTGTTTATAATTAATTTACCACAGCAAAATTAGATACACAACATTATAACCACTTAACTGTTCTTCAATAATCCGCTTAATTTTGCCAAAGGAAAATGTCGTACATATTACAGAGTGTTTACGTTTTATGTTGTTCTATAATCTATATCATGCTTCTCATATATAATTTTATAAAGATATAATATGTTGAAATATATATATATATATATAGGTACTTGATCAGAAACTGTATAATCCCATTTACAAGTCATCATTATATTAATATCAAAAGGTTATCATCAAAGAGGATAGTACATCGTATTAAGAGGCGGGATTGCCTGAGTAAAAAATTAAAATTTAGTTTTGTATGAAACGTGCACTCATTTGGCATAAGTTTGAAATAGTATCTAGTAATTACAGCATGGCGATTGGCGACGAAGTATAATCCGGCTAAGTTTGAAAGCGAACAGTTGCTTATAGCGTAGTGGATTTTGGCTATCGCCGTTTTTTACAAGATAATATTCGTCATCTGTGAATCTATCAATGACTGCATGTTTCATACAATCGAGTGAATCGCTTCTTTCTTACGCCCGTTCCCACTATACTATCTACAGATAGAGATAATATATCTCTAACTTCTACTGTCAGTAATTAGCTATCAATAATCTGACGCTGTCTCAATATACACGAAAAGTCATTCTTATGGCCTTATATTGGGACGCGTGAATTGCAATTTCCATACAAACTTCTATCGCTGGTAAGCTATACGTCGTCCCATTGACAGACAGCATGTACGATAAGGTAAGTTACCGTCCATAAGTTTATTGGGACAGAAAAGTCAACGATAGTTACGATTTTTATCTCAAGTAAGCGATAGACAGCATTTTGGGGACGGCCGTTAGAGAGGCTGCCGCTGGGCTGGTGATCAAAAACATCAATGTAAAAATGATACCCAAGATTTAAGATCTTATTTATCATGTTTAGGAAATAATCCTGGAATACATATTTTGAAAACAATTGCAAATTTTTCTGCAACAAATTTCCGTGGCTAATGCTTAGTTGGAATAAATATGTGAGCTCTTCATAACAAGTAATTAGTGGAATTTATTCCACCCATTTTACTGGAAGATATAAATTTATTTTTCTATTATCGTGCGCAAAGTTTAATTTTCACCACGACTAACACACATTGACACGAGTGTGCGGGAATGTAGCTGAGCATGCGGGAATGTTTGTAAATAATTATAGTGGTCGATCTTTGCGCAACTTAATAGGAAAAATAGTATACGATACTATGTACTATATTGTGTACCTACTATCTCAGCAGCTTTGAAAACTTTGATAGTTGATGTCGAATACGAAGCCCAAATACTTACAAAACTTACACAAAACTGTTTACTTTTACTGAATGAAAGTCTATGAAGTAAACCAATTAAGTGTGATTGGCTTCTTCAACATAAAAAGTTTTCAAACACGAAGTAATCTTAAATCAAGGTTTTTACTTCTTTTATTTATTTTCTGTGTCGTTAATATTGTGTGTTATTTAATGAAACCTTCGCACATCTTGTATACATATTTTATTTAAAAAAACATACTTATATCATATTATAACAGATTAAGCACTCAATTTGGCCTTGAACCCTTTGGTGGTGTCCCAAGTCTTGTTAAATCAACCCTTGATACATCATGTTCACAAGAGTGCATTAAACTCTGGAGTAACACTCAGGGTTTAACACATTCCAAAACCCTGATCCAAGCCTTCAACAAGAAGGCTGCTCATGAGGCATTAGGGCTAAGTAGGGAAAACTTATGCATTTCAACCAGGTCACTAACGGGGCACTGCAGATTAAACAAACCCTTCTCAATCTTAGGTCTCAGAGATTGCAGAGCGTATAGATTCTGTAATAGTGCAGAAGAAACCCCATTACACATTCTCTCTGATTGTGTATCGGGGATGTATAGCAAGCAATTATTTTGCTTGACATACGTCAGCTCACTACAAAAGATATAATAAGATTCATGAAAAGAATCAATCTTAGCAGTGAGCTATAGTTAACAGTGGCTATCACAATAGATCACATTGGTCGCAGTAAAACAGGGCTGCACTGAACTTGACCAAAAGCCACTACAAACTACAACCTTAATAAAGGATTGATAAAATATTGATTTGATGCTGCTGACTCAGGCCCAAATTATGTTTGTCTGACTTTCAAGTATTTTCAGTGTCGCTTCATTTCAACAATACACATACAACAGTTCCGATGACTAGACAAAGCTTCTAGACTTTACTCCTGCCGCCAAATTCATACATTTGAATTTCTAGGAGAAGGAAAATAAAAATGATGTAAAAAATTCATGCCTTAATATGATAATTTAAATGTATTATTAAATAAGGTAATGATTGTAAACTTAGTATACTACCGTAATAGACGAACCCAGTGTCAAAGTGAGATAACTATCCGTACATTCCAGCGGATACTCCATAGGCCACTTGCGCCTCTCTCTCCCCAAGAGAAGGTCGCCTTCGATGAAGGCTTAGAGGGCACTTGCCCAAAGCCAACCTCAGGTGGTGTTTATTGGGTAGCACTTAGGTTTCACGTGAGTCCCAGCCAACCAACGCAGACTTAGGCTGCGTTGGTATGCATGAGCATTCACCGCCTCCCTCCCGTAGTTACCCCGGAGGGTAGCCCTTTCCCTCTTAGTCTGTTATTATTATAATTATTAGTGGAAACTGTAAAATATAGATATTACAATTTTATTAAGTGCATTTAAATTACCAACCCCTTCTACATTGTACTAAAATACCCCTACTATTGTACTAAAATATTTGATGAACTTGTGGCTGTATAATATTATGGACTGTATTAAGTCAAATTTGGTTCAATTTAACCAGACATTTCATATTTCACGTAACTAAAAAGCAACTTTCATTAGTGTCTTAACACAAAGCTAGTCACAAGGGAAATTTCGTCACAGATTAGATGTATTTGTCCAATTTCTTGTTTTATTTTCTTATCTTATTTCAGAATATTTGAATATTTATGGTAATAAGGTTGACTCATGTAGATCCAAAATAACACTTATTTAAACATCTTTTTTTTCATATTTATTTACCTACTTAAGTTTACTAATACAAACTTAGATTAAGGATTGATCTCCGCTGCGCTCCAACCGCAAGCGTAGTCGTAAAGTGCGGCAACTAATACTACGCCCGAGTGGGCGTACTGGAGCCAGTCTCAAACAATGTGTGAGGATGATGTGCCACATCTTCTGTTATACTTTGCTATTAATTGAAAATAAAATGCCGCGTGATGTAGTGACTTTGTTAAAATAATACTACAAGAAATATGAAAGACACTGGGATCATATATCATCAGTAAGTATATTGTAGTTTATTAATTTAAATGTAAAATAACACGAAGCGTATGTCACAAAATTTTAAAGATGCCATTGAGTGTCAAGATGCCACGCACACAATCATCTAACAGTTGCCGTAATAAAAAAGCTATTGTTCTTAGGTAGTGCGGTATATAGTTGGAGCGCAGCGGTGACCAATCCTTATTCTAAGGTTACAGATAATAACTTTATCGGCCAAATATGTTTACAAAATCAAATTTGAAAAAATGTTTACCAGTTTATCAAATATTTTAATACAGCAGATATAACATAACGTTTTTTTAATAATTTAACTAAAAATCTAATTAATACTACGGCATGATAAGACATGTTACGCATGCTACGGCATGCATCGCATACTACGGCATGCAACGCATGCTAGGTGCATCTAGTATTTCATTCAATAATATTCAGAAAAAATGTTTTAAGCATCGCACTAGTAACACTCATAAGGTCAGGTCAGGTGTTTGTTTCATTCTTAAGGTACATGTATGACCATAATGTAGAATTACTTTTAGTAAGGAATGAGACAAGCAGTTGATGGAAATTGATACACCCTGCCCTATAGAATGCAGTGCCTTTCAGGATTCTTGAAAAACCCAAATTGTGAGCGGCACTACAGTTGCGCTCGTCACCATGAGACAATAGATGTTAAATCTCATTTGCCCAGTAATTTCACTAGCTACGGCACACCTCAGACCGAAACACAATAATGCTTACACATTACTGCTTCACGGCAGAAATAGGCACCGTTGTGGTACCCATAATCTAGCCGGCATCCTGTGCAAGGAGCCTCCCACTGGTTCCGTTTAAATTGTAAGTAGCGGTGTAAGTATTTCTTTACCTATGTTGTAAGAGAATTATAAATTGTTCGTAGTATTTCATCCCGACATTTGTTTATATTTCACAAACAAGTAACTCAAAGTAATCAATGTTGTAAGTATCAAGACTTTTACATTATTGTTAACATGGTTAAAGCATTTAGGATTAATCGAGTAATCTTATGGATTAAGTGTTCTCGTGGGTCTTTGAGGATTAATTTGGATTATTTGTAATTTGTGCTTAGGTCTTTTGTTATTATCATAACTAGGTATTCCCTTCGGTATTACTCGTGTATAATAAGAGCTGCAGAGACTGAATTTCAGATCATTTTTGGCTCAGTTGGTATGAGCTCATGGACATAACCCGACAGGAACGGGAACGAATATAATTATAGAATAAAGAATTATTCATACAGAAAAAAAAATTAAATTAGATCAAGAGTTCATAGCGGATAAACAACGCGACACGAAATTTTTATATAATACAAAGATAAGGTTAGATTATGTAAAGAAGAAGAGCTGTTTAACCTAATTCCTGCCGCCGAATTTCACCATCCCACGACACGCCACAAGTTAGGATATCATCCCCACCATCTGGATGTGTGGCGGTCCTCCACAGTGCGGTTTTCAAGGAGGTTTATGGCACGTACTTCAAACCTGTGGAATGAACTTCCTTGTGCGGTGTTTCCGGGACGATACGACATATATATCTTCAAAAAAAGCACGTTCACCTCCCTTAAAGGCCAGCAACGCTACTGTGATTCCTCTGGTGTTGCAAGAGATTGTGGGCGGCGGTGATCACTTAACAACAGGTGACCCGTACGCTCGTTTGTCCTCCTATTCCATAAAAAAATAGATTTTGTAATTCTCAGACTTAGACCGGTAAGACGTGACGACATACACATTAATGACATATTGAAATCATTGCAAATGTTGCCATGATTTATTTCTATATTGAATTTTTGTAACATAATATTATGTTATATGTTTATTTTAGTGGAATTACAACGCGTACAAGGTTGTGGCCGACGGCCCAGAGTATTCTAGAATTTTTACCTTTGCACAGGCTCCTAGGCTCCTTTGCACAGGATGCCGGCTAGATTAAGGTATCACAATGGTGCCTATATCTGCCGTGAATCAGTAATGTGTAAATTCTATTGCTTCGCGGCACAAGTAATGTGTGAAAAAACTGGGCAAATGAGACTTAACGTCCTATGTCTCAAGGAGACGAGCGCAATTGTAGTGCCGCTCAGAATTTTTGGGTTTTTCAAGAATCCTGAGCGGCACGAGTGTATCAATTACTATCAACTGAAAGTCCTGCTCGTCTTGTCCCTTATTTTCATAAAAAAAAAATGACGATGTTTCTGAAATTCGATGTTAGACGTCATATTTCACACACGAAGTGTGATTTTAAGGAGTTCATGAGGAAATAATATGGACGAAGCTTATAAGCTAGTAACGGACTGAATACTATTTGATAAATGTTAATCATAAAAAAAAAAAATTTAAAATTATTTTCTTCTTTTAATTTTGATTCCAATTAAAGCGTGTTTTATCATATTTTAGCACAAAGACAATGGTTATATGTCACATTATTACAAATAAATATCTTGAAAATATCAATACCTCATCCCATAGACAGATTGGAAAACTGATCACCAAAACATCCGTCGATTGGTTGAATGCCTAAAGTAGAAAAAGGATTAAAATATGAAATTACCAAAGTAGAAATGCGATTTGATAGACTTACGGTAGATTTCTATCACCAAGGAATAACACAAGGAGTTGAAAATGATTCGAAGCTATTATTTCAAATTTTTAACATATGAATTCAAAAGATATTATAATTGTTATTAAAAGACTATTCCGTATAATGATAAACAAACATGTATAAAAATGTAGAGGTTATGAGAGAATTCAAATTATGTATAACCAATAAATCACTCGCGGTTAAACAATTTGCCCGCGGGTTCAATCTGTGCATAGTAAGCTTTTCCAGTGGACAGTTATATTGAAATAAATTAACGTTATACAGGATTGTCCATGTTATAATCGTACTAAAAGAATCCTTAGTACTAAAACACATGGGAAATACTAATTCATCTTACAGTTTATAAGCAGTGAGCACATTTAGGACATTGCACCCTTTTAAGCTGTACCGTAGTTGGCTAGATATACTCATATACCTTTGACTAAATGACCCAACAGACGCATTTTTTAAGAAAATAAGGGACTAGACGAGCAGGACTTCATTTGATAGTAATACGCTCTGCTCATTACATTACAGTGAAGCTCAGTATTCTAGAAAAATCCCAAAAATTCTGAGCGGCACTACAATTGCGCTCGTCACGAGACGTAAGATGGTAAGTCTCATTTGCCCAGTAATTTCACTAGCTACGTCGCCCTTCAGACCGAAACACAGTAATGTTTACAAATTACTGCTTCACGGCAGAAATAGGCGCCGGTGTGGTACCCATAATCTAGCCAACATCCTGTGCAAAAGAGCCTCCCACTGGTAAATGACTATATTATGTTCGTCAAATATAAAATTAAACGCGTCATCGAACACTTAATAGGTCGTAATATATTTAAAGTTACAGGGTTAAATATTTCCTTACGTGACAAACACTCGTAGCCTGGCATTAGAGCTGCGAGAATACGAATGAAAAAATTATGATTACCTCACAGCTATTTCCACATTTCGTGATGGCACATTGCCATTAAGACATTCAATCAAATTGAAATGGAAGTTAAAAATTATGTTTACCACAGCTAATCTAATGAGAAATGCAAATTTATGACGTTTTAATGTTGGAAGTAAAAATGATATGATCTATTTAATGGCATTACACATATTTCCATCAGGGTCGTAATGTTTCTAGCACGGATCGATGAAATAAAACATCTCTCTCGATATTGCGGGATATGTGTAGCAAGTGTGTAGAAGTGGGAGAGTCACGCAGCCATCTTTTGACGTCAGCACAATCGGGCCAGACTCGTCTGGGTTAATTACCACACTCGCACAGAATACCGGCGTGAAGTAGCGGCCTAGTGCCGCTATGTTTCGCATAGGTTAGTGTCGAGGACCGGAGGCCATTCCCCCCCCCTATCCCCAACAAAGATTATGAAAGCGGTCCCTAAAGAGATAGTACCCCAGGAGGGTACCGGCTCTACCAGAGTCGGAGAATCCCTCCCCGAGCACTCTAGCTCGGGCTGCCCTTCGTATTCTGGGGAGGGCACAGAACCGCGCATGACCAAGGACAAACGAGGCAGTAACACCACGGCACCCCGCTCCACACTCAACGTGGACTTTTGCAATATCAGGGGAATTCACTCCAACTTAAACGCCGTCCACCACCACCTTGAGACGGCGAAGCCGGCCTTGTGTTTCCTTACGGAGACGCAGATATCTCGACCTAGCGATACGTCATATTTAACGTACCCCGGGTACAAAATTGAGCACAATTTTTTGCCTCATGCCGGGGTATGTGTGTACGTTAGGGAGGATATCTGCTGTCGCCGTCTCGGCAAATTTGAGGGTAGGGACCTGTCCACTCTCTGGCTCCGCGTAGATTTAGAGGACCGCGTCCGCATCTATGCGTGTGTCTACAGGTCCCATAGTGGTAACGCAGAAACCGATCATCTCATGGGCTGCGTTCAAGCGGCAATTGACGACGTGCTTGCGCAGATCCCCTCCGCTGAAATCGTAGTCTTGGGTGATTTCAACGGGCACAATGCCGAATGGCTTGGATCACGTACCACAGACTACGCAGGGCGATCTGTGCATAATTTTGCATTGGCGTACGATCTGTCCCAATTGGTTGAGTCGCCAACGCGGCTCCCGGATGTGGATAGCCACATGCCGTCCTTATTAGATCTTCTGCTGACTACACATCCCGATTGTTACCAGGTCATTGTCGACGCCTCTCTCGGAACGTCCGACCATTGCCTGGTCAGGAGTGTAGTGCCTATACGAGGCCCACGTCAAAGACCACCAGCGACCCGCCGCGTTTGGCACTACAAGTCAGCAGATTGGGATAGGATGCGTTCCTTTTTTGCATCCTACCCTTGGAGCAGGGTTTGTTTCCCTTCGGATGATCCTAGTGCCTGCGCCGTTGCAGTAGCCGATGTGATACTACAGGGCATGGATATTTTTATACCAAGCTCTGTAGTACCGATCGGTGGCAGATCACAGCCTTGGTTCGATGCGTCAGTTAAAGCAGCATCTGACTGCAAAAAACAGGCGTATCGAACTTGGGTTACGGCGCTGGGCACAAAGGATCTGAACTGCATAGTTCTAAAGAGGAAATACAACCGTGCTTCCAGATTTTTTAAGCGGCAAATCGCCCGTGCAAAGTCAAAACACGTCGTCAAAATCGGCGAGCAGCTTTCCAGTTACCCGACCGGAACACGCAAGTTCTGGTCGTTGTCGAAAGCTGCTCTTGGTAACTTCAGCCAGCCGTCCATGCCGCCGTTGCACATGAGGAATGACACCCTGGCCCATACGGCAAAAGAGAAAGCCGATCTCCTGTGCGCTCTTTTCGCCTCCAACTCGACTCTTGACGACAACGGAAAAACACCGCCGACCATCCCGCGGTGTCAGAGCTCTATGCCTGAAGTACAGTTCAGACAGAAAACTGTTAGGCGAGCTCTGTTTTCGTTGGACGTCAGGAAGTCGAGCGGGCCGGATGGCATTTCTCCAATCGTGCTTAGAACGTGTGCCCCTGAGTTGACGCTGGTGCTTACGCGTTTATTCCGGCACTCTTATTCCAAAGGCGTAGACCCTGACTCATGGAAGTCAGCCCTTGTCCATCCGATCCAAAAAAAAGGAGACAGTTCGGATCCGGCAAACTACAGGCCTATTGCTATTACCTCCCTGCTCTCCAAAATCATGGAGAGCATAATTAGCCGTCAGCTCTTGGTATACCTAGAGGGTCACCAGTTGATCAACGACCGACAATACGGGTTTCGCCATGGTCGGTCGGCAGGTGATCTTCTGGTATACCTAACACATAGATGGGCTGCGGCTATTGAAAGCAAGGGGGAAGGCCTGGCAGTTAGCCTGGATATAGCGAAGGCCTTTGATCGTGTATGGCATAAGGCGCTCCTCTCTAAACTTCCATCATTTGGGCTTCCCGAGAGCTTGTGCAAGTGGACCTCCAGCTTCCTCACTGGGCGCAGCATACAGGTCGTTGTCGACGGACATTGCTCGAACCCGAAGCCCATGAATGTTGGAGTGCCCCAAGGCTGTGTGCTATCTCCTACGCTGTTTCTTCTGCATATCAATGATATGTTGGACACCTCCAACAGTCATTGCTATGCAGATGACAGCACTGGTGATGCCGTATACACGGGCCATGCACGTCTCCCTCGGGAAATCGTCGACCAGTGCCGGGAGAAACTTGTGTCTTCTATCGAGTCCTCTCTTGAGAAGGTCGCGGAATGGGGTAAATTGAACCTTGTCCAATTTAACCCCCAGAAGACTCAAGTTTGCGCATTTACCACTACAAAAACCCCATTTGTCGCATCACCGCTCTTCGACAACACTTCCCTAAAAGCCTCGCCTAGTATCGGAATACTGGGTCTCGAAATCTCGAGCGATTGCCAATTCCGTGGCCATCTGGAGGGCAAAGCCAAATTGGCTTCAAAGAAACTGGGCGTCATTAATAGAGCACGGCAATACTTCAAGCCGGCCCACATTCTAGCGCTGTACAAAGCGCAGGTCCGGCCACACATGGAGTATTGCTGTCATCTCTGGTCTGGCGCACCCCAGTATCAGCTCGATCCATTTGGCCGCGTGCAACGCAGAGCAGCGCGAATTGTCGGGGACCCAGTACTCTGTGAACGGCTGGATCACTTGGCGTTGCGTAGAGACGTCGCTTCATTGTGTGTCTTCTACCGCATTTATCACGGGGAGTGTTCCGTAGAGCTGTTTTACCTAATTCCTGCCGCCGAATTCCACCTTCGCACGACACGCCACAAGTTAGGATATCATCCTCACCATCTGGATGTGTGGCGGTCCTCCACAGTGCGGTTTACAAGGAGCTTTCTTCCACGTACTACAAAGCTGTGGAATGAACTTCCTTGTGCGATGTTTCCGGGACGATACGACATGGGTACCTTCAAAAAAAGCGCGTACACCTTCCTTAATGGCCGGCAACGCTGCTGTGATTCCTCTGGTGTTGCAAGAGACTATGGGCGGCGGTGATCACTTAACAACAGGTGACCCGTACGCTCGTTTCTCCTCCTATTCCATAAAAAAATAAAAAAAAAGTGTGTAAAATAACGGATATACGAATAAATTTATTCTTATATACATTATTAAAACTTAGTTGAGAATCCCTTAGTTTTGTTTAAGCTTCATAAGATATATAATAAAGACCCAGCCACTTTGCAGGCATTATCTACAAATAAATTTAAATGTTTTATTAAAAGATGGCTCTGTCGTAAATCCTACTACTCAATAGGTGAATATGGCTATATGCCTGGGACTAGATTATAATTATTTTATAGCAAAGCAATGACAGTACAATATTGTATCTTTTATTAAAAAGAGCGCAAAAAAAAAAAGAATCCTGGGAGAGTTTCTTGCGCCGCTTCTTTTCTCTCAGAGCGCCATTTGTTTCCGAAGCGGTAGTAGTATCCAGTATATTACAAATGATATCAGGAATCAATTTTGAGAAAATAAATGCCTTGTATGCCTCTTAACTATCCTTCTTAGCATAAAAATATAAACAGACAAACGGTTTGAAATAATGATAATCACCAAGAGATAGGTGTCGATATTTTTTCAGACAGGATTATATAGATTCATTGATGTGCATTTTGCTACCGACGAAGTTGTCGGTGATACGACACCATGTCATTCATAACATGTCAGTGCACTTTCAGCGAACACAATCGTTTAAGAAGCATAAGTTAAAGAGCTAACACAAAGATAAAAAAAGATAAAAAAGATAAAAATAAAAAATAAAAATATAGTACAAAAATATAGAGTTTCATTGGAAAATAATTGAAACGTGACTTAGATTTTTAAAGGGGAAAATTCTTTTATTAAAAATTATATTAATATCAAATCAACATTGACATAAACATGCAGAGACGGAGCTCTGTACCATTACTCTGGTTTTAGTCGATTTTTTTTATGGGGGGATAATGTAATCCACATTCAATTGACAGTCGTTGAAATTATGGATGAAAGTTGATTTTTCTGATGGATATATGCTATACTCTAAATTATTATCCTTTTTACAATTATAAATAGATATGATTAATTGTAATCCATATTATTGCTGCTACGAAATAACATGTATGAATTCTCTATGAAACGTCTTTTGATGGGCTTAAATTTTCCGAGCATTTACCATTGTATTTTTTTACACTATCGGAAAGTAGAGATTTCGACGAACAGAAAACACACCAATTTTATGAATCTTCGATTCGATTTCGAAAATGAGGGTTCTTTATCGATATTTGAGTCAAAATAAGGTCAAAAAATAAATATTTCAATTATAATAAATTACATTGTATTTGGGTAATGGTAAATTTTCCCCAAATTTCGTGAAATAAAAATGATTTTGGAAAAGATAAAAATAAAAACCAATAACTTGGTTTTTTGAATTTTTCACATAAATTTTGAGGTTATGTGAAAAAATTATAGAAACAAAAGTTGTAGATCTTTTTATTACCTACAACTTTGCCATTTGACTTATTTCCATAGGACTTGCAGTTTTGCCGGATATTGAGATAAGCCGTTTTTTACCCTTAATTACCCTTTTCCACTTCCCGATCTCAGATCTCCCGTAATTTATTTTTCCTTTCATTCTTGTTATATTCTCTTCCATTTCTAATGGGGTTCATCCTACTATTATTATTTTTGGGTTTCAAACATTATCGATACTGGTCTATTTAAGTTCTGAGTATACTCTAAGTTTGTGATTACTCTGTTGTTAAATGAGAGTATAGGTTTCGGTGATCGTTTGTCCTTGTCTGCCATAAAAATTATCTTTATTTACTTACTCAAATTTTTTGGGTTCATATTTATTTATTTACTTTTATTCGATCTTGTTTATTTGTTGCTTTACAAAACTATTAAGGTCTTTCCCGTTATGAATATTTCTAAATTAACTGGATTTGATTGATAGTTAATTTAAAAATATTTTAGAAACCGTTATAAATTGCGTGTTTACAGATCGCGCATGCCATCAAGCCTCTTTACCGAAACGGTTTTGTGGTTTGGGTAAAGAGGCTTCGTAAATTCGAAAGTTGTTTTATTAGCGTTTCTATCTTCAATTCATAATGCAGGGCCATTGGTGTTTCTTTATGGAAGAAGAGGACAAACTAACGTAAGGGTCATCTGGTGTCAAGTAATCACCGCCGCCCCCATTCTCCTGCAATACCAGAGGAATCACAGGAACTACTAGAACTACTAATAGGTTATTACATATTATTTGCTCACAACATGTTAGTAAATTGGTTTGTTTTTACGAAAAACGGCTTAATGTAGAAAGTTGCCAATATTTTTATTGTTTTTCGAAGTAATCTCCGTTCCTCTCTGCGCTCGTCGCATTCGATGAAACCACTGAAAAGGTGCAGTGGGCCCATTCTTCCTTAGGGGTCTCTTCTATGGCATTTTCGTACGCTTTCACCGCTTCTTCAGGGCTCGTAAAGCGAATACCCCGAATTTTATCTTTAGTTCTTGGGAATAATTAAAAGTCGCAGGTCTAAATGTTCGTGTAATATCTTTTGAACTTGACTCATGCCAATGCCTAGGCTTGCCCGTATCTGCAGATGGATCACCCTATTATCTTCCTCTATCATGTGTCGCACAGCACTGATGTTATCTTCAGTAGTCGCTGTTAAAGGACGTCCCTCACTCGGATCATCTTTGAGATTGCTACGTCCACGCTTAAACCAATTGTAAATAGTGGCACGAGATGGGGCTTCATTAAGAAATGCTAATCGCAGCCTATGTTGTGTAAGCCCACAACGAAAGTCATGATTAATCATTGACCGAAAATTTTCTCGCGTTAGGTTCATTTTCACGTGTAACAAGAGTTTAAGATTTGCCGCCAATTCACAAAAACAAATGACAAATTTATTTATTTATATATTTAATTCAGAGAGATCTCCATATATATTAGTAAATGTATTAGTAACAATATTTCTTATGTACTCCGTTAGTATTATTAGTGGAATACATTTATAAACCTAGAGCTAACTGTATCCAGTGTTTCTGGAAGGAACAGTCAGCTCTGACAGCAATCATCTTTAGGATGCTGTTACTGCTAACACGAAGACGCTGCAACATGGAAACCGCTTTTTTGCGCATTATGGCATGGAAACCATCCACAGATGCCTCAGCAAACATTCCAGAAGCGCTACAACGCCATGGTAGCCCCAACAGCCTCCTAAACGCATTATTATATGTGACACGTAGAACGCTATAAGCCCTGCGCGAATATGACTCCCACAAGCCGCTCGAGTAAAAAGACTGGCGGAATGCTTTGAATAATAACGCTTTAACATTATTTGTGCTTCGAGCAAACCTGCGGGCGAGCATATTACTCCTCACTGACAGCGCTATACGCTCCCGCTCTATGTAATAGTCATCTCTTAGTATTTGAACTTATCAACTATCTTTAGCTTTTTATTTGCGAGAAATAAGCAAGGATAATTTCGTGACTTGTGTTTTGGAGTTCGAAATATCATAACTTCACTCTTTGATGTGTTATATTTTAAGCCGTGAGCCGCTGCATATGTATCGCAAATGGAAATAAGCTTCCTAAGTCCTCCGACTGAGGGACTAAGCAGTACCATATCATCTGCGAAACTAAGATTATTACAACAGATTTCATCTATGTGGCATCCAACGTGTGTGCTGCTCAGTTCCTCAATCAATATAAAGATTGAAGAGTAACGGAGACTGATTTTTTTGATTGGTATACCAATACTTGATTAGGGCATTGAACTGTTCTGGCACTCCTGCACTTCTCATCTTGTCCCACAGTACTGGATATGACACCAGGTCAAACGCCCTACACAAGTCAAGAAAGCAGGCAAACACTGAGGTTTTCCTATTGGTATAGTACCCAACAGTATGCTTTAACGTTAATATGGCACTTTCCGTTGGCGTACCGGTTCTAAAACCAAATTGCGCATCATGGATTTGAATATAATTACCAAGCTGCTTATTGAGCAAGCTGTCAAGTATTTTAGCCGCGGTTGTAGCAAGGGATATGGGACGGTAGTTGCTCATGTCAGAAGTGTCACCTATTTTAGAGAGACTGTCATACCCAGGAGATTTTCCAAGTTGCATTTTTGAAATAATATCCGAAATGCACTTGGCCGGTATTTTTATGTTTTCATGTATATTCAAGATCTCAGCATCGCTCACCTTGTACAGATCGGAATGCAGGGGTGACCGTATACAAAAATAGTTTTTAAAATTATTAGCAATTTCATTATGCTCGTTTGCATCACCAATATATACAGGGAAGGTTGGTTTAACATTCTTTGTATTATTCCAAAAAATTTTAAAATCTTTGGTAGCCTGATTAGAAGCAAGTTGGTCCATTTTAAACTGATCCTGCCTATCCTGACACTATTTTAATTTGGACTTAAAATGAATGCAGTATACTACATGACGTTACCAAAGAGTTCTAAAATTGAAATTCAAAAAAAGATTTCATTTGCAATATTTCTAACTGGCCAGTTCTAAACAAACCTCACAGATTAAATCTCAAGCAATTAACGCAATTCTTCAATTGGTTTCCTCGCAGTTTCAGAAGTAATTTCGACTGTTGACAAAAATGTGATTGCGTAGATTGATTAAATTTGGGTCTCTACTTAAACTTAATGAATTATTCAATACTTTCGCAGGTATAAGATTTTCAGTTACTATATAAACACGACTTTATCTTTAAATTAGTTTATTTCATATAATTAATTATAACGCGAAATAAATTAACTTTCTTCCACGTACTACAAAGCTGTAGAATGGAGCTTCCTTGTGCGGTGTTTTCGGGACGATACGAAATGTCTGCTTTAAAAAAAATCGTACACCTTACTTAAGGGCTGGCAACGCTCCTGCAATTCCTCTGGTATTGTAAGAGAATTAGAAAAGTCACTTAACACCAGGTGACCGTAGGCTCGTATGTCATCATTTTCCATAAAAAAATTCATTTAAATGCGAAATAAATTTGCAAACCAATAAAACTCGTAGTAGAAGTAATTTGATACACAAAGTAATGCTATAATCTTTTTTTTATGAAAATAAGGGACGAGACGAGCAGGACGTTCAACTGAAGGTAATTGATACTATATTTAAATGCAGTGCCGCTCAGGATTGTGGAAAAACCCGAAAATTGTGAGCAGCACTACAATTGCGCTAGTCACCTTGAGACATAAGATGTTAAGATGCCCAGTAATTTCACTAGCTACGGCGCCCTTCAGACCTAAACACAGTAATGCTTACACAGTACTGCTTCACGGCAGAAATAGGCTCCATTGTGGTACCCATAAACTAGCCGGATTCTGTAATGTAATAAATCTAATCTAATAAAGGCCCAGTGCTTTCTTATTATCCATATTGCACTGTGTGTTCATTTCACCTAACAACCTATTCGATTTATTTTAGAACTTCATTGATTCTGTATTAATACACACACTTTGACACATACACACACACAGACATTATTGTTTCTTTAGAAGATTTTATTCTATTTCATTTATTTTAATAATTTACTATTATTTTTCTAGTATCTCCATGCTAAGTTCCGCGAGTCAAACAGAAGTAACAATTTTTTTAGTAACTGTGTTTCCCGGCTTCTATGTTACAAGCACATTACTTAGTGCAGAGCGAACATTCAGTTACAAATAGACTACAATGTACTCAAATATTCATAATTAAGATTAAGTTTATCGTGTGGTAACTTTTATTACATTGTATGTATTTTAATTTTGGTAATAAATTTATCATTATTATTAATAGTCCGTTATATGTCGCAATATTTTTTTTGTCAAATGTCAAAATCGTTCCGTAGACGGGAAAAGTCTCACACTTAATACATACTCCCTTTTTAACCATTGAGTTTATAAGAAGCATTCAACTACGAAAATAATTGATGTCACTTAAAGACCCAACTTCACGACTTGATAACGCTCTGAAAGTTATTATAAAATTAATTATATCTTGAGACAATCGTTGAGATAAACTGCCATTCTGTTTAAATATTCATTACTTTTAAATGAGCAATTAAGTTTTAGCCTAGTTCTCGAAATCTAAAATAAACTTTTTACGTACGGGTCACTTGGTGTTAAGTGATTACCGCCGCCAACATTTCTTTGCAACACCAGTGGAATCACAGGAGCGTTGCCATCCTTTTCGATAGCTTTTTTTAAGTTACCCATGTTGTATCGTCCTGGAAATACCGAACAATGAAGCTCTTTCCACAGTTGGTTGCAGGTGGAAGAATATTCTGTGGCGTGTTGTGTGGAGGTAGAATATAACAGCAGGAATCAGCTCAAGCAGCTCCTCGGAACACTCCCCGTGATAATTAATGTGGTAGAAGACACACAATGAAGCGACGCCAAGTGATCTAGCCGTTCACAGAGCACTGGGTCCCCGATAATTCAAGCAGCTCTGCGTTGTATGTGGTCAAATGGTTCGAGCTGATATTGAGGTGTGCCAGATCAGAGATGACAGCAATACTCCATATGTGGCCGGACCTATCTTTTACAAAGTGCTAGAATGTGGGCTGGCTTGAAGTATTGCCGTGCTTTGTGTATGATGACCAGCTTCTTCGAAGCCAATTTGGTTTTGCCGTCATTAAACATCATGATCACTTGAAGCGGTGATCACCACATCTCAAATTAAATGTTTGATGAAGCAACTCCGTGTTACTTGCACCACAAATATTACATTACAATATTAAGCATTTTAAATAGATATATAACTTGGATTACGTAAAATTTCCTCATGTTATTTCTAAAATAGCATTGATGTTATAATTTCATTAACTTAAAATTAAGTCCAAAACAACTGAAAGTGAATCAAATTGAGCGATGAAACACAAACAAACCCCGAATAAACATGATTCAAGTTATGTAGAAATAATAACTGTGATTGATTTCAATGAAGTTTTCTTTGTGAATAATTTGTATTATTACAAAATTTAAGTACGTTATTTTGTTAACGTTTTTTGACTTCAGTAATATGCATATAATATCTACAATAATTGCTAATTGTCTCTGGTGAGATACTTCATCTATACCGGATAAATTATTACTACAGGCAAAGAAAATATTATAATAGTACAAGTACGGAAGTCTCACTCCACGAAATCAGTTAAAGAAATAGAGACTCTTGTGGTCATTCAATAAGGTGTAAGTAATACAGATCGCACAGCACTACTAACCTACATTTTTATTCACCTAGAAGTTGCCTCTCTTTCTATCGCGTGACTCTTCCCTCTTCTGACGACATTAGGGTTGACTTCTTTACCTAAATGTGTACCTACGTAGTATAAGGTCGTCTTATAAAAGCCAAAAAGTAGACTGGTCCCTACCCTCCAAATTGCCGAGACGGCGACAGCAGATATCCTCCCTAACGTACACACATACCCCTGCATGAGGCAAATAATTGTGATCATTTTTGTACCTGGGGTACGTTAAATATGACGTATCGCTAGGTCGAGATATCTGCATCTCCGTAAGGAAACACAAGGCCGGCTGCGCCGTCTCAAGGTGGTGGTGGACGGTGTTTAAATTGGAGTGAATTCCCCTGATGTTACAAAAGTCCACATTAAGCGTGGAGCGGGATGCCGTGGTGTTGCTGCCCTGTTTGTCCTTTGTTCCTTTGATATGCGCGGTACTATGCCCTCCCCAGAATACGAGGGGCAGCCCGAGCGAGAATGCTCGGGGAGGGATTCTCTGGCTCTGGTAGAGCCGGTACCCTCCTGGTGTACTATCTCTTTAAAGACCGCTTTCATAATCTTGTTGGGGAGGGGGGGAGGGAATGGCCATCGTTCCTCGACACTCACCCATGCGAAACATAGCGGCACTAGGCCGGTACGTCACGTCGGTATTCTGTGCGAGTGTGGTAATAGGCCGGACGAGTCTGGCCCGATTGTGCTGACGTCATAAGACGGAAGCCTGACCCTCCCACATTTAAAAAGCCCGTAGTCGCCTCTTACTCACCCCACTCTGACACCCTTGGGCCTGGGACTCTCCTATTCTTTTTACGCCCCAGGGAAGCACAGGACAATTAATTAATGAATATTTCTATTATTATTATTTCTATTATTATATTTCTATTTCTATTATTTCTCTTTTTATTTTTCGGGAAATATTAATATTTCACGAAAAATCCAATTATAGTCTGACAAGAATGAATTATGACATTCTTAAAAAGTGACAAATATTAACACATATCTTTAAAACTACGCAACGGATTTTGATGCGGTTGTTTTAATAGATAGAGTGATTGAAGAGCAAGGTTTATATGTATTACTACATCCATTTAATAGTGGAGAAATACTGTTATTTTTGACGTTTCTAATGTGATGTTGTAAATAATTACATTTTTTCCGCTTACATTGCAAACGCAGGCTGAACCCTACGAGATTTATCAAAATAATGTAATAAGAATTGTACACAATGAAAAGGTCTACAGAAAACTTCGCTTTGGTATATGTCTATCTCTTATGGATATCCCACTATTACATTTTTTTGTCATTTACTTTATACGACAAATAATGGTTAATTTTCGAAGCGATTTTATCCAATACAGCATTCATCCTTATCTAATTAAATACCTTAAATACATTGTTGATTTAGTATTGATCTATATGTCCTTTTACAGCATGAATATTTTCGAAGATATTACAGATTTAAAAATTGCGGGACGTAGCGTTTGCGGTGGTTCCGGCCGGCCGGGCCTGCAGAGCGTGCCTACAAATAGCGCGTCGGAGGCCGGCAGGCCGCGGTTCTCTCTATAGCACTTCAAATTTAGCAGTAATCGGACGCATTTATTATCTATTTTATACCCGTGCGAAGCCGGAGTGGGCCGCTAGTTATATACTAAAACTTTCTCTGAAACACGCTGCATCTTATCGTATAAAAAATATTTCGACCTTTTCAGTAGTTTTCACAGCAGATCCGAAAGAAAAAAACAGCTCTCCATTCAACATAACAAAATCAGTATAAATCAAAGTCAAATATCATGACGTCATTAAGTAAATATATGTATATAATAAATTATGTATATGTGTTCACTGTTAACTACTATATATGCATAATGACGGTACATAAGTTTTTTTTGTAGACCGTAACTCCCTAAACGATCAATATCAATAATCAATACATTGATTAAGATTGTTACGCACCAATTGTTTTGATGAAGTAGAAAACTAAAGTGCTTGAAGCATTATTAAAATATACCAATTTGGTATAGAATAGAGTCCTGATAAAATTTTATATTTCAGTAGTAAACCAAAATGAATATAAAACATAAAACAATCACACTGAATTTGTAGAAGTATAAAAGATATAGCAAATAAATTATAAATTTACCTGTATCTAGGTAAATTTATAATTTATTTGCTAAACAAGTTTCATTTTTACGCCAGAAGAACATAAATATGGTAGTGGTGATAGTAATATCTTTTATAGCGGTTGAAATTATGTGTCATCCTAGCAACATGTACCAGGACTACATAAAAAGGCATTTATTTTCTCAAAATTGATTCCTTTAGAATTATTTTTGATGTCATTTCTAATATACTAGATACTACTACTTCTGAAACAAATGGCGCTCTGAGAGAGAAGATATACATATAATATGCAGTTTAGAGGTTCATGCACAATGCAGGTTTCACTTCTGACATGTGTATTTTGTACGCACGCATTTTTTTGTGATTATCAATGTCATCATTAGTATTTATTATAGCCTTACATTGGGTTGATTTATAAATCTATCCGACTACATAAAAGTGTATTAAATTCATTATATTAAATTCAGTTTATATTTTTTAATTTTACACATTGTACAAATTGAATTTCAAAACAAATCAATATAATAGAACTATATTTATGTATTCGATTTATTATAGTTATTATTGTCTAACCATAATATTATTAGTATAATATTATGGTTATTAAAATCGTGGCTGCATCCAACATTATTGAAGAAGTTAAGGCCCATCGTCTCCGATGGCTCGGCCACGTAGAACGCATGGGAGACGGTCGTGGAGTGAGAAAGGTATACTCGGGACTAGTAGAGGGCCGACTCCTAGTATGTCGATCTAAGTACAGGTAGAAAGACTGGTAGAATACTGACCTGTGCGAGATGAAAATCATGAATTGGCGTGACACAGGACCGAAATAAGTCGAGGACTCTCGTGTCGGAGGTCCAGCCCCACTTTGGGTGGCAGGAGTAAGTAAGTACACTTTTTATTTGGTCATATATTCTGTGTTCCAGTTTAGGTACTGTTCTGAGTCCACTTTGAAATATTATAATTCCATTTTGTACACAATCATTTCAAATACTAGACAAAATTACGTCTTATATGATATTTCAAACCATAAACTTAGTATAATACTACCGTAACAGACATTGTGTGAGAAGGAGACGGAATTAGATGAAGACCATGATACCGCTTTGAAACTATTTGGTGTCCATTGGTCTCCTGTCAAATTGGACCGTGTTTTAATTTTAGTGTTTTTATCGTTATTGTTCTGTGTTTTAACGGATATTTGTTAAAAAATGTAATGGTGTCGTGTTCTGTAAAGTATGTATGAATATTTATTTATTTATTGAAAGGACCAATAGCGTAATTGTTACATAAGAGTCTTAAAAATTTGTGTACATAAAACAGCCAATTACAGGTCTCTCTATATAAATAAAAAATCTACTATTAATTAGTTGATTTTTCAACTTAATGTGCTTTAAGATAATAATATGTATAGTTTAAAAACAAGTAAGTAAGTATCATAATAAGCGTATGAATTATTTTAAGAAAATGTGTGTTAGATAATAAAATATTGTATACGTGAATATGACGCTGCTTATCAATATTTGTCATAGGCCTAAAGCAAAATACTACATGCTTCACTAACTCACTAACACATCTGCAAAACACGCACACTTGAACATTTTAAATTTAGTCTCACCATAATGAGTAGAGTGTTTGTCTATTACGCTAGTATACTAAGTTTATGTTTGAAACTGAGATAAATAATGAGAAATTATAATGAAATCTCACGCATTCTTGTGAAATTACAGCAAACATGGGTTTGCTGTAATTTCACAAGAATGCGCACGATAGGCTACGGATTACGCGCGGGATAGGATTGGATTAAAAGGGTTCTCTAATCTTTTACGAGCATAGAATGATGAAACAAAAAAACATAACCAATACTTCATCGTATATTGTAAGATTGTTTTTTAATTAACATAAATTTAGTCCAACAAGACAATCTTATAACTATATTTACAATACTATGACTACATAAAATTAAAACTGTCAGTACTAATAATACTGGCAGCATTTCCACGTTGGATAGCTAGTCTGATCCGTTGAACGAAATAGCTGCCAGGGCTTAGGTTACTAGTAGCCCTATTGAGGCGTGAAGATAGTACTTTGTACAATATAAGTTGACTAAAATTAAATGGTTTAAATATTTTTCTTAGATAATTAATACGTTTTGATTGCTCTTGCTGTTAGGCAACGCATAACAGCAGGCCAGATTAAATTTGGTGTGCATGACAGCTGCGTCTTACACTCGCAGATACATAAGTTACTTTCATTTATTGTGCGTGCGTTGCTGGAAATAGAGGCTAACAGTTCACCCCAATTTTTTGTGACATGTTCGCAGCTGTCAGATTGTATCTAGATGTTTTAATTATCTAAGCATTTTAGATAAAATAACATTTACATTACTTAAAGTTGTATTAATTAAAAAAAGTAACTAGGTACATAAGATATTAAATATTTTGTTTCCGTACATTGTTAGTCCTAGTCACCTAGTCGTTAAGGGCATGTGGTTTTCAATAAAATATTTCTTATTTTTTACTTTGGTTTACTTACAAATGCACGTTTTTCAGTTTTTATAAACTATTATTTGCATTGGTAAATTAAAAATTCTGTTTGATATTCGAAAATTTCATAATTTTAGATAAATCGATTAATAGATAATGGTTGAAATTGAAAATTAACATCAATTCTTGCCTTAGATATAGACGATAGATGAACAATATATAAATTAACAAAAATCTTATTTTGCAATGTATTTTCATCGGTCCTCGATAAAACTATTTAATTTGATCGAAATCTGGCCGTTTAAATGGTGGCTGCCCGTGAGTCAAAATCGCTCCCAAGTGAGTCGGTTACAAACAAACATACATACAGGCGATTAAGTACCCCACGCCCACTCATTGTATGAATTGTCTTATTATGTTCTGAATTATTTGTATTGCGAGTATATAGGTATATTTAAGACTAAAATATATAGGTTCCGAATAACTAATCACCAACATATTATTATACAAAGCAAATTATATACTAAATCATTAAATTAAATATTATTCAGTAGTTTTCGCAGTATAACCGAAGGAAAATACGGCTCTCCATTTATAAGTATACAATATTTATTCATTAATTATGTATTTAATTATTTATTAGCCCAGTTATTTCAATTTTACCAGTGGGAGGCTCATTTGCACCAGATGCCGGCTAGATTATGGGTACCACAACGGCGCCTATTTCTGCCGTGAAGCAGTATTGTGTAAACCTTTTTGTGTTTCTGTCGGTCTGAAGAGCGCCGTAGCTCGTGAAATTACTGACTTCTTATGTCTCAAGGTGACGAGCGCAGTTGTAGTGCCTCTCAGAATTTTTGGGTTTTTTAATAATCATGAGCGGCACTGCATTGTAATGGGCCGGGCGTATCAATTACCATCAGCTAAACGTCCTGCTCGACTCGACGCTGATTAAAAAAAACATGGCCCCCACGGTAGTTTTTCTACGGTTCCGTTGTGATGCCCACCTAGCATATAGCATCTGTATGTACATGTGTATAGCATCCTGCAAAGAAGCGTCTCCGCTTAAAAGTTCACTAGAATGAATAAAAAATTTTAAAATCGCAATTTTCTAAATCATTTCAACAATACGGTTATGATAAATAACTTCTGTAAAAAGTTCCGATACCTAATATCCTCTTTCATGACAGGTTTAATCCAATTGATCAAAACCATTTAAATTTGGATACGTTATCGTTATTACGGATCTTTTATGCTAAAGTAATCTTTCCCACACAAACGTTTTTTAACAATTATTTTAAACTAGCTGACCCGGCAAAGGTTGTTTTGCCATATAAAGTATAATTCACGGGATAGTTTTATAAATAATAGCCTATGTGTTATTCTGTTGTGTAAGCTATATTATTGTAAAGTTTCATCAAAATCCATTCAGTGGTTTTTGCGTTAAAGAAGTTCAAATATACATCCAGACATACAAACTTTCACATTTATAATATTAATAGGATATCGTAACACATTTTCTTATTACATTTTCTGGGATCATATTGCAGAAGCATATAAAAGACTTACTAACTCGACTTAATCGAGTAGTAGGCATAACAAGTTTATCTTTGTTCCTCGTGTTAACTGTATGATTGTCACAGTGTCTAGGAAATTCCTCAATGTGCTTATGATCATATAGAACTTATAGAACATTATCAAGAATATATTGAGAAGCAACAGTCAAAATGTTTATTTCTTTAAATTTTTAAAATATTCGTAGCAATCTACCATTGCTACGAAACGTGCTACAATGCAGTCCACTAAAATAGAATTACTTCTTGATGATAATATAAATTCGTAGTGATACTTATATCTTCATGTAATCATATTCAGGATTGTTAATACAATAAGTATTATTTTTTTACTATACCATCTACCTACATTCAACATTTCAATATATATCCATTTAATGACTAAACACCTCTACTTACTTACTATACTTTCACGTTTTATTTGTGGGCTTAAGATGACCACACGTGTCATCTGATTGTTAGAGAACACCGCCGCCCATTCGGACATCACTTAGATTAGACGTCGCTACGCTCCAACTAGATACCGCAGGCGTAGACGCAAAGTGCAGCAACAAATACTATGCCTAAAGCCAGTCTCGAACAATGTGTGACATTGACGTGCCAGATGTTCTGTTAAACTTTGGTTATAATTGAAACTAACATACCGAGTTGCGTAGTAAAACTTTGTAAAAAGAATACTAGAAGAAATAAGAATGACACTGGGATCACATATCATCAGTAAGTATTTTGTATTATATGAATTTCAATGTAAAATAACACGAAGCGTATATAACAAAATTTAAAAGATGCCACGCACGAAAGCATCCTTTGCTTTAATTAAAAAGCTATTGTTCTTAGGTAGTGCGGTATCTAGATGAAGCTCAGCGGAGACCAATCCTACTCTGAGTTACTGTAGTACAAAATTATATTTGAGAAGCCAAAATAACATTAAATATTGCTGAATTATATGTTAAAGAATCCTCAAAGGGCAATTATTTGCTCGCAAGAAGTTGTTCGAGAGGTTCTTGATTGACCTCTTGATAGTTGTTGGAACCTTTCATTTGATAGGCCTCTATGGATGCAAGGTTTCTATTTAAAAAGTTTTCGTAGGAGTTTTCTTTGCGAAGTGTGAAAAATGCAGAAAAGTTTTAAAGATCAAGATCTAGATTTATTTAACTATAGTTAATCACTACCAGTGTGTGTTGCCAGTTATGATTTACGTTACGCAGATAATGGGCCTTATGAGGAAGATCATTGTCGCTCAGAGGGCAATAGAGAGGGCTGTGCTCGGAATTGCCCTGCGAGATCGAATCAGAAATGAAGAGATCCATAAGAGAACTAAAGATGGACCAACGATCTGGTCAAGATCAACGGAATACGTTGGATGAGGACAGCGCAGGACCGATTGTCCTGGAGATCATTGGAGGAGGCTTTTGTCCAGCAGTGGACGTCTTCCGGCTGATGATGATCATGATGAGATTGATGAGGTTTTAATATATAATTTGTTTAGTGTTTGTATACGTTTATATATAATATATTAACGATCTTTGTCGGAGGTGTCGAAAAAAAAGCCATCTGGGAGCTTTCAACGAAAACACCGTCTAAACACTTTGAGATATAACTAAATAATGTATGGTGGAATTGTGTAACTTATATTAGGTCTACAGAACAGTCCGGGATAACATATATCTATCTCTTAATACATACTATATGAATCTTAGTAAAATTTTAAAACATTGGCAATTATAAAGTGGTAACGTAAAAGTGTATACACATATATGATATTATAATCCTTATCATTTTAAATAAGTTGAATATTTTACTATTTTAGAACATATAATTTAAATGTATATTATATCTTATGAGAAATCGCTTCGCCTAATGCTATAAAAGGTATAAAAAGGTATTTATTTTCTCAAAATGGATTCCTTTAGAATTTTTTTGATGTTATTAAATGTCATTTGATGCTTCTATTGATAACTGGCCTCAACTTTTAAAGACCTTTATTGCAGCCAATGGAGACCACTTCGAATAAGCTTTTTATATCAACACTTTTTTTCAAAACTATAAGAAATATACTGTTGAAACTTGGTAAGTAGAATGTATTCTGTGAACCATATTAACATTTATTAACACACAAAAATAGAAAAAAAAAACAATAAATTTTGGGAGCCCCATACATAGAACTGAAACTCAAAAATTTTATTTATCATCAAACCCATACGTGTGGACAATCTATGAATAGGTCTTCAAAGATGATATTGACGTTTCTAATATCATTTTTTTCTAAACTGAATAGTTTGGGCGAGAGAAAACTTCCAAAGTACTAAAATGTGTGTCCCTCCCCCTGTAACTTGTAAAATAAGAGAATGTTAAAACTAAAAAAAAAAATACTACCATGCAAACTGACACCGAAAATTGGTTTGAACGAGATTTAAGTAAGTAGTTTATTTAAATACGTTTAAATGACGATAGGTCTGTACTGTATGATTTTGAGCAAAGTTTTTTGCGTTTTTAACTTTAATATTATGTTCATGGAAGAGTCCGACTCGCAATTGGCCACTTTTTTATTTAAAGCACAATTTGTTTTTTTATGAAGAATTTACTAAAACGAATATATTATACTCTCGAGGCAGTCAATTTCAATAAAGGGTCTATGAGACCCTTTATATAATAATAATATAGAAACGAGGGACTGGAACCTATTTCTGGGTCAACGTAATACAATGCAATCCTGCTTAACTGTCAGAGGCACGTTTAACATTTACTTCGTACATTTTACAATCTGTTCCTTAGAGTGTAGTTGAGTAACTAACTCCATACGAATAATTACTTCTCAAGTGGGCTATTAATCTATACTTAGATCAAGTATACGTCTAGATGACTAGTCTGTGACAGCTGTGAAAGTTTCGACAAAAATTGAGGATGACAGTACATAAAATGTCATACAAATCACGAGTGTAAGACGTAGCTTGTCACCCACGAAAGGCATAATAAGGCATTTATATTTCCAAAATTGATTCCTTTAGAATTCTTTATGATGTCATTTCTAATATACTACATACTACTACTACCGCTTCGGTTCTCTGAGCTTTTTTGCGCTCTTTTTAATAAAATGTACAATATTGTACTGTCATTGCTATTGCTATAAAATAATCATAATCTAGTCACAGGCTGTTCGATCACTTAGATATTCAGCTGTGGAGTAATAGGATCTATGACGGTGCCATTTTTTTATAGAACATTTAAATTTAATTATAGATAATGCCTGAACAACGGCTGGGACTTTGTTATAAAAGTGTATACATTTACACTTAAAACTATTATGTATCTTATGAAGCCTACTATAACTAATTACAAGCAATCCCTTATTTCTAGTGTTATAATAATGAAAATCACTATTAAGAGCAAATAGATGACGATTTTTGTGAACGTATATTAAGTATTCATAAATGTACTGACAATGAACGGCCTTAATATTTATTTCTTAAAGTTTTTCTTTGAGGGACTGTCTATAACCAAGCTGATATATAGCACGAACAGCTCTCTTTTTCAGAGCAAACACTAAATCAATGTCAGCAGCATGACCGCACAGTAAAATAACGTACGTCATGATGCTGTGAAAATAACTGAAGTACACTAATCTAGCGGTCGCAGCATTAGTGTAGCTCTCTGATCTTTCTAGTTAGAAATTAATATATTAATTTAATAATTTAATATATATCTGCTAGTTGGAATTGGAGTCGCAATATGTGGACCCAACTGTATCTTTTTATCTAACGTGATACTCAAGAAGATTGTAGTGTCCACAAGTTCCAATCTCTGGTCATTTATAAGTACATTGTTTTGTTCCTCCGCTGTGTTTGGTGTAATGAACCGTAAACATTTTGTTTTTTTTTACTGTTTAAGTGCAGATTATTCTTATAACTTTGCTGTATTCCATGAGGTCAGGGAACACATACTCATCTATGTATTCGTTAAATATTATTGCTAATTCAGGTTCTATAATATCAAGTATGTGTTTTACAATATGAGTCGAATGGCCTTATATAATATAATAGGTAATTGTATTTTTTAGGTAAGAAAATTTGAAAATTTTAAGTATATTGTTACCTTTAACATACTTAAATTTTAAATCAATGTAAGATACTGGTACGTGTAATTTAAGCATATCATGTGCTGCTTTTGGGTGAAGAGTTTAGTTTTCGACGGTCTGTATAGCCGAGTGGTTAGCGATCCTACCTACTAAGCTAGAGGTACCGGGTTCGAATCCCGGTAGGTGCAAGCATTTACATGATGAATGTGGATGTTTATTTCCGAGTCATTGATGCTTAAATGTATTTATGTATGTTTATATGAATTTATGTATGTTTAAGTAAGTATATTGTATTAAATATAACGATGTCTTGTAACCCATAACACAGGCTATATATATGCTTAATTTGGGGCAAGGTAATTTGTGTAAAAAAAAAGTGTGTGAATATTATTATTATATTAAGGACATACTTAAGTAATAAACCTGGCCTGTTTTCATTGGTTGTATATCAGCAAGAGGATATATCTAGACGTATAAATTATCTAAGTACAATTATTTTATTCTTAATTTACTATTATAGTTAGTGAGCGTGAATCACTCAAAATAGAGGTTAGATTTAAAATCTATTTTTTTCGACGTTTTAACAGCTGTCATAGTCTATCTAGTAGACGTATAAATGATCTAAGTCATTTTATTTGAATCTGCCTTAATCATAAATTATTTTCATATAAGCGAGTCAAATGTTAAATTTATTTTTACATGTCAATATTTTCTTTCGTCTTGGTATTAATAAACTCCAGAGTCCAATCACTATCACTTCAAGACATTTTAATCAGCAAAACAACATGAAAATATTTAAAAGCGTTAAATTAACCCACTTCTTTGCAATTGAGTTTGTGTTCTACTTATATTGCTGGCTGACATGAACTCTGTGCCTGGCCTAGTAATGAACACACAGACAAAATATTGACTTGTGACCATTTAGGTATTCGAAGATTTTTGCTTCTCCGATACGCTTTTCAACGTTTAAAATTCTAGTAATTATTAATAAAATTATATAAATATAGTAAAATTTATTTTTAATTTAGGATTAATCAATAATTGTGAAACTTTACCGACATTCTCCTTTATCTCGCTCGTTGTCTTATCTATCGTGAATATGTACTACATATAACGTTTTTATTTAATCCGCAATATCAGGCTTATCGTGTTTCACTGAGTAATGAAACAAAAAGCAAAAAACATCGTTTGCTAGTCAATATTAATTATAGTAAGACGAGAACACGTGAAGAAAGTAACATGAAAATCTACTGTGTTATAACAAAAAAGTTAAACATATGTTGAACACTTGGTTGCACCGCAATTGTCTATTTTCTTTTAGTAATTTTTGTTATGGCAAACTATAGTGCAGTTAATTCCTGTAGAAATAGAGAGATGCCTATAGATAACTATTTCAAACAGACGCATTGGTATCTGATTGGCTAATCTAATGCCAATTAACTCTCGGGCCGGTTAATAACCAATTAACACCAAGCACCGGCACAGTGCACACACATATTCATTCATCAGTGGTCAATGGCCTAGTCGCACTGCAAAGTACTCGGTGTAACACAATTTATTCACCAACGCCGAGATGATAGTAACCAAAGAGGAGGTTTACTATTATACTACGAATAAGAGGCGGGAATGCCTAAGTAAAAATTGAAATTTACTTTAGTATGAAACGTGCAGTCATTTGACATAAGTTTGAAGTAGTAATTACAGTATCGCGATTGGCCACGAAGTATAATCCGGCTAAGTTTGAAAACGAACAGTTGCTTATAACGTAGTGAATCTCCTTTTCCTACAAGATTATAGCCGTCATCTGTCAATCTTTCAATGACTGCACGTTTCATACAATTGAGTGAATCGCTTTTTTCTTAAAGAGTTTCGGTAGCTTAACAGTAACACACACTTTAGCACCAGTAGTTTCTAGAGGATTAGCGGGGGCCTCCAGCTGTAGACCATCTCTTCCTCGATCCTCCGGTATGTCTGTGTATTGTTTCGTCATAACAGATTTTCATTTTTATTAACATAATATGTTTTCTTACGCACGCGCACGCCCTTATACGACACTTGTTTTAAAAAAGTTCTATTAAAAAACTGCATCTTTCTGTTGTTTTGCGTTTAATAATCTTTCGACATTGCTTATATTTAAACATGAGTCGAAGTTTGTCTAAGGTGTGTCTTATGGATGGATCATATTCATATGGAAGATTTAAATTATATGATGACAGATAGATGTCAGCTGACAAAAATCGCGTTTCACTCATTTAATGGTTCCTGTACACGTCTTCAATTTATGTTGTGCTTAACGACGTTTTAGTAAAACACAATGTAAACACTGTTTTGTAATAGAAAAGATGAACTCCATTTGAGATGTCGTAATAGTTAGGTCACTAACAAAACACGTGTCTAAGCCATGTTTAAACTATTTTTTTGTAATATAATAATAAATAATACCGCTAATGTTTATTGTAGATAAGCTTAAATAAAACAATTATTGTTTTAAATGTAATTTCATCTGAACAATAAGGCCTCGTTTACACGAGAACTTATTAAATTTCAAATTAAACACATTGGAACTTGAATATTTATTAATTTGATAATGTTTTTTTTAAGTTTTGTTTGTTTAAAGTAAGCGTTGGGTATAATCTAACATTCCTTGCTTTAGATTTTAATGCGAGTTTTACAGCCACGTTTTGTAAAGTGATACTTTTATTACATCGCTTCAAATTTCTTCGCCCAATTAATATATTATTATTATTTAACTAGCGTATTATATATAACACGAGATCTATTAATCTTGCGCGAGACCATGTGATAAAACTATTCACTTTTATTATAACTTTATATAAAGAGACCTGACGCCAATAGGATGAGAATATATTCTCAAAGTGTCATTTGATAAAGGGATTATGTGCTCATACGTCTTAGTGAACCTTAACCCAAAATCATTACTCATATAGCTACTAAATTATTTGCATTGTTCTTTAACATTTCTCTAATACGGTACAATTTTTTACAAATTCTTACGATTAGATAACCAATGTTATTGTAGCTATGTTTAAAGTTTTAATTGTCCAGACTTGGATTAAGGATTGGTCTCTGCTGTGCTCCAGCAAGATACCTAAGTACCTGAGAACAATAGCTTTTTTATTACGGCAACTATTAGATGCTTGTGTGCGTGGCGTCTTGACACTCAATGGCATCTTTCAAATGTTGTACATTATATACGCTTCGTGTTATTTTACATTGAAATTAATAAAATACAAAATACTTATTGATGATTATAGAACTTATAGAACATTATCAAGAATATATTGAGAAGCAACAGTCAAAATGTTTATTTCTTTAAATTTTTAAAATATTCGTAGCAATCTACCATTGCTACGAAACGTGCTACAATGCAGTCCACTAAAATAGAATTACTTCTTGATGATAATATAAATTCGTAGTGATACTTATATCTTCATGTAATCATATTCAGGATTGTTAATACAATAAGTATTATTTTTTTACTATACCATCTACCTACATTCAACATTTCAATATATGACCATTTAATGACTAAACACCTCTACTTACTTACTATACTTTCACGTTTTATTTGTGGGCTTAAGATGACCACACGTGTCATCTGATTGTAAGGGAACACCGCCGCCCATTCGGTCATCAATTAGATTAGACGTCGCTACGCTCCAACTAGATACCGCAGGCGTAGACGCAAAGTGCAGCAACAAATACTATGCCTAAAGCCAGTCTCGAACAATGTGTGACATTGACGTGCCAGATGTTCTGTTAAACTTTGGTTATAATTGAAACTAACATACCGAGTTGCGTAGTAAGACTTTGTAAAAAGAATACTAGAAGAAATAAGAATGACACTGGGATCACATATCATCAGTAAGTATTTTGTATTATATGAATCTCAATGTAAAATAACACGAAGCGTATATAACAAAATTTAAAAGATGCCACGCACACAAGCATCCTTTGCCTTAATTAAAAACTATTGTTCTTAGGTACTGCGGTATCTAGACGAAGCGCAGCGGAGACCAATCCTTCTCTGAGTTACCGTAGTACAAAATTAAATTTGAGAAGCCAAAATAACAATAAATATAGCTGAATTATATGTAAAAGAATCCTCAAGGGCAATTATTTGTTCGCAAGAAGTTGTTCGAGAGGTTCTTGATTGACCTCTTGATAGTTGTTGGAACCTTTCATTTGATAGGCCTCTATGGATACAAGGTTTCTATTTATACAGTTTCGTAGGAGTTTTCTTTGAGTAGTGTGATCGGTTTGTGGAAAATGCAGAAAAGTTTTAAAGATCAAGATCTAGATTTATTTAACTCTAGTTAATCACTACCAGTGTGTGTTGCCAGTGATGATTTACGGTACGCAGACAATGAGCCTTTTGAGGAAGCTCATTGTCGCTCAGAGGGCAATAGAGAGGGCTTTGCTCGGAATTACCCTGCGAGATCAAATCAGAAATGAAGAGATCCGTAGGAGAACCAAAGATGGACAACGATCTGGTCAAGATCGACGGAATACGTTGGATGAGGGCAGCGCAGGACCGGATTGTCGTGGAGATCTTTGGGGAAGGCCATTGTCCAGCAGTGGACCTCTTCCGGCTAACTTTAGAATTCTTTATGATGTCATTTCTAATATACTAGATACTACTACTACCGCTTCGGAAGCAAATGGTGCTCTGAGAGAGAAGAAGGGGCGGAAGATACTCTCCCAGTATTCCTTTTTTGCGCTCTTTTTAATAAAATATACAATATTGTACTGTCATTGCTATTGCTATAAAATAATCATAATCTAGTCACAGGCTGTTCGATCACTTAGATATTCATCTGTGGAGTAATAGGATCTATGACGGTGCTATTTTTTTTATAAAACATTTAAATTTATTTATAGATAATGCCTGAACAGCGGCTGGTTTTTGTTATAAAAGTGTATACATTTACACTTAAAACTATTGTGTATCTTATGAAGCCTACTATAACTAATTACAAGAAATCCCTTATTTCTAGTGTTATAATAATGAAAATCACAAAATCAATGTCAGCAGCATGACCGCACAGTAAAATACCGTACGTCATGATGCTATGAAAATAACTGAAATACACTAATCTAGCAGTATAATCTATCAACTGAAGCTTTTTATCTAACGTGATACTCAAGAAGATCGTAGTGTCCACAAGTTCCAATCTCTGGTCGTTTATAAGTACGTTGGCTTGTTCCTCCGCTGTGTTTGGTGTAATGAACCGTAAACACTTTGTTTTTTTACTGTTTAAGTGCAGATTATTCGTCTCAAACCAACACATATAATTATCTTTGAGAATGCATTGTTTACCTCGTCATCAATATCTGCACGTCGCTTCACGTTAGAAGTAAGTGAAGTATCATCAGCAAACAATACAATCTCATGACTATCATCTACCGGAGCTGTAAACGGTAGATTGTCAATATATTTAAGAAACAAGAGAGGACCGAGAACAGAACCCAGCGGAACACCTATTCCTATTGATTTACATCGACTATCTGAACTCTTTTGCATAAATATGATTTTAACAGTTTTAGGGCTCTATTTTTAACTCCATAACGCTTTACGTTAAGGAGTAAAGTTTCATGGTGGACGCAGTAAAATGCTTTAGACAAATCTCAAAAAATGCCCAATGCAGCCTGTGAATCTTCCCAGGCGTCAAAGATGTGCTCAATGAGTCTAGTACCCGCATTAATTGTTGATAAGCCCCTAGTGAAACCAAATTGATTTTTGTTCAATAATTTACAAAAATGCATTTGTAGCTGCTGAAGTAAAAGTTTTTCAAAGATTTTACTTAAAACAGGCAGCCCTGAAATAGGCCTGAAATTTGCGGGGTCAAAAGAATTGCCCGATTTAAATAAAGGTATAACTTTGTTGTATTTCATGAGGTCAGGGAACACACCCTCATTTATGCATTCGTTAAATATTATTGCTTATTCAGGTGCTATAATGTCAAGTATGTATTTCACAATATTAGTCGAATGGCCCCAAAGGTCCTTTGAATTTTTAAATCAATTAAAGATACTCGTACTTATAATTTAAGCATATCATGTGCTGCTTTTGGTGAAGAGTTTAGGTCTTAAAGACACACTAAAGTAATAAACCTGGCCGGTTTTCATTGGTTGTCTATCAGCAAGAGGCTGTATCTAGATGTACAAATTATCTAGCTAAAATTATTTTATTTTTTATTTTATTTTACTATTATAGTTAGTGAGCGTGAATCACTCAAAATAGAGGTTAGATCTAAAATCTATTTTTTTCGACGTTTTCACAGCTGTCAAAGTCTATCTAGTAGACGTATAAATGATCTAAGTCATTTTATTTGAATCTGCCTTAATCATAAATTATTTTCATATAAGCGAGTCAAATGTTAAATTTATTTTTACATGTCAATATTTTCTTTCGTCTTGGTATTAATAAACCAACATTTTAATCAGCAAAACAACATGAAAATATTTAAAAGCGTTAAATTAACCCATTTCTTTGCAATTGAGTTTGTGTTCTACTTATATTGTTGGCTGTTTGGACATGAACCCTGTGCCTGGCCTAGTAATGAACACACAGACAAAATATTGACTTATGGTGACCATTTAGGTATTCGAAGATTTTTGCTTCTCCGATACGGTTTTCAACTTTTAAAATTCTAGTAATTATTAGTAAAATTATATAAATATAGTAAAATTTATTTTTAATTTAGGATTAATCAATAATTGTGAAACTTTACCGACATTCTCCTTTATCTCGCTCGTTGTCCTATCTATCGTGAATATGTACTACATATAACGTTTTTATTTAATCTGCAATATCAGGCTTATCGTGTTTCACTGAGTAATGACACTATAAAGCAAAAAACATCGTTTGCTTGTAAATATTAATTATAGTAAGACGAGAACACGTGAAGAAAGTAACATGAAAATCTATTGTGTTATAACAAAAAAGTTAAACATATGTTGAACACTTGGTTGCACTGCAATTGTCTATTTTCTTTTAGTAATTTTTGTTATGGCAAACAATAGTGCAGATAATTCCTGTAGAAATAGAGAGATACCTATAGATAACTATATCAAACAGACGCATTGGTATCTGATTGTCTAATCGGTAGCTTATCAGTAACACACACTTTAGCACCAGTAGTTTCTAGAGGATTAGCGGGGGCCTCCAGCTGTAGACCATCTCTTCCTCGATCCTCCGGTATGTCTGTCTATTGTTTCGTCATAACAGATTTTCATTTTTATTAACATAATATGTTTTCTTACGCACGCGCACGCGCTTATACGACACTTGTTTTAAAAAAGTTCTATTAAAAAACTGCATCTTTCTGTTGTTTTGCGTTTAATAATCTTTAGATATTGCTTATATTTAAACATGAGTCGAAGCTTGTCTAAGGTGTGTCTTATGGATGGATCATATTCATATGGAAGATTTAAATTATATGATGACAGATAGATGTCAGCTGACAAAAATCGCGTTTCACTCATTTAATGGTTCCTGTACACGTCTTCAATTTATGTTGTGCTTAACGACGTTTTAGTAAAACACAATGTAAACACTGTTTTGTAATAGAAAAGATGAACTCCATTTGAGATGTCGTTATAGTTAGGTCACTGTCTAAAAAACACGTGTCTAAGCCATGTTTAAATTATTTTTTTGTAATATAATAATAAATAATACCGCTAATGTTTATTGTAGATAGGCTTAAATAAAACAATTATTGTTTTAAATGTAATTTCATCTGAACAATAAGGCCTCGTTTACACGAGAACTTATTAAATTTCAAATTAAACACATTGGAACTTGAATATTTATTAATTTGATAATGTTTTTTTTAAGTTTTGTTTGTTTAAAGTAAGCGTTGGGTATAATCTAACATTCCTTGCTTTAGATTTTAATGCGAGTTTTACAGCCACGTTTTGTAAAGTGATACTTTTATTACATCGCTTCAAATTTCTTCGCCCAATTAATATATTATTATTATTTAACTAGCGTATTATATATAACACGAGATCTATTAATCTTGCGCGAGACCATGTGATAAAACTATTCACTTTTATTATAACTTTATATAAAGAGACCTGACGCCAATAGGATGAGAATATATTCTCAAAGTGTCATTTGATAAAGGGATTATGTGCTCATACGTCTTAGTGAACCTTAACCCAAAATCATTACTCATATAGCTACTAAATTATTTGCATTGTTCTTTAACATTTCTCTAATACGGTACAATTTTTTACAAATTCTTACGATTAGATAACCAATGTTATTGTAGCTATGTTTAAAGTTTTAATTGTCCAGACTTGGATTAAGGATTGGTCTCTGCTGTGCTCCAGCAAGATACCTAAGTACCTGAGAACAATAGCTTTTTTATTACGGCAACTATTAGATGCTTGTGTGCGTGGCGTCTTGACACTCAATGGCATCTTTCAAATGTTGTACATTATATACGCTTCGTGTTATTTTACATTGAAATTAATAAAATACAAAATACTTATTGATGATTATAGAACTTATAGAACATTATCAAGAATATATTGAGAAGCAACAGTCAAAATGTTTATTTCTTTAAATTTTTAAAATATTCGTAGCAATCTACCATTGCTACGAAACGTGCTACAATGCAGTCCACTAAAATAGAATTACTTCTTGATGATAATATAAATTCGTAGTGATACTTATATCTTCATGTAATCATATTCAGGATTGTTAATACAATAAGTATTATTTTTTTACTATACCATCTACCTACATTCAACATTTCAATATATGACCATTTAATGACTAAACACCTCTACTTACTTACTATACTTTCACGTTTTATTTGTGGGCTTAAGATGACCACACGTGTCATCTGATTGTAAGGGAACACCGCCGCCCATTCGGTCATCAATTAGATTAGACGTCGCTACGCTCCAACTAGATACCGCAGGCGTAGACGCAAAGTGCAGCAACAAATACTATGCCTAAAGCCAGTCTCGAACAATGTGTGACATTGACGTGCCAGATGTTCTGTTTAACTTTGTTATAATTGAAACTAACATACCGAGTTGCGTAGTAAGACTTTGTAAAAAGAATACTAGAAGAAATAAGAATGACACTGGGATCACATATCATCAGTAAGTATTTTGTATTATATGAATCTCAATGTAAAATAACACGAAGCGTATATAACAAAATTTAAAAGATGCCACGCACACAAGCATCCTTTGCCTTAATTAAAAACAATTGTTCTTAGGTACTGCGGTATCTAGACGAAGCGCAGCGGAGACCAATCCTTCTCTGAGTTACCGTAGTACAAAATTAAATTTGAGAAGCCAAAATAACAATAAATATAGCTGAATTATATGTAAAAGAATCCTCAAGGGCAATTATTTGTTCGTTGGAACCTTTCATTTGATAGGCCTCTATGGATACAAGGTTTCTATTTATACAGTTTCGTAGGAGTTTTCTTTGAGTAGTGTGATCGGTTTGTGGAAAATGCAGAAAAGTTTTAAAGATCAAGATCTAGATTTATTTAACTCTAGTTAATCACTACCAGTGTGTGTTGCCAGTGATGATTTACGGTACGCAGACAATGAGCCTTTTGAGGAAGCTCATTGTCGCTCAGAGGGCAATAGAGAGGGCTTTGCTCGGAATTACCCTGCGAGATCAAATCAGAAATGAGGAGATCCGAAGGAGAACCAAAGATGGACAACGATTTGGTCAAGATCGACGGAATACGTTGGATGAGGGCAGCGCAGGACCGGATTGTCGTGGAGATCTTTGGGGAAGGCCATTGTCCAGCAGTGGACCTCTTCCGGCTGATGATGATGATGATGATGAATGGTGCACTACATATTATAAATCAAAGTCCTCCGCCGCGTCTGTCTGTCTGTCTGTTTGCAAAAAACTAAAACTACAGCACTGATTTTCATGCCGTTTTCGCCAATTGATTCTCGAGGAAGGTTTTAATATATAATTTGTGTAGTGTTTGTATATGACGAGGAAAGAACCTCTGTATTATTTTTAAAAGGTGTGACGTCATTACTGTTGACATCACAATTGCTATCTTGCTGAAGATCACGATCACAGATATATACGTTTTTATATATATTAACGATCTTTGTCGGAGGTGTCGAAAAAAAGCCATCTGGGAGCTTTCAGCGAAAACGCTGTACACCTTTGCGATATAACAAAATAGTTTATAGTGGAATTGCGTAACTTATAGGTCTACAGAACAGTCCGGGATAACATATATCTATCTCTTAAGGATAACATACTGTATGAATCTTAATAAAATTTTAAAACATTGGCAATTATAAAGTGGTAACGTAAAAGTGTTTACACATAATATATGATATTATAATCCTTATCATTTTAAATAAGTTGAATATTTTACTATTTTAGAACATATAATTTAAATGTATATTATATCTTATGAGAAATCGCTTCGCCTAATGCTATAAAAGGTATAAAAAGGCATTTATTTTCTCAAAATGGATTCCTTTAGAATTTTTTTGATGTTATTAAATGTCATTTGATGCTTCTATTGATAACTGGCCTCAACTTTTAAAGACCTTTATTGCAGCCAATGGAGACCACTTCGAATAAGCTTTTTATATCAACACTTTTTTTCAAAACTATAAGAAATATACTGTTGAAACTTGGTAAGTAGAATGTATTCTGTGAACCACATTAACATTTATTAACACACAAAAATAGAAAAAAAAAACAATAAATTTTGGGAGCCCCATTCATAGAACTGAAAAATTTTATTTATCATGAAACCCATACGAGTGGACAATCTATGGATAGGTCTTCAAAGATGATATTGACGTTCCTAATATCATTTTTTTCTAAACTGAATAGTTTGCGCGAGAATCTTTCCAAAGTAGTAAAATGCGTGTCCCCTCCCCCTGTAACTTCTAAAATAAGAGAATGATAAACTAAAAAAAAACATATGATGTACTACCATGCATACCTACACCGAAAATTGGTTTGAACGAGATCTAAGTAAGTAGTTTTTTTTAAATACGTTTAAATGATGAGAGGTCTGTACTGTATGATTTTGAGCAAAGTTTTTTGCGTTATTAACTTTAATATTATGTAACTTGCTGCTATGGAACACTTCATGGACGAGTCCGACTCGCACTTGGCCACTTTTTTATTTAAAGCACAATTTGTTTTTTTATGAAGAATTTACTAAAACGAATAAATTATACTGTCGAGGCAGTCAATTTCAATAAAGGGTCTCATAGCGATAATATAGAAACGAGGGACTGGAACCTATTTCTGGGTCAACGTAATACAATGCAATCCTGCTTAACTGTCAGAGGCACGTTTAACATTTACTTCGTACATTTTACAATCTGTTCCTTAGAGTGTAGTTGAGTCACTATCTCCATACGAATAATTACTTCTCAAGTGGGCTTTTAATCTATACTTAGATCAAGTATACGTCTAGATGACTAGTCTATGACAGCTGTGAAAGTTTCGACAAAAATTGAGGATGACAGTACATAAAATGTCATACAAATCACGAGTGTAAGACGTAGCTTGTCACGCACGAAAGGCATAAAAAGGCATTTATATTTCCAAAATTGATTCCTTTAGAATTCTTTATGATGTCATTTCTAATATACTAGATACTACTACTACCGCTTCGGAAGCAAATGGTGCTCTGAGAGAGAAGAAGCGGCGGAAGAAACTCTCCCAGTATTCCTTTTTTGCGCTCTTTTTAATAATATATACAATATTGTACTGTCATTGCTATTGCTATAAAATAATCATAATCTAGTCACAGGCTGTTCGATCACTTAGATATTCAGCTGTGGAGTAATAGGATCTATGACGGTGCCATTTTTTTATAGAACATTTAAATTTATTTATAGATAATGCCTGAACAACGGCTGGGACTTTGTTATAAAAGTGTATACATTTACACTTAAAACTATTATGTATCTTATGAAGCCTACTATAACTAATTACAAGCAATCCCTTATTTCTAGTGTTATAATAATGAAAATCACTATTAAGAGCAAATAGATGACGATTTTTGTGAACGTATATTAAGTATTCATAAATGTACTGACAATGAACGGCTATAATATTTATTTCTTAAAGTTTTTCTTTGAGAGACTGTCTATAACCAAGCTGATATATAGCACGAACAGCTCTCTTTTTCAGGACACTAAATCAATGTCAGCAGCATGACCGCACAGTAAAATACCGTACGTCATGATGCTGTGAAAATAACTGAAGTTATATAGAAGTACACTAATCTAGCGGTCGCAGCATTAGTGTAGCTCTCTGATCTTTCTAGTTAGAAATTAATATATTCATTTAATAATTGAATATGTATCTGCTAGTTGGAATTGGAGTCGCAATATGTGGACCCAACTGTAGCTTTTTATCTAACGTGATACTCAAGAAGATCGTAGTGTCCACAAGTTCCAATCTCTGGTCATTTATAAGTACGTTGGTTTGTTCCTCCGCTATGTTTGGTGTAATGAACCGTAAACACTTTTTTTTTTTTACTGTTTAAGTGCAGATTATTCGTCTCAAACCAACGCACTATCTTTGAGAGTGCATTGTTTACCTCGTCATTAATATCTGTACGTCGCTTCACTTTAGAAGTAAAAGTATCATCAGCAAACAATACAATCTCATGGCTATCATCTACCGGAGCTATAAACGGTAGATCGTTAATATATATAAGAAACAAGAAAGGACCGAGAACAGAACCCAGCGGAACACCTATTCCTACAGATTTCCCCGAAGATCGTTTGCCATTTACATCGACTGTCTGAACTCTTTCGCTTAAATATGATTTTAACAGTTTTAGGGCTCTATTTTTAACTTCATAACGCTTTAGTTTTAGGAGTAAAGTTTCATGGTGGACGCAGTCAAATGCTTTTGACAAATCATAAAAATGCCCAATGCAGCCTGTGAATCTTCCCAGGCGTCAAAGATGTTCTCAATGAGTCTAGTACCCGCATTAATTGTCGATAAGCCCCTAGTGAAACCAAATTAATTTTTGTTCAATAACTTACAAAAATGCATTTGTAGCTGTTGAAGCAAAAGTTTTTCAAAACTTTTACTTAAAACAGGCAGCACTGGAATAGGCCTGAAATTAGCGGGGTCAAAAGAATAGCCCGATTTAAACAAAGGTTATAACTTTGCTGTATTCCATGAGGTCAGGGAACACATACTCATCTATGTATTCGTTAAATATTATTGCTAATTCAGGTGCTATAATGTCAAGTATGTGTTTTACAATATTAGTCGAATGGCCTTATATAATATAATAGGTCCTTTGTATTTTTTAGCATACTTAAATTTTAAATCAATGTAAGATACTGGTACGTGTAATTTAAGCATATCATGTGCTGCTTTTGGGTGAAGAGTTTAGTTTTCGACGGTCTGTATAGCCGAGTGGTTAGCGATCCTACCTACTAAGCTAGAGGTACCGGGTTCGAATCCCGGTAGGTGCAAGCATTTACATGATGAATGTGGATGTTTGTTTCCGAGTCATTGATGCTTAAATGTATTTGTGTATGTTTATATGAATTTATGTATGTTTAAGTAAGTATATTGTATTAAATATAACGATGTCTTGTAACCCATAATACAGGCTATATATATGCTTAATTTGGGGCAAGATAATTTGTGTAAAAAAAAAAGTGTGTGAATATTATTATTGTATTAAGGACATTCACCAACGCCGAGAGGACAGTAACCAAAGAGAATGTAATTATGCTACGTAATAAGAGGCGGGAATGCCTAAGTAAAAATTGAAGTTTACTTTAGTATGAAACGTGCAATCATTTGACATAAGTTTGAAGTAGTAATTACAGTATCGCGATTGGCCACGAAGTATAATCCGGCTAAGTTTGAAAACGAACAGTTGCTTATAACGTAGTGAATCTCCTTTTCCTACAAGATTATAGCCGTCACCTGTCAATCTTTCAATGACTGCACGTTTCATACAATTGAGTGAATCGCTTTTTTCTTAAAGAGTTTCGGTAGCTTAACAGTAACACACACTTTAGCACCAGTAGTTTCTAGAGAATTAGCGGGGGCCTCCAGCTGTAGACCATCTCTTCCTCGATCCTCCGGTATGTCTGTCTATTGTTTCGTCATAACAGATTTTCATTTATATTAACATAATATGTTTTCTTACGCACGCGCACGCGCTTATACGACACTTGTTTTAAAAAAGTTCTATTAAAAAACTGCATCTTTCTGTTGTTTTGCGTTTAATAATCTTTAGACATTGCTTATATTTAAACATGAGTCGAAGCTTGTCTAAGGTGTGTCTTATGGATGGATCATATTCATATGGAAGATTTAAATTATATGATGACAGATAGATGTCAGCTGACAAAAATCGCGTTTCACTCATTTAATGGTTCCTGTACACGTCTTCAATTTATGTTGTGCTTAACGACGTTTTAGTAAAACACAATGTAAACACTGTTTTGTAATAGAAAAGATGAGCTCCATTTGAGATGTCGTTATAGTTAGGTCACTGTCTAACAAAACACGTGTCTAAGCCATGTTTAAATTATTTTTTTGTAATATAATAATAAATAATACCGCTAATGTTTATTGTAGATAAGCTTAAATAAAACAATTATTGTTTTAAATGTAATTTCATCTGAACAATAAGGCCTCGTTTACACGAGAATTTATAAAATTTCAAATTAAACACATTGGAACTTTAATATTTATTAATTTGTTAATGTTTTTTTAAACTTTTGTTTGTTTAAAGTAAGCGTTGGGTATAAGGTAACATTCCTTGCTTTGGATTTTAATGCGAGTTTTACAGCCACGTTTTGTAAAGTAATAATTTTATTACATCGCTTCATATTTTTCGCCCAATTAATATATTATTATTATTTAACTAGCGTATTATATATAACACGAGATCTATTAATCTTGCGCGAGACCATGTAATAAAACTATTCACTTTTATTATAACTTTATATAAAGAGACCTGACGCCAATAGGATGAGAATATATTCTCAAAGTGTCATTTGATAAAGGGATTACGCGCTCATACGTCTAAGTGAACCTTAACCCAAAATCATTACTCATATAGCTACTAAATTATTTGCATTGTTCTTTAACATTTCTCTAATACGGTACAATTTCTTACAAATTCTTACGATTAGATAACCAATATTATTGTAGCTATGTTTAAAGTATTAATTTGTTCAGACTTGGATTAAGCATTGGTCTCTGCTGCGCTCCAGCAAGATACCTAAGTACCTGAGAACAATAGCTTTTTTATTACGGCAACTATTAGATGCTTGTGTGCGTGGCGTCTTGACACTCAATGACATATTTCAAATTTTGTTACTTATATACGCTTCGTGTTATTTTACATTGAAATTAATAAAATACAAAATACTTACTGGTGATATATGATCCCAGTGTCTTTCTTTCAGTATTTTATTTCTTGTAGTATTATTTTTCCAAAGTTTTACCACGCTACCCGGTATTAAGTTTTAATTTTTAGCAAATTTTAACAGAAGGTGTGGCACGTCAACGTCACACATTGTTCGAGACTGGCTCGAGCACGCCCACTTGGGCGTAGTATTAGTTGCCGCACTTTGCGATATCTACGATATATACGCCTGCGGTATCTAGTTGGAGCGCAGTGGACACCAATCCTTAATCTAAGGTTATGGTCTTCTTATCTGTGGAAATGGCACAGGAGTACATCAAGCATTTGTGGCTCAAGGAAATGTATTCAAGTGGTCCGATCTTTTCAAAAGTTAAAAAGTTAAATATTATGACATTGCCTAATATGTATATATTTGAAGCGTTTATTTAAAAGGGCTATTGAACTGAATCCTCGTTCCACACGATTACTGGATAGACTGGTTTATGGCCACTGTCCCAGAACAACATTTTACTTAAATAGTAGATACGCAATTTGTATAAAATTATTCAAACATCTACGTCTAGGAAAAAAAACTTACCACAGAAATGATTTTCTGAACTCCTATTAAATGGTCTAAATGTTTTAAAGTGTTAAGGATTTCTTAAATTTTAAGTAAACTATTTGCATGCTTATTTAAATTAGCCAAATAGAAGTCACTACAATAAGTTTCAGAATCATTATTGAAGTAAAACTTCTTTAGGCGTGACTTGGGGGTAACTCAGAATATTTTTCAATTGAAACAATTTTTAACCATTATAATATAATGGTTTAAAAAATTCTTTCAAATTGCTCTGTAATATTTTCTGAAAATATCCAAGAGTGTTTGTTCATTTATGACTACTTTGTAATAAATAATAAATAAAAGTTGTTAGTCTGAAGTTAACGACATTAGTTAATTTTTCTTCGTCCATCGGACAGACAAAAGGTCCGAGCCCATAGAGCCATATTCGTTAATATTCAATAACAACGTTATATTGATATGTGTGATATTAATAATTTAACTATTTTCATTCTATTTCATATTCTATTTCAAGAAAATAACATATTTTGTCTATGAGCTTTCACATCATAAAATAAAAGTATATATATGTATCTGTTAATTATTCCTAAAGTTAATTATAGTTAAGTTTTACTTCAATCGCGCGTAATTACACGCGCACACTTTTTTTCATCAATTTATGGCTATTTATAGCTTACAAATATAAAAAAGAATATTCTATACACTTGTGTTATAGATATTTGGTGCAATAATTGTTTTAATGCTAATAATTTCGAAGGTAAACTAACAAAATGTAAATGCTGCGAGTGATTTCCGTTTCCTCTAGTTTATTGCGTTGTTCAACTTCCGTTGTTTAACTTCCGTTGTTCGAATAAAGCAATCGCTATGAGCTTAATGCTAACTAAACTTTATGTTAATCTTTTTTATTGTTTGTGAAAGCTCAACAATAACTTGTGACATTGGGCTTATTTATGAAACTACGAATAATGTAAGTAAGACTTTGGCCTATTGCTATTACCTCCCTGCTCTCCAAAATCATGGAGAGCATAATTAGTCGTCAGCTCTTAGTATATCTAGAGGGTCACCAGTTGATCAACGATCGACAATACGGGTTTCGCCATGGTCGGTCAGCAGGTGACCTTCTGGTATACCTAACACATAGATGGGCAGCGGCTATTGAAAGCAAGGGGGAAGGCCTGGCAGTTAGCCTGGATATAGCGAAGGCCTTTGATCGTGTATGGCACAAGGCGCTCCTCTCCAAACTTCCATCATTTGGGCTTCCCGAGACCTTGTGCAAGTGGACCTCCAGCTTCCTCACTGGGCGCAGCATACAGGTCGTTGTCGACGGATATTGTTCGAACCCGAAGCCCGTGAATGCTGGAGTGCCCCAAGGCTGTGTGCTGTCTCCCACGCTGTTTCTTCTGCATATCAATTATATGTTGGACACCTCCAACATTCATTGCTATGCAGACGACAGCACTGGTGATGCAGTATACACTGGCCATGCAGGTCTCTCTCGGGAAATCGTCGACCAGTGCCGGGAGAAACTTGTGTCTTCTATCGAGTCCTCTCTTGAGAAGGTCGCGGAATGGGGAAAATTGAACCTTGTCCAATTTAACCCCCAGAAGACTCAAGTTTGCGCGTTTACCACTAATTGTCGTATCACCGCTCTTCGACAACACTTCCCTCAAAGCCTCGCCTAGCATCGGAATACTGGGTCTCGAAATCTCGAGCGATTGCAAATTTCGTGGTCATCTGGAAGGCAAAGCCAAATTGGCTTCAAAGAAACTGGGCGTCATTAATAGAGCACGGCAATACTTCAAGCCGGCCCACATACTAGCGCTCTACAAAGCGCAGGTCCGGCCACACATGGAGTATTGCTGTCATCTCTGGTCTGGCGCACCCCAGTATCAGCTCGATCCATTTGACCGCGTGCAACGCAGAGCAGCTCGAAATGTCGGGGACACAGTGCTCTGTGAACGGCTGGATCACTTGGCGTTGCGTAGAGACGTCGCTTCATTGTGTGTCTTCTACCGCATTTATCACGGGGAGTGTTCCGAAGAGCTGTTTAACCTGATTCCTGACGCCGAATTCCACCTTCGCACGACACGTCACAAGTTAGGATATCATCCTCACCATCTGGATGTTTGGCGGTCCTCCACAGTGCGGTTTTCAAGGAGCTTTCTTCCACGTACTACAAAGCTGTGGAATGAAAGCTCATTCCACAGCTTTGTAGTACGTGGAAGCCCTTGTGCGGTGTTTCCGGGACGATACGACATGGGTACCTTCAAAAAAAGCGCGTACACCTTCCTTAAAGGCTGGCAACGCTCCTGTGATTCCTCTGGTGTTGCAAGAGATTGTGGGCGGCGGTGATCACTTAACAACAAGTGACCCGTACGCTCGTTTGTCCTCCTATTCCATAAAAAAAAAGACTAGACATGTTCATTAGAAGGTATTTACGTATTCAATAAGAAATCCTGACTTCAAATATTATATATACTTTATAGCAAAGTAATTAAAATAAAAGAAAAATACTTAATATAATTTTCTCTACAACTTTTCGAAGTTGGTCCTATAATAAACAAACGAATAAGTCAATAATATTGTAAAGAGAAAACATTTGCAGTTTTTGTATGTATGTTTGTAATGTTTTCACATGAAAACTAGTGGACCAAATCCAAAATTTCTTTCACCACTAGAAAGCTGCATCTTCACTGAGTGACATATACTATATTAATTTTATTATTAATTTTCAAAAAAGGTAGGAATCTATAATAAAAATGCAATAATATAATTATTCATATATCTGTATTAATCTTTATTCCACTAAATGATATTTTTTAAAGGCCGTTTCAATACACGCAAAGTACTCTTTAAATTATTAAAATCGGACATTCTATTCAAAATATATAAACGAATTAAAAAATGTCAATCTAAAGAAAATAATAGCTAAGTAAAATAAAACTTTAATATTAACAAAAATAAATGTATAGTCCGACTTAGTAGACTTACCACTACCACGAGATCGGTATCTACGCGAGCGAAACCGCGGGGCATTGCTATTGTCTAATATAATCACAATACGAAATACATACATATACTTCATATTTGTGTTAGGCAGAAAGTTTATTTCTTACCTTTAATAGCTACCTTCTTTTAGAATAGGTATATAATATTTGAAATTGTTTTGTTATTGTAAAACAAAAAAAAAATGTATTGTACTACAGTTTTAAGTTACCTTATGCGTAAATAAATGATAATAAAGTACACACATTTAAATATTTGCATATAATTACTCGTACACTATCAGATCTATGGGACCAATATTGGAGTTTAATAAACTATCAAATGATTTTTTGATTCAAATCAATCAATAAACGGATTGAATTCACCTCAGATCATTTATACGGAGATACATACAGATAGCTGATAGACTATGACAGCTGTGAAAACGTCGAAAAAAATTAGGTTTAGAACTAACCTCTATTTTGAGCAATTCACGCACACTAACACAAGCTGTCATACAAATCACGAGTGGAGTTGAGGTAGCTTCTCACGCACACTAAAGTTGTTTAAGCCTGTTTTTATCGGTTGTCTAACAGCATGAGACTCTATCAAGATGTATAAAATATCAAAGGAATTCACTATCTACCACATTATAATTGAAAGGATGGTGTATTTTAAGCATTATCTCAAACTTTTTAAATAACATAATACAAACAATTGTGTTAATAAATTTTTGTACGTGGATGTATTATTGAAGAGCTAACAATGTTTTACCAGTGGGAGGAATGTGTAAACATTACTGTGTTTCCGTCTGAAGGGCGCCATAGCTTGTGAAATTACTGGGCAAATGAGACTTAACATCTTATGTCTCAAGGTGATGAGCGCAATTGTAGTGCCGCTCAGAATTTTTGGGTTTTTCAAGTATCCTGAGCGGCACTGCACTTTTATGGGTAGGGCGTATCAATTACGATCAGCTGAACGTCCTGCTCGTCTCGTCCCATATTTTCATAACAATAAAATGTGTCAACACAAACCATTTCATAAGTCATTAGAAAGTAATAATTAAATACTGGTCTTCGAATTTTATATAAACAATAATTTTAAAAAGCAAAATTGAAAAAAAGTACTTAGAATCTTCAGAACAAGTTGTCATTTAAATTTAACATTTTCAATTTCCTTTTGAAATGGCAGCTTTTATGAAAGAATATTATTTTAACATTTTAGAATAATAAATCAGTTTCGTCGCAAAACGATTATTGTTTATATATATAAAGCTATATTTGAATAGCTACATTATTATTTGCTAATAATGCAAATATTTATGCTTTGAAGAATAAGTTTGGTATTAAAAGGACATAGAGTACCTATATTCGCTTATATTGGTTTGATTAGATTTAATAAAATACAATTATGTATTATTATAAGTTTCTTTATTTTATTTATAGAAAAAATGGAGGTTGGTATTTAATATTTCTTTTTAATTTGATGGGTTTAAAGTCGGTGCCAACTCAAATGTAAAAAGGTACCTACACTCGCCATGCGTGATTTTGAGCGGGATAGCTTGGTCTAGAACCAAACAACCCAAGCGGGCAGGCACCGGCTTAAACCTTACAAACTTAAATTAATATTATAGGTTTGCTGAAGAGGTATATTAAATTAAATCTTTCTTAAGTTACTTTATACATTACAGTTTTTGAAGTAGGTTTTTTTAAACATAGTTTTTTTATATTTACTACTTTATTAGTTACCCCGTTTTATAATAAGTGTATATTTGAATTTGGTTTGTAATTGTAGACGAAAAAAATATATATAGTACTACAGTTGTATGTTACCTTATACAGCATCCATTTTCCATCCACATCATGTATAACTACGTCTGTACGTAAACACCCATTTAACACTGAGTGCTCTGTTGTCAAGAGTCACCGCCGCGGCCGCGCGATGTGTGAAAATATTCGTGAAACAAAAATTCTTTTATAAGCCTCTTATTTCGTATAGAATTTTAATAAAGCCACACAATATCTTCTTTGTTTCATATACGTGGTAAAGTTCCCAAATGAATCAATTTGAAAGGGTCATATTTATACTGGTGTGTGCTTAAAGAGGTTAATAATACGAATTACGTTTATTTCTGTAAGTAATATTATTTATTTATTTAAATTGCGTTAACCACTAGCTAATACACACATTGACAAATCAAAACTGGTCACGGATTATTGGTCGTCAATACGCAAGTATATTTTAAATCTATTCAATGTGTCAATAATCGATTGAACACCTGAAAATCCTGAAATTTTGACATGAACTGAAGGTCGACAGTCCCTTGAATCCAAAGCTCAATTATTACATCGTTAATTCCATTCAGTTGGTCAAAGACAACATAACGAATTGGTTATTAATTTTATCTGATCCAAATGAATTGAAACCCGGACTCCATTTAAATTAATTATTACAACCAGCATTCATATTGAATGAATATTCTGCAATCAGCAGTTGATGAATATTATAAAATAAATTTAAATTCTGAACGAAAAACAGATACGTTTATTGATCCTGTTTAGAAAATCTTGTCCTCTTAGTGTCATATTTATAGTAGTTATATTTTCAGATATAGAAACAGTTTTTTCAACTGTATTTTTTTTGTAATAAGTAAGAAATACCTCTGTCACTAACTAAATTCAAATAAAACTTATATTAAGATATCATGCTAGTTAATTTGTTATTCTTCAATTAGATCTGCTTTCAATAAGTGTATGTTGCCATTGATGACTTACGGTACGGAGACGTGGTCGCTAACTATGAGCCTAATGAGAAAGCTCATGGTCGCTCAGAGGGCAAAGGCTCAGAGAGAGGACTATAGAATCAGAAATCAGGAGATCCGTAGGCAAACCAAATTCACCGGCATAGCCCAAATGATTTCGAAAATGAAGTGACAGTGGGCAGGGCACATAGTTCGACGGACAGATGGCCGTTGGGGCCGTAAAGTGCTCTATTGGCTAACACGTACCGGAAGATACAGTGTTGGTAGGTCAAGATCCCCGGATCATCGTGGAGATCTTTGGGAGAGGCCTTTGTCCAGCAGTGGACATATTCGGACGATAATGATATTATAAGATCTACCAGGTGAATGATAGAAGCTTTTTAAGATTGAAGTGATTGAAGAAATGATAGAAAGTAATGAAATGGTGTTTGGTCATCAAGAAAATGTGTATGAAGAGCAGAATAAAAGAAACGAAAAACTGTACGAATTTATTGAATAATGGATGTTCCTAAATGCAGGAATGTTTAAAGAGTAAGACCACGAGAGTGAGAGTGTAGTATTAATATAAGAAGAAGAACCCAGGAAAAAACGCCAGGACCTTGTTATTTACCAATAAAAGCAGCTTCTTTTTATCAAACACAGGCATAAAAGACAATGATATTTCCGTTCGTTAAAAAGAACTTAAGAGATACAAGTTTACAGAACGCAGTAGATACTTAACATTTTTCGATAGCCTTTTTTCGAGAAAAGCTTTAACTCTGAACAAAAACAAAAGAGTTATCTTTGTTTGCCTTATATTTATTGCTCGGAGTTTATCGAGATAAAAACACTTTAGTCATTTTATCTTATAATAAGCCTGTTGGTATATAATGCTTAATAGATATAAATAATTCTTAAATCATAAAATATTCTCTAAAGAGGTTTGTTGAATAAAAAAGTTTTTTACCTTGGCTTTTAAAATGTACTTTTTTTTACATTTATACGGGGTTTGTTTTAGTATTTCGAAAATCGCATTCAAATTGAAAATATGAACAAGCGATATTCTTAGTTTATGATTTTAATTAATTTATTTATTATAATAGCTCTCCAAAAGCTTAGTTGTTTAAAGACTTCAAATATCTTCAGATTTTTGAAACCGCTATGTGTCGACAAATTCGTTCTGTGAAAAGTTTAAAATATTTGTCGAAAGCCAATACGGCTTTCGAAAAAATCGCAGTAAGACATTAGCAGTTTATAAATACATTCAAGAGGTACATAACATCCTAAATGACAAAAAATATGCAATAGGGATAATGTTGGACATGTCAAAGGCATATGAAAAAGTCCAATATGACATATTATTAAATAAACTATACGGCATAGGCATACGAGGCACACCACACGAATGGTTTAAATCGTATTTAGAAAACCGCGAACAATACGTCGACGCAGAAAATTGTGACCATAAAACAGGGCTAGAGTAAGCTACATCAGATCGGACATGACAACCATGACTAACTCAATACCCCAAGGAAGTGTCCTTGGGTGTATTTTGTTTTTAATTTATATAAATGACTTGCCGAAAATTTTTGACTAACATTGTATATTATTTGCTGATGACATTTCTTTATTACTTCCTTTAACAAAAAATTATAATTTTAATGATAAAATCACTCGACTATTAAATGACATTACTGACTGTATGAATGACCATAAATTAGAAATAAACTATAATAAAACAAAATAATCCAATTTCGACCGTACCAAAGGGAACCATTAAATATTAAATATACTTTTAAAAACAATGACATCGAATGCGCCGAGAAATAAACATTTTTAGGCATTGAAATCGACAGTCATTTAAATTGGAAAGGCCATATCAAAAAAAACAAAAACAAAATTATCGTCATTTATATATGGACTCAGAGAACTAAAAAGAACTACCAACTTAAAAACCGCACTAGCCGCGTATTATGCTTATGGCTACGCATTTTTGAGGTACGGAGTTATTCTCTGGGGAAACAGCACAAATGCCCAGGATCTATTTATATTACAAAAAAAAGTGCATACGAATACTGGCCAACATAAAAATTAACAGACTCATGTCTACCCCATTTCAAAAAATTAAATATTCTAACCCTACCCTCCATATATATCTTCGAAATATGCAAATTTGTTAAAAATAATCTACACAATTACACAAAGAAAGAAAAAAAGCCCCGTCGATATCCCGAAAGAAAATTTAATTTAGTACTACATACATCGAGTCCTTATGTAATGTCTATAAAAATATATAATAATCTGCCAATCAAAATTCGAAGCATAAATGATGAAAATGAATTTATTAAAACACTGAAAAACTTTTTATTATAAAAATAATACTATGCCGTAAATGATTTTTTAAACGAGCCAAACTAAAATAAATTAAAATATGGGTCTCCCTACTACGGTCTGCTGTTCAGACCAAATTGCGACACCCAAACTGGGTATCCATAATATACTGCCTTGTATAATAACTATAGTATTAACTCCAAATGTTGTATTTAAGGAATACAACTAAGGAATTTAATTTATGGAATCGCAATAAATTGAAATTGAAATTGAAATTGGACACTGTAACATTCTTATTACTTCCATCTTCTCTATAGGTTTTGTTCCTTTTCTATTTAAGTGTAAACTTATTTAGCATCGTTATGATGTAACGAAAAATCGCGACAGTGAAAAGAGTCAGACACATAAATTCATATGACTTAACGTAAGATCAAATGAGATAGGAAGCATTACAAAGTGTTTTGGTACCAGGCGATCATAGTTGAAGAAGAGATTGTATTAAGTATAACGCGAGTATACCTTATTATATTCTGACGTCATGCGCATGACGTATTACTACATAGACTCCAGGAGAACATGAATATGATAGTAATGTCTTTCATAGCGGTCATATCGTTAATCTATATCTATAATCATTTGCTTATTCTGTTCCAGTAGTACTTACCGATGCACAAAAATAAATGAGACAAGATTTATCAAGCTTCATAAGAACTATTACAAAAAAATCCTGAAGAATTCCTGACTGAATAACCTGTAGCTTTACAAGGGGAGGGCTCCTTTGCACAGGATGCCGATAGATTATGGGTATTTCTGCCATGAAGCAGTTATGTGTATGCATTATTGTGTTTCGGTCTGAAAGGCGCCGTAGCTAGTGTAATTACTGGTTAAATGAGAAAAACATCTTATGTCTCAAGGTGACTAGCGCAATTATTGAAGTGCCGCTAAGACTTTTTTTCAAGAATTCTAAGCAGCACTGCATTGTAATAATGAGCAGGGCGTACCAATTACCATCAGCTTAACGTCCTGTGCGTCTTGTCCCTTATTGTCTAAAAAAAGTTTCAGCATTATGATAAATTGAATCAAATCAATATCACTTTATTCATGTAGGTCACGGAAATGACACTTATGAATGTCATGAAAACTATTTTTATGATTGAATCTAGCAAGAAACTCATTGCCACTTTTTTATATCAAGATTTACATTTCCATCGATTTACAAATAATTTCAATTACAATATAATATGTAAAATGATGCAACAAACATACTCAAACGTCAAATATGTGCTGCCCCGGGGCGTAAAAAGAATAGGGTAGTCCCAGGTCCAAGGGTGTCGTAAGAGGCGACTACGGGCTTTTTGAAAGTGGGAGAGTCACGCTGCTGTCTCATGACGTCAGCACAATCGGGCCAGACTCGTCCGGGTTACTTACCACACTCGCACAGACTACCGGCGTGAAGTAGCGGCCTAGTGCCACTATGTTTCGCATAGGTTAGTGTCGAGGACCAGAGGCCATTCCCCCCCGTCCTTCCCCCCCCCCCCCCAACAAAATATGAGAGCATTGGTATTTAAAGAGAAATTACCCCAGGAGGGTACCGGCTCTTGTAGAGCCAGAGAATCCCTCCCCGAGCATTCGCGCTCGGGCTGCCCTTCGTATTCTGGGGAGGGCACAGTACCGTGTATGTCACAGGACAAACAGGGCAGCAACACCACGGCACCCCGCTCCACGCTTAATGTGGACTTTTGTAACATCCGGGGAATTCACTCCAACTTAAACGCCGTCCACCACCACCTTGAGACGTCGCAGCCGGCCTTGTGTTTCCTTACGGAGACGCAGATATCTCGTCCTAGCGATACGTCTTATTTAACGTACCCCGGGTACAAAATTGAGCATAATTTCATGCCTCATGCCGGGGTATGTGTGTACGTTAGGGAGGATATCTGCTGTCGCCGTCTCGGCAATTTTGAGGGTAGGGGCCTGTCTACTCTCTGGCTCCGCGTAGATTTAGAGGACCGCGTCCGCATCTATGCGTGTGTCTACAGGTCCCATAGTGGTAACGCAGAAACGGATCACCTCATGGGCTGCGTTCAAGCGGCATTTGATGACGTGCTTGCTCAGATCCCCTCCGCTGAAATCGTAGTCTTGGGTGATTTCAACGGGCACAATGCCGAATGGCTTGGATCACGTACCACGGACTACGCAGGGCGATCTGTGCATAATTTTGCATTGGCGTATGGTCTGTCCCAATTGGTTGAGTCGCCGACGCGGCTCCCGGATGTGGATAGCCACATGCCGTCCTTATTAGATCTTCTGCTGACTACACATCCCGATGGTTACCAGGTCTCTGTCGACGCCCCTCTCGGAACGTCCAACCATTGCCTGGTCAGGAGTGTAGTGCCTATCCGACGCCAACGTCGCAGACCACCAGCGACCCGCCGCGTTTGGCACTACAAGTCAGCAGATTGGGATAGGATGCGTTCCTTTTTTGCATCCTACCCTTGGGGCAGGGTTTGTTTCCCTTCGGATAATCCTAGTGCCTGCGCAGTTGCAGTAGCCGATGTGATACTGCAGGGCATGGATATTTTTATACCAAGCTCTGTAGTACCGATCGGTGGCAGATCACAGCCCTGGTTCGATGCGTCAGTTAAAGCAGCATCTGTCTGCAAAAAACAGGCGTATCGAACTTGGGTTGCGGCGCTGGGCTCAAAGGATCCGAACTGCAAAGTTCTGAAGAGGAAATATAACCGTGCCTCCAGATTTTTTAAGCGGCAAATCGCCCGTGCGAAATCGAAGCACGTTGTCAAAATTGGCGAGCAGCTTTCCAGTTACCCGACCGGAACACGCAAGTTCTGGTCGTTGTCGAAAGCTGCTCTTGGTAACTTCGACCAGCCGTCCATGCCGCCGTTGCACATGAGGAATGACACCCTGGCCCATACGGCAAAAGAGAAAGCCGATCTCCTGTGCACTCTTTTTGCCTCCAACTCGACTCTTGACGACAACGGAAAAACACCGCCGACCATCCCGCGGTGTCAGAGCTCCATGCCTGAAGTACAGTTCCGACAGAAAACTGTTAGGCGAGCTCTGTTTTCGTTGGACGTCAGGAAGTCGAGCGGGCCAGATGGCATTTCTCCAATCGTGCTTAGAACGTGTGCCCCTGAGTTGACGCCGGTGCTAACGCGTTTATTCCGGCACTCTTATTCAAAAGGCGTAGTCCCTGATTCATGGAAGTCAGCCCTTGTCCATCCGATCCCAAAAAAAGGAGACAGTTCGGATCCGGCAAACTACAGGCCTATTGCGATTACCTCCCTACTCTCCAAAATCATGGAGAGCATAATTAACCGCCAGCTCTTGGTATACCTTGAGGGTCACCAGTTGATCAACGACCGGCAGTACGGCTTTCGCAATGGTCGGTCGACTGGCGATCTTCTGGTATACCTAACACATAGATGGGCGGCGGCTATTGAAAGCAAGGGGGAAGGCCTGGCAGTTGGTCTGGATATATCGAAGGCCTTTGATCGTGTATGGCACAAGGCGCTCCTCGCAAAACTTCCATCATTTGGGCTTCCCGAGAGCTTATGCAAGTGGACCTCCAGCTTCCTCACTGGGCGCAGCATACAGGTCGTTATCGACGGATATTGCTCGAATCCCAAGCCCGTGAACGCTGGAGTTCCCCAAGGCTGTGTGCTATCTCCCACGCTGTTTCTTCTGCATATCAATGATATGTTGGACACCGCCAACATGCATTGCTATGCAGACGACAGCACTGGTGATGCCGTATACACGGGCCATGCAGGTCTCTCTCGGGAAAACGTCGACCAGTGCCGGGAGAAACTTGTGTCTTCTATCGAGTCCTCTCTCGAGATAGTTGAGGAATGGGGTAAGTTGAACCTTGTCCAATTTAACCCTCAGAAGACTCAAGTTTGCGCGTTTACCACTAAAAAAACCCCATTTGCCGTATCACGGCTCTACGAGAACACTTCCCTTAAAGCCTCGCCTAGTATCGGAATACTGGGTCTCGAAATCTCGAGCAATTGCCAATTCCGTGGCCATCTGGAGGGCAAAGCCAAACTGGCTTCAAAGAAACTGGGCGTCATAAATAGAGCACGGCAATACTTCAAGCCGGCCCACATTCTAGCGCTCTACAAAGCGCAGGTCCGGCCTCACATGGAGTATTGCTGTCATCTCTGGTCTGGCGCACCCCAGTATCAGCTCGATCCATTTGACCGCGTGCAACGCAGAGCAGCTCGAATTGTCGGGAACCCAGTACTCTGTGAATGGCTGGATCATTTGGCGTTGCGTAGAGACGTCGCTTCATTGTGTGTTTTCTATCGCATCTATCACGGGGAGTGTTCCGAAGAGCTGTTCAACCTGATTCCTGCCGCCGAATTCCACCTTCGCACGACACGCCACAAGTTAGGATTTCATCCCCACCATCTGGATGTGTGGCGGTCCTCCACAGTGCGGTTTTCAAGGAGCTTTCTTCCTCGTACCACGAAGCTGTGGAATGAGCTTCCGTGTGCGGTGTTTCCGGGACGATACGACATGGGTACCTTCAAGAAAAGCGCGTACACCTTCCTTAAAGGCCGGCAACGCTCTTGTGATTCCTCTGGTGTTGCAGGAGAGTGTGGGCGGCGGTGATCACTTAACACCAGGTGACCCGTACGCTCGTTTGTCCTCCTATTCCATAAAAAAAAAATAGTCAATGCCTTACACGAGGAAGACAAAAAGTAAATGTATTGAGTACAGTAGCTGCATCATCCACACACACCCCACAAATAAATAAATAAAGATATTCTAGGCAATGCATTTTAGGCGATAATAAGCGATTATAAATAAATATATATATATATATGTATATATATTATAGGAAATATGTATTATTGAGTCTCCGGCAACAGGATCATCCTGCCACCACTGAGCTGGAAGAGACCATCTCCAACCCCTATTAAATTTTAGGCAGAAAAGATCATGAGTTCTCTTTCTAGGATAGTAAACCAGACCAGCCCTGTCATGGTTGAATATATTGGCTCTTACTGGCTCTATATATGCCGAAATAATAATCTTAATCGAAATTAGAAAATGATCAGCGAATTCGGCAAATTTTCATATACGGTATATTAATATTATACCTATTACACGTGAATACATCAGAACCACCCCCATTTATTAGCAGCAATATTTTCCGAGCTGTGACTACGTGCTTCGTCACTGGGTCACGTAAGTCAGAGGTCAGGTCACTATCAATTGCAGTCGAGTGTGAAATACTCGTTTGTAACGAGTTTCAGAATGGCTTGATGTGATTAGATGACAATATTGTTATACATGGGGAACAATAAAAGGTTTGCACTTCTAGCTAATCGGAACTATTTGAATTTCGAATATTATTTTTTTTTTGAAACGTTGCAACCTTCTTAGTAATAAAAAAAGCAATTGGCGTGAAATCATTCGTCAATTTTTTTTTATCACACATCAAAGTTCTACGTACGCAACGAAAATGGAATTAAGTCGAAAAGATTTTAGAGCGATGATTTTTTATGATTTTAAAAGTCTCTTTGGCTCTTGCTTGAGCACCGTGAGGCGATGGTTTGCTGAATTTGAGAGAGGTCGGGTTTCGTTTCATGACGAATTTCGTAAAGGGCGGCCTTCAAATGCCGTCAACGAAAATAATGTGGCTACTGTTAAGCGGCTACTTGAAGAAAACCCGCGGATTACCTATGAGACAAACCGAGGACTATTGGGGATTGGTCATTGAACCAAATTCAGAATAGTTTACACGAAGAATTGAAAGTTTGGAAACATTGTTATCGTTGGATCCCTCATGAACTGACAGCGGAGCAGAAGCGTGCTCGCGTGGAATGGTGCTCACAGATGCTAATTAAGCATGACGATTGTCACAGGAGAAGAATCATAGATTTATTGTTTTGAACCCGAAAAAAAAAAGCAATCTTGTGAATGGTTGCTCGAAAATAAGAACAGGCCAACAAAAGTGAGGCAGGCGAGTAACGTTGGTAAAAAAATTATCGCCTTTTTTTTCTCACTTACGGGTCCCATCTGCACATTTCCACTTGAAGATTAAAAGAGTGTTAATGCTGAGTGGTATTCTACCATTTGTTTACCCAGGGTGTTAAAAAGTTCGCGAAAGACCACCTTAAAGCCGCGTTCTCCTACATCATGACAACGCTTCTTCACACACGGGCAACAAAACTAAGTCATTTTTAGCTTTCTAAAAACCACAACTCGTCACCCATCCAGCACATAGCCCCGACCTAGCACCCTGTGATTTCTGTATTTTTCCCAAAATCAAAGATTTGATGAGAGGTTTCACTCTTACCAATTCCGAAGAAGCAATGATAGCGTTCAATCAGCACGTAGAAAACATGGCTTCAGAACTGAGGTCCTCCTGTGTTAAAAAATGGTTCGATCGCATGAAAAAATTTTAAAATCCTCAATCTAATATAATCTTATAATTTATTAAATTTATTAAATCTTAATTATAGACAACGTTGAACAGTAAATTTTAATATTTCAGCTAAGTCATGTTATGTTTGTGACATTCTTAATTTCCTGTGCTGCGTTCCATTTAACACACTGAGAGATTATTAATTTATTTAATATTAGCGGCCCCGACAGACGCTGTTCTGTCAATAGAAATGAAATCATGCAGGTATTCGGGAATAATGTAGTCTCAAGCCATCGGAAATGTGAAGTCTAAGTTAATGACTTAAACATGAAACAAAAACGTATTTCTGAAGGATTTTATACATAAAGTAATAAAATGCTAAGGATTAGTAATATCTAATAACCTAATATCGTATTTGTGTAAACAGATTTTATATTACCGCTTAATATGGCAATTTTTTTAAAGTATTAAAATGGATATAGTATGTTATCTTTAAGAGATAGACATATACCATCGTGTACTTTTTGGTAGACCTTTATAAGGTACACTATTCCATCATACATTATTTTTTATATCTGTAAGGGTTAGACAGCGTTTCTGTTGTAAGCTCCGAGATGGCCTTATTTTTTCCGACACCTCCAACAAATATCGTTAATATCTACATATTTGTCAACTTCAATCAATAGATAATATGCTAGAATCTTCCTCGAGAACCACGCTATCCATTGGTGGATTCAGCATGAAAATCGGTGCAGATATCTTATGAGTTTATCGCGAACAGACAGACAGACAGACGCGGTGGAGGACTTTGTTTTATAATAAAGATAGAGGACCATCGTTGCTACCCACTGCAATTGCTACGGCTGCCTCGGCCCAGGCGTCCGTTCTGCGGGAGCCCCATGCTACGGATTTAGCATTGAAGTCCCCCAGTACTAAGTCATGACGAGGTATCGAGGTTTCCAGGTTGCTTAGAAAAACCTCGAAATCGCTCAGACTCCGGTTGGAGGAATAGTAGACACCAAACATGGTGAATCCTCCCGAATCAGCAGCAACGTATCCCGTACCCTTGCCTGTTAGTGATAAGCGAGGGCAATGCGCCTTGGAAACGACGACTGCCGTCCCGGTCACCCAACCAGTTTGGACAGGATGGAACACAGTAAGGCTCTGCAGCTACACTAATCGACCACTGCGCCAAGGTAAGCAGGAAGAGATCCTGCGCACCGGCGCAGTGGTTTATGTTCGTCTGGACAAGGAAGCTGGAGACTTGGTCCATTATTGGACTGTCTTACTCCTCCTCTGCCAGCCGAACACGCTGCACTGCACAGTGAAGGGAAGTGGAGCATCTCACCACCTTATGGCCCAGTTGACCGCACCGGAAGCAGAGTCCACTGCAGTCAAAGACGTTCGTGCAATTAGCATGAGTGTATCCCGACGCCAGGCACTTAAAGCACCTCATCGCTCTCGCCGTTGTGATTGTGTTCTTGGCATTGACAAAAACGACAAGAAAATTACCGGCTTCAGCTAGGGTTTTGGCCGCTGCCGCTGGGCAGCTGACCCACACCGCACAAACTCTTATACTGTCCAAGGTGCAGCCTGTCATCGCCTGGATTGCCACTCGGACATCGTCGGAAGAGACGAAGTCGCCCAGATCCAAGATGCGCATCTCTGCGTATTTGGTTGGCCTGGCTACCTGTACTCCATCTAGGCGAGGCACAGGCGTGCTCCTACGCTCCCGAATTCAGAAGCGAGGGTATCTCGTGCCTTTTTGAATACGGCATCGTAGTAGAGTCCCTTGCTAGCCACCTCCGACGAAGAGGGGCCAGGCACAGTTTCCGCACCAGCAGGGGCACGACCCGTCTTTGGAGTGGTCCTGGACGAGCGTGTTGGCGCTGGTGCAACCGCTGACTTGGTCACTGGGACGCGGCCTTCCCTTCTCTGGGCTTAAATGGCCTTGAGCTGAGACGCAGCGAGTGACTGCGGGAGGCAGCCTGGCCTCCAGACCAGTAAGCCACCCGTCCATCATCCTCCAAACTGTGTAAATCAGATGCACATGTGCGTCTGACGGCGAAGGGGATGGAACAACCCGCAACTTCTTCTTCGGCGACGATCCCGCCTTCTGCACGAACCCTGTTGTAAGCCCCCGCTCTCGAGAATGTGGAACCCGCTTACGGCTCTCGGCTTCGAACATCACTATTCCGCCCATTGTGTCTGATGGCACTGGTGTAAGAGGCCGTCCCATCTACCTTCGAGTGGAGGCACTCTGATTTCCACCTACCTCTCCGAGCATCTGCGGGGGGCTCCTCCAATAGAGTCACTAATAGGTAGGCAGTCTGAAGCAATAAGTTCAAATGACACGTAAATGAATTCATATCATTTGAAACATTCTAATATATCATTCGAAACAAAATAGAATTGGCTTTATGTAAGTCTTCTATCTGATAACGTCTTTGAATCCATTCAATCTTTGTTTTTAATTATTTCATGTTTTCTCGCTCTGGTTACGTTTAATTATTTTGCAGAAAACGTGTATTTAGGAAGTAGAATGGCGTTGTTGCCTAGTAATTGTTTGTTGTTGTTGTTGTTGTTGCCACATTTATAATGTACTTAAACCATAAGTAAGTGATATTTTTTGACCTATATGAATATAGCGATTTTGATTTATTTATAATCCCCGCTGTACTGTCAAAAGTCAAATGGATTCTCACACTCTAGAATATATTTTTTTGTTTTAATATTAAGATTACTCGTTTAAATAAAACACTTTTTAAAGGATTCATGAAACGTCGGTTTAACTAATACTTCTGCTATATTTCTTGTTTCCATTCCAAATTACAATGCGGCCTCCATATTGGTGAACAGACTTATTTCTGCAGCATACGCGGTTAAAAATATTAGGCAATTAACTGACATAGGGCGCGACTAGTTTACTTCAGTGACTTCCATAGCATTATGTGCTATGATATATTGCTAGGGAGCAACGCTGCCGATATTAATTCAATAAATGTGCTGCAGAAGAGGGCTATTCGCGCTATTTATAACCTAGGTTCTAAAGAATCATTGAGAGCAAAATTTAAAGAAATTAACATCTTTACTGTTGCTTTTCAATATATTTTTGATAATGTAATGTATGTTCATAGACACATAAATAAATTTGCAAGAAACTGTCATAACTCCAGGAACAGACGTAAACTTATAATGCCTATTACTCCGCTAAGTCGAGTTAGTAAGTATTAAGTGGGGCGATCTTTATGCATTTAGAACAAGATCCCAGAAAATGTTCAAAACAAAAGTATTACGATATTCAAAATTTTCGGCAAATATTACTTTGTAAACATTTTTTTTTTGATGAAAAAAAAGCCCGCTGAATTTGTGCGCCCATTCTTCTGAGGTCTGAGGCGTTATTTTTGGAATGGTTGGTAGTTTTTGACTTTCAATAAGTGATGTCACATCCTATTTTGAATAAAAATATTTGAATTTGAAATAAAAATATGAATTTAAAAAAATATTTAAAAAATCTAATGTAGAAACAAGGATACAATTACACGCGTTTTAATCCTTTAAAAGTGTTTTATTCAAATGTGTAACACTCGCGTTATTGAAAGAAAATAGATAACATTACTCGTATTATTGGCCCCTTGAACATGATAAACGGAGTTATTTGACTCGTAAACTGTAAAAAATTGGCATCCTTCCAGTTCCAACGAACCAGATTATTTATTTTTAAGGCTAATAAAGGCACAAATTATGTGATACATTGTAAGAATAAATAGCAAAAGTAAAGTAAAATAACAAAAACAGTAGCTGTATCAACTTTATAAAACTTACTTAAGCTTACGAGAGATATATTTTGTATAATTTTACTTTTTACACAAATTATCTTGCCCCAAATTAGACATATATAGCCTGTGTTATGAGTCGCAAGACAACGATATATTTAATTCAATATACTTACTTAAACATACATAAATACATATAACCATCCATGACTCGGAAACAAACACCCATATTCATCATAATATAAATACTTACACTTGTATCGTTTGTTTTAAAGTAATTTTTTATTTTTGAAGTCAAATCCTTCACTTCTGGGATTAATTAAATTAAATTTGTAACCAAAATTTATGAACGATGCAGGACTCGAAACAGCGACCTCTCGGGTTCCACCCGAGCGCTCTTCCAACTGCGCCAAAAGTTCGAATAACGAATGGTTCGTAACTCTAAATATGTCTTATTCAACTTTCAGGTGGTGGCTCCATCTACAGGATCTACTTTACAGTTGACTTGCGATGTCGCTCTTTCAAATTTAAATTAAATGTATTTATCTTCGCTCTTAAATACATTTAGTTTAGATATGTTATTTTTATGAAATTAAGGGATAAGACGAGCAGAACGTTCAGTTGATGGTATTTGATACGTCTTCCCCACTACAATGCAGTGCTGCTCAGGATTCTTGAATAACACAAATTTTCTCAGCGGCAATACAATAGCGCTTATCACCTCGATACATAAGATGTTAAGTCTCATTTGCCCAGTAATTTCACTAGCTACGGCGCCCTTCAGACCGAAACACATTAATTAGCATTACTGTGTTTCACATTACTGCTTCACGGCAGAAATAGGTATTTATTGAACGCGGTGTTCCCGGTACGATATGACACGAGTACTTTCTAAATAAGCGCGTAAACCTACCTTAAACACCCTCTCGTATTTTTTCTGGTGTTACAAGATTATAATCATTAAATGCGTCCACAAAATTCGTGTTTGTATTGAAAATCAACCAAATGTTCCTTAACGTGAACCTAGTACTCAATAACGATGCAGCTCATGCAAAACAAACAATGGATGTTAACGTCTAATGACCACTTGACCTGCGCTTTCCTGCCTTACGCGGTGAGAACTCTTGAATAAAACTTGAATGATTTTTAAAAACTGATTTATTGATTATATCAAAATTAACTTAATTAATATATCAGAGATGCGACCCGCATGCCGCTACGAAAAGAACCTGAGAGAGAACACAGATTAATTATGACAGGACACGTTTAACCAGTGGGAGGCGCCTTTGCACAGGATGCCGGCTAGATTATGGGTACCACAACAGCGCCTATTTCAGCCGTGAAGCTGTATTGTGTAAACATTACTGTATTTCGGTCTGAAGGGTGCTGCACCTAGTGAAATTACTGGGCAAATGAGACTTAACATTTATCTCACGGTGACGAGCGCAATTGTATTGCCGCTAAGAAATTTTTGGGTTTTTCAAGAATACTGAGCGGCAGTGCATTGTAATCGGCAGGGCGTATCAATTGCCATCAGCTGAACGTTCTGCTTGTCTCGTCCCGTAGTTTCATAAAAAATAACGTAAAGTATGACTGTCTAAAATATAAAAGTTGAGTTGTAATGCACATTGTAAAGATAGGCACACATTAATAAGAACAGCGTGCATTTTTAAATGAATAAATAATATAATTAAATATATATATTAAAAGGTTATTTTGACTGAACACATGGGTGTAAAATTGACTGAAACTAGCAGATTGAAAATTAATTTGTAAGATTTGACCCGACTTATGTACATTGTATGTTTTAAATAAAATCTTGGAAGAACGAGTGTTTAAGATTCATGTAAAATGAATGTCCTTCAAACCACTCAATATACTAGTGTAGAATACGAAATGATATTTCTGCTTGAGAAAATCCGATTCTCGCATTTGAAGCAGTCTTGAAAAATGGATTCATATCGTTTGAAATGGAAATATATCTCACATTTACACATTTAATTATGTTACTTTAAGAATGCCAATGGTTGCGACTAGTTTACTTTACTTATTTTCATATTATTTATGTCCAATGGTATATTGTTATGGGGAAATACTGCAGATATCAATACTATCTTTATGCTGGAGAAGAGGGCTAGGCTCCAAAGGCTAACCTAGGTCCTAAAGAATAATTAAGAGAAAAAAATTAAAGAAGTAAACATCTTGACTGTTACCTCTCAATATATTCCTGATAATGTTATATATGTCCATAGGCACATAAATGAATTTGTTAGAAACTGTCATAACCATAATGTTGACACCAGGAACAAACATAATCCTATAATAGTCCGAGTAGTAGACTCGGTTAAGTCGAGTTAGTAAGTATTCGTTTGTTTCCATCCAACACTGCGTAGACCAAGCTTTATGACCCGGCGCACAGTCTTGCTGGAAGGATCATTCTTAGTTAATGAACATGGTTTTGTTAAAGGGATTCACTACCTTCTCAAGAATGGTATTTTGATACACTTGTGCCGATGTTTTGATACACTCAGTCACTCCTTCATAGCTAAATACCCCACTAATCCAACACTGAAGTCGGATGGTGCCCATGTTGCACTTTGTCGACTAATAGGGAAGCTTCCTTAAATTCTGTGACCTCCCTTTGCGTACCGCTTCAGTAGTTGTTTTGATTTCACCATCCTATTCTTTTGTAAATTATCAATTAAGAAATGACGCGTACGTCTCTGCTATAGGCTGCAAGTCCTATGTCATATTTTAAAATACGTGACATGGTTCTAGGTGCTATCTTCATCTCCTGAGATAAAATATTTTGCTTTGGGACAGGATTTCTTCGAATTCTTACACTTACTGCTCTGCTTTTTCGTACGAACACAACGTGGACGCCAGATTTTTTTCTGTCCCAAACAGGTCATCTCAATAGGAGGTCTCATTGTACCTATTTGTAGCCCGGTACACAAACCATTTATTTATACCAACTACCTACTTGGTGTAATGAAATCGCAGCGATTTGGTTCTCTATATCACCCCGCTCCATTTTAATATCGCAAAATATTGTACAATGTGTAGGCGCCAAAATGAGAAACCTCAATAAACAATCATATAAAAATGACAGATTCCAAATTCAAATGTAATATTTTACTCTTGTCTAACTCCAAATTATGCATATTACGCACAGTCTGTACTTTGGATGCCAGAGAATCCTATAATATTTAATACAATAAGCAAATTACGAATTAAAATTTTACATTAAAAACTAAATCTGTATTTTCTCTATTCTTGGATATCGTATTATATTTAATACCAAGCGATAGTCCTGTAAACATTCCAGAATTCATTACTAAAATAGTCCCGTTTCCAATAACGTCAAAGGACTTTAATCCGCTTATCATGACTTTTATCCATTCTAACGTTAGACTAGAGGTAACTTTCTTGCAAAGGGCAAGGGTCTATATTATTAGTAGTCGGCTGTGACTGTACTTAATAACTCTTGTTTTTACGTATTAATTTACATTTTGAGTATTTGTAGTTTGAGTATTATTGCTGCATCACTTTACATATGTTGTACCTAACTGAAATGATTTGTGAGTGAGGGATTGTCACAATGAGTTTCTTTCCACTTCTTCTTATTAAAGGTCAACCCTCAAAGGCGGTGGATATAAAAAGAAAAGTCATTTCCTTGACCTGCATGAATAAAGTGATTTTGATTTGATTACTCTAACGGATTGAGCTTTTGATTACTGTAAGTAAAAATATAATATTAATAACAAGTTTAAGCAGAATTGTCAAGTTGTAAGTAGAGGTATTTTGTGAGTATTACATGATATGTAGATAAGAATTCTTTTACTGTTGTTTGCTTGAGTTTCCGTAACAGGTTTCGTCATGCTTGTGAACGGGCGCTGCTTGTGGTGGCAGGATGATCCTGTTGCCGGAGACTCGGTTTCAGATTCTTAAATGTTATGAATACATCAATAAAGTGATTTTGATTTGATTTGATTTATTAATATTACTTAAACTAACTTGTAGTGTCAGGGATATGATTACATTATGAGTTTTTTACAGTTCGCTTAGCTTACCGTAAAGTCCATTATAATCTAGAAAGAGTGCATTGTTCTTCTAATTTATTTTTATATAATTTTATGACTTTCTTAATGATACCACTGATTGGGAATTGAGTGACCGCCCACAGGCTTTAAATAATACATTTTTTCGTAGGATTTTTCATTGTTACCATGTTTTTATATATAATAAAAGGAGCCTGCTGAGTTTGTTGCGCCCGTTCTTCTCAGGGCTGAGGCATACCGTTTGGAATGGGTGCTAGTTTTTGACTTTCAATAATTGATTTTATATTCTATTTTGAATAAAAATATTAACTAAAAAAATACATAACTTTATTACAGCCTAACAAAACTCTCTAAGAAAAAAGCGATTCACTCGATTGTATGAAACGTGCAGTCATTGATAGATTGACAGATGACGGCTATAATCTTGTAATAAACGGATATAGTCGAAATCAACTATGTTTTAAACAACTTTTTGCTTTCAAACTTAGCCGGATTATATTTCGTCACCATAATATTGTAATTACTATTTTAAACTTATGTCAAATCACTGCACGTTTCTTACTAAACTATTTTTTTTTACTTAAGCGGACCCGCCTCTTATTACGTAGTATTTACATACTCTTTGGTTTATTATATTACTTACGAAGATAGCTAAATCTGTTGATATACTTTAGTTTTACTGAGTTATCTTCTTGGTACAGGTATATATAAACCTACTAGTATATACATACGCTATGACTTATTCTCATATGTTTCTTTAGTTTGTATGTCAGACAGTATCAAAGACTAACAGCCGTTTTATGACAAGATCTTGTGTATCCATAGTTATATCCAATACAGTTATAGTCCAATTCTATCTGTCAATAGGTTATTTAAATGTTAGTAAGCGTAAAAGGTTAGATTTGTCTACTTCTAGTTAATTAAAAACGTAATAATTATTGAAAACGGCCGTTAATTGCTGTTCAGGCTCACACGTTTTATAATTACGTCAGTCAGAGGCTACAAACAATAATAATAAGGAAATAAAAATATACACAAATTATATAGCAATTGAAATTATATCAACAATCTTCCAGTTTTGTGCACTGCGCTAGAGAAAAAATTACCGGGTTGCACTCCGGGAGTGCCGGCAGAAGTGAAAACTTGAATATTAACGTTGTGCATTTTTGAATATTTTGGAATGGTTAGGGAATAATTTCGCACGAATTGCTTTATATCGTACACGATAATGACAAATTATATTACATAAAAAATAGCCCTTTAGAACTAATACAATAATTTTACATTACGAAAATTTGTCTCAGAAAAATCAAGTTTCATCCCTAATTTCAACGCCTGCCTTACGAATTTTCGATCAGGTCACGTCTCCTGACGCGAGTTTAACGTTTTATATCGATCCGAAGAAAAGTGCTCAATGCAGCTAAAATATTTTTCACTTCAAAATACCAACGAAATTAAAGTTCACAGAGCGGTCATTAGTATAATAATGACACTATCTAGTTTCCAATAACTGTAACAAGTATTAAAACAATTAGAACGTATTTCATCTTTCAAATCACTGACACTGAGTTTGCTCTAACGAGAACTGATATTAAAGCTCTTAGTTAAATGACACAAAGGTAATTAAAGTTATCAATTAACTATTACAAATTTTGGATATTGATTCTGTTCGTGTTTTCCACTCCGTGCCATGTGTAATTACTAAATATATAGTTTATTATTATATTATACATACATTATTACTTTACAAAAATATCAATTTAAATAGATATTAATTATGTGTGTATCTTCAACATATATCACTTTCATTTTTTATAAGCTGACCTTTTATATCAGTTTAAGCAAAAGAAAACCCGATTAAGTTCATTAAATATGTTTTGTTCTGAAACATAATACTAATCTAATTTGTGAAGGCATAAATTCACAAAATTACGGTGTAGCGGTAATATTCAATTAAAGTCGAGTTTGCAATGATTTTCGATTTCGCTCCTTTTAAATCAAATCAAAATAGATGTCACGTCTTTCCTACCGCTATTGTCACATGTCAACGCTGCAAGATAGAAAAGCTGGTGCGACGCACACTTGTACGTTTGGTTTTCGTTTAGCTGTGTAAATGTATGTGCTGTTTCTTGTGCATGTAAATTATATGCTGCAGATCAGCAGCATTCATTGCTATGTATACAATAGCACAGGGTATATATCTTACAGCACAGTGTCATCATCTCTCGAGATAGCGTTCACGAGAATCATTATCTGTGTGCGCTGTGCAAAGTTTTACGAAGGCTTGGGTTTGTGCATTAGAACACTGCTAAAAGTCTTGGTATTTATTACCTTTATTAGACAACACATTCCTAGCTATTCAATTAGGTATACTCAAATTATAATATTGACAATAAAATATTTTTATGCCGAATTATTCGTAAAGTGTGCTGTACATCTGCACTTGAAGAACTATGTATCCACGATTTATGTAAATAAAAAAGGATTGTGTGGTTTTATGAAACCACGGTAAAAGTGAAACTTTTTTTCACATTATAGACATTTAACCAAAAATTTTCGGAATTATATTTACATTAAACACTGACAAAAACCAAACAAAATAGCGTGGAGCACTGGCACAAATGAGTAATTATAGTCTATACACTACACGGTCAGCTGCTGCGAACTATAGGCGCCGCCCGACCGTCACGCGACATGCAACACACAGACGAAAAAGTGAAACGATGTTATAAAAGTTTCACTTTAAAATTTAATTTAATTTTGATTTTTTAAATCGTTAAGCTAAGTCAATACTTTCTCTTAATTAATCGGCAATAGTGATAGCTCAAGGCTATCAAAACAAATGGTATCCTTTTACATGATAACAGAATATTGTTATGTTAAAACACTGAAAATAACACTTTATTTCGAGTGTTGGCAATCACGTAATGTTCTTTGTAAATATCCCCTCAGATAACAAGAAATCCGGATATCCGTACCCTAGCAGATATTCGTTAATGTTATACTTAGCTGAACTTGCGGATCAATTTGCTTTTATAAACTAATTTCACAGATAAATTGTTTTAATGTGTAATACTTTATTTCTTTTTTCACATATTATTTACTTTTGTCATCTTGATGTAATGTAATTAATTACTAAATTAAATTAATTGGAATTAATTAATTGGTCTAACAAAATTTTAGAAGAGGGTTCCCATTTCTTTTGGGAAGGTCAAACCTTAAGATGTTTCACAGTTTTTGATGATTCTGTATTCCATTTAAGTTATTCACTCTGCATAAGTTATTTTTAAAATATTTTGTAGAATGAAGTTTCTTTTTCCTTCTGTTCCTTACTTTTCCTCCTCACCATTTCTGAAGCGGTGATATAATGTTTAACTCTGACTTCATATACCTACCAAAAAAAAAATTTTAACAAAAAAAACAACCGACTTCAAAGACACTATTTCAAAACAATAGATATAATATGCACTAAAAAGTATAAAAATAATTGCGTATTTTTATACAATCTAATTATTATTTTTATACTTTTTAGTGCATATTATATCTATAAAATAAAATAAAAATAATAAAGCCTTTTTGTTCCCATACTAAATTACATAATTAAGTTAAGCTAAATTTAAAAATTAAAATAAACTTATAATTTGTGTTTTTGAAGTCGGTTGTTTTGTTGTTAATTTTTTTTTATATTATGATTTTTAGTGAATTTGAAGTACACTAACTAACAATTTGGCTAAATATGTGTAGATATATCATACAATTTTTCAAAGCAGCAATGAACGTAAGCGCTTTTCAATTTGATTACAGACAGTTAGAGATTCTGCCACAGATCGCACCCTTACTGTAAGTCGTTAAGGAGTCCCATTGATTGTCATATTTGACTACGACAATTATTTGACCATAACTATGTTATGGTAGATGACTTAAATATCCGGATAGCATAAAAAAGATTCGGCCGAATATCATTAATTTGCTCCTAAGAATTGAAGAGTTCCGTTACTTTGTCATTGATTCTGTAACAAGAACAACAGTAACAAACATAAAAAAATCACAAAGGAATTGAGAACCTCCTCCTTTTCTGAAGTCGGTTAAAAAGATACCATGGAAAAGATGTTTGAGTGTAAAAGACAAATTTTAACAAATTAAATTTAATTCAGGGAACTTAACATTTAACCAGATTACCGAATTATTTTATGTAAATAAAAATATTTTATTTGAGTGTTTGTTTGTCTCATTATAACCTATTAGATCCTACTTCAAACTTTACTTATTAGATCCAAATCCATTTAGAACGTTAAGGAATAACATATATACGCACAAACCAAATAAAATATAAACTTTCCTCTTACTTACTACTTATACTTACTTACTCACTATAATTTGAGTGTGATTTTTGATTAAAAAAGTAAAAAACCTATGATTGAACAGATCTTCAACAGAAAATAGGGACAGACTGTCAAACGTAAAACTTAAAGCAACCCTCTTTTTTTCGTCAGGGTTTAAGATAATACGTTACTGCTACTCCACTAATGTCACTGTCCAAATTGGGTACTAAATTCAACAAACGCAGCTTAAACTGAAAAAATGTTTAAATATTGCTGCCTATTGACCAATATTATCTTAGGGTATGTTCCGATATGCACTGCGAGCACTGCACAGTGCTATCACTGTAGAAAAATTCGTTCCGTTATGGACTGCCAGTATACTAGTGCAGTACCCTAGGGAAATATATGACGTCATAAATCGCCGCCATATTCTACTGTGAGCACTGGCGTTTTCGAGGTAAGGTACTCGCAGTACTTTGATGACGTGATCAGTCAAAGCCATTCGAGTGCCTAACGTTTTATAACAATAACCTACAGTTTAATCCCAAATATTTTTAATTTGACAGTACTCCAACAACAGTTTTTTTTAATGAACTAGAAAACTTAAATACACTAATTTGAATGCTGCGTCAAAAAATGCAGGTGTCAGTATACGGGATTGCGTTCCGTTTTAAATAACGTAACCAGTATAACTGGCTATAAAGGAACGGCTTAACAGTATACTAAATTGACGTCACACTGTACAGTGGTCGCAGTGCATATCGGAACATACCCTTAAACAACTAGAGTAAACGCAGAAATGTATAGACATAGCAGTCGATGGTTATAATGGTGTCATTTGTGGCATGTGCCATATTGCTTTTATTTTATATGATGTGGATTGTCTATATATAAAGAACGTCATTGCCTACATAAATATTTTTTTTACTTCGAAAGAGATTCACACATCAAACTAGATTCACACTACCTTTAATATAAGTGTAAGGAATTAAAGTTAGTTCAATTTTGATCCATAAAACACTTATATTATATGTAAGTCATTTGATCGAGATTAGATAAAAATATATATACAAAAAAATATTACTGAAGATTTTTGATTTGAATATAAGAAGAAGAATATAAGGGAGTCGGTTTGTAAGTAAACAATACACTTCACTTTAGGATAACTGTTTATGTAATATATCCCGAGCACTCCCTCAGTATATAATAATTAACACAATAACATGTACTAGACAGATATATTATATTATGATATATTAGTTATTAATTATTTTATAATGTATGTGAATGAGTCTGTGTTTTTGCTATGCAAATACGAAGCAATTAGCAAATTATACTTATCTCTTTTTCACTTGCGATAATTGCATGTACTATCCTTCTTTAACATGTAATCGTAATGTAGTGTGCAATTGCAATGTTAAATAATTCATGTGTGCGTTTGTGTATCAATTACAAACACCGAATGTTGTCTAGGTAACCTATCTATACTTTTAAATATCACTGGCCACATTGGCCTTAGCTGCACTGACAAGCGCCTTTCATTTTATACCTACTCGGACCATCACGCGACATGCGCTACACAGACCAAAAAGTTTGAGACGATGTAATAAAAGTTTCACTTTAAAAATCAAATAAATCCTTAACGCTCAAAATATGTCAGGAAATGCCCAAACACAACTCCTGTAAAAAGCGGAACTCAAAATTCCAATTTTAATAGATCCATCAAGGAAGTTACATTTTGGCACACCCTAATAGGTATATTTAGGCGTAAGCTATCACGCAGTATACTGTGTATTCTGGCTACATACAAGTATACACACACACACACATACACACACAACTGAAAAGTAAAGGTGCGCGAGAAATTATGCGCACCAAAAACGTTACTATCCCATTTGATGAGTAGGTATCTCTCCATATTTTTCTTATACCGGGCGCCTTATATGAAAATCGTTTCTTAAAGAGTAAACTCTAATAAAAAAAACTACTTCAAAAACTAAGAAATTTAAAATAACTTAATAAAGATTTAATTTAGTACATACACCTCTGATGCAAACTTAATGCCATTAATATTAATAAAATACTATTATTATATAGGCTACCGAGTGATAGATTTGAAGTCAAGATAAGTGCCAAAGCCCTAAACAAAATAAAACTTAATATTAAATACAGCTTACTTACTGTTATTATTAACGACGTCTGCCCACTTGGGTTTGTTTTGTTCTAGACGAAGCTGTCCCACTCAAAGTTACGCGTGGCGAGTGTAGGTACCTCTATTACATTTGGCTTGGCACCGACATCAAATCTATCAATAGGTGGCATATATAAATAATAGCATTTTATTTATATTAATTAGGTTTGCATAAGAAGTGTATTAAATGAAATTTTTATTGTTATTTTATAGTTTTTTTGTTATTGAAGTCGGGTTTTTTATACGTAATTTTGTTTATTTTTTACTTTTTAGTGTCTGTGATAGTTTCTGTAAACTGCAGTAGGTTTTTTCAAGATTATATCCAGTAAACTATAATATTTCGTTGCTTCATTTTGTCATATATTAAGAAGTCATTTTTTAAGTAACAATATAGATCCCAATAAACGGGAACGGAAAAATGAATCGACTCTGAAAAAATGCTGTTCGAAACTATTTTCCACGTTCTTGTGAGATAATGAAATATCGTGAAGAACATTTGTTAGGTATGAATGACAGGTGTCACCACCTTATCGAGACACGGGTTAATAATAATATATAATAAACCAACCAAATAATATAAAATAAAGCTGTACACAAAATGAAAGCTACTGGGCCAAACTATGCAAAATTTCTATGGGACCAAATGACAACTATTCCGCATCAAACTAAAGACGAATGACGTAAATCGGTTCATAAATCTCAGCGTAATCAGTTTACATACATAAAAAAACAATAAAATGTTGATGTACGTTGATACTGCAAGCAGAATCTGCTGCGACATCATTGAGAAATCTAGCATTTTGTAATTACATTTTTTGTTTGTCTTTTGAGGAAAAGTGACCAAAATATGATTAAAACATACACCTGTTGATGATACGCCCTCCCCAGTACAGTGCAGCGCCATTAAGGTTTCTTTATTAAAACCATTATCCTGAGTGGCATGGCAATTGTGACATTAGATACAGTAATTTCTCTAGCTACCTTCAAACTTCGTTTCTGCCGTGAAGCAGTAATGTGTAAGCATTACTGTGTTTTGGTCTGAAGGGCGCCGCAGCTAGTGAAATTACTGGGCAAATGAGACTTAATATCTTGTCTCAAGGTGACAGGCGCAGTTGTAGTGCCGCTCAGAATTTTTAATTTTTGGGGGTTTCAAGAATCCTAAGCGGCACTGCATTGTAATGGGCAGGGCGTATCAATTACCGTCAGCTGAACGTCCTGCTCGTCTTGTCCCTTATTTTCATAAAAAAAAAACTTAAGTACAAAAATGTTTGGACATTACTTATTAACATTGGCACTTTATATATTTTTATGTAAGCAGGATCCTTCATTATAAAAGTGTGATAATAAGCCAAAACAGATTTTGCTACAATTAGCAACTTTATATCGCTATATCTGTGGTGAAATCCGCGACAGAATTTGCATGTTTTCATTGTTCCTTTTTGATGGACGTATTTTTAATAGGACCCAAATAAGGAAATAATTCAATTTCAATGTTTTTTCATAGAATGTTTATTTTTACACGCTTTTTATTAGCTTCACCTGTATATGTTTGTTTGTAACCGACTCATTTGGGCGCGATTTTGACCCACTTTAAATGGCCTAAGATTTCTTTCAAACTTAGTAGATTTATCGAGGACCGCTGACAACACATTAATTTATTAAAATTATTCTGTTATTCAATTTACAAAATAAGATTTTTGTTGATTTATATAATTTTCTTGGAATTTGTTTTGGCACCATCAGTTAAAAGAAGTTAGTAGGAAGCTCTATGCTGCCCCTCACTCATTAAAAAATCTCCAAAACTTTCTTCCTATTCCCACGAAAACTCGCTCAAACCCTTCTCTTGTCCATTCTTGACTACGCTGATATTTCATATGTCGATTTAACCGAACTCCAGTTGGATAAGCTTGAATGATTGCAGAACATGTGTATTCTATATATTATTTGGACTACGTAATGTGGTCATACCCACGTGTCTGAATTTCGCAAAAAGCTCAAATGGTTCCCTATCCGCTTGCGTAGAAATTCCCACATACTTATACTTTTCTATCGTGTCCTATTTGATCCTAAAACTCTTATATATCTCAAGGAAAAAGTTTCAGCATTAAGTTCTCACAAACTATATCTTCGATCTGTCCATTATCTCTTGCCTGTTCATAAAACTTCCTTCTTCAACAATTTATTTACTGTGCAAGCTGTTAACCTATGGAATTCTCTTCCCAATGAAATCAGAAAGGCTCAAACTCTGCAATCTTTCAAAACAATGCTCCTTGATTATTATTTATTACTGTGACAAATTAATCACTAGTTTATTTCTTGGAATTATTTACTGTATTTTATTTTATTTTTTATTTTATTTTATTTAGAGTTTATGTTTAAATTATATGCATATCGATAACACCACCTTAGGTTATATATATTCAACTGAAACTACTCCATTACAGGTTGCCTGGTAGAAATCGCTCTTAAGCGATAAGGCCCCCTATTGCTTTTTGTAGTCTAAGTTTTAATTTAGTTATTTAGTGGTGTGCAATAAAGATATACATATTTCATTTCATTTTCATCTATCGTCTATAAGGCAGGAATTGATGTTAATTTTAAATTTTAACCATTATTTTTAACCGATTCATCTAATATTAGGAAATTTTCGAATACCAAAGAGAATTTTTAATTCAACAATACAAATAATAGTTTAAAAAACTAAAGAAATACGCTTTTATAAATAAACCAAACTATAAAGAAGGAAATATTTTCTATTTTAAGTTCGACTTTCTATATAAAGCGTGTTTTTTTTTAATAATAGACAATTATCATTTCAACGATAAGGGTTAAAACGTAATCTACAAAAATCCCTCGTATTATTGATAAAATTTGTGTCAAAATCACGTATGATCTAAGAACTAAATAAAAATAATAAACTATACGAAAGTGCTCCAGAAATTATGGTCCCGTATATATTACTTGAATGTATATTGCAAATTGTCTTGAAGAACAGTTCTCTGCAGTAAATGATACCACCTTAGGGGAATGTCGCAGCGCATGTCCAAGGAAAAATATGGCATATTAATGAGATAGAGTAGGTTAGCCTCTTTGAAATAAAAAAAAATGTTTTATATGAAGTAACTATATGATTTTTAAAGTAAGTAAGCATTAAAACTGTTTGCCAAAAAATTTACTAAGGGTGATCAACACCGAAACAAGACTGTTACTTGATTTCGATTTGACTAGGTTACTTGACTTAAAACTACGTCCCGACTTAAAAAAAGGTATAATTTTACTACATTTCAGAAGTTGGGAGAAGAACGTCCGAAAATAAAAGAAAAACTTGGAGGTTAAGTAACGTTTACTAACGTTTAGTAACGTTTTATGGACGCCGAGAACCCTGTGGCTCTATTTCAAAAAATAATAATTTGTTATATAGTGTTATACAATATTCTAGCATAATATTTTATATAAAATTACTGTCTCGTAACATATTTATTGAATATAGTAATAATGGAGTTTTTAATTGGCTGCTTTCAGTAGCACAGGTAGCTTGTTAAAGCGCATTTTGTGCAATGATATAACTTTATTATTTTCTCCATTACTAGGTCTTTAACAAGTCTTTATTGTGGGAAAACTTGACAGCCAATTAGCTGATCGGTTTTCCTTCCATTATTATCAACAGCTGTTCAACAAGCACAGAAGTAAATTGCATGTTTCGATTTTCTTACTATACAATATTGAGATTGCCAATTAAGTTTTGAATTTCAAATAAAAGTGGGTTAAAAAGTATCTAGGTATATGTTATAACAGCTTAGTAGCTAGATATTTGTTTTTTTTTTAATCATAAAAATTGACAAGACCAGCCAAACGTTCACCTAATGGTTATAGGTAAGCTCTGTCTATAATAATCCAATGAAACTCAGAGATCTTGATTGATCCCAAAAGATTAAGATATATATTAGGATACGCCACAAATTAGGATATCATCCCCACCATCTCGATGTGTGGCGGTCCTCCACGGTGCGGTTTTCAAGGAGTTTTCTTCCACGTACTACAAAGCTGTGAAACTTGCAGTGTTTCCGGGACAAGACGACATGGGTACCTTCAAGAAAAGCGCATACACCATCCTTAAAGGCCGGCAATGCTCCTGTGGTTCCTCTGGTGTTGCAGAAGAGTGCGGGTAGCGGTGATCACTTAACACCATGTGACCCGTACGCTCGTTTGTTCTCCTTTTCCATATCAACGTAATAAAGTACATATTTTTTTTAAATAGTTTCACACCATCTATTGATTTTGCTAAGGTTATCATCACTAGTATTAGTACCGCAGACTCTCACGACATGGCCAACAGCGCCAAAATGGCGAATATCAAACAGACTCAAAAGTACTTTGACAGCCGCCACTCCAGTCGTATATAGTAGAGGTCAGTGGTTGAAAATATTATAATAATACTAGCTGACCCAGCAAAAGTTGTATTGCCATATAAAGTATTTAAAAAAAAATTGGGATGCAACCGATTCTCAGACCTACCAAATATATCGTACTACAATTATTATATTCGATTGCCATCTTGCAACCTTATTGCGGATCTGTGGATGAAATAGAATATTATTAAAATCGCGACACAAAAATAGGTGTTGATCGTAGAGGGTTGAAAATTTAGGGTTGTATGTATTTTTTTATGCCGTATCATAAAAAAGTAAAAACAAAAAAAAATTGATGTTTTCCGATTCTCCACCCTAGCCGATATGCACGTTAAGATTCACGAAAATCGGTCGAGCCGTTTCGGAGGAGTTAATATATAAAATGTTACGTAAAGAATCTTAGTAAACACTTCGCTCCTCTTTCATCTGTCAATATCATGGATTCTATTTTGAATGATTTCTCACGTACGATGAGAAAGCTTTCTGTTGATTGACGTTAATATTTCCTCAACGTAACAACTTTGATTTATGATATTTCCATTTGAAAATGTTTTGTTATTTTTTGAATAACAAGTGTTGATGTGGACTTCACTGAACTGAATGACAATTTATTTATGAGTTTCTTTATGTTACTGTCTTGTGCGATCAATTCATCTATGTCTATTTCCGCATTGGATCCAGAGAGGAATGTGAATCATTAATAACTATCATTTATTAGTTATATTTTATTTAAGTACTATCTTCTCGCCTCAATAGGCTGCAATAACCCAAGCGCTGGCAGCTATTTCTGTCAACGGATCAGCATAGCTATCCAACTACCATCTATGGAAATGCTGCCAGTATTCTTAGTACACTGTCCCGTAATGATAGTTTTAATTTTATGTAATCATAGTTTATAATATTAATTTAATATTCTAAATATACTTATAAGATTTTGTTTTGTTTTAATAACTATAGAATAAAACACGGAAAATACCGTATTTTCTAGTATTTTTGGAATGTGATAAAATATGTCGACATTCGGTCACAGGTTTCCGAATCATTTGTTTTTATAATTTACTCATCTAACACCACCTCAAACAGCGTGTAGAAACTTTTCAATTTACCAAAGTGTAGAAACCCCTAGAGACACCACAAAGCCAATCAAACCGACTAAAACTGTTCCTTGTACTGCAACTACATCTAAGTAGATGTACCCGTGAACAGTATTTGAAGCACTTCCGGCACCCCTCCAGGCGCATGCCCGTAAAAGAGCGGGCATTATTTCGAGTAAAAACTATCAGTTAGGCGACGTTTAGGTACACACGGTACCTGGTACTCGACACCTAACGGTTTGTCACTAAAGCGGGAGGAGGAAAATCCTGACCACCCGATGCGACACTCAAGGCGGCATGAGGCGCAGGTATGCCTCAGCCTCCGAGACCAATTCGCCAGCGGCGAATGCGATCACACTGTACATCGTCTACCGTGGAATGTATAACGGCCGGCAGCAAGAGATCCTCTCATTTGGCTGGAGTTAGGGTACGGCACTGATTGGCCCAAGCCGGGTAATCCACCAGCATATGCTGCATATACCTGCATTCGGTCCTCAGTGGACTCCGAAAAGGCCGTTTCCGGAATGGAAAATAAGCCAGCTGAAGCACCTCCACTCCGACAAAGCCGGCACTTCTAACTTCAAATCGGGATTCGCAGCGAGCATTGTTGGGTCGGTGGGAAGTTTATCTAGCCGCGGACCTCTTCGAGTGGGGGTCGAGGTGCTACTATGCCTCACATATATACCTAATCTATCCAAGCTTTACAAATTCATCAATATTCACATCTCAACTTCTTTAATAACGTCCCGCCATCCAGTTAACCTATGAGCTCAACGGCAAGGCTATTTTTATTCGAGGCACTTAAATTGGCTGTCTGATTTGATACGTTGGCAAATAAATGATAGCTTATTGATTTGGTTATAAAAACACAAGTTACATGAAAACTGAAGCTTGAAACAAAAATAACAAACTACATGTTTACCTATATTAAAGTCATGATTATAGGCACGCTAGCTTATAAAATTAGACTCACGTAAACATATCAATTCCAAAATTCAAGCTGACTGGAATGAAACACATTTTATAATAAACATTACGATCCCCAACAATATTTTTAACTTCCTGCTAAGAAATAAATATTTTAAGAAAAAAACAACCGACTTCAAAAACACTATTCCAAAACAATAGATATAATATGCACTAAAAAGTATAAAAATAATTGCGTATTTTTATACAATCTAATTAAATAATCATAGTGCATTTTATATCTATTGTTTTGGAATAGTGTTTTTGAAGTCGGTTGTTTTTTTTAATGTTTTTTATTGGTGAATTTGAGTACACTAACTAACAATTTATCTACATATGTGTAGATATACAAAAAAAATCAATACAGCAATGAACGTAAGTGCTTTGGAATTTGATTACAGACAGTTAGAAAATCTGCCACAAATCGCACCCTTACTGTAAGGAGTCCCATTGATCATCATATTCGACTACTACAATTACTTGACCATAACTATGTTATGGTAGATGACGTAAATATCCGGATAGCATAAAAAAGATTCGGCCGAGTATCATTAATTTGCTCCTAAGAATTGAAGAGTTCCGTTACTTTGTCATGGATTCCGTAATCCCCATTTTTAGAAAATCGGGTTTTCATCAGTTTTAGATGTTTTAAGGTCTCATGGAAGCTTCCCTGTATATTCTCGCGATGGTGTCCGTATGTCTATATGTATGTGTGTGTGTGTGTGTGTGTGAATGAATAATAATAATAAATATTAATATAATATTGACACACTTTTTAACATAAATTATCTTGCGCCAAACTTATAACTTTTGAACGGCTCGACCGATTTCATCGCGGTTGGCACAATTCTAAAGAACTTGATTAAACTTAGATTTTGAATACAATTCGGAACGATTCAGACTGGTAGATTTTAAGAAATCTCAATAAAACTACAAGTTTTTTTAGTGTGATTATTCTGGAATAACATTTAAACGGCTATACCGATCAATTCCAAAAATTAATAGGCTCTTAACATGAAAAAACCACGTCGTTCACCATCAAGCCTGTCAAAATTCGGTTGATTCGTTCGAGAGTTATGTAAATGCACACACGAGATTCTCAGAATATTAACATTGTAAATTTTTGTGAAATAATAGATATCTATATAATTTATTTTTGTAACAAAAAATGTATCACAATTTTGGAAAATCTATCATCCGTTGGATTCTACTTTCAATGTAATATATCTTGCAACCATGTAAAAAAACATTCGGACTTATATACTTCATACGAGTGCAATTGAAGGTACTACGATGCCTATTTCTGCCGTGAAGTAGTAATGTGTAAGCATTACTGTGTTTCGGTCTAAAGGGCCGTAGCTAGCAAAATTACAGGGCCACGGAGACTTAACATCTTATCCTCAAGGTGAGGATCGCAGTTGTAGTGCCACTCAGAATTTTTGGGGCTTATCAAGAATCCTGACCTGCTCTGCAGTGTAATAGGCAGGTCGTATTCATTACCATCAGCTGAACGGACGTTCATCTCATTAGACACAACATTAGATATAATATAAATTTAAATTACCTCAAACTAGCGTTATCGAGCCCTCAACACATGGCCATTAAAATGTATAATCGTGGGGCAGTAAAGTTCTCGCATGGCGACCACGTACCGAAAGACGCAGTGTTGGTAGGCCCCCTACAAGATGGACCGACGATCTGGTCAAGATCGCCGGAATACGTTAGACGAGGGCAGCTCACGACCGGTCGTCGTGGAGATCTTTGGGAGAGACCTTTTTCCACCAGTGGACATCTTCCAGCTGATGATGAAATAGAAGTAGGTACTTTTGTTTTATTATTTGTGAAACTTATTTTCTAATATTATTTTACCATTATTCGCATAAAACGTTGCTTTTCAAGGCGTCACATAATCTCTACCCTTATATTAAACAACCCAAGGCTTAAAATCGTTGTTGTGTTTCAGGTTTTAAGATCCAAAATAAATATTTTAAAAATTGATCGAATACTGAACATGTCGAGTTAATGCTATGTGCATAATTTGAAATTGCCTCATATCTCCTCTACCTTATTTAACATAAGAACTTGTTGACCTTAAAATAGTATTAGATGGCTTATAGTTAATATTTTCAGAAGCACTTGAATTAAAGCCTCTTCTAACAAAAAAGGTGACTTCCGCATATTTAAAGTAAGTTTAATATCACTTAAACTATTTCATGACAATCAAACAATTATTATGTAAAAAATAATTTCCTATGTTTTTTGAACCACGTGTACTCAACGTATACTGCGGTTAATACTAGACAAATTAGGGAAAATGAAATTGCTCTATTTCATAGATTGTAATAACTAGCCGAATATACATACATCTAGACGAAATTATATAAAACTAAATAAACAATTTGATATTAAACTAATTAACTGTCACCATTGGAAGGCTAATTTGCACAGGATGCCGTCTACATTATGGGTACAACAATGTGTGTCGTGAAGCAGCAATGTGTAAGCATTATTGTGTTTCGGTCTGAAGGGCGCCATAGCTAGTGAAATTACCGGCCAATAGACACTTAACATCTTATGTCTCAAAGTGACGAGTGCAATTGTAGTATCGCTCAGAATATTTGTGTTTTTCAAGAATCCTGAACGGCACTGCATTGTAATTGGCAGGGCGTAAGAATGACCATCATCATAAAGTCCTGCTCATCCCTTATTTTAATTAAAAAAAATCTGTACATTTTAATTATCAATTAAATTAATGAATACGTTTACTTAAGTCAATTCATGGATGTTTATAGTATGTATTTATATATGTTTATATGTATTTATGTATGTTGAAGTAAGTATATTGTATTAAATATATTTTGTCTTTCAACCCATAACACAGGCTATATGTGTCTAATTTTGGGGCAAGATAATTTGTGTAAAAAACTGTGTCGATTATTATAATCACATTTTTTTTATTTCTCTTATATAATTTGCTTGTAGGCGATTTTGCGCGATCTTTTGCCTATATTTCCAATTTTATAAATGAATTGATCGATTGGTTGGTTGTTTTTTGATCACTGAATTTAAGTCTATATTAATTATCCATTAAAACTTATTCTATTGTACAAATACTGTGTTATTACAAATATATATTATAGGTAAGTAAGCATTAATTTTATATTCAATTCAATATTATGTTACATTAGGGCTAATATGTACTTTAGTGATGTCTAAACTAAGTAGGTAAACTTTATAGGGTTTTTACACCTAGAGTGTGAAGGATGGATTGGTTGGTGCGAAATGCTGTCCAAGGGATATGAAGCATCTTCCTCCAACACCACATATCAAAGGCATCAATCCAATCTCAGCCCCAAAGCTAAAGCATTCAAGCAATAACCGTCGACAAAGACCTCTATGCTGCGCTCAGTGAGGAAGCTGGTCCACTTGCATAAAATCTAATACCTAATGTGCATAAATAGGCATAAAAGGCATTTATTTTCTCAAAATTGATTCCTTTAGAATTATTTTTGATGTCATTTGTAATAAACTTGATACTACTACCGCTTCGGAAAATAATGGTGCTCTGAGAGAGAAGAAGCGGCGCAAGAAACTCTCCCAGCATTCTTTTTTTGCGCTCATCTTTTTGACTTGGTTGTACTCTGGCGCACCCCAGTATCAGCTCGATCCATTTGACCGCGTACAACGCAGAGCAGCTCGTATTGTCGGGGAACCAGTGCTCTGTGAACGGCTGGATCACTTAGCGTTGCGTGGAGACGTCGCTTCATTGTGTGTCTTCTACCGCATTTATCACGGGGAGTGTTCCAAAGAGCTGTTTAACCTGATTCCTGCCGCCGAATTCCACCTTCGCACGACACGCCACAAGTTACGATATCATCCTCACCATCTGGATATGTGGCGGTCCTCCACAGTGCGGTTTTCTGTATTTTCCCCAAAACCAAAGATTTGATGAGAGGTTTAATTTTTACCAAAAAATTTCACCTTCGCACGACACGCCACAAGTTACGATATCATCCCCACCAACAGGATATTGTGGAGGACCACAGTGCGGTTTTCAAGGAGCTTTCTTCCACGTACTACAAAGCTGTGGAATGAGCTTCCTTGTACGGTGTTTCCGGGACGATACGACATGGGTACCTTCAAAAAAAGCGCGTACACCTTCCTTAAAGGCCGGCAACGCTCCTGTGATTCCTCTGGTGTTGCAAGAGATTGTGGGCGGCGGTGATCACTTAACAACAGGTGACCCATACGCTCGTTTGTCCTCCTATTCCATAAAGAAAAAACTTTATTTAAATTTTTATAACTATTTCCTTTTATTAATTTTATACGAGTATTAGCAATTTAATAAAATAGGTATTTTAAAAAGTTATATTTTTAATGTAGGTGTATAGGTGTGTTAAAAAAATATATATATAAAATTTCAAATATATAAATAATAATAGTTTTATATTTATAATATTTTACAAAGATGAATACTAAAAATATCCTTCATACAAAGAATGAACATCAAGCTTACTCAGCGTCTGATTGTTCACATAACAAGTCCTGAACAACAAAGGATTCTAAATCATGACATATTATTTTGGCCGCGTAACTGAAAATTGCTATTGTTAGTTAAATAAACCACAAAAAACGTGTGGGCAGACGTCAATGCAAAGCTATTGACACGAGAGTGGGACAGGGATTGGAAATAAATACTCCGCTTAAAGGAACGAGTCTTTATTTGCGTTCAGTTTTCGAACTTGTACTTCACCGGTCTGCCGCTGTTCCTCCTGTCGATGGCGGTGCCTTAAGCAGATCACATGGCATCGAACACTAGTTCTCTTCTTCTTCTTCTCCTTGATCACTTTCCACTATTCATTACTTCTTCTTCTCGTCTTTCTTTTCGCTTTTCATTTTCGAGTCTGAACTAGAACAGCCGTAGGCCACGCTTAGTACGGCTTATATACCTCCGGATCTGTTCTATTTTCAAAATGATTCTATTCCTTAAACTTAAGTTGTACAAGAATTTTTTTTACTATTACTATCCTGCTTACACATTTTCCATCTTTTTTTCTCTGTTCGATATGATCCTGAACTTATTAGAAATTTTCTATAATTTTATAAAACTCAAAAAAATCCTTACACTGTAGGTGTTAATACCCGGGTCTACAGTGTCTGAAGTATATACTATTCCGTTGAGCTACGAATATTGCTTATGAAATAATCAATGCCTTGAAATTTGACAACTCTCGTCATTTACGTCGAAGCGTTTAAAATCAACATCTTTTTAATATTTGCTTGTATGATCGTGAGAATTGCTGACTTGGGGCACACTAAAAGTTTTGCACTTCTAGCACAGTAGACATATGTATCAGTACGGAAACTAAGCCTTGTTGATAAAATACGTTTCTACATATGCGTACACTTAAGCAATAGGGTTGTCAGGTTATTTTTATAACCGACTTACCGACCTTAGGGGCGTTGCGGAGCGTAAAAAAGTAAAAAGCGTAAGATTTTTATGTATAGTGAATGTATGTTAGCTATACAGTGTATAATGCAATATTATTGTCTACATGATGACTGTTATGTAATGTTTTTAAACAACATATTATTGAATGTTTTTCATGGATTTTTTTTTAATTTTTGTTGAAATATTTTATTTGAAATATTGACGGGAAACTTTGAAATATGTGTTTTTAAACGTCGTCCGTTGAAGTTTCACTTCTACCACAGTCTTAAGAAACTCTTCCCTGCAGTCATCCCACGAACATGTCTAGACGGGGCAATTATTGTTTTCGCGAGTGTCAATAACGAATACGAGTATGACATCTATTTTGAGATCCGAGATGGCGGTTGTGAGTTTTACAATCAAATCAATTTAGGTATCTTTTTCGAGAATTTAAGGAGTGGAATTACAAATATGATACCCATTTCAAGATCCAAGATGGCGGATGTGACGTTTTCAATATAATCAATATGGGTATCATTTTTGATATTTTCGGGAGTGTCGGTGACACACAATTTTATTTCAGTCTTCGTTTAATTTAAGTCCAGCATTATCGGCTTCAACACCCTCGAGAATCATGAAAACAACACCCATGATAAAAAAGTTGATAATTTCTTGTAGCTCCAACTTGGATTTACATTTTGACAGCACTTTCAGTTTCAACATCCTCAAAAACTATAAAAACGACACCCATGACGAAACAATTGACAATTTCATGCGGCCGCCATCTTGGATTAACATTTTGACAGCACTATCTATTTCGGCACTATCAATTTGAGCACACTCAAAAATTGTCAATTTCATGCAGCCACCATCTTGGATTTACATTCTGAAACCACTTATATCTATTTCAGCACCCTCGAAAACCATGAAAATGACAAGCGTGACAAAAATCTTGATAATTTTGCAGCCGCCATCATAGTGTCAATTGTGAATATTATTATGTTCACTAATTTATTATAATCTATCTCACGGAATTATAATTCCTTTCAATTATAATAATAATATAACAATAAATCATTCTTATATACTATACTCCTTTATAGTTTAAAAAACGAAAACTGGAGTTTTGATGAAGCCGAGTTCAAATAGCCGTATACTACGTAATACGATACATTTTTAAAAAGATCGCGGAAACAAATAACAACGTGACACTCAATTGGTATTGACCGCGAAAACCGCTTAGAGGCCTCGTCGATGCGCATGTTTGTGTTTGTGTAATTCCGAACGTTTGTAGGTAGTTTCCGTACTGGTACATATGTTTACTGTGGTTCTAGCTAATCGGAACTATTTGAATTTCGAAAGTTATTCTTTTTGAAAAGTTGCAACCTTCTTAGTAATAAAAAAACAATTGGGGATCCCCCCAATTGCTTTTTGATCATTTGTTGATTTATATATTTTTTGATTTGATCAATTGATCATTTGTCATTTTTTTTTAATTCACACATCAAAGTTCTACGTCGAAAAGATTTTAAAACGATGATTTTTTTTTTATTTTAAAATGTCTCTCTCTCCGCAAAACTGTGCCGCTCGTCTTGAAAATGCTTTTGGGAGAAAAGCACCTTGCTTGAGCACCGTGAGGCGATGGTTTGCTAAATTTGAAGGAGGTCGTGTTTCTTTCTATGACGAATTTCGTGAAGGGTGGCCTTCAACTACCGTCAACGAAAATAACGTGGCTACTGATAAGCGGCTAATTAAGAAAAACCCGCGGATTACCTATGAGACAATTCGAGGACTATTGGGGATTGGTAGGAGCTAACTTCAGAAAATTTAACACGAAGAATTGTAAGTTCGGAAACTTTGCTGTCGTTGGATCCCTCATGGACTGACAGCGAAGCAGAAGCGGGATCGCGTGGAATAGTCCTCACAGATGCTAATGAAGTAAGACCACGGACATTCTAGTGCTTTTTATGACATTGTCACAGGAGATGAGCTTGGATTTATTGTATTGAACCAGAAAAAAAACAGCAATCTTGTGAGTGGGTGTTTGAAAATGAGAATAGGCCAACAAAAGTGAGGCAGGCGAGAAACTTTGGTAAAAAAATGATCGCATTTTTTTCTCAGCTCGGGTACCATCTGCACAGTTCCACTTGAAAATCAAAAGAGTGTTAATGCCGAGTGATATTCTACTATTTGTTTACCCAGGGTGTTAAAAAGAGTTCGCGAAAGACGGCCAAAAAGCCGCTTTCTCCTACATCATGACAACGCTTGTTCACACGCGGCCACCAAAACTAAGTCATTTTTAGCTTCCGAAAAAGTACAACTCGTCACCCATACTGCACATAGCCCCGACCTAGCACCCTGTGATTTCTGTATTTTCCCCAAAACCAAAGATTTGATGAGAGGTTTCATTTTTACCAAAAAATTTCACCTTCGCACGACACGCCACAAGTTACGATATCATCCCCACCAACAGGATATTGTGGAGGACCACAGTGCGGTTTTCAAGGAGCTTTCTTCCTCGTACTACGAAGCTGTGGAATGACCTTCCTTGTGCGGTGTTTCCGGGACGATACGACGTGGGTACCTTCAAGAAAAGCGCGTACACCTTCCTTAAAGGCCGGCAACGCTCTTGTGATTCCACTGGTGTTGCAAGAGAGTATAGGCGGCGGTGATCACTTAACACCAGGTGACCCGTACGCTCGTTTGTCCTCCTATACCATAAAAAAAAATACCAAAAACCGAATAGGCAGTAAGCGTTCAATCAGGACGTAGCTTCTGTAATTTGTTAATCATGTTTGTATAATAATTGAATAAAGTCGAAATTCATAATTATGTCTGGACAATAACCTAGAAATTTTTGAAGGCTTTCTATGAGTTCAAAATTTTTTTAATCAGTCCAGAAATGGCCGTGAAACAATTTAACACAGAAATCAAATGGAGTCACCTGGTGGGATGATGAATTTCAATTATAGCGAAGGCCTTTAGTCGTGTATGGCACAAGGCGCTTCTCGCAAAACTTCCGTCATTTGGGCTTCCCGAGAGCTTATGCAAGTGGACCTCCAGCTTCCTCACTGGGCGCAGCATACAGGTCGTTATCGATGGTTATTGCTCGAATCCTAAGCCCGTGAACACTGGAGTGCCCCAAGGCTGTGTGCTATCTCCCACACTGTTTCTTCTGCATATTAATGATGTGTTGGACACCTCCAACATACATTGCTATGCAGACGACAGCACGGGCGATGCCGTATACACTAGCGATGCAGGTCTGTCTAAGGAAATCGTCGACCAGTGCCGGGAGAAACTAGTGTCTTCTATCGAGTCCCTTCTTGAGAAGATCGAGGAATGGGGTAAATTGACCCTTGTCCAATTTAACCCCCAGAAGACTAAAGTTTGCACGTTTACCACAAAAAAAAACATTTACCGTTTCATTACTCTTTACCTGATTCCTGCCGCCGAATCCCACCTTCGCACGACACGCCACCAGTTAGGATATCATCCCTACCATCTGGATGTGTGGTGGTCCTCCACAGTGCGGTTTTCAAGGAGCTGTCTTCCACGTACTACAAAACTATGGTCTGTGGAATGAACTTCCTATGCGTACACCTTCCTTAAAGGCCAGCTTTCCTCCTGTGATTCCTCTGGTGTTGCAAGAGAATATGGGCGGCGGTGATCACTTAAAACCAGGTGACGCTCGTTCCACCTTGAAACATAATACAGTCACCACAATACATGGAAACAAGTACTATGACTGTTCGCGCCATTTTCTTAAAATGCCTAATCTTGGGGTGAAGAATTCGATTGAAACTCCTGCCGAAGCGAACGCGCACGATTAGATTGGCATTGGCAGAACCGCCTCAATGTTATTACTAATTACTGACTTAAGTGTTGTGTTACGACTACTTTATCCCCCGGGGTTTGGTGTATGATACAATTTTGAGCACTACTGACCACCGCAATAACAAGAAAGTCGCTTAGTGGTAATGTCATGTTTTTATAGGCATAAAGAGAATACGCCCCGCTTTCACATCATTTAATTATTAATCAAAATAACCCCCAGAAAGGCAGTATGACACGAGCCCCTGGTTTATTCAAAGACCTAACAACGACATAAAACAAAATGGTGCGAAGTAGACTCATATGTCGTAGGAGTAGATGCCAATGATAGACCAGCAAAACCTCTGTAGAACATAATACAGGACATGTCCAAATCGAGAGTCGAGATTAATTCAACGCGGCATACCATTCAAGGAAGTGTTACACTATCGATCTACCAAAATATCTAACTCTCCATGATGTTGATATGGTCTAAACTAAGAGTTGGAAACTATCTACACATCCCTATGAAAGCTGATAATGTAGCATTGACTTTCGCTTGCATAACTGGTATTAAAGCAAATATAATATCCAACAAGTATGTTGATGTTGTATTGGAAAATAATGGTAATTAATCCACAATTGCGTCGACACTCTGGCTCCTTCTCATGTCCAAGTTATGTCAGTTGGTGCTGGGGCTGTTGTTTCGACTGCCGAATACATAAAGCGTCGCAAATATGTTGATCTCAGTGAGTCATACATCTTTATGCCGTTTGGTGACGAGACACTTGGTCCGTGGGTGCCAGAGGCGCGGAGAATGTTTAAAAAACTATCTTTGCGCCTCAAAAGGCTACTGGAAACCATCTATTTCGATCAACGGATCAGCCTAGCTATCCAACGTGGCCAGCATTCTTGGTACGCTTCCCTGTAATGATTATTTTAATTTTATGTTGTCATAATATCGTAAATATAGTTATAAGATTTGTTTTGTTTGAATAAAAATCATAATCCACAATTTAATATTCATTTTTATATAAATTGACGTAACTTATGCCGTACAAATGTTTGTAAAAGTAATATAACAAAAACTTAAAATAAATAATAAAGTTCCATATGAAACAAATACTTAGACACAGCGAAAGGTACGTAATCGAGACATGGATACAAATTGAAGAACAGATAAATTAAGCGCTATTTGATTTAAACACTTTGGTTGCTGTTCCAACTTTGTACATAACTGCTCACACCAATATATCTTTTATCTTTTGAGTATTTAACGGAGTAATAAAGATATGCTCCAAAGAAGTTTTCACTAGAAGTGACATAGTCCATGTAACATTAAATGTGCTTGCAAATAAAGAATTACTAGGTTAACATAAAATAGTGTTTGTAAAATATTATATAAATTTTGAAATATATTACTAATATTAACAATACACTTGGGTGTGTGTGTGAAGTGTTAACAAGCGCTACCAACGTCATCAAATGCCTTAAGATATTCCAATTAATAATTACATTTATCTAACTAACTCATTACTGTGTTAATAATGTTATCGAATATATAAAATTCTCTCTAAAAAAGACACAGTTTTATTATGTGTGTTTAAATTAACAATCACTTCTACATTAGTCACTATGTATACATGTCATTGATTTGGTAAAAAGTAACAATGGTGCCGTGTTTTATCACTGTCCTTGTTCCTAAACGTCTGTCTTTCTGACGCTCAAATCAATCAGATTATATCTTTATATACATATATAAATCTAGTGTCCTAATGTTTATTTCCAGGGAACTCCTAAACTAATGTACAGATTTTAATGGGGATTACTTGATGAAGTGCAGTTTAGATTTGGAACACTTGATTATTTTTAACCGACTTCAAAAGAGGAGGTTTTTTATGTTTGTTACCTTTCCAAAACTTTCGACTGGTTGAACCGATTTTGATAATTCTTATTTAGTTTTATTTGAAAGCTGGTGCTTTCCATTTGGTCCCATTGTAATTTGGTCCAGATCTGACAATGGCATCCATGAGAAAACCATAAAAGTCCTAAATTTTCTATACGTATGTGGAAGTCAAATTTACGAATAACTCAATATCGCGCAAACTGATTTCAATGGTTCTTTTTTATTGGAAAGAATATTTTATACTTCGAAGGTAGTTTGGTGACAGTTTGGTTAGGTTCTGATTATGAGATCCATGACAAAGTAACGGAACACTTCAATTCTTAGGAGCAAATTGACGATACTGAATCTTTTTTATGCTAGTAAGATATTTAAGTCATCTACCATAACGTAGTTATGGTCAAGTTATTGTCGTAGGCGAATATGATGATCAATGGAACTCCTTAACGACTTACAAATTGCAAAGCGCTTACGTCCATTGCTGTATTGAAAAATTTAGTATATCTACACATATTTAGACAAATTGTTAGTTAGTGTAGGTACTTCAAATTCACTAAAAATCAAGAAATAAAAAAAAAAAAAAAAAAAAACAACCGACTTCAAAAACACTATTCCAAAACAATAGATATACCCCCTTATTCATAATGGTCCGCTTACTTAAAACAGCCGCTAAGGAGTGTTTTTTCTCATTCTGTCTTAGGTCAATAGAAGAAGGCAGAGTGAGAATTAGCAATGCTTTAAGTTAGCAGACTATTATGAACAAGGGGGATAATATGCGCTAAAAAGTATGAAAATTGTATAAATACAATCGAATTAATTAATCTAATTCTAGTCGGAATTGGAGTCGGTGTCAGCCAAGGTAGATGCTTGAGTCGTGAGGAGGCGAGAGGCGAGAGCGAACCGCGGCGGGAGGACACCGATTCCAAAAATAACATTAATCGTAACTAGAATTAGATTAATTAATTAGAATGTATAAAATACGCAATTATTTTCATACTTTTTAGTGCATATTGTATCTATTGTTTTGGTCTAGTGCTTTTGAAGTGGGTTGTTTTTTTGTTAAAAATTTTTACTTCCAAAATTTTTTCTCTATGGACATATTTTCTATGCGAGAAGGTGTGTACAGCTCTCGAAGCAACCTGGAATATCACAGGTGATATTCCAGGTTAGTGCACTTGTTTCCTGTTTCAATCCTTTTTTTCACGCCTTAACTCATCCCGCAAACTACAGACCATTATAAAATCTTCAATGAGCTGGGGATCCTTGAACCAGATCACCCATGCGTCATTAATTTTCTGTTAATATACGAATAGCCAGTGAACGCAAATTAAACAGATTTGAGATCTTCGCAATACAAAAATTCCAACTTCTGTATTATCCTAACACCTACTTTTTTATCCTGATATGTTTAGAGTTATACTCTTTACAAAATTTAAGTGTCACATGTATAAGAGAAAAAAGTCAAGAAGTCAAATGCTTTATTTATAGTCCACAAATGCATATCTTATTTTCTAATATTCATTAAATTTTGAATATCCAGTTTTAGCACAAGTATGGTTTATGGAGACAAGTCTTTTTGTAATCCCGTCATGGTTCGTTTAACATTGAAATAATTCTGATTAACTTTAAAAAGATCTAGTGTTGAAAATATATTTTGTAAAATAGAAGATATTAAGTCGATCGTCTTTTAGTTGTTTATTTCAGTTTGTCGCTTTTTAACGAAGCAATCTCCACAGAATGGTAATAAATTTTTTTTATAACAAATTTGTAATCGACGTCGTGATCAACTCTTGGCACCCTTTCAAGTTTTGATATTAGTGTACTAACAAGTTTTTGTTTATTGTCCAGAGGAATTAGTTCTGATGCTGTTTCTGAAAATTTATAATATATTATATTGAATATTCAATGATATGTAGGCACTGGTGATGCAATATCCACCTACAGCGGTTTGATTCTGACCAATGTTTATACGACATTTTATAAGATCACCAACGGTCACATGATTTCTCTGATCCTCCCTCTCCCTTAAGAAAAAATCCTTGTGTTTTTTAAGTCTATAACTTAGAACCACGTTGATATCTCTAATTTGATCAGTTGTTCTACTTTCGGCGAGATGGTCGTAAAGTTTAATGCTGCGATTTTTCTCGCTCTTACAAATGTTGGCTATTAGGGATTGAATCCTTAATAAAGTAAGTAAAGTAAATGTTTTCGTCTTTGGATTTTATAAATGGGCAATTCTGTTTTTGGAAGTATTTATGAAGAGGGGGACAAACGAGCATAAATACGTCATCTGATGTTATGTGATCACTGCGGCTGTGTGTTTTACGGCCGGTTGCCACCTGCCAGGCATTTAGTAAGTATTACGTAATATATTATGTAGATGAACATGCTTATGTTATTTGGTAGATTTTTCGTGACTGGCATCGTCATGCTCGCGGGTGTTTCCTTCCCTAAAATATGGTCGAGGGAGACGATGGCTTATCCATGCGTCATGCTCGTGAACGGGCGCTACTTGTGGTGGCTGGTTGATCTTGTTACCGGGAGGCCGGCTTCATGTTTTTTTTTTATTTCCTTTATGTAATTATCTTAAGGACGCGTTCTCAAAACAGAGAGGTATCGAATCGCATCACTACACTGACACTGCTGAAACACATACATGTACTTAAAGTTAATTTCGGGAATCAAATGAATTTGATACTTTAGCAAGTTTGAATTTTGTTTTTTTAATACCTATGTATTTTTGATAATTGGTTGATGTATTTGTTTAGTAGTTAAATATTAGAACTTAAGATGGCAATTCTGTCGCATAACGTCGTGTGCAGTAAACGCAGTTTTTTTTTAATCCAAGATTGGCTGCCGCGAAAAATTATGGGTATCGTATCCGAGGTTATCGAGGGTGCAGAGAACGATTTTGTGATCATTTTTGAAATCCAAGATGGCCGCCGCGCAAAATTATGATTTCAACAATATGGGTATCGTATCCGAGATTATCGAGGGTGCAGAGAACGATTTTGGGATCAGTTTTGAAATCCAAGATGGCCGCCGCGCAAAATTATGATTTCAGCAATATGGGTATCGTATCCGAAGTTATCGAGGGTGCAGAGAACGATTTTGGGATAATTTTTGAAATCCAAGATGGCCGCCGCGCAAAATTATGATTTCAACAATATGGGTATCGTATCCGAGGTTCTCGAGCGTGCAGAGAACGATTTTGGGATCATTTTTGAAATCCAAGATGGCCGCCGCGCAAAATTATGATTTCAACAATATGGATACCAAATCCGAGGTTCATGAGCGTGCAGGGAACGATTTTGGGATCATTTTTGAAATCCAAGATGGCCGCCGCGCAAAATTATGATTTCAACAATATGGGTATCGTATCCGAGGTTCTCGAGCGTGCAGAGAACGATTCTGGGATCATTTTTGTAATCCAAGATGGCCGCCGCGCAAAATTATGATTTCAACAATATGGATACCGAATCCGAGGTTCTCGAGGGTACAGAGAACGAATTTGGAGCATATAAAAATATTTCAAAGAATAAAGTGGTTTACTTGAATATAAAGGTTATTAGATTTTCATATTAGCTTTATCTGTAATTTCCATACCCTATATACTCTATTTCTCGTAGCCATTCTAACAAGCGCAATTGTAGTGCCGCTCAGACTTTTTGGGTTTTTTAATAATCCTGAGTCGTACTGTATTTTAATGAGCATTGCGTCTCAATAACCAACAACCCAACGTCCGGCTCGTCTCGTCCCTTATTTTCACCAAAAAAAAATAAAAGCTTTGGATAAATAAACATATGAATTTGTGATGAGCGAGATACTTACTAATACTTACACTGACACATAAACAATTACATATACGAGTATACTTCTAGTAGAGTGATATTCTAGTAGTAGTTACAACGGATAATTTTTATTTACGTTTAATCTTTATGTACTTGCTTTGTTGTCATATATTTTTTCCCAAAAAAACTTTAATTACTCGTAAATTTCGCAACATAGAAGAATATAATAGAGGAATCTAAAGAAACAAGCCGCTCTAGTTGCGCGGATTCAATGGATAACGACATATAATTTCTTGCAAGCTTACTACAAGCTTTTGAAACTATTTGAATATTGTTGTTTTCGTTTAAGAACAATTTAAGTTTAATATTTCATATTAAATAAAGCGAATTTTCGATATTGTAACAAAATAATCTGCGTAGTACGTATATTCTATTTACATACAGGATGTAATCGTTATAATAAATAATAAGTGTAACCAGCCTATTAGCTATTACAGATATAAAAAAAATGACATCATTAACTTTTTAAAAATCAAATGAGAAGTATCCAAAATTTTTATATCAAACACATCCATACATTTAGTATGATGAACCACATAAAACATATAACAGTATTATGACAGTTGTAATAAAAATTAATAATAATTAAAAAAATATCATGTAAAATATAGTCTAAAAAAATTATTTCTGGAGCCAATTAAATTTTACGATAGAACGAAGGCGAAACGGGTAATTTTGTTTTGATTTAATTTGAGTTTGTTTAGAAAGACTTACAATAAAATGTTTTCCTCTCCCTTTTGCTCGTGAATATAATAAATTAATATAACTTTGCTAAGAAAAAAGAAGTTAATTTATAAAAGTACTGCAAGATGATTGGTCGTATATTGTTTTTTTTTTCTTTTGTTTCCTTGCTTATTATGTAAGTACCTATTTATTTATTATATCTGTATTTTGCTTGTGGATTTATTTTAGTGGCAAAATTATCTTTAGCTTTAAAGGAATGTTTTTTATAACTATCATACATGTTGAGTTGCCTATAAGTGGAGTGTTCAACATTATAATTTTTTTTTTAAATATGTCCACAGATTAAGATAGTCGTATGCGCAAATAAATAAATCAAGAATCATTTAAGAATTTTAATAATTTCCAGTTACTGTACAATGCTTAAAACGACACATAATCGCCTACTGATTGCAAAGGAAATCGGTGCACTGATTAGGTCAAGACTTTTAAGTCTACGTTTTGACCTTATTACTAACCTAATTAGTGCTTAATTTTGAGCAAATATGAACGCACTGTAGAATTGGGTCACTAGGTCAATGATTCAATGAACTTAAATCTTTGAACATCAAAAAGCGACGTTGCCGTTCCGCGCGCATCAAGTCGCTGGTCGCTTCAACGGACAGATTTAAAGCGACGTTGCCATACGTTTACTTCTCGCTCCTTGCCACATCTTACGGTGGCTTCAAAAACTGAAATCGTGCATCACTCCAGAGGGTATTTTACGTTGTCAGTACAGAGAGTTTAATATTTCTAAATATATTTGAATATTTATTTTGTTTGAAAATTTCACTATTTCAATTAAAAGTTTTTAATTAAATAATTATTTTAGCGTTACTTCTATGCACTTGTATTACATATATTTTTATTTATTTTATAGATAATGTATACTATAATCTTATGCAATGTAAACTTTAATAATCCATACTGTATTCTATACTTACAATTATCAAAAAAGTCTAAATAAAATAGAACTATATTCTCTAGAAATGCGTAGAAACACGGCCCAATTTATTTTTCCTTTAGAAACTCGTAAACAGCCTTATATACTGTCCAAATCTTCTCCAAAATATTAGAATCTGTCTAATTTTCGGATATACTTACTCCCCAATGTTTATTAAATTTTATAGAATATTCAACTCACGTGTGTAAATATAATAAAATCAATTTGTTATGTTTTTAAAGTGATAACTCTCACTTCTAGGATTAATACACAAATAAAATTTGATAAACAAAATTTTATGAACGATGCGGGACCGAACCCACGACCTCTGGTGTTCCGTGCCGGTGCTCTAACCAACTCAGCTCAACCAACCTTAACCAACTCAGAAATAGTTCAAGTGACGCATCGTCATAGAATCTTGTATGCTTTATTCAACTGTCAGGTTGTGGCTTCATTCGGCACGGAACGCCGGAGGTCGTGGGTTCGAGTCCCGCATCGTTCATAAACTTTTGTTTTTCAAATTTTATTTGTATATAATAAATATTTAAATTATTAAATTTTTTGTATTCTGTTACCACAACGCTAAGTCCTTATTTTTGTAAGCTTGATAATGATTTATGAGTTTCTTTGTCAGTGCAACGTATCCACCACAAAAAATTTCTGGAAACGCGAGAAACCATTTCTTATAGAATCCGGTAGAATACAAAAGATTTTACTTAAATTATCTTTTCTTGCAGAGATTTTATGTAATTTTCACAAATGGTTCCTTGAGTTTTAATACAACCCTTATACAGGTTGTTCCATAACGAATCGATAACATGGCATCGGGGAAAAGGTCCGCTTATAATGAGCAAGTAGAAAAAAATCACTCTGAAGATAGTTATTACCTGTTTTTCGTTAAGAAAATATTGGTTTCCGTATTGTTTGATTTTCCACCAACTAGTTTAGCTTTTTGCGAGGCTGCAGCAGCATTTGAACCAAGAAAAAATTCAAGACTCTAGTAACAAACCCGAAATATTCTTCTATTTATATATTCCTCTATTTGTATATTTATATTTTTTCAATAAAATGGTTGGTACTCGAATACTAACTACTATGTGTATGCTATGTTATGCTGATATTTTTACTGGCTCATCATAAATGGACCTTTCACCGATGCAAGGTCATCGTTCCGTTCTGAATGTACTCGTATATGCTATTTTTCGATAATGCTCACATTTATCGTTTATATTTATGCGCGCTAGAATCAGAGTTCTATACAAATCAGTTCCGCAATTGATTCATCCCTACAGCCCGTTTTTGTTATCTGTCCACCGTGTATATATGAAGAATTGTCTTTTCTTGACACTTTGTGCGATGACTTCAGCGCCACGGGAGTGTCTGCGGTGGACACATCGGCGGGTATTCTACGTGGAAGACCTTATGGAGGGGTCGCGCTGCTGTGGAGGCGTAGCGTTTTTCAAAAAGTGTCAGTGATTCAGTGTAACAATCGGCGCATCTGTGCTATAAAGGTAGTGTTACATGAAAAATCGTTTATCATGATGAGTGTATATATGCCTACGGATGTGATTGCTAACCTAGCGGATTTCACGGACATTCTAAGCTCGGTGAGTGCCATTATTGAGACCTACGGGGAAAGTTGTGTATATATACTTGGGGACTACAATGCGCACCCTTCGGAGCGCTTTTATCATAAACTTACTCAGTTCTGCATAGAACAAGAATGGAGCTGTATAGATGCGGAAGTGCTAGGTCCGTGGTCGAATACCTATACTTTTTTAAGCGAAGCACACGGGTCTAAGCGGTGGCTCGATCACTGCCTAGTAACTAAAGCAGCGGCAGACTCCGTGCGCAATGTGTCAGTTCTATACGATGTGTTGTGGTCGGATCATTTCCCTCTGGTAGTGGAATGTAATATTGACGTTTTGATACCTAAGAGAGCGGATTGTAATACCTATTTAAATGAGATTTACTGGGGTGAGCGAAATCAACATCAAATAGACACATACCAGAGGGAATGTCACGAGAGGCTGAGGATGATTAACTTCCCACAGGAGCTTCACGGTTGCTGTGATCGTACATGCAGTGACATCAGGCATAGAGATGTAATAACTCAGTTGTACAGCAACATCGTTCAGGCCTTGATAGAATCGTCACTGGTAGGTCGAGAGAGCACTAGGCGCGTAAAAAGAAAGAAGGTCCTTGGTTGGAATAAGCACGTAGCCGAAGCTCACGGGATGGCCAGGCAAAAATTTTTGTTATGGTCGTGGTACGGTAAACCAACTTCGGGAATTATTTATAGAGAAATGTGTGAGGCTAGAAAAATTTTCAAATCTCGTTTGAAATGGTGCCAAAACCATGAAGAGCAAATTAAGTTGGATATTCTAGCCTCGCATCACTCAAAAAACGATTTTCGCGGATTTTGGAAACATACAAATAAAATGAATAACAAACCGTCACTGCCTGTGAGCGTTGGTGGCGTGTGTGAGCCAGACAAGATTTCCGATCTTTTCATGGAGCACTTCGTAGTTAAATCACCCCGGGGTCCTTCACAAACGATGCTTGATGTTGAGGCCAGTATTGAAATGGAAATTCAATTTAAGTGTAAAGACGTTGCTCACACAATTAAGCATATGACCAGAGGAAAATCTCCAGGTCATGATGGTCTCAGCATTGAGCATCTACAGTATGCTGGGCCACACTTACCCAGAGTGCTCACAATGCTCTATAATATTTGTATGAGCCACAGTTTTATGCCTAGTGAGATGATGAGGACTATAGTTGTACCTATTGTGAAAAACAAAACCGGCGACTTAGCGGACAAAAACAACTATAGGCCTATCTCATTGGCAACGGTCATCTCGAAGGTGTTTGACAGCATGCTTAATAACCAACTGAATAAGTTATTTAGGCCACATGACAACCAGTTTGGATTTCAACCTGGAGTGTCGACGGAGAGCGCTGTGCTTGGTCTTAAGCATGCTGTCACATACTATACGAAGCGTAAGACTCCAATTTACGCCTGCTTTCTGGACCTATCCAAGGCTTTTGACCTGGTATCTTATGATATCTTATGGAGAAAACTGGAAGGAATTAAAGTTCCACTGGAACTCATCAATATTTTCAAATATTGGTATGGAAACCAGGTCAACAGCGTGCGATGGGCGGGCGTATTATCACGTCCGTATTTGTTGGAGTGCGGGGTGAGGCAGGGGGGTTTGACTTCACCTACGCTCTTCAACCTATATGTGAACGAGTTGCTCGGCGAGCTCAGCAGCACCAGGACCGGCTGTTACATAGATGGGGTTTGTTTGAATAACATTAGCTACGCTGATGACATGGTGCTGTTGAGTGCGTCGGTTTGTGGCCTGAGAAAACTGTTGGCGATTTGTGAAGCTTTTGTGGAAAAACACGGTCTTACTTATAATGTAAAGAAAAGTGTGGTAATGGTCTTTGAGGCCATGGGCAAAACACCGAAGAAAGTTCCACCCATCTTTCTAAATGGAAATGCACTAGAAAGAGTGTATCAATATAAATATCTAGGGCATATGTTGACCCCTGACCTCAAAGACGATACTGACATCGAGAGGGAACGGAGAGCAGTGTCAGTGAGAGCGAATATGCTGGCTCGCAGGTTTGCACGTTGTTCCACCAATGTAAAGATAACTTTGTTTAGAGCCTATTGTACATCTTTTTACACGTGCAACCTGTGGGTCAAGTACTCCACAAAATCGTACAGCGCTCTCCGTGTCCAGTATAACAATGCCTTCAGGGTGCTGATGGGGCTGCCCCGGTATTGCAGCGCATCAGGGATGTTTGCGGCGGCGCAAGTTGATTGTTTTTATGCGACAATGCGTAAAAGATGCGGATCCCTGGTGCGTAGATTGCGGGGCAGTTCCAACAGCATTCTGAAATTGATTGCCAGTCGATTGGACTGTGTATATGTAAATCATTGCTGCGCCGTTTCTAATGGAATGGTGCAGCGATGACCTACATACTTAATAATTAGGTACTTAGTGTTTTTCAGGTTAATTTACTAACATAGATATAAGCTTTGTATTACTAACAATATGAGTCTATGTTACTTGAAATAAATATTTATTATATTATTATTATTATTATTATATTAATATAGTTTCACAATGACCTTTCTTATTATAATTTTGATACAAACGCGATGCTCAAAACAACTTTAAGCCTTAAGAAACAAAACAAAAACATATGATAGGTTTTGTAGGTATTGACAAATCTTATTAGTAGAAAACTTACAAAATATTGTAACAAATATGCTGTCGGTACTGTGTTCGAGACAAAAGGGAGGTGACGCGCGGGGTGATGGGAGAGGGGTTGAATTCCAGCGAAGTTTACTGTTAATTCGCCCGTGTACATAATATTAATATAATTACTTAAAGCTCTAAACGAGCTACTGACATTGAAATTTATTACTTTACTAAATTGTCTACTTCATTAATTAAATACAACGCCCGAAATGTTAAACTATGTAATGTATCTAATATTTATCTTAAAATAAAATTTTTAGATTTAACTACTTCTATTCAATTTTAGGTAGATAAATATCTTTGGAAGTTATCATTCACTATTATAAAGTTTCAGTTTTTTTGGAGAGCATTCTTAAGTAATGGGTTTGCTGTTTAGAATGAATTGATATTCTAATGTAAATAGTTAATACTTGTATATATTAATTAGGTATATACATTATAGTAAAGAAATATTTTTTTATTACTTGGTGTATTAATATCCTAATAATGTATTTTTTGACACTCATTTGTGCATAAAAATCCACTATGTACAACAGTCTTGATTAATGGATCAAAGTGGACATAAAAGTGGAAAAAGATCCATCAATGGATTTTGTCAATGGATATCAGCGGACAAAGAGTAAGATATTTCCTTGCGCACTCGTTTACTGCGCTGTTACATCTGGCCCATACTTCTATACGGATGTGCGGTGTGAGGCGTGGACTATTAAAGAAGATCTATAGAAGGAAACGTATAGAAGCTATTAAATTATTAAAACCTTCGTGAGCCATTATTATCTACCATATGTGAGAGGGGTAATGGATTAAATTGGACACCTGTTACGCCGTAGATATAGTATTAGGACAATTTTCCACCCCCTTACGCAGATTGGTAGTCTTCTACGATCTCCTAAGGATCGGAACCCTGTAGAGAGCCCTGGCGTCTACGAAATTCCATGCGAGTGCGGCAAAATCCAAACCCGTAAACCAAAATGTATGGTGAAACGGGGCGCAACATAAAACCCAGACTCACCGAGCATATCCGCAGTGTACGAAAGTTAGTCAGCAACACCTCGGCAGTGGCAGAGCATGCCCTAAACTGCGACACGTCACATTATATTTGTATCTCGCAAGCTGCTGGAAGCCATAGAAATCGACCGTAGACCTAATTTTAATAGAGGCAAGGGTTGGGCTTCTGCCACCTACTTGGAAATCAGTGTTACAAAACGCATCTCGCAGTAAGAACCATAGTGCCGATGATCACATAGTGGACATTGTGAGTACATTTTGTGCACCCGTGGACATCAATAGTGACATAGTGTCAGTGATACCGTGCTTGTCATCACCACCGGCGCACCCCGCGCCTCCCTCACTGTCCAGCCACGATCTACGAGCACAAGTCTGCAGTAACAGACGGGACTTTATCGCGAACCCACTCTACTCACCCTGATGAAGGCCATCCAATTAATGAGTTGGACTCACAAGGTCATGAATGTGGTAGTTCTGCACCGCGTCAATCAAAAACGCGAACTCATGCAAACCATCAAAATGAAGAAAGTCCAATATTTGCGGCACGTGCTTAGGTACGAGACGTACGAACTGCCACAGCTTATCATGATATGGGAAAAGATGTCGGAAGACGAGGCGTAGGTCGCAGAAAAATGGCTTGGCTGAGCAACATCCGAGAGTAGACAGAAATTGCGAGAGCGGCAGAACTGTTTCGACTCGCGAAGAACAAAAAGTTGAATTTACAAAGCCGAAAGTTGACCGAAGCGAAGGTTGGCCTTCGCTAGTCGGAGTCTAGTAGCTTCGGAGAGGCACACAAAGAAGAAGAAGACTACTAAGATAAAATTAATACAATTAAGCGGCCATATTTTGACTTTTAAGTCTACTAGTAGTAAAAATAACCACTATATCAAAGATCTGTGTTGATAAAAATTTTAAAAATTTTATATCATTACCATTATTATCTTTGTATTGTTACACATTACCAAAAATTTTCACACACTAATTGTGTTGACATTTTTTCCTTGACCTAAATGAATAGAGTTATTTTAATTTAATTTGATTTTCTTGGTAGATATTCACAAGCTATTTTCTGCAACGTCAACGTCTACTGTGACGTACGCTTATTTTGCATGAAAACGTCCTGGGTTGAAGCCCTTTTTGACCGACTTGAAGAAAGGAGGAGGTTCTCAATTCGTCGGAATATTCTTTTTTTATGTTTGTTACCTCAGAACGTTCGATTCGGTGAACCGATTTTGTTAATTCTTTTTTTTAGTTTTTATAAATTTTTTCATTTGAAAGGTGGTGCTTCCCGTGTAGTCCCAATTAAGTTCATATCTGACAGTGGCATCCAGAACCATAAAAGTCTTAAATTCGCTGTATGTCTGTGTGCGATATATTAACGAATAACTGAATATCGCGCGAACCGATTTCGATGATTCTTTTTTTATTAGAAAGAATATACTTCAAAGGTAGTCTAGTGCCAGTTTGTTTAGGTTCTGATAATAGGATTTACTTTGTCATGGGACAAAGTAACAGAACTCTTCAATTCTTAGAAGCAAATTAACGATACTCGGCCGAATCTTTTTTATGATATCCGGATATTTGAGTCACCGTCATCATTTGTAGCGTCGTTATGGTCAAGTAATTGTCTTAGTTAAATATGGTGATCAATGGAATTCCTTAACGACTTACAGTAAGGGTGCCATCTGTGGCAGAATTTTTATCTGTCTATAATCAAATTGCATTGCGCCAACGTTCATAGCTGCATTGCAAAATTTAGTAGATCTACACATATTTAGATAAATTATTAGTCAGTGTACTTCAGATTCACTAAAAGTCGAAAAAGAAAAATAAAAATTAACAAAAAATTCCACCGACTTCAAAAACACTATCCCAAAACAATAAATATAAAAATATGCACTAAAAAGTATAAAAATATTTGCGTATTTGATACAATCTAATGAATAAATCTAATGCTAGTTACGATTATTGTTATTTTTGGAGTCCACTATCTTATTGCGAATCAAAACAAGGACTTAGCTTACTTTGTGAAATGAATATTTTTGGGAATAACAAATTGTGTGGTAACCCTATTAAGCCTTGGAGAAAACGTTAGACAACGTTCTTAAATAAATTACCTCTAAGGATCCAGGCAAACACGTTAATTATTTATATTTATTTTGTGAGCCCTTCGAATGGTCCCAACAAATAATTAAATTGGAAACGAATGAATATTTAGAGTTTACCCAAAGAAGCTTGCGTAATGGTTAGGTGATAGGTCGAATGTTTTGTGATCCATGAATTTACTAAAAAAATCTAAACACAGATTTAATTTAATAATATTGCTACACTTTTATAGAGTAGGATCGGATTGTGAACGCAAACTATTTAATTGTTTTACACATTTTTGTAAAATGATAACAAATGCTATTCATGTTCATTTACTTCACATAATTTTAAGTCTTTTTTATATTCGTGTTTAGAATTCTAACATGGCACTTGCTGCATTGACAATTTAAACTGTCCAGCTTATCTACGAAATTATATTGTATAGATTGAGTGTTCCGATGTGAGCTAGATGAGGTGCAGTCTTTAGCTCTTATAAAGTCTGTAAGTCGACTTCTAGCCAAGTTTGGGTAGTTCGTGCCTTGTGCAGAGCTGGTACAGTCTTGCTGGAAGGTCCAAAGTAAATTTTGAAATGAAAACTTCTTTAGCATTGTTGTAATTTTATATTCAATGAAATGAAAAAGCACGACAATAAAAAAGAGACAGACATATAGATTCATAAGATTTAACGTGGGAGAAAATGAGATAGGGAGCATTTTGGTACCAAGCGATCATAATTGAAGAAGAGAGTGTCTTATGTATGACGCGAGTATACCTTAACATATACTGACTCCTTGCATACGACGTATTACATAGACACCAAGAGAACACAGATATGGTAGCGGTGATGGTAATGTCTTTCATAACGGTTGAAATCATGTCTGATTCTAACAACATGTACCAGGACTTCATATGCAGTTTAGAGGATCATGCACAATGCAGGTTTCACTTCTGACATGTGTACTTTGTACGCACGCAATTTTTTTTTGAAAGCGTAATGCTATGTAGTTTTAAAACACGATCTGAGACATTTTCTTGGCTTAATTTTCACAAAAATGAATCTTTTTGACTTCTTGATGTGACAGCCTCAACCATGATTGACGCAGAATGAATATGTTTCGTCCTCTTTGGTGATATGCGAAAGAGAGAAACATTTTAATAAAATAAAGTCCAAATTTATATTATTATATTTCATTTTTATTCCAGGTAGTGGTTTCCGGTTAACGGTTACTGAATGCGTCTGTTATTATTTAATAGATACTTATTATATATGAAGCAAGAAATTCATGGAATTATAAAATTGCGAAAACACTTTATAAACAATTCGGATATTCTACGGTTTTATTGAAAAGAGTGTAGAATATATAGATAGAGTAGCTCTTATCAAAAACCACATAACTGTTAAAATCTTGAGGACTATGATAGCTGTGAAAATATTGAAAAAATTTGAATTTCGAACTAACTTCTATTTTGTGTTTTCACACTAACACAAAGTGTCATACAAATCGCGAGTATAAAACGTAGCATGTCTCGTGGCGTAGACAGTAAGAGACTCTATCTAGACGTATAAATTATCTATGGTTAAAATAGTCCAAGAGCGTACGATCTTGTTTTCCGAGACTCGATCACCTGCTACGTCAGGCGATCACGTAAGCCGAGCCACACAAAATTGAAGTCGTGAGTGAAATTTGTCTGTGTTATATGTTGGATAGTGTTGTGATGCTTCTAGCTGTTAAAATTGTTTCTTTTTGCGTGAAATTTTAACGCAAACCATTTGGTAATTGAACATCTCAGCTCGTTTACAAAAATTAATTTCCACTACTTTTATTTACGACGACCCATATAGCCTAGTGGTTAGTGACCCTGCCTACTGAGATAGAGATCCCGGATTCGAATCCCGGTAGGAGCAAACATTTATTTGATGAATATGAATGTTTGTTTCCGATTCCATGGATGTTTATATGAATTTAAGTCTATTTAAATTTGTTATTGTATTAAATGTATCGTTGTCGTGCACCCATGGTACAGGCTTTGCCTAGTTTGAGGCAAGATAATTTGTGTAAAAGTGTGTCAATATATATTTTTTTTTTATATTTATTATTTACATATGGGAGGCTTCTTTGCATAAGATGCCACTACGTGGACACCACAACGTCGCCTTTTTCTGTCGTGAAGCTAAAAATCAAATCAAATCAAAATCACTTTATTCATGTAGGTCAACAAAAAAAAAAGTTATGAATGTCAAAAATTTTCTTTTTTGAAGTAAAACTTCTTTATGCGACTTGGGGGTAACTTAAAAATTTTCTGAAGTCTGACTTTAGCTGGAATTTCCCTTTTATTTATTATCTATGCCTCGTTGTCAATGTAAAGAAATAATTGTTATATAGTAAAAAATAATAATTTTTCAACAGTGCTTGTAAAATAAGCCTTAACACATCGTCCTTAGGGCAATAAACCGAACTATAACACACGCGTTCATAATAATATTACACACTAGTCCATTAAGTGTGAATAAGTAAACTGATTATGTAAACATAATTAAGTGTAAATTAATGAACTAATTGTACTGCGTGAATCAGAAAGTATCCCTACAATGCTACGTTATTTAAGTCATAAGCAATAGTATGCAGATGTTTAAGTTTTAATAAATAAATAAAAAAAATCCCCTAGAACATAAAAATATTATTTTAGAATTTCTTTTCTTAGACAACCCTAACTTTTAAAAGAGACCGCCATTTTTAGGCGGAGCCGTTATTTGTAAGCAAAATAAGGTAACCTACCAACAAACTTAAGGACAATATAAGCAAAGCGTAGGTGCGTACCATTCTTCTTATTTGTATCTTGCGCAGCTCTTAAACACTCCTGGAGTTTCACAATAAATACACAGAATACACCACAAGTGGGTACCCAGTTATTTCATCTCTAGTACCTTCAAAACAGCCTAGGTACATCATACATGATCAAGAGTCACTCCTCTGTCTTCCATCTCAGTCAGAACTACAGAACGACTCAGTTGAGTGGATCCTGTGCATCCACCTTGGGAAACAGGCGCATGAGAAAACCTCCTATTCCGGTACCAACGGTGGTACAATTCATTACACACAATATCATGTCGTAATATTCATTGTTTCCATAATCTGCCATGATTATCAAACGAAATCACTGCAATCCAAAACCCAACGTGACGATTTAACAAACACGACTGTCGGAACATTACAAAAGTATAAAAATTATTAAATAAAATATCCATTGAATTTGGGATTATGATTAAGGTGTAGGTATGCACACTAGACGAAACCACACAAGAACACGTTCCTTGTGTTTATGTATTTCACATACAATTACAATAACTTACTTCCTGTTATTGCGTAACAAATAAACAAAATAAGAAATAACATAACATTACACAGTTACAAGCCTGTATTCCTGAAGGGTTAGGCAGAAGTGTATTTATCCACCCACGTTTCACTATGTTTAATTCCCACATCAATATATAAACTAATTAAATAACATAATTAAGTGTAAATAAATAAACTGAATAAATAAAAATAATTAAGTGTAAACAAATAAACTAATTAAATATACTTATTAAGTGTAAATAAATATACTAATTAAATAAACATAATTAAGTGTAAATTTCATTTGAATTAGGTTTAATAATTATTGTAATCCCAATATCTATGAAAAAATTAAACAAGATGAGACGAGAATATGGTTAAGTTACTTTAGATTACTTAATAATTTAATAAATCTTAGTTTAAGATAAATGAGATGTTGGTGTTATCGATCATATCTTTCAATTTTATCAAAATATATTAAAAAGAGCGCAAAAAAATAATGTTGGGAGAGTTTCTTGCGCCGCTACTTCCCTCTCAGAGCGCCATTTGTTACAAAAGCGGTAGTAGTATCTAGTATATTAGAAACGACATCAAAAACAATTCTAAAGGAATCACTTTTGAGAAAATAAATGCCTTTTATGCCTTTTTATCACCAATTTAACTACCTGCATACGCCAAACCAGTTTAACCTGCAGCATATACCAGGTTAGTATTATTAGTATTATATATTTATTTAATTTTATCTAATAACTGTTTTCTACTAGATTAGATTGCCTAAGTCATAGAAAATTTATTGAAGTAGGCGTTACTTTGCGGAAATCCATAAGTATCCAAATGTTTTGAGTATTCTTGAGTGTTAACTCCGGCAATATTTGTCTTCAAAAATTCGACACGTGTTTCGCCTCTACACGAGGCATAGGATAACCTCGTACGCGATGGGTAAACCTGTCGTTGTATTTTTAGTTACAAATAGCTATTGCATAGGTCTTGGACTTCTAAAAAGGTCCTACGAGTGTGAATCTTTCCAAAAAAGACTAGGCATTTTTTTTGTAATATGTATAATTGTATAATATGTAATATGTTACTATAAAGTTAAAATTAAGAATGTAATATTGGACCTTTTTGCCTCCTCGCTGTCCCTTTTGACCCCTAATACGGGGCAAAAATAAATAGATGACAATGTCTACAAAAACAGTAAAATATATATTTTTTTAATGATGAATAAGCCAAGAATTATGCCCAATATGTTTCGATAGTTGTTTGTTTCATACGTGTTGTTTGTTTTAATGTAGTAGGTTTGATTTTCGCAATATAATTGCGATAAATAATATATGTATAATTAACACGAGGCTGTAACAGATAATATACTAATTAGAATAGTACCTACATCTTAACAACTACTCGTAGTTCATGAATAGTTTCCAACATGAAACAAACTGTGGTTTGGAGTCATGTTCAGGTAATTTAACTTTGTACGATGCATTAGATTGTCTTTGAGAAAATGGATTCAAGACGTATCAATTTTGACGTAACTGGCAATTTTAATATTCGAGAAATTATATTTTAGGTTTTCTATTTTGTGTATGTATGAAAATACTTCAAGAGACGATAGTTTGCTTGTTAAAAGTTTTGAGTTCAGGTGTAGATTATCTCTACCAAACCTGGAAAAGGTTTCCTGGTTTTCTGTTATAAAATACTTGTAAGAAGCTCTAGGACAAATGAAACTCTTGTTATTTATTTTATTTAATACTTATTTCTAGTTGCTCATTTTCTTGAAAACAGAATAAACTTAGAAGTTGATATAACTCTTTCAACAGTTTTCAATTTCAGTGGGCTAAGAACATAAATAGAGTTTATTAATGTTTTTGAATCAAAATAAGTATATATTTTTTTATGACAGTAAGGGACGAGACGAGCTGGACGTTCAGCTGATGGTAATTGATACGCCCTGCAGAATACGCCATACGGCACAGTTCATACTAATGCAGCTACTTACAGTTTATCTATTTTTGAATATGTATGTTTATTATGTTCAGTAAAAATCTTTGACACTTTAAAAATATTTAATTTATTACAACAAAAATGTTTGACTATTTCTTGTCTTTAACGTTTTTTTATGACAGGGACAAGACGAGCAGGACGTTCAGCTGAAGATAATTGGTTCTTGAAAAAACCAAAAAGCTCAGCTCAAGATTCTGAGCGGCACTACAATTGCGCTCGTCACCTTGAGACATAAGATCATTTGCCCAGTAATTTCACTAGCTACGGCGCCTTCAAACCTAAACATAATAATTCTTATACATCATTGCTTCACGACAGAAATAGACGCCGTTGTGGTACACATAATGTAGCCGCCATCCTGTGCAAAGGACTAAGGAGCCTCCCACTGTTAATGTGGTATGTGATTGTCTTATTTAAATAGAATGACAAACATAAATGTTTAGCTCAAATACCGATTTCTATATCTTTAGTCTTCAATCTTTTGATACGGTTTTAGTTTTTATCAAAATGGGGCTAAGATTCCTTAGAGTACTTTTTAATATTCCTTATAGTTTCGAAATTGCCCATTCACGCCCACTTCACGAAGTCACCTACATCAATGACAGGCCGAGGCTACAGATTTATATATGTAGTAGCACTGACTTCTACTATTACACAAGTCAGTGTATAGTAGTAAGTATCCATCTCTACTCTATCGAAACGCATATAGGAACTAAGTAAAAATTATTTGTGTTAGTTCCTGCTGCTCCCCACTGTCGATGTTGTAATGTTCCTTACGGTAGCTTCATTCGTAGTATGTGAGCTGTCTATCTGTTAATACATACATCCCTGATATAAAATTGTCGTGTCGCGGTGTTTCTTATTAAACTCCTCCGAAACGGGTAAACCGATATGTACGAAATTTTGTGTGCATATCGGTTAGGTCTGAGAATCAGCGAACATCTATTTTTCATACCTCTAAATGATAAGGGGTCACCCTTAATGTTTTTAAAACTTTGACAAATATTTTGTATTTATTTTACTATGATTGAGCATTGAAAAATACATACAACTTCAAATTTTCGCCCTTCTATGATCTACAACTATTTTTGTATCGCGATTATAAATATTATTCTATTCCATCCTCAGTTACGCAATAGAGTTGCAAGATGGCAATCGAATATAATGATTATTGTTGTACATACGATATATTTGGTAGGTCTGAGAATAGAACCGAACCGCGCATTTCTGAGGACAAACGAGGCAACAATACCATGTCACCACGCTCCACGCCTAATGTGGTCTTTTGAAAAATTAGAGGAATCAAATCCTATATTAACACCGTCCACCACCACCTTAAGACGGTCAGCTGTCCTTGTTTTTCTTTTGGTGCAGATATCACGACCGAGTGACACATGCTGATTTAACGTACCCAGGGTACAAAATTGAGCTTAATGTTTTGCCTTACGCCGGGTATCTATGGTCGTTAGGGAGGATATCTACTGTCGCCCTCTCGGAGAAATGTTGAGGAAGTGCAAAGTTCTGAAGAGGAAATACAACCGTGCCAGTATGTTTCCATCTGAAAAGCCAAACTGGCGTTGAAGAAGCTGGGCGTCATAAATAAAGCATGGCAAAATTTCAAGCAGGCCCATAATCTAGCATTCTAGAAAGCGCAGATCCAACCACATGTGAAATAATGCTGTTATATCTGGTCTGGCGCACCCCAATATCAGCTAGAACCAATTTTTAACGGCTGGATCACTTGGCGTTGCGTAGAGACGTCGCTTCATTGTTTTTTTTTTATGAAAATAAGGAACAAGACGAGCAGGATGTTCAGCTGATGGTAATTGATACGCCCTGCCCATTACAATGCAATGCCGCTCAGGATTCTTGAAAAACCCAAAAATTCTGAGCGGCACTACATAAGATGTTAAGTCTCATTTGCCCAGAAATTACACTACCTACGACGCCATTCCGACCGAAACACAATATTGCTTACACATGTCTGCTTCACGGCAGAAATAGGCGCCGTTATGGTACCCATAAACTAGCCGGCATCAAAGGAGCCCCCGGTATAAGTTCATTGTGTTTCTTCTAGCGCAAAAAATTATAACTATGAATCTAATGAAGAAAAAGAAAAAAAGAGGTATAACAAAAATTGTGGCGTTTCAGAACCTAATCCAATGTCAGTAAGAGTAGTAGCACGAAGTCGAGAAAATTAATGAATGGAATTTTTTTTTTCTTTTATTTGGGAGACATAAAGTCTTAAACAAATATGACACTAAAAATATGAAAACAAACAGACCTAGAGTTCACATTTTGTAACAGAAATTACAAATTATCTAGTGCTCGAAAAAGCTAGCAACACTTATATTAGACCGAATTCATAAACCGAAAAATGAACATATCAAGTTAACATAATTTGCCTAATTTTGCATAATTTGGTATTATTACACGAAAAAGTTAGCAATAGATCATATTTTTATATAAAATTTATAGTGCGGCAGCATAATACAAAGAATAATGAAAACAAAGATTACAATCATTTGCCGTAATGAATTAGTTATCTATATAGGATTTACAAATATTATTATATGCTATAAAATACAAAATGTTTAATGTTAGAAAAAGGTAGCAACAAAACTACTAACACCTTTTGATACATATAAAAAACGAAACAAAATATGAAAGAAAGATTATTTATTTAAATGCTTAGAGCTTCACCAATTCTGTTTTTTAATTCATTTATGGATAAATGGAATATTTCAACATCACAAAATAAAGAGTTATAAATGTCTAAGGCACGTCGACAGAAACTGTTTTTAGTATAATTTGTTAATGACAAATTAGAGGTAAAACTGCGTTGAGATCGAAGAGCAATATGTGAGGGTACTCGGATGTTAATTTTAGATAGGAGATAAGAAGAGTCGATGAGTCCATTTATTACTTTGTAAAGATATATCATATCAAAATAAACCCTTCTTTCTTTAAGGGGGGCAATACTGAAACGGGTAGTAGAGGAACTTAAGGTACTAAATTAATCCATGACACTTGCTAAATAATTATAATTAATGGTTCTACTAGTGAGTACGCGGATCTCTACTATTAATTGGTTAAAATGGTTACTCGGACCAGTCTTGTAATGGTTATAGACAAATGGTTAATGGTAACTAGGATCAGACATATCAATGGTTACATGCATTCTGCATCTCTACTATGCATTGTTTATAAATAAAAATGGTTAAAATGGTAACTAGGACCGGCCCGATCAATGGTCATCCGCGTACTGCCATACTAAAGGCAACACATGGTTTTGTTACAATAAATTTTATCTACTAAGCAATATTTGTAATATAATGCTGTTCGATGCATTTATCACGGGGAGTATTCCGAAGAGCTGTATAACCTAATTCCTGCCGCCGAATTCCACCTTCGCACGACACGCCACAAGTTAGGATATCATCACCACCATCTGGATGTGTGGCGGTCCTCCACAGTGCGGTTTTCAAGGAGCTTTCTTCCACGTACTAGAAAGCTGTGGAATGAGCTTTTTTGTGCGGTGTTTCCGAGACGATACGACATGGGTGACAAAAAAAGCGCGCACATCTTGTGTTGCAAGAGATTGTGGGCGGCGGTGATCACTTAACACCAGGTGACCCGTACGCTCGTTTGTCCTCTTATTCCATAAAAAAAATGTCGCGTCCCAGACCAGTGGACTCTCACGACACCTGTGATTCAAAGTCAAACCACCAGTAAAAAACATTATACCTGGTGACTATGACGTCCACTTAGCCAAACTACAAAAAAATATTTCTTTGCAATCATTGAATAATACTTATTATGATACCTACCCTTTTATTCTTATTGCTTTGAATATTACTCTGTTATGACTTTGCTTCTTTGCAAACGGTATCCTTTGTGAAAAGATTAAGTTTATGAAAGACGCATATCTTTTTATTGTTCTTGAGGATTTTTCTCGTTTAGCAGGCATTGAGAAAGTTATATTGGCCCTGTTTATTTGTGTTTTTAGCTATATTTCTACGGGTTTACAACAGTAGATACCTATTTATGTCTACGAGAGATAAATAAAAATAACATAAAGAATTTGGAACGCTTTAATTAAATTACACAAATTTGATCCTAAAAAGACTTTTCAACTTTCTTGTACCTACTTAGTAACTAACTCAAAATTCAAATATTTTTATTAGGATATATATAAAATAGGATAGGTATAATATCACTTATTGAAAGTCAAAAACTATCATCCATTCCGAAAGGTATGCCTCAGACCGGGAAGAACGGGCGCAAAAAACTCAGCGGGCTTGTTTTTTTATAAAAATATGGATACAATGTAAAATCGTACAATAAAATTTCTTATTTAATAGCCTGTCGCTCCATTCCCAATCTGTGGTATCATTAAAAAAGTCATGTTATAGTAACGTTTACCACTCAAACGTTTTTTTACAATTCCTTTGAACTTGTTTTTTTTTATCGTGAAGAACGTTTGTTAGCTATTAATGACATGTAGCCTAAAACCCAGTTATCGGCAAACGGGTTAGTAATAATAATATATAAAATAACTAAATGAAAACTCCTAAAAAAGCAGTTCACAAACTTTAAACTCTATAACTCTTAAACAAAAATATTCATAAAATTAAAACCAAAACCACTATGTCAAGTTTTTATGGGACCAAATGGCAAACATTCCGCATCAAACTAAAGAAGAATCACGAAAATCGAATCATCAATCTCAGCATAATCGGTGTAATACATACAAAAAAAAAATACCAATCGAATTGAGAAACTTCTTTTCGAAATCGGTTAAAAAGAAGCAGATGATTTCACTAGTGTAGGTATTTAAGCGACTGTTTGTTTCTAAATCTTAGATTAATTAAATATACTTTGTTAATCTGTGTTAGAAGGTAAGTAAATTACCTAATAATGCTGCAAAATTAATAGCTTTAATGGGTATTTTAAGGGTTGTGTAATTAAAAGCGAAACATCACGGACATTTTGAATTTAATTTTCAATAAAGTTTCTCAAGATCCTCTGCCAGATAACTTTACAAGTTCTAATATAAGAGGCATTATTTAAATAAGATTTGACGAGGATTCTTAATATTCAGTTGGAGATCAAAAGTTTAGTATCTACGTATAACTTCTTCCAAACGTTAATACCGTTCTCGAATTAAATGGATTTAATTTGCATGAATATTCTTTATAGGAACTTTGACAACAATAGCTACTTCTTTTATATAAAATTCTCATATCCCAGTGTTTGTCACCTAACTCCTCCGAAACAGCTAATCCGGTTTGTATGAAATTTTGTGTGTTTATCGGGTGGGTCTGAGAATCGGCCAATATCTGTTTTTCATACCTCTAAATGATAAGGACCCACCCCTAAATATATTTATTTATTTTTTTGATAATTTTTTTTATTTTATTATGATTCAGCATAAAGAAAATACACACAACTACAAATTTTCACCCGTCTACGATCAACACCTATCCATAATTCCATCTACAATAGGATTGCAAGATGGCGATAGAATACAATTTTTTTTTTATGGAATAGGTGGACAAACGAGCGTATGGGTCACCTGGTTTTAAGTGATCACCGCCGCCCACATTCTCTTGCAACACGAGAGGAATCACAAGAGCGTTGCCGGTCTTTAAGGAAGGTGTACGCGCTTTTTTTGAAGGTACCCATTTCATATCGTCCCGGAAACACCGCACAAGGAAGCTCATTCCACAGCTTTGTAGTACGATTATACTACGACGATTATTGTAATACGATAAATTTTATGTACGATATTTTTGGTAGATCTGAGAATCGGTCGTCATCTATATTTTTAGATCCAGCGAAGTAGGCATTTAACGCTTACAAGAGTTGCCCGCGATTCCCGCATAGCGAGTCATGCGCTAACGTCGATGGCGTGTCACAAATCACACTGTATCGTGTAAGCAGGTAGCTGTAGTTCAAGTAAATAATTTGTTTTAAGTATAAAATACGAGATTTGACTAATTATTGTAAGTTTGTAGTAATCGCAAAAACCTAAGACATTCAATTTGTATAGATATATTATAAAATAAACCCTTAAAAATATTTAAGAATTAATTTATTGAAATTGTAGTTTGTGGGCCACCCTGTCCCAAGCGCAATAAGTGCGAGGTCTCCACTAGTCTAAGAGCTCGCGATTAATTTACAGAAGGTACTTTAAGCGTGTTGAAATTATTGTGAAAAATACAATTCCGACAAACACCTAATCCAGCTCCGCAACTCGTTTAGCCAAGTAGCGGTTATTTTGATAATTCACAGCATGCTCTTTGGCAATACAACGTTTGCTAGGTCAGCTAGTAATGTATGTATACCCAAGTAAATAATATTAATTGATTCATTTAGGTATTACCTTAGTTTGTGTATTTATTACTACGCTACTCTTTGTTAAAAACAGTGATGATACTGAAATATTATTTGGTGCTGCCTACATATAGCTCTGTAGTAGGTTACGATCGGTGGCAGATCACAGCTACAGACTGCAAAAAACAGGCATATCGAAATTGGATTGCGGCGCTGGGCTCAAAGGATCCGAACTGCAAAGTTCTAAAGAGGAAATATAACCGTGCCTCCAGATTCTTTAAGAGGCAAATTGTCGGTGCGAAATTGAAGCACGTAGTCAAAATCGGCGAGCAGCTTTCCAGTTACCCGATTGGAACACATAAGTTCTAGTCGTTGTCGAAAGCTGCTCTTTGTAACTTTGTAACTAACCGTCCCTGCCGCCGTTGCACATGAGAAATGACACCCTGGCTCATACGGCAAAAGAGAAAGCCGATCTTCTGTGCACTCTTTTTGCCTCTAACTCGACTCTTGACGGCAGCGGAATACTGTTCGGCGAGCTCTGTTTTCGTTGGACGTCAGGAAGTCGAGCGGGCCGGATGGCATTTCTCCAATCTTGCTAAGAACGTGTGCTCCTGAGTTGACGCCAGTGCTAACGCGCTTTTTCCAGCACTCTTATTCAAAAGGCGTAGTCCCTGACTTATGGAAGTCAGCCCATGCAATCTAAATGTCCATCCGATCCAAAAGAAAGGAGACAGTTCGGATCCGGCAAACTATAGGCCTATTGCTATTACCTCCCTGCTCTCCAAAATCATGGAGAGCATAATTATCCACCAGCTCTTGGAATACCCATAAGGTCACCATCAACGACTGCTTTCGCCATGGTCGGGCGACAGGCGATCTTCTGGTATACCTAGTACATAGATGTGGCGTGGGTGGCGGCTATCAAAAGCCAGGGGAAGGCCTGACAGCTAGCCTGGATATAGCGAAGGCCTTTGATCGTGTATGGCACAAGGCGGTCCTCTCAAAACTGCCATCATTTGGGTTTCCCGACAGCAAGTGGACAGCCAGCTTCGTCACTAGGCGCAGCATACAGGTCTTTGTCGGCTGTTTTTACTTGAACCCGAAGCCCGTGACGCTGGAGTGCCCCAAGGCTGTTTGCTATCTCCCATGCTGTTTCTTCTGCATATCAACAATATGTTGGACATCTCCAACATACATTGATATACGACAACGAGCTATGCAGTTTAGGAATACTGGGTCTCGAAATCTCGTGCGATTGCCAATTCTGTAGCTATCTGGAGGGCAAAACCAAATTGGCTTCGAAGAAGCTGGGTGTCATTAATAGAGCACGATACTTTAAGCCGGCCCACATTCTAGCGCTCTACAAAATGCAGGTCCGACCACACATGGAGTATTCCTGTCATCTCTGGTCTGGCGTACACCAGTATCCATTTGATCGCGTGCAACGCAGAGCAGATCGAATTGTCAAGGACCCAGTGTTCTGGAAACGGCTGGATCACTTGGCGTTGCGTAGAGACGTCATTTCATTGTGTGTCTTCTACCATATTTTTCACGGGGGGTGTTCCGAAGAGCTGTTTCACCAGATTCACACACGACACGCCCCAAGTTTGGATATCTTCTCCACCATCTGGATGTGTGGCGGTCCTCCACAGTGCTATTTTCAAGGAGCTTTCATCCACGTACTACAAAGCTGTGGAATGAACTTCCTCGTGCGGTGTTTCCGGGACGATACGAAAATTCCTTGAAAAAAAGGGCGTACACCTTCCTTAAAGGCTAGCAAAAAAAATGGCGATTTTTTCGATTATGGCGAATATTTCACTGACAGGAGCCATCGACCCAAACAGTTACGGTGTCTGGGTTTGTATTCAAATCAATCCAAAACTATATTGTACTGTATATAAATCAACAATCATTAGGAACTCCAGTAGTTTAAATACAAATACGAAAAATAATAATATATAAAAAGTCGAAAGCTATCGGTAATGTGTAATCAATTATAAAAGTTAATGAGTTAAAATGAAACAGAAATGTATTTCTGAATGATTTTATAATATGTATAAATAAAATGATAAGTATTAATATCATATAAAATCGATATAGTATGTTATCCTTATTAGATAGACATGATTAGACATTCTGTAGAACTATAAGTATAAGTAACACAGCTTCCTCCATACATTATTTTGTTATATCTCAAAGGGCTTAGGCAGCGTATTCATTGAAAGCTTCCAGATGGCTTATTTTTTTCCGACACATCGTATGACTATTAACTGAACCGAAATATCGTTAATGTATACAAATAAATATGTATTCAAAAACTTAACAAATTGTACACTTAAACCTTCCTCAAGAATCATTGGGACCAGTGGGAGGCTCCTTTGCACAGGATGCCAGCTTCTAGCTGTAGTAGTAGATAGTAGATAATCTATTATGGGTACCACAACGGCGCCTATTTCTGCCGTGAGGCAGTAATGTGTAAGCATTACTGTGATTCGGTCTGAAGGGCGGAAATTACTGGGCCAATGAGACTTACCATCTTATGACTCAAGGTGACAAACGCAGTTGTAGTGCGGCCCAAAATTTTTGGGTTCTTAAATAATCCTGAGCGACACTGCATTGCAATGGGCAGGGCGTATAAATTACCAGTAGCTAAACGTCTTGCTCGTCTCGTCCCTTATTTTCATAAAAAAAAACCATGCTATCCATTGGCGAAAATAGCACGAAGATTGGTGTAATAGTTTTTGAGTCTATCGCGAACAGACAAACATACAGACGCAGCGGAGGACTTTGTTTTATAATAATATGTAGTGAATCGTGCTTAGTCATGTGTGTAAGTGGACGAACAAACAATAACTGGGAGAGGGGGTTGAAAAATTTGCATCGTATAATAGAGTACCCAGCCACATGAGCAAAATTACCAGTTCTCCAGTAACAGGCTCCTTTGCACAGGAAGCCGGCTAGATTATGGGTACCACAAAGGTGCCTATTTCTGCCTGAAGCAGTAATGTGAAAACATTACAGGGCGCCGTAGCTATTGAAATTACTGGACAAATGAGGCTTAACATCTTATGTCTCAAGGTGAAGAGCGCAATTATATTGCCGCTCAGAATTTTTGGGGTTTTTCAAGAATCCTGTGCGGCTCTGCATTGTAATGGGTACGGCGTATCAATTACCATCAGCTGAACGTCCTGCTCATCTCGTCCCTTATTTTCGTAAAAAAAATTAAGCTTCCTCGATCGTAATTGCTTTCAGAAAATTTCGAGTTACAATTATTTTTTTTGACTAGGAGTGCACAATGGCTTAAAGATATGAGCAGAATTAATAAGCTCTTCCTTTATATGTTGGTTAAAAATATACCATATAAACAGCTTTATTGATTTCATCTTATGAGGATACTTAAACGTTTAATGAGCGCTGACATAAATATCTCTTCAACGAGCGTAGACTGTAACGCCGCATTATTAAATTCTCACAATAACGTTCTTATAGCTTATTTTCCTATTAAAATTGATTTATATCCTCCTTAACTGCTTATTGATTCAAATAAAATTCTCAAATATTTATGACTCTTATATTTCCTGGAATCAGAACAATAACTAGTTTTGCGCCCGCATCCTGAGGACTTCTGTGATCTTCACCTGTTCATCGTAGTAGACCTGCTAACACTGCGCTTTCGTTGCCACTCCAAAGACTTCTGGCTTTATCAGCCTTACCTTTTTTGAAGACTAATTGAGTTTTACAAGTGATCCCAGAACAAGCCTCCGAGGATTGCGCTCTCCACTCCTCTCTGGATAGCTTTGAGCGTTTTTATGAGGATATTAGTGAGTGACTTCGTTTCCGTGCCGTGTTTTAGCAAAACCATGAGGCAATACACATTCGTCGAAAACATTTATCTTGACACCCTGCGCTATTGGGGACGACAAAATACTGCGCGGCTTCCCGAACGCTATCGTGTCGGATTCTATGATTGAACTTATTACCATTTGGCTATAACGTTATGTACCTCTCAAATTTTTATCTTCTCTCCAGTTTTTTCTGTTCTGTGAAGAAGACCTATTTCAAAAATATATTTCGTTAGCACTGGTTGTGTTTATCGACATTAATATTATTCTGTCGATAAAGCTATCGAATCGATGTTTACAACTTCGACATCTGGTTTTAGTATATTTAGAAACATGTCTGTTAAAGTTCTATTGTAATTTTAGTAGCGTTTTAAAACCTAGCCGTTGAAGTGTGATTTATTGTTCGTCATTGTAACGACATTGTAAAATATATATTATATTATGGTCACTTCAATTAGTTGGTAATATAGATGAAAAAAGCTGATTAAACCAATGAGTTTGTTAAAAAAAATTATGACAAACTGATTCTTAACTTCGTTCAAATTTTTCCGCGAATATTAATTATTTTTTTACGAATTCAACGCTTCTTCCGATTGAACGTACTATCAGCTGTTATCCAGCTATATTTAGAAATATAATATGACATATCATGTTTAAAGACATTTATTCTTACATGAGGAACTATTATGACATTTTGAAGTGCACAAAATCTTACTATTAAGACAAGAACACTTTTATTATAGCAGTATTTTTTGCAGCTACATTTGACAAATCCCTGACCTTTGACAAATACAAACAAGCGAATATTTTCCAGCTAATTATACAAGTACGCAGTTCTCTGTGAAAAACTCTCCAGAGAATAACTTCGGTAGCACTCGATGTCAACAATTGTCTTGCATTGTTTAAGTTTTACTTTGATATTTAGTTTTTTATTTTGTCTTTTCTTTCTCCTGAAATGACAATCTTGAGTATAAAAGGTGTAATTAAGGAACACTTTAATAATAGCACAAAGCAGTGTTTCTCAGCCTTATTTATTTTGTGACCATGTTAACGGCAATCTGTATAATCCGGTATTGTATTTGTATACATACATCTGTATATCCGGTAGGTATAGTTACCTAGGAAATGTATAGAATACCTAAAATTTGTAGTAATGTATGAAATATTATTTATTTTATACTTTGCCTAGGTATTTTCTATACAGTACCAAATTCGCAGCAAGCAATGTATGTAAAAGACAAGAGCATGGAAGGGGACTTGCGGGCGGCGTGCGGGCAGATAATGGACGTGTTGCTTTCATTACATTCCGCGGTGTACGACGAGAGTGGCAGGACAGACGCAGCGTGTATTGAGCAGGGTAGTCAATTTATTTAATTATAAATGACGGCTGAACAACGAATATCTGAGATGAGAGAAAGATTTATTCAAAATTATGACTGTGTCACGTGTATAACGTTGAAGTGATGGTCTACGGTTTGTACAACTTAGGGTGAATAGGGCGTTTCATTCAGGTATCAAAAGAACACCTTATGAAGCTCTTTTTGGATTGAAAATAAAAGTGAGTATACCTTTGCCTCTTAATGATACTCACAACCAGGAAAGCAAAGAGGATTTAGAAAATGTAATTAAATCATCACCAAGTGCACGCATTGCTTCAAAATCCAAAATCTCTTATAGTAGCTGAAACACAAACTCAACATCAACAGGCACCTCATCAACAAAGCCCTGCACTTGAAAGAATTGATATCTTTAATGAAGCTTCAAATGTTCAAAGTGCGCATGATGAACACATAACTATCTCAAATTCTGAGAATTTCGATAAGCCTGCGAAATTTGAATAATCTTCATTCTGTGGTAAATGATCAAACGTTACATGATCTGAGTTTCGTGTCAGAACGTGAGGAATCATTGGGTTGGCAAAGGTATACCAACTTTTATTTTCGATCCAAAGAGAGCTTCATAAGGTGTTCTTTTGATTCCTGAATGAAACGCCCTATTCTTCCTGAATTCTACAAATCGCGGACCATCACTCCAACGTTCGCTATCGTCAAAGTTTTGGATGTCCTGGTTAGCTCGTCCGACACTCCCCTGACTTTGGAAATGCCTGTCTTGTCATGTCTTGCCATGCATATTTTTTAAGGTCGGCCAGTATATTTTAAGATTGCTTACCACTTGGTATGAAAATTCTCTACCGTTGTCCGATTGTAAGATTGCTGGTGCACCGATCAGTGCAAAAATATCCAGTAAATTGTACGCTACTTCCACCGCGCGTTAGTATTCTGCTTCTCTTTTCAGTCATAATTTTGAATAAAATCTTTCTCTCATCTCAGATATTCGTTGTTCAGCCGTGATTTATAATTAAATAAATTGACTACCCTGCTTAATAGACGCTGCGCCCGCCCTACCACTCTCGTCGTACGCCGCGGAACGTAATGAAAGCAACACGTCCATTATCTGCCCGCCCGCCGCCGCATGTCCCTTTCTATGCTCTTGTCTTTTACATACATTACCGGCTGCGAATTCGGTACTGTATAGAATACCAAGGCAAAGTATAAAATAAATAATATTTCATACATTACTACAATTTTTAGGTATTCTATACATTGCCTAGGTAACCATACCTACCGGATATACAGATGTATCTATACAAATACAATACCGGATTATACAGATTGCCGTTAACATGGTCACGAAATAAATAAGGCTGAGAGACACTGCTATGTGCTATTATTAAAGTGTTCCTTAATTACACATTTTCTACTCAAGATTGTCATTTCAGGAGAAAAAAAAAAAACAAAATAAAAAACTCAATATCAAAGTTAAACTTAAACAATGCAAGACAATAATTGTTGACATCGAGTGCTACCGGAGTTATTCTCTGGAGAGTTGTTCACAGAGAACTGCGTACTTGTATAATTAGCTGGAAAAATATTCGCTTGTTTGTATTTGAATTGAATCTATAAGCAGAAAACTTAAGCTTTCTATACTGTTACATGTTGATAATCAGATTATAAATGATTAACAAAATATATTTATGCATTGGTTGTAAGGATGTTCGTAACTAAATAACATATTTAAAAAATACATTACAACTTTCCAAATTCCAAGTAATACAAAATAGAAAATATTTTAGAAATAGAAATACATTTATTTGCAACAAATACAATATTTACATAATGATACAGCTCACATATGAACAAAACAAATAATAGAATAGGAACTCATAGGAAGTATTGCAAGTTTATTTGTAAAGTGCATTTTTGCGAGGAAAACTCAGCTTCATAAGCTGCCGTCAGTGACATTCTATGTATAGAATGTCATTGGCTGCCGTGCATTTTCTAACTTGGGACAGCTGCTGTCAGAGTGAAAATTCTAGCGTTGATGCCAAAAAACAAAATATGTCGACCGATGTTGGAAACAAACTACAGTAAATTAAATAGAATTTTTAAGTTTCCTTTTTATTCTCACAATTGCTAGTTACTTTGGACAATACGTAAATGGCGCTCTGAGGGTGAAGAAACGGCGCAAGAAACTCTCCCAGGATTCTTTTTTCGCGCTTTTTTCAATAAAATATACAAGATCGATCCGGCAAACTACAGGCCTATTGCTATTACCTCCCTACTCTCCAAAATTATGGAGAGCATAATTAACCGCCAGCTCTTGGTATACCTTGAGGGTCACCAGTTGATCAACGACCGGCAGTACGGCTTTCGCCATGGTCGGTCGACTGGCGATCTTCTGGTATACCTAACACACAGATGGGCGGCGGCTATTGAAAGCAAGGGGGAAGGCCTGGCAGTTGGTCTGGATATAGCGAAGGCCTTTGATCGTGTATGGCACAAGGCGCTCCTCGCAAAACTTCCATCATTTGGGCTTCCCGAGAGCTTATGCAAGTGGACCTCCAGCTTCCTCACTGGGCGCAGCATACAGGTCGTTATCGACGGTTATTGCTCGAATCCCAAGCCCGTGAACGCTGGAGTGCCCCAAGGCTGTGTGCTATCTCCCACGCTGTTTCTTCTGCATATCAATGATATGTTGGACACCGCCAACATGCATTGCTATGCAGACGACAGCACTGGTGATGCCGTATACACGGGCCATGCAGGTCTCTCTCGGGAAAACGTCGACCAGTGCCGGGTGAAACCTGTCTTCTATCGAGTCCTCTCTCGAGAAGGTCGCGGAATGGGGTAAGTTGAACCTTGTCCAATTTAACCCCCAGAAGACTCAAGTTTGCGCGTTTACCACTAAAAAAACCCCATTTGCCGTATCACCGCTCTTCGAGAACACTTCCCTTAAAGCCTCGCCTAGTATCGGAATACTGGGTCTCGAAATCTCGAGCAATTGCCAATTCCGTGGCCATCTGGAGGGCAAAGCCAAACTGGCTTCAAAGAAACTGGGCGTCATAAATAGAGCACGGCAATACTTCAAGCCGGCCCACATTCTAGCGCTCTACAAAGCGCAGGTCCGGCCTCACATGGAGTATTGCTGTCATCTCTGGTCTGGCGCACCCCAGTAACGATGGTGATGATGATCACTTAACACCAGGTGACCCGTACGCTCGTTTGTCCTCCTATTCCATAAAAAAAAAAAGATCGCCTGAATGGGTTGGATGAGGGCAGCACAGGACCGATCATGGTGTAGATCTTTGGGGGAGGCCTTTGTCCAGCAATGGACGTCTTCCGACTGATATGATGCTGAATAATTAAATATTTACTTTTCGGATTAGTTTTCGATATTGCTCAATTGTTCGAACCTAGTATGTATTTGTTAGTTTTTTGATAATAAATAGCTGGCCTGCGAAATATAAATAAAGAACTATATGAATAAAGGCAGTACGTAGTCAAGTTATGTTAAGCTAACAATCGTCTAACGAAGTGGAGCATTTTCAATCCGGTCACTACATTTGTAGTTCAAAAGCAATTTGGCGGAGTGTATCTTTTAACACACATGACCGAGCAAAAACTGTTCATTTAGAAAATGGACATCGAGTGCGTTTTACCGAAAACAACATAAATGACGGAAGCAGTCTCTGGGACACGAGTCCTCTTAGTAATTTTCTAATTCGGAATAGCAAATGATTTTAGCAAAATTCAGACGTATATAAAAAGGGGTGCTATTTAAATGGTAAGCATAATATTGGTATTTTTGTAGCAAAAAACTATAATCTGTGAGCAGAAATAGCTAATTGATCAGCAACTCAAGGCCAGCAAACATTTCAAAATCAATCAGCAATTTATGTCATACTGGATGTAATTATTTTTGTACAGCATATTAATTAAATTAGTTGCAATGAGCTGTTCCTGTTTTATAAAATTTTGGTAAACCCTCAGAGGTTAAGCATAAGTTCATTTTAACGCTTAGAATTCGTTTCTGGCACTCGACGGGCGCTGCCGCGGCCCGCTACGCTCGACTCGTTCCTTGTTTTAGCTAACCTAACCTATTTTTATAAAAAATTTTAAAAATCTTGCTGACCAAGTAGTTATTTTGCGGACTTAATGTTTATTATGCAAACTCATGTAAGCTGCCTATTTATGATTAAATTTTTGACCATTATCAAAATTATTTGCGGAACAAGGATTGCTGCCTGATGTTTTTATTGCAAACAAAATCTTTGTATGCTGACCATATTATTTAAATGCTGTTTTCTTGTGACTCACCTAATTTTATAATTGCTAAACATTTAATTACTTCTCTATAAAAAGTACCAGTTGACCTTCTCCACCTAGTAAAGCGCTTACTACGCCTCAGTGTTCACAGTGTAATTCTGGCAGATTGTAAGAAACTTTCAAGGCAAGGCTCTCAAAAGACGATGGTTGCGCCATTAGTTAGCTGGACTGGGCCATTGTGCGTGAACCTTTGTCTTCTTACTCCAACCTACCCAGATCATTCCAGAAGTTTTTGCAGTCTAACAGTATACCAGGGAGGCTCCTTTGCACAGGATGCCAGCTATGGGTACCACAACGGCACCTATTTCTGCCTTGAAGCAGTAATTTGTAAGCATTACTGCGTCTGAAGGGTGCCGTAGCTAGTGAAATTACTGGGCAAATGAGATTTAACATCTTTTGTCTCAAGGTGACGAGCGCAGTTATAGTGCCATTCAGTATTTTTGGGGGTTTTCAAGGATCCTGTGCGGCACTGCATTGTAATGGGCAGGGCGTAATAATTACCATCAGCAAAACGTCCTGCTTGTCCCTTATTTTCGTTAAAAAGAGGTATATCAAGTAGCTGGCTCGTCTCGTGCTGCGTTTAGACACATACATTTCGTTTGGGTGAGTAAGATTGATGTATGGATGGAATTTTGAAGAATTTTTTGTATCAGTATACATGTATGGTAGGTGTAAAGTTGTTTTACGTCCATGAGGTTTGTTTGTTTGTATGTTTTAGAAGTAGGTAGGATATAAGCATAATGAAATATTATTTTTATGACTATGTTTTTTTTGTTTTCAATTAACTAGGTTTTTTTAAACACTGCCCCATATTTTAATAAATAAGGTGTTATTTAACTAATGAATTATAGTTTAGCATTCGAACTTATTGTATTATTTTTATTGCGAGTTTCACAAATAATTCCTGTCGGTAATTAAAATCAACAAACCATAAAACCTATTTTAAATGATTATTCGCCGCCTCACAACTCTAAAACTTCCGTTAATTTCCTTTGTTTCCGTTCATTTCGTGAAAACATTAAAATAAAGCTTTCTCCATTTCCTTTTCATCGCATACAGAGTGCGATCATAAAATTAAATTAGCCCACTTCACTAAACATTTCTTACTTAGCTTCAGTTGAAAAATATAAATGTCATTTTATAACACCTAATTATGAAGATATTCCGTCTTATTGATAAATGCGATGTGAATTTAAATCAACCAACCAAGCTTAAAATTACTTCTCCCTGTCAGGTTATTTTGTAGTGACAAAGGTTAGATAAAGATAAATAGCTTAGGTTAAGGATTGGTCTCCAATGCGCTCCAACTAGATACCGCACTACCTAAGAACAATAGTTTTTTTATAACGACAACGATTAGATGTTTGTGTGCGTGGCATCTTTCAAATTTTGTTACTTATGTTTCATGTTATTTTACATTGAAATTAGTACATAATATGGAAATGGAGGACAAACGAGCGTACGGGTCACCTGGTGTTAAGTGACCACCGCCGCCCACAATCTCTTGCAACACCAGAGGAATCACAGGAGCGTTGCCGGCCATTAAGGAAAGTGTACACGCCTTTTTTGAAGGTACTCATGTCGTATCGTCCCGGAAACACCGCACAAGGAAACTCATTCCACAGCTTCGTAGTACGTGGAAGAAAGCTCCTTGAAAACCGCACTGTGGAGCACCGCCACACATCCAGATGGTGGGGATGATACCCTAACTTGTGGCGTGTCGTGCCAAGGTGGAATTCGGCGGCAATAATCAGGTGAAACAGCTGTTCAGAACACTCCCCGTGATAAATGCGAAGAAATAGAAGATACACAATTAAGCGACGTCACTACGCAACGCCAAGTGAACCACCGTTCACAGAGCACTGGGTCCCCGACAATTCGATCTGCTGTGCATTGCACGCGGTCACAAGGGTCGAGCTGATACTGATACTGATGATATGTGATCCCAGTGTCTTTTTATTACTTATAGTATTATTTTTACAAAGTTTTACTACGCAACCCGGCATTTTTGTTTCACAGAACATGTGGAACGTCAACGTCACATATTGTTCGAGACTGGCTCGAGTACGCCCACTTGGGTGTACTTTGCGACTACGCCTGCGGTATCTAGTTGGAGCACAGCGGAGACCAATCCTTAATCAAAGATAAATAGTTTTGAATATGTCATAAGTCTACTTCGTCTTAATTAATAACACAGATTAAGTTTTCGACTACTCTACTAAAGAAAATTTTGTGAAAATAAATAAATATGTTCTATTTGTTATTTTTCATCAAAATGTTTCAAAGAATTCTCCACCATCATCAAAGTTTCATACGTCTGAACTTATTTTCAAAACACTTTTTCCAGTCTGCTTCAGACACCTTCTCCTTCTCTTCTATAGCCTTTTTGAAAGCTGGTAGCGTATCTCTCTTCGACGAAAACTGCATCTCTTTGATAGGAATAAAAAGATATCAAACTTAATAGGGCCTTTAACAAATTCTACCAAGGAATTGTTTAGGCAATTTAATAAATAATCTACAGCACTTGGGTCTAATAGGTTAAGATCTCAAATATTTTCCCCGCGCAGTCAACAACCCTTGCATATTATCAAAATCGCAAATTAGCTTAGGCCCGATTTCACCATTAAAGTAGAACGCGTTGGAACACCTTGAACTAAGTTTACGACTGTTATCGGGTTTACAGATTCAATTTCAGATTTCACCAACACAAAGTAACCGCAGTTATAGCATAATATAACCGCTTGGCAACGGGACAGTCGCGATAGAGAATATTTGCGCGGTGCGAACGGCAAAGCGTCTAGCGACTAGAATAAATGTATTAAAATGAGTACTGATCAAGCCACGTGCTTTGGCGATTGGGTAAGTGGCCGGCAAAATTTACCGAGTAAACCGTGCGGGCGACTGAAACAAATGCATGAGTCAGTACGATGCAAGCAACGGAGTCGAGCGGTTGACGCTGCGAATAGTACAGAAACTAGACAAGTTTAGTTGCTTTCGCCGCGAATAAACTGTGAAACTTTTATTCCTGAAGTACTTGCTACACCAGCTATTTCGGAATATAATCGAAGGTTTCTATATACAATCTGTATTTCTCGTACTTTTGGAATTTTCCATCTATACCCCTATTCCTACTCAAATCATTTACTCCACATTTTCTTCGAAATAGGATCTTCGTTTTGAACCAAAAAACTATTACTTTCTAAGCAATATCGAGATAACTTTGATAAAGTAGGTAGTAGTATCTAGTAGTATAAGAAATGACATCAAAAAGAATTCTAAAGGAATCAATTTTGAGAAAATAAATGCCTTTTATGCCTTTTAAAGACATTGCTTTCGGCCTATTTGGTCGCGGCAGCGAACGTGACTACCCGTGGCCCTCAAACTGTGCCGCGCGGATATTCGCTCATCGCACCGCACATCCCCGTGGCCAGGTTATAACGTTTTACTGCTGACCGCTGCATTTTGGATTTTCAATAAAATATTTCAATTCAATTAAAATTTTGTGATTTGGCGTGTGGCTTCACCAGTCGGGCGCAAATAAAATATTTGATCGCGTTCGAGAGCTGTCACTGTCGTTATCGAAATAGAAAAATTGACAATTAACAATTAACAATTTTGATTTTGTTACATACTTATCGATGACAGTTTTGACAGATATTTGGTACATTTTATTGTTTATGACATGCATACTCAGTTTACGTCAACACGCTCTAAAGGTATCGGTGAAATCGCTTTGTGTTTAATCGAGATCAAGATTTAAACTCGTTTACGTAAAACTGAGTTTTATTGAACTCAGTTAGAAGTGTGATTGGTGAAACCGGGGCTTAAAGTGTCACATTTATGTTTTTAAAGGAATTTGTTGTTGTTTACAAAATACGTCCTGTAGACATTTCTTTATACAAACAGTAACGTGATAATTAAAATACAGGATACTTACTTAAATTACAATTTCTAATTGTGAATATAATTAATTTTTTCTTTGTATAAAAGATAAAGCTAAGTTCTATTAAGATACACAAATCCGTTTTACATGTTTAAGATACAATAATTGTATTTCGTTACAATTGGTACAATTATAATTATTATATATATAAATATTATATAAATTGATTTTAATTGAGATGACTTATTCAGCCAAAGCATTAATTTACCAACCAATAAACCAGCTTATGTATAACTATAATAGAAATTTTGGACTTCCTAAATGGTACTCTAGTCACATTTCGAAAATTTGTTGGTCATTCAAACAAAGCCTGACACTCAGCGCTAATAGTTTCTCAAATCAAATCAAAATCACTTTAATCATATAGGTCAAGGAAATAAGAAGAAGTGCCAAGAAACTCATTGCTACTCTTTTAAATCAACCTTTACAGCTTCATCCTTTTACATATCCATTCAACTACAATATATGTAAAGTGACGGAACAAAAACACTCACACGACAAATACTTAAAGGTAATGCCTTACACGAGTAAGTCAAAAAAGTAAATGTAAATTTTTGTTATTGAGTACAGTAGATGCGATGCATCAATCCCCACATACCGTAAATAAATAAAGGTATTCTGTGAGCATTTTATTAGCGATTGTATAAAAGAATAACAACTTTTAATTTTACAAACATGAAACAGAGTTTCTGGTAACAGGATCATTCTGCCACCACAAGTAGGGCCAATTCACGAGCATGACGCATGGGCCAGCTATGGCTACCCTCGACCGTATTTTAGGGAAGGGAACGACCCGTCACACGGTGCCGCCACAAGCAGTAACATTTAAGCGAGCATGTCGAGCATTAGACAACATATTATCAACACACATATTCTTCATTAAACATTCAGTCGTATTTCCATAGCTGTATTACATATTATTATCTTACAAATATTATATTAGTATAAAAACTAAATAACACTACAAAATATTAAAAACGATTAATTTTTACTAGTACATATATTAACAACTAACAATAAAATATTAGAAGAAAGAAAGAAGAAGAAAAAAAGTTTATTAGAGACGATCGAGTACAATAAAACAATATTGAGGAATATTATTTTCTATACGTCACAAAATGGTCCCAACTCGGCATAAATATGCTGGTTTGAAAACCACCGCTAGTAGTCTTCCGTTGGGTCATTTGGTAACGCTGCCTTAAAGATAATATAAAATAATAACTAATTGTAGGTTGTAAGCTAAAACTATTCAAAAACCAAAAGAGGAAAATCAAAAGTGATATAATTAAAAAGAAACTTACACGTAATTACATCAATTATATTAAACAACGCAGTGTATCTCGGTCTCAGGTGACAACACTGACCTGTATTTAAATACCAATGAACAGGCTATTCCATAATATGTTTGGCAGCAAATTTTTTGTGCATATTTGAAGCGCTACTTACGAGCGTCCAGAGAACTAATTTTGACGTATAATACATATTATGGCTGCGAAGGAACGTACAATACTCTGAAGTATTTTTGAATTTTGATTTAATTTCATTCGTTTTCAGTGTTATTTATACTTAAAAATCAACATAATAAAGTACAAAATTTTTTTGTAAATAGTTTCGCACCATATATCGATGTTTGCTGAGGTCGTCATCACTAGTTTTAGTACCGCAGCCTCTCACTACATGGCCAACAGCGCAAAATGGCGAATATCAAACAGGAACAAAAGCACTTTGTTAGCCGCCAGTCCAGTGGTATACAGTAGAAGTCAGTGGGTGACAATGAGTGTTAGAGTAGATTTTAGATTTAGTACTGGTTTACTCTATGGGCGCAGGTGAAACTGTGACTGTATGATAACTACTATAGTATCATTGACTTCATAAGGGACGGAAAGATGCCATTCTGCCAGATTTAATTTAACTTATTGTCCAGCTATAAGTAAATTAAATAATACAGTACACTATGAACCGACATATAACCATGGGTGAACAAAATCATTTTCATTTTATATACCGAAGTTACACAAGCGTCCATTTATATTTAACAAGGCTTGGAAATTCATTATTCACCTATTTATACACATGTACTGCGAACAATGTATGGTTTGCCCAACATATTTCATTATGTTTAAATGAATTTTTGAGTAGCATAATTTTTTTAAGCTTGTATCTATCAGAGAGTAAAATTATGCAATGAAGATTAAATTAAGAACTGATAAAGTGCTAGAAGAACTCGTTTGCCGAAAGCCCCAAGTTAAAGTCAAATAACCTTCATTAAATTAGGCCCAAACTTAACTTTTAATCTTTACTATAAATATTTCTTTTCAGTTACTGAATTAATTGGTGTCGAGACACTTGGCCCGTGGGGCCCAGAGGCGCGGAGAATGTTCAAAATACTATCTTCGCGCCTCAATAAGGCTACTCGAAACCCAAGCGCTGGCAACTATTTCGGTCAACGGATCAGCCTAGCTATCCAACGCGGAAAAGCTGCCAGTATTCTTGGTACGCTTCTACGTAATGATAGTTTTCATTTTATGTAGTAATAGTATTGTAAATATAGTTGTAAGATTTGTTTTGTTTAAATAATATACTAATTACTGAATCTGCCTTACGTTTTTATTTATAGAATAGGAGGACAAACGAGCGTACGGGTCACCTGTTGTTAAGTGATCACCGCCGCCCACAATCTCTTGCAACACCAGAGGAATCACAGGAGCGTTGCCGGCCTTTAAGGAAGGTGTACGCGCTTTTTTTGATGGTACCCATGTCGTATCGTCCCGGAAACACCGCACAAGGAAGTTCATTCCACAGCTTTGTAAAAAAGCTCCTTGAAAACCGCACTGTAGAGGACCGCCACACATCCAGATGGTGGGGATGATATCCTAACTTGTGGCGTGTTGTGCGAGGGTGGAATTCGGCGGCAGGAATCAGGTTAAGCAGCTCTTCGGAACACTCCCCGTGATAAATGCGGTAGAAGACACACAATGAAGCGACATCTCTACGCAACACCGAGTGATCCAGCCGTTCGCAGAGCACTGGGTCCCCGACAATTCGAGCTGCTCTACGTTGCACGCGGTCAAATGGATCGAGCTGATAGTGGGGTGCGCCAGACCAGAGATGACAAGATGTTCGAAAAAAGTACTACAGATCGTGAGAAGAACATAATTATTACAAGAAACTCTACGGCCACTCTTTCAATCAATAGAGTATTTTACAATTATTCCCGACAATTCCCGTTCTTTTTTTATTCTGTTTTGTTATTCATTCACACAATTCATTATGCTATAAATATATCTATATGAAGCTAGTTACACAACTATTTACCTAAGTTATAATTCGAGCCAATGTTATAGAATAAATAAGATTGTGTCCCATCTTGATAATATATTGGATTTCAGTAAATACTTCACGTTTACACAAATTATCTTGCCCCAAACTAGGCATAGCCTTTACTATAGGTACAAGGCAACGATATATTTAATACAATATACTTACTTAAACATACATAAATACAAATAAACATCCATGATGAAGTCGAGCAGTCTTTTTAAATTTCTCCAGGCATCCGGGAGCGATGCTGGAGATCGGAGTAATTGTGCCCGTTGTTCGGCCACACTCCTACATTCCATAAGCACGTGTTCTGACGTTTCTTGCCTCCATGCATCCTCTGCACAAAGGGCTGTCTGTTACACCCATGACAGATAGATGCTTGTTCAAGGCGCAGTGACCGATGACAATTCCTACTATTGTACGTATTTTGTCCTGTCTAGTCTCATCAGGTTGCGGGCGAACCGCATTCTTTGTTTGCCTGCAACCTTTGCTGTTTCTCCATTCTGTTAGGTGTGATTGTTCCGTTTTTGCTCGCTTGCGTCCATCCATGCGGCATGCGGCGGTTGCGGCTTCCAGTCATGTGTCATCAAGAACTGTGCATGATGTTGCTAAATTTAAAGTTGCCTCATATATTTATAGTGCTTGTGGATTTATGCAGGTTCTTCTTCTTTGTGACACTCTGGGCAAAGCGGTCGTGGTCATCATGAAGAATTGTCTCTTGGGGCAGATGTGATTCCCTTCCCGAGCTTCCGCCACTTTTACACAAATTATCTTGCCCTAACTAGGCATAGCCTGTACTATAGGTACAAGACAACGATATATTTTATACAATATACTAATCTAAACATACATAAATACAAATAAACATCAATGACTCGGAAACAAACAGCCATATTCATCATATAAATGATTGCACCTATCGGGATTCGAACCCGGAACCTCTAGCTTAATAGTCAGGGTCACTAGCCATTCGGCTATATGGTTCGTTAAACTAGTGTAAATGTACAGTTATTTAGAACCTATCAGGCGTTAATTAAAAATCTGTTAATTTATTTTGTACTCGTACTCGAGCAATTGTGTTAAGTTCAACCCGTGTTATTAATTTTATGAAAACACAACAAAAGCTTTAATAGCAATCAATGTGTTTAATTTTATTTAATGTTCGTAAATTTTCGCTTTTAAACGTGATATTTGATGGTAGAATTTAATTTTATTCAAACAAAACAAATCTTATAGTTATATTTACAATACAATAAGTACATAAAATTAAAACTATCATTACGGCGAAGCGTACCAAGAATACTGGCAGCATTTCCGCGTTGGAAAGCTAGGCTGATCCGTTAAATTATTTAGAATTTATAAGTAAATGTTTTTGTGTAATTTGGAAGTTGTTTTTGAGACATCTCGAGAAAACAGAGATCAATGTAACAGAATTAGGACTGTGTATTCGACTTTGCTGAATCAGTATGAATTGATCGGCAAATGGTGGCGCGCAAGGATTTATAATGTATTTAAAATAATTGTGTAAAATAAATGGGTTCATAAGATTTACTGAAAGTAAACTGCATATTTAGCAATACATGAATTTATTTAAACAAATATATTAGTTAAGTTTCTATTCTACTACTGTTAAAATAATTTAAATTTATCGATTTTGTATTTTTAATTTTTTTTTAAATATAATAAAAATAATAGCCATGGTTCCTCTGGACAAATGCATAAAATAAACCATTATAGCACATTACAATGGTTGTATTCGCCTTGAAAGTTAAGTTTGAAGCTTAGATTAAGGATTGGTCTCCGCTGCACTCCAACTAGATACCGCAGGCGTGGTCGAAAAGAGCTGCAACTAATAAGATGTTGAGGAGCCACATGCTCTGTTAAACTTTACTTATAATTGAAACCTTCAAATTGCCGTGATGAAAAAAGCTATTGTTGTAAGGTAGTGCGGTATCTAGGTGGAGCGCAGTGGAGACCAATCCTTAATCTACGCCCTGAAGTCAGATTTCGTGAAACGCTACAAAGCAATTGCCTTCTTTTAAAAAAAATGTAATTTAAATCATATTTTACTCTGTACTAAACCAAATCAAGACTTTATAAGATCTTTATAATCATCGAATAATCTGCTCACTTCATTCGGATACAGTTCGGGAAGAAACTAGTTTTCGTCGCGAATCGAATACACCAATAAGAAGGTATATGTACATTCGTAATGTAGGATCCGAGTCTAATATAATATAATAGTCTGCTAACTTAAGCATTGCTAATTCACACTCTGTCTTCTTCTATTGACCTAAGTCAGAATGAGAAAAAACACTCCTTAGCGTCTGCTTTAAGTTAACGGACCATTATGAATAAGGGGGTTAGAAAATATTATTCGATCGATCATTCTCAACCACGGCAATACCTACATAACCGTGATATAAATTTACCGAAATAACTCGTTCAATTTATGATTACGTAGTGTGGGAAATTGAAAAGTTCATTCCACATCATTAATTTTATGGAACCACACCTGCAGAAGCTGTCATCAACAATGTGTTCCCGTGATTAATTTTACTACATTTAATGTATTAAAAAGATCTTGTGCAAGCTAACGTTTGACATATTGCTAAGTTTAAATATTTATTTATATTTAGTTAGGACTACCAAAAGTTGTTACATTCAAAAAAAATACTTAAATCTATATACAAACACACATTATGTCCACATCTAGTAGGTATTCGTATTAAACTTTTTACTAAATAATTTAAGAATTAATTGAGTAGTTGAATAAATTACACAAATAAAACTGAAAACAAAATTTTATAAAAAATGCGGGACTCGAATCAGGTACCTGTCGCGTTCCGTGCGAGCGCTCTTACCAACTGAGCCAATCGTTCGAGTGACGTATCGTCATAAAATCTTGTGTACTTTGTTCAACTCTCAGGTTGTGGCTTCATCAACTGGATCTAATTTACAGTTCATAACCTGGTCAACCCTAATATTAGCATTTTAGGAGATTGACTTGAGATGTCGCTCTTGTTTACTGTTTATTTTTTGTGTAATTAATCCCAGAAAGGAGAAAACATTTCAAATTGCTTTGATTTGCAAGAGCGACATATCAAGTCAATTTCCTAATATGCCAATATTTGATTGAGCGGGTATTAACTGTAAAGTAGATCCTATAGATGAAGAGTGAGACATTATTAACTTTATTTGTCTAAAATGACTTTGCTCACGGCTTGTGGCTTCGACGCAAAATGGATAGCAACACCTCGGCAGTGGCAGGGCATGCCCTCAACTCCGACACCTCACATTATATTAGGTTCGATAAAGTAAAAGTAAGGGACCGCGACAAGAACTTTGTGTCTCGCAGTGTTTTAGAAACCGTAAACCGTTGACCTAATTTAAATAGAGACAAGGGTTGGTCTCAAAATAAAAGTCAAAGTTCTTTATTTTCCAGAAACATTCACAAGTAAAGTTGTTACAAATTTAAGAGTAGGCACATGTTTCTTCTTGATTTGATTTGAAATTACATTTAATTTGAACAACGTTAATCTATACCTAAAAGACCCTACAATATACAATTTCAATAATTAATGAAATGTTAAGAGATAATGTAGTAAAAAAAATTAACAAATATTATAATATTGAAAATAGTATTAGTGCCAGTTACCACTTCGTTTGATAATATACATTTATTGAGTAAAAACAATATTTTTTAATAGTATTAATAATTTAAATCTATTTAACACTGTCTCCTCTCTTATTTCTTTTGGTAATTTATGAAATATTTTTCTCTACCATATACTTGGAACCCCGGGCTGTTAAACGAATCTCGAAATAAGACCCATACTGCTGACGATTACATAGTTGAGATTGTGAGTACATTTTGAGCACCCGTGAACACCAATAGTGACAATAGTTTCAGTCAAACCGCGCACTGCGAGCGCAAATACGCAGTTTGAGACGGGATATCACCGCGAACTAACTGCACTCACTCTGATCAAGGACCTCCGAATGGTCTGAAACTAGTCGGTACCAACGCCGACAAACCGTTAGTAAAGTTTTAGACAAACCGAGTAGTTAATTATTGAATCAGTCTACAAATGAGCCTTTCATACATACATACATTTTGCATAATATCTCTTAGTTCATTGTGGCTATGGCATAGGCATCCCCTAACATATTTCGTTGTTTTCTCTATCTCTAGAAACAAAATTTTATTATTACTACTACTAAATAATATCAGAATTAAGAAAACTTATAATTAATAATACAACATCAACCAGGTATTTCTTGAACAGGAAACGCTCCTTTACAAGGACTATCGCTCCTTATTAAAAATCTAAAAAAAGGTAAAATTAAAAGTAATTCACATACACACATAACCACACACGCACAAATACCACGTCTTATTATAAATATGGTAAATCCAATATTAGAAGTAAGTTCTACAATAGTATTTTTATAAAATAACTTAAATTTCTGTGAATTTTGTCATAAATAAATAAATAATTACTAATACAACACTAAAAGGATGAAACCTTAGCTACCTTAACCTTCAGACCTTTTGGCAGAGGAATATTTAAAAGTATTAAATGGAGAACTATACTTCTACAATGTAGGGTTATGATCGACATAAGTGAAGAAAAAAGATCAGAAGAAAACGTGGGAGAACACTGTGAAGATAGTTTATCACACGACAAAAATGAAACACAGGAATTAGATTGTATTTGAAAAAAAAATTAAATAAAGATTCCAGATAAGTGTCAAATAGAACATTAATGACCTTAATCATTGACCTCTCAAACCACAAATAAAAAATTAAGGGAATAAAAAAATTAAATCAACAAAATAAATTAAAGAAGGAACATAAATACAAAATGTTAACAGTAAAAAAAATCGGAACAGACTTCAATATTGCTATAGTAAATATTAAAGTAATGTTTGCTGGTGAAATTCTAACGAATTAGTGTTCTATTTGATAATTATGTTATAAGCAGTATTTGTAGGATAGCAAAGGTAAAAAAATGTATAATAAATATAAATTAATCCAGAACATAAATTTTTAAAATCGTATTAATATCAGACGAGACGAGGAAAACAACACCTGATGGACCTAACACATAACTCAATTATCTTGTAACTTTGATAGACTTATCATACAAGTATTACTACCAAAATAGTTGTGTAAAGCTGTATGGGAGCCCTTATCATTTGCTACGACACATGGGAATATTGCCAATTTTCTACTGCATACACATTTATCCATTTACGATATTACGATGCTGACTGCAGGACCTCATATTTGGCGAAATTTATTACGAACTTTATATGACATCAAACACATAACTTGTATAAAAACCAAGTCTCGAACTCAGTTCTTCTACCGTAAAATTCAAATTCAAATTTGAATTAGAATTCCATATTATATATAATTAGATTGTTTAGTGCGGTTTAGTGTTTATAGAATGCCTGCTTGCTTACTGAAAATTCAGCCTTCTAATTTATCCACAACGAAGTTATAGTGGGTCGACGATGGCTTGAATTGCTTCGAGAAAAGGATGGTACGGCCATGCCGCTTGTTTTTGCTCGACTTGGCGAGGAACATAGGGGGGGCTAAATCAGAATTAAATTAATCTTCCACGATCGGCAAGTGCCCCCGCGCCGCGGGATGCTATAAATCGGCGCCATTTTGGCGCGCGCGCAGCGTTTATTTTAGGGTATTTATTTTACGTACATTAATAGATTGCTTATAATTAGGATGATATGAGAGAATATATAAGAAAACTATTGAAACAAGCTATAAGACCATGCAAAATAAACTCTCTTATAAACAAAATGAGTGTCAGTATTTGATCAGGGCGTACGATTTTTGTATATGAAAAATCTAATCCATATAGTGTGAAGATCAGATTTCAAACAGACTTTTTCAGATAAGAGATGCAAGAAACAGGTATTCTGTTCTTAAAATATAATTCAATGGGTAAATGACACATATGTGCGTATAACACGCTTACGCTATATTATGTATTATTTTTGTAAGAATCAACCGGAAGGCCAAAGTAAAGTAAATTAATCACTTGAACAAAGATACGCCCATTTCCAATTATTTTGAGAAATCGTTCATCCATTAACATTATTGTTTGCGACTGAGCTAAACAAATATCATCACGTAATATTGAAAATTTCCAATATTTCTCAATTTTGTCATTGATTGATTTATTGGATTCATGCAAACAATAGAACGAGATTAAATGTTTAAGGAAAGACAAATTAGATTTATTTGCAATAAACACAAAATAATGAAAAACAATCATATGTTTAACAAATGTAGTAATATTCTATATTTATTGTAAAATATGTTTGTCACAAATTTGTCACTCATTCCCATTTTCTGAAAGAAGACAATTACAAGTCCTTTGCACAGGATGCTGGCTTGATTATGGGTACCACAACGGCGCCTATTTCTGCCGTGAATAAGTTCTGTGTAAGCATTATAGTGTTTCGGTCTGAAAGGCGCTGTAACTAGTGAAATTACTGGGCAAATTAGATGTAACATCTTATGTCTCAAGGTGACGAGCGCAACTGTAGTGGCGCTCAGAAATTTTGGGTTTTTCAAGAATCTTGAGCGAAACTGCATTGTAATGGACAGGGCATGTCAATTACCGTCAAACTGAACGTCCTGCTTGTCTTGTCCCTTATTTTCATTAAAAATAAAACACTTCAGCATGATGCAATCAGCGCTGATGTGTACTCTATTAGGTATATAAATTAGACCAATATATAATTTACGTAATAAACATGATAATATAATTAGACTACGAAATTTTGGCTCAGAATGAAGATGGTGATTTCCAAAATCGCCGTAATGTAAATAAAAAAAAGTTTTTCTCTTGCAAAAGTATTTAAAAATTACATCAATATTTTTCTCACTTGACCGGTATCTCTAATAGTAGCGAAACTTAATAAATAATGTTATTCAACATTACCTAAAACGTGTTAATATTATAATGATTGAAATTAGTAAGTGGAAAGAATTGTTCTGCTACGTTAAATATTTTACACAAATAAAGGCTATTATTTCATCTGTGTATGTATTTCATGAACAATGACGTTACTATTGAGTGAAACAGCAACATACAGAAACCAAATACACAAATACATTTCAGACAGTTCCTTGTTTGTTTTGCTATCGGCATTGATTGGTTTATGTAGGTTTGTGCTTTGTAGTATATTGCAAGTGCTTGTATGCCTACAACGTATATTAATTAGATCATGTTCAGTTTTGATCAAAGTAACTTCCATTTGGGTGCTATTTAATTTAAATTAGTGATATATTATGACAGATATTTCTTGATGAGGAGTCCATCTGATGTTAAGTGATCATCACTGCTTACATTCTTCTGCAACACCAGAAAAATAACAGGAGCTTTGTCGGCCTTTTCAGGAGTTTTATTTACAACGTTTATTTTAACTTAATTCCGTGATAATCTATCAATATTATAAATTAATCAATAGTCATCTACAAAGAGAACAATGTCACATTCTTTCGAGGCTGCAAATGGAATATAAAAAATGTAGATGAGGAATAAGAAAGGTCCTAAGACTAAACCCTGAGGCGCGCCCTTGTGCTTTACAGCTCCTAAATATTCATTATTAATTACTAATTTTTCCGTACTAATGTAACATATAAAAATACAATTCATTAACACACACACACCCACATACTGACGCCTTGCCCGTCGGGGTAGGCAGAGACAATAGAATGCCACTTGCTTCTATCCTTACAAACCTCACATGCGTCCTCTACATTCAGTACTCTTTGCATACATGCTCACTGGTTCCGGGTGCTTCGGACCTTTCCTTTTCTCAAAACATCCTCAATTTGGTCGAAGAATGTTACGAGGTCTCCCGCGACAGACTTGCCCACACACACTTGCTTTATATATATTTTGATAAGTCATTATTTCTTCACTCATTCGCTTCACTTAACTAACAGTTAACATTACATTTAATGTTATATCTATTCTAAGCTATATCAGAAGAAGCAGCTTCGAGATGCTAAAGTTGCATAAGGAATTCAAAGAATGTAGAGATAACCAGACTACATCCAGTACGCTGTACTGTGATTAAGTTTCTTTGTTCAAGGAAATCCCCGCATTTACTTAAAGCCTTGCGAAGCCACTAGATAAATGTTTCCGAATGCCCATTAAATTTTCCATTTTGTATTGTATAAAAGCAAACATTTAACACATAGATGATATTTTGTTATCATATCTTTTTTAACTTATACTTTTATTTTTGTCATACTTTTAAGTCTTCACTATTTTATAAGCATAGCTATTTGCTATGTAGTGTATATATAGCTCTAGCTAGTATTACTAATTGGGCCAGTGTAATGTTTTATCTTTATCATATCTATATTTCATATAATAATCTGTGAATTTCTTTTTACTGTTAAATGTGTGTTACCAACTCTAACTGTTAGAGTTATTTTAAGCTTATTGCGTAAGTGATACAGTATTTCTATGTCTGTCCTTATCCGATTAATAATGCATCCAGCCAAAACTAAACTGTATTTAATATCTTAGATCATATTATAACTTAGTAATAAATTTACATCATAAGACTTACCAATAAATTTCAGAATTAGTGGGACAAGGCACGGGTCACTTAATATGGTAAGTCATGATCGGCGTCAATATTGACTTGCTATAGAATGAAACAGGAGTGCTGCCAGCCTTATTAGACCAGGGTCGATAATTTTTGAAACCAAAAAAAATAATAGTAGGATGAAACCCATTGGAAAAGGAAGAGAATATAACAAAAATGAAAAGAAAAATAAAGTAAGGGGGATCTGAGTTCGGGAAGTGGAAAAGGGAACGCCCCCCCCCCTTTTAAAAGTATAATACGGCTTATCTCGACTTTCAGCAAAACTACAAGTCCTACGCCGGAAATTTTTGCATAATGATGACATTTCCACAACTTGCGAAGCTTTTATAAAGAATATATTATTTTACGGACAGAGTAGAAGACATACAAAACTACAACATTTCTGATGAAAACTTTATATGCCAATTTGCTTCTTTTTAGATTAATTTATGGAAGTAGGCGTTACTTAGCGGAAATCCATAATTATTCAAATGATTTGAGTTTTCTTTTGTGCTAATTCCGCCAATATTTGTCTTAAAATAATTCGACACGTGTTTCGCCTCTACACGACGTTCAGCTGATGGTAATTGACACGCAATGCCTATTACAATACAATGCCGCTCTGGATTCTTGAAAAACCCCAAGAATTCATAATGGCTCTATAACTTTGCTCGGCACCTTGAGACATAAGTTGTTAAGTCTCACTACGGCGTCCTTCAGACCGAAACACAGTAATGCTTACATATTACTGCTTCACGGCAGAAATAGGCGCCATTGTAGTGTAGTACCCATAATCTAGCCGGCATCAATCATCAAATCTTTCCACAAGTGCAAAGGAGCCTCCCACTGGTGAGTCGAATCCTCCTGTGATTCATCTGGTGTAGCAACAAAATGTGGGCGGCGGTGATCACTTAACATCAGGTGACCCGTATGCTCGTTTGTCTTCTTATTCCATTAAAAAAATATATAGGCTTCCTTTGTACAGGATGCCGGCTAGATTATGGGTACCACATCGGTGCCTATTTCTGCCGTGAAGCAGGAATGTGTGTCTGTGTTTCGGCGAGAAGGGCACCGAAGCTAGTGAAACTACTGGGTAAATGAGACTTAACATCTTATGTCTCAAGGTGACGAGCGCATTTGTTGTGTCGATCAGAATTTTTGGGTTTCTCAATATCCCGAGCGGCACCGCATTGTAATGGGCAGGGCTTTCCATCACCATCAGCTGATCGTCTTGCTCGTCTCGTCCTTTAGTATCATAAAAAAATATATAGGTATTTTTTTTAAATTGTATTTGTTTAATAAATAATACATTTTTACATAAATAAAATCTCGTAAAACAGCTCGTTTGTGATGCTTATACCTACATAAAAATTATCTTTCCATCATCACGAACATTAATTACAATTCGGATAAAATTTTTGGCTTTATTTCGTGAAATTCCTCAGTACATTAAATAAATTACATTTTCTCAAACCGTACACTTGAATTTTACGGATTGCAATTTGGCATTAGCATTTGGATATATTCCCACACACGCAAAATAGGCGCGCAGCCGTAGAGTTGTGAAAATTAGCCCGATTATACCATACCATACCATACCCGGCGATAAAAACACACCAACGCAAATATTCCAATTTGATTCAAATGTCAGAACGAATCGACAGTAAAGACACCGTCATGTGTGTTTTGAATCTCATCTTTTCCATTTCACGGATACTTACTTCTTCATGCCTAACCCTCATAAAATAGTAGTTTTCCCGGATAGTTGAAATCACAAGGCTCAGCTTATCTCGTATGATTTCAGCGCTGTGGGAATAAAATGAAACGGTGTGTTAAACATTTTTTTATTTGTAGGTACGTGTTTTTGCTTTTCTGTTGTATATTTAGTGAAAAATATTATTAAGCCTTACCACATTTGAGAACTTTTAAGTCGTAGAATTATATATTCATACTAGATTTTGACCCCGAATTTTCCTCGTTATTTGAAAAATATTTATTTGAAACGTATAATAAACACATAAATATAAAAGACTTCTAATAATATCTCATCAACAATGAACAAACAAAAATTGATACATTTATACGTAAAGCGTGCGTTAAGCTACAAACATTGTCCCAACTCAGTATTTTGCTGGTTTAAAAACCAACGCTGCTCTTCCGTTGGGCCATTTAATGCGCCGTTAATTAATGCTATTAATTTTTGATCAGTCGCTAAAGATGTGTCGCTAAAGGGTTATCATGACGATAGAACCCTCCCTTTCTATTGATTAATTTCAGTTGCTTTCTGTCATTTTCTGATATTTTAATCTTTAAAATCTCAAGTTGTTGGTAGCACACATACAAATCGATGGTTCTGCCGGCGGTAAAAGCTCATAATCAACAATGCCATCCCAATCTCAATATACACACAGCAGTTCAGGCGAGGAAAGATATACAGGGACGGAGGGAGCTGACCTAGTTAATGCAGGTGCTTCTCTTCAGCCCCCGGGGGAGAAAATTGGCCTATATATATATCCTTTCTTCTTCGTTTAGTGGATAGGTCACTTAGTCAGTGATGAGGTTAGTAAGGTGGCGCGTTCGCAATTAAATTACGAGAATACGCGGGTAGCGGATCGCTGCGCAACCATGTGAGCGCGAGATCTACCGGAGTATCTAGGGGAGAGAGTGTGTAGGGCAAGGTAGGGGTTGAGGGAACGGGCTGCGGCAGAAGGGATGAGGAAGCGGGGAGTGAAAACGAGAACTTGACAACTGACGTTGACACTGACAGTTACAAGTTCGTTCTGTGAATTAAGTGAATATTAAAATAATGCTACAAAACATCAGCTGATTTTGATTTGTTGATATCTAATGTATAAAATTCTCATGTCGCGGTGTTTGTAGTTAAACTCCTTCGAAACGGCTTAACCGATTCTCATAAAATTTTAAGAGTGCATATTGGGTAGGTCTGAGAATCGGACAACATCTATTTTTCATCCCCCTAAATGTTAAGGGCGGTCCACGCCAAATTTTTTTGACATTTTTTTTTTAATTTTGAGTCAGCATTAAAAAATACATACAACTTCAAATTTTCAACCATCTACGATCAGCAGTTACTTTTGTATCGCGATTTTAATATCGGCAATACAACGTTTGCTGGGTCAGCTAGTTTTGCTGAGTAAATAAATAGTGAAAACTTTTAAATGAACTATAGTAATTCTTATTCATATTTATAATACGAGCTAGGATTAAGGATTATATTAAAACCTGACCATACCTCGCTGTGGCTCAATCTTATATATCTAATAAAGAAAAATATTCCAAAAATACAATAGCTTTAATCATCTATGAGATTATAAATGAGTCTACAAAATAAGCCACATCATTTACTGATATTAAACGAGTGTTCGTTTATAATGAAACAGGTTTGTAAACAGTAACTCACTATATACAAACACCGTTATTCTGACAGATTTATGACTTCTTTCATCCTCAATAGAAGACGGTTTTTTTGTTTTATATTATAATGCAATATTTTTCCCTGTTTGCATTAGTCGTCCTTTTTCCATGGTATTGTAAAAGGCAACTAAGGAACAAAATGAACAATATGGTAATGTATTTGGTATCATTTGTGAAATATAGCTGATAATGATAGCCGATGTGCAAAAGTATTATTTCAAAAATATGGGTAGTTCTTACATGTTTCAAATTCAAATTAAACTTAATTAAATAAAGAAAACTTAATTAGATAAAGAAAGTAATTGATGCTAGTGTGGGTGATGGTTATAAGTGTGTGTGTGTAGTTATTATGTGTGTTGTGACTTGGGGTATGTGCTGTAGAAATTTTTTTCCTTATTGTATTAAGTAAGCTCAGTTTCAGTGTAGTACAAGTGTATCAGCAATTCAAATAGAAGTTTTTTTTGATGTATGTAATTTTAGCACATAGCTACCTGAAAGCTACCTAAATAGTATGGGAATTTATTGATGAATAATGTATTAAAATTTGGTACGTTAAAAAGTTTGTTCTCGGGGTAGTATAGATTAATTTGATTTTTTTCAAATTACTTGTCTCGTTATTAGTGGTGCTTTTGGAAGCTGCAATTGATAATTTCAGCCACTGACGCCATGTGTTCATGAAAAACTAATAGTAGATATATTGTAATAGTGGCCATTTGCGGTATTATTCATAGGTTCAGGTTTCTATATCGATAAAAAAGATAGGTCTAAAATATTTAAGAAGTTCCCTTACTGTCTATGCATATATAAAAATAGCTGTTTTATTTAGAACCCTTTCAAATTAAGTCCAATTTTTGAAACTGGACTGGTATACCTCAGACCTGAGAAGAACAAGCGGACTTCTTTTTTTTTAAAAACATATCGTTACAAATGTGATATCGTACAATAAAATTTATGTTTTTATTTCAGTAATTTACTGTCATATTAGAGAAAAAAACATATAAGGAAAAGATACAAAAAAATGAATAATGCTCCTTTTTACTAGAAAATATTTAGAATAAAAATCTAGTATATGACAATAACAATAGGGTATATGCATGTATTTTATATTTAGTTGAAATATTATTTTTTATAATCTTAATACTAATATTGTCTACGAAACATGTTACATTTAATGGTACAAGAATAATTCTGATCGGTTCAGTAGTTTTCGCAGTATAACGAAAGGAAAAAACCGGCCATACATTTATTAGTACAATACAGATTCTCGGGATAGACGTCACAGAAACCCCGCGCAAAATGGCGCGTTTGAATAGCCCAAATATATTGCTGGGAAAGAATATTTATTTTTTAATTGAATTGAGTAAGAATGTTTTAATCTATAATTTGATGTGTTTGATAATTTTTAGGATGTAAAAAATCAAAATTAAATGTTTTTAAAATTCATGCATATATACCCTATTAAGGAAGTTCTCATACCAACAGATTGCTTTTAATCTTATCGACCCGAAGGTCAAAAGCCTCATCGAAATGAGGAAGTTCCGTTTTCTGACTAAAAAATTAACATTATACCGTCATGTTAATGTCTCAATATTCTGGTAACACTTAATTAACAAGTATATGTTAATTATAACTCATATTTATACAACAATAAAAAAAAATTAAAGGCGGAAGATTTATTTTAGGTATTCACCATGTCATGTTATAAAAATGTCAGAGATGGAAAAACACAGGCACAAACGACTTAACCAACAAGACCATATTATCAACTGTGTATCATTAAAAAATAATAAATGTATGTAAAACTTTTAGTGACGCAACGTAATGTTGCCAAGTGACCTTCTTCAAAGTCCACTCCCCCCTCCCACCAGTGGGAGGCTCCTTTGCACAGAATGCCGGCGGATACAACCATCATCTATATGGTAGTATGAAGCAGTTATGTGTAAGCATTATTGTGTTTCGGTCTGAAGGGCGCCGTAGTGAAATTACTGGGCAATAACAATGATGTTATATTTAAATCAAATTATAATATCAATTAAAAGAAATGAATGGCTTTGAGTGATTGGTCGACAGTGGAATATTAACTGGAATAAATTATACTCACTTTATGAGGAGAAATTGTATAATACCAGTGGGAAGCTCCTTTGCACAGGATGCCGGCTAGATTATGAGTACCACAACGGCGCCTATTTCTGCCGTGAAGCAGTAATGTGTTTTATTATTGTGTTTCGGTCTAAAGGGTGTCGTAGCTAGTGAAATTACTGGTAAAATGCAACTTATCATTTTATGTCTCAAGGTGACGAGTGCAATTGTAGTGCTGCTCAGAATTTTTGGGGTTTTCCAAGAATCCTGAGCGTCACTACAATGTAATGGACAGGGCGTATTAAATACCATCAGCTGAACGTCCTGCTCGTCTCGTCCTGTTTTCATAAAAAAAACCAAATGCTTAACTAAAAACCATTTACATAATTCTTATCTCTTGAGCGTATGTAATATTCGCAGCTATTGCTTTCTTGTAGGATTAGAGAAATTACGGTTACCACCCATAATCTAGCCGGCATCCTGTGCATAGGAGCCTTCCACTGGTTCTCATTGCTTAATAGTTCAAAGTACTAGGGACTTATTTCCAAGCGTGACTGACTGTTTACGACTTGTCAATCGAAATCGGATACAGTTATAATAGATTCGCTTTCCTTTTCTTCTTTGAGGTGTTCTTCTCTATTGCACTTTTTTTTCATACGCGAGTACAGCGTTTCCTATTTGCCGCCTTCTTTAAAAAATATTAAAGGATAAAAAACTTGGATTGTTTAGTAAAAAAAATAAGCAGCAACTCCATTCTTCGCACTTAAATTTTGTCACTACATAGGCGATACCAAAGTAAGTAGTACTATTAAAACCTTTTTACTATTAATAAATGTGTCTTATTTTATCTAATGGAACCAGCTTGGGCCGGATTAAAAATCCGATCCGTACCCGTGAAAATACAGTCCGGTGTAGTCGCAGCATTTCTAACGGTTGCTGGAAAAGAAATCGGATGACGGAAGCCGGATCTAGAGCATAAACTACCATAGAAATAGTTCTACGTTTACTTCGGACTGTGTTTTCACGGATACGGATCGGAAAGCGCTGTAAAAGTGTGAAATTGCCGTTTTATTGTAATGGGTACTTCGAATTGGCATCGAACCTTCGTCGTTTGACACTTTTGAGTGAAACTTTTTTCAAATGGTCAAGTCAGATAAAAATGTTACATTAAAAAGAAACGAATTTAAATTTTTCAGTACAAACCGGCAATTTCATACATTAACCCCATAAATTAACTGGGTTATGAAGGGGCAATGTGAAAATTACCCGGCCACGGCAGAATAATGTATGGAAAACACTGTGTTAGTATATTGCAAGTCTGTGGTTTCAAAGCAACTACAAAACGAACCCGAAGTAACAAGTAAAGTGTAAAGTAAAGTAAAGTGGTGCAATATAAACATTCTATTTTATAGGTTTATTTAAGTGTAATAAAAGTCTGTCCGGATCAATACACTTTATTGCTCTGTGAAATAGCAGTATGAAGGAATAAATTGATTATATTGCAAAATATACAGTTATAATTTATGTTGGAATAAATAGGTTAACGAACTTTTTTTGCGTCGTTTATTTTCCACAGATCAACATAATATTTTGTCTGAGAGACCGAGGACGTGATATTTGGCGATAGTATAAAAAATAATAAAATATATTACACAATGAATATTAATGGGCTACTTAACCTGAAGTTAAGTTAATATTTAACACACCGCAAACTCGACGCATGGATCACAAGCTAGTGTCGGGCCCGAGAGTTAGTTAATGGAAGAGAGGACAAACGTAGCGTACAGGTCACTAAATGACAAGTGATCACCTATACCCACATACCCTTGCAACACTAGGGGAATCATAGGAGCATCGCATTTGCTTTTTTTGGTGTCGAATCGTCCTGGAAACAGCGCACATGGAAGCTCATGCCACAGTTTCGTTTTACGTGGAAGAAAGATCCTTGAAAACAGCGCCGTGGAAAAACGCTACACATACAGATAGTGGAGATAATAAACTAATTTGCGGCGTATCGTGCGAAGGTGTAATTCGGCGGCAGGGATCAGGTGAAACAGCTCTTCAGAACACTCCCCGTGACAAATGCGGTAGAAAACGCACAATGAAGCGATGTCCCTATGCAACGCCAAGTTATCTAGCGACGATTCAAAAGCGCTTAGTTTAAGCCTAATTAAATAAAGTCTATTTGATTTTGACTTTTGGTCCCCGACAATTTAAGGAGCTCTGCGTTGCACGTGGTCAAATGGTTCGCGCTGATACGAGGGTGCGCCTGACCAGAGATGACAGCAATACTCCATAACTGGCCGGACCTGCGCTTTGTTGAGCTTTAGAATGTGGGCCGGCTTAAGTATTGAAAACCCTCGTAGGTATCACTAGTTTCTCTCCTAGGTGGTCAAAAGACTACTATTACATTTCGATAATATGAAATAACAAGCTGATGCCCGCATCTTCGTCCGTGTAGATAAAGGGTTTTTAAAAATAATAAGTTAGTATGGAATTGAAAATTAGTTCATCTCCTATTTCGTTCCCGTTTTCGCTACCGATACATAACATGTGAATCTTATATTGAGGAAGATTTCTATAACAAACTAAACCTACTATTGGTATGTTACAGCTCATCGACGTGAATATCAATTTTCCTCAAATCCCGGGGGAGGAATGATTATTTGAGGAATAAAATGTAGCCTATGTCCTTACCCAACCACTAGGCTATCGCTGTACCAAATTTTATCAAAATTGATTCAGTAGCTCCGGCGTAAAAGCGTCACAAACAAACTTACATTCACATTTATAATATTAGTACGGATATCCGAATTGGAAATATTCCAGTTATTTAGGCGTACATTCTCAAATATTTCTATAAAGTCGCACATTCGGTTATCATAATAAGTTATATCATACCTACCAAAGCCAACACGTAGGGACCGCAAATTTTCCCTTTAGATTAGTATACGTATTAACCCACATAATTTTGTATGAAATACCCATTTATATCTAAAGCACGAACATTGGGCGCGATTCATGTTTACAATTATTTTTTGCAACCTTAGCTAATTTATACATCTAGACAGAGCCCATTGATATTAGGCAACGCATGACAAACGCCAGGCTTATTACTTTTGTGTGTATAACTAAATATATTGTGTTTCGGTCTGAAGGGCGCCATAGCGAGTGAAATCACTGGGCAAATGTGACTTAACATGTTATATCTCAAGGTGACGAGAGCAGTTGTAGTGCCGCTCAGAATTTTTAGGGTTTTTCAAGAATCCTGGGCGTCACTATATTGTAATGGGCAGGGCGTATCAATTACCATCAGCTGTACATCCTGCTCGTCGCGTCCCTTATTTTAATAAAATAAATAACGGGCTACGTATTACACTTACATCATTATTTTATTCTATTTTCTGTTCTGATATTTCATTTTTATCCCTTTTAGTACTTATTAATAATCTAATAGCGTCACCCCATGTGAATATAAAATGAGGCTTGAAAGTGTTATTTTATATATTTAGTATTATAACATAAGTACATTTTATTAAAGATTCCTCAACTGGTTGGATGTATGTTGTACAGTATATTTTCTAATATTATAATTCAAAAGAAAAGCTGGGCGTTTCTTGTCGGTTCTTCTCCCCATGTAAAAAAGGTAATTAGATTTTTATATTCGCTTTACTTGTAATTTCTATACCCTATACGATTACGTACATATTAATGTTAAGTCTCATTTGCCCAGTAAACTCACTAGCTACGGCGCTCTTCAGACCGAAACACAGTAATGTGTACACATTACTGATTCCAGACAGAAGTGGGCGCCGTTTTGGTACCCATAATCTAGCCGGCATCCTGTGCAAAGGAGCCTCCCACTGGTAATTTCTTCGGGGCACGCCGCTTCTTATCAATACGTAGTTGTGAAAAAAAACGTGTTTTAGCTCTCTTATTTTATAGTTATAATTGAAACTTAAGTTATGTATTAACAAGATACTTGAGGATTCACTGTTTAAATAGTACAATTACGAACCCTTTACGAAGTGGCGGGAAATTCAATAATGAAAAATAGCTTTTTTTGACATTCATAAGTGTCATTTCCATGACCTACATGAGTGATTTTGATTTGATTTGATTTACCAATGTAAACGTGATTGACGTGACGTGAAAAAACCTGTGGTTAAATACTTCATGAATGGCTATGAGATTTTAAATAAATATCAATTCTTACTATAAACTTACATTTAAAAAAAATGTATAAGTATGTTTTAAATAACAAAAAGAAAATACCTAAATTCACGCGCACTATGTTCCCCCCTTCCCGATTCTGTCCTTTTGTCGCTAGAAGCTCGGACGAACATTATGATCGTGGCAGGCGTCCACATTTTATCGAATAAATGGCCCGTTTTTATTCACTGATATTACTGTCATAAAATATAATGTACTAGAAGAAATTGTACCTTTAATTACAATTTGTCCAGATAGCTTTTACCTTACGTTTAGCTTTACGTGGTTAAACAAAAGATAAGGTTATCCTTGGGAAGGGATATGACAAATATCAAATGATACAATTTATTTCCTTAGAGAACCTAATAACTAAGATCATTTTTACTTCTAGATACACTGTGACAGATGTGGAAACATCGAAAATATTATTGAGGTTTACAGTCAAAATTAAGGTTTCATTTTGAGCAATGCGCGCACACTGTGAATGAGCTTCCTTGTGCGGTGTTCCCGGGACGATACGACATGGGTACCTTCAAAAAAATCGCATACACTTTCCTTAAAGGCCAGCAATGCTCATGTGATTCCTCTGATGTTGCATGAAAATGTGGGCGGCGGTGATCACTTAACATCAGGTGACCCGTACGCTCGTTTGTCCTCCTTTTCCATAAAAAAAGCTGTGTACGATTTCAGCTGTCAAGTGCCTATAAAAACGAAATCAAAGTTAAAAAAATCTATTTTTTAGGCAGTGTTGATACTAAATATTTCATAAGTTTAGTTTAAAATTTTGTAAAACTAGCTTCTAGTCGGATGTCCTCAGGCAAGCTTTAATAAATACGATAGGCAATTTTTCAACACTTTTCAATTTTTTTTTTGTAAGTTCGAACTTATCAGCTGACATTGACTGAATATCGTGATTGTGTGTAATTGAAGACGGGTTATGTTCTTCATTGCCATGATTGTTAATGGCTAATCTTATAGGATCACTTGAAATATTTTACTCTACAGTTTCTTAAAGCTATGAAAAAATCTACCATCTAAGTTACCGTGATTACCGTAAGTTCGATTTATGACAAAGAACGAAAAAAAATCCTTTTTCCTTTTTTATAAGTATAGGTACCTTATCAAAATTACTCACGCATTATGGGGCTGTCAGTATATACTAACGGCCGTTCCTAATATACTATCTACAGTTAGAGATAAATTACTACCTTCTACTGTCAGTAATTAGCAGTCAATAATCATTCTTATCGCCTTATATTGGGACGCGTGAATTGCAATTTCCATACATACTTCTATCGCTGGTAAGCTATACGTCGTCCCATTGACAGTGTGTACGGATAAGGTGAGTTACCGTTGTTAAGTTTATTGTGACAGAAAATTCAATGATAGTTACGATTTTTATCTCAAGTAAGAGATAGAATGAATATTGGGAACGGCCGTAAGTGTATGTGATTAATACGTACCTGCCTAAAGAACCTTACTAAAAATATTAAGTTATCATGCTGACATCGAGTATCTCTTCGCCTAATATAAGTGTCACGTCTTGTAAGACAGACACTTTTTCGTTCGACCTGCTCATAAAAAATAAGTAAAATGTAATAAAAGACATTTATTGCCAATTCCGTCGTTTTTGGAAACAAATGACAATCTGAGAGAAAAGAAACAACACGAAAATTTGTGTTTTATTTAAAAAAAAAAGAAGTGTCACTTTTGTGACAACACCTATAGTAAAAGTTGTTTTCTGAAGTATTTCTATGGCATATTGCACTACTCAAATATAATTAATAGTTTTCTTAATTTTGTGCATTTTCTTGGGATGGCTATAAAATATTAAATTTGCTTCAGGACACGTGACCTGATCGAAAATTCGTAAGGCAGTCGTTGAAATTTTGTACGATTGATTTTTCTGAGAGATAAACTTTTTAACGTAAAATAATTGTGACAGTTTTGAAATGTTAATTTTTTTATGTAATGCTTCACTGCCACTTCAGTTTCGCAATCATTAGAATAACAATTGTAATTATTACAATCTAGGAAACAGTTATATTTTTGTTCAATTAATAACAAACAGTGGGATATTTCGATATTACTTCCAAATATTTGGCAAACTGTGTAGTAAGCAATCGAGTTAATGGACAAACAATCTTGAAATAATAAATGGAAGGCGTGTTTCTTTACCAGGATGATTTAATTTACTTTAGTTTGACCTTCTGTTTCATTATGAGAGAAATGATGGTAATTGATACGCCCTGCCCATTGCAATGCAGTGCCGGGATTCTTCAAAAATCCAATAACTCTGAGCGGCACTACAATTTTGCCCGTCACCTTGAGACATAAGATGAATGATTCGAACATAATTTATATAATTTAATAAAACAATTGGATTTTATTGTTATTTTAATCGATTTAATATTCATTCGATTACATTTTAAAAGATTTTCTTAATTTTAATGTTTTTTCGATTTGTGGATTGCAAAATGAGCTAGTTTTTTTTTTTGTATTTTACATCAGAAAAATATAAACCCTTTTTTTAAAGAATATTTCAACATGTTAACATCAGGCCCAACTCTCCCACTCTCCTTTCTCTACAATAAAGCAAGACCTGACTCGAGAAACTCTTTTAACTCTACAGGACCTACTTTACGAAAGCCTCTAACATAACTTATCTTAACTAATGGGAGGCTCCTTTGCACAGAGATATAGATAGCTAAATTATAGGTACCACAACGGCGCCTATTTCTGCCGTGAAACAGTAATGTGTAAACATTACTGTGTTTCGGTCTGAAGGGCGCCGTAGAGAGTGAAATTACTGGGTAAATGAGACTTAACATCTTTATGTCTCAAGGTGGTGAGCGCAATTGTAGTGCCGCTCAGAAATTTTGGGTTTTTCAAAAATCCTGAGCGGCATCCTGCATTGTAATGGGCAGGGCGTATCAATTACATTCATATGAACGTCCTGTTCATCACGTCCCTTATTGTCATAAAAAAATATAATCTACACACTCGCCAGATTTCTCCTGCGGTTTGGACATTTATTTGAATGGTAAAAGTTTTCTTCTCGAGAATATGTGACATATTTTCACAGATCGTGTTGAGCCCAGGTTCCTAAAGTTCTACCCAAAAATCATTAAATGTGAGATGACAAAATCGTATAGAAAACGCGGATAAATATTTATATTATATATACGATTAAATATATATATTTTACATAACATATTAATATAATAAGGTTTCAGAAGGAATACACTTAAAAAGAATTACATGATAATATTTACTACAAAAAACAACTTTTCTGGTTGAAGTTGTCAAATCTAAATATTGTCTAAATGTTTCCGCTTTGCAGCAGACTTTTGCTCAACATTTGCGAGAAATTCTCTATAATATTTTTAATTCAAGCGCTCAAAGAGTTTCCTCAATTTAAAGTAATTTTATGCTGTGTATTTACTACCATTAGTAGTGGCGTCAAGCAACGGATGCCTTTGTCAGTTTAATGGAATGTCAACATACGTTAATTAAGCCTTTAATTTAAGTATAAGGTTTTACTTACAATCTTAAACACCGGTATATGTCTATGTAAAGGAATAATTTTAAGTAAACTGTGTCTTGTATACCTTTGAGAACAGGTGAGTTTTACTAGACTTGCCGTTTTCTAAAAGATATCTGATCGATTGGAGTTATCTCAGCCTTGGGTGAAGAATCACATATTTTATATTTTTTTTTATACTGAGGTATACTCTTTCTGCGGGGGAAGGTTACTGGGACTTATTTTTTCGTACATCTTGTTTCCGGCGAGGGTTTAGTCCCGTGATACGTCTTAGAGACGATTGGGTTGTTTTGTTGATGACTTTCTAAGTCGGTAAAGGCATACGATTTTTATTTCTATGAAATACTTTTAAAGGATTAAAATCTTCATGCATGCCTGTATAGGTCCCATAGCGATTATGCAGAGACTGACCTGCTCCTGGAGCATATTCAAACAGCTTCAGAATCCGTGTTGAATATCCCCACCACTGAGATCGTCATTTATAGATTTCAAAGCCCACTATGCAGAATGGCTACGCTCATGTTCTACCGATCATGAAGGGAGTTCTGTTCACGACTTCGCTTTAGCATGTGGTCTCACACAACTTGTTATTGCACCGATGTGAATCCCAGACCTGGAAGATCATACAACTTTACTGTTGGACCTTCAGTTGACTTGACATCCGGACAGCTACCTAGTTTCCATTGACTCTTCCCTGGGATCAGATCAAATAGAAATCAAATCTGAATCAAAAAATATTTTTATTTCGTAGTTAAATTAACATCTTATGTCTCAAGGTGACGAGCGCAATTGTAGTGCCGCTCAGAATTTTTAGATCTTTCAATATTTCTGAGTGGCACTGGATTTTAATGGGCAGGGCGTATCAATTACCATCAGCTGAACGACATGCTCATCTCGTCCCTTATTTTCATAAAAAAAAATACATTACACTTGAAATATGTCATTTTTCAAACAGCCAAACATTCGGAGAATGACGCAGAGTGGTACGAGCAAGAAACCTTAAGGCTGCTCTTTTAAAACAGAATGATATTACAAGTTCTTATTTTCTAATTAAATTGCACGACTCGAACGCGAAGCGAGGTTGTGTTTTATAACCGACCTGTCAAGGTCACACGACTTTCACTCTTTAAACTGCATATTTTTTTTCTATTACTCTTACACATTATAAAAGGCACATCAATGTAAAGCATTTTTTAAGTTGTGGAATACGTATATAATATAAAAAAAAGGTTCATTAAAAATATTATCGTGGACGTGATGTCGTTATTAGTCTGTGGTTCAAAAAAACGGCGTGGTACGGATATCTCGAGAACGATTTGACGAAACGACTTAATTTTTTTTCACAATTTTCAGAATTAAGCAGAGAAGTTTCCTTTCGAAAATCAATACTGTAGGACTTCTCGTTTTTTTTTTTTTTAATAAATATATAAAACTGGCAATTTTACATGTAAACAAGCACACACTGGCGAAATTTTTCAATAGGAATTTCGAAAATTAACTTCAAAATAAATATAGCATGAGCGTTCAAGGTAAGCACTTTTCGAATTTCTAATTTTTACAAATCATTTCAACACAATATATCATGCAAAGTGATGCAATAAAAATACTCAAACGTCAATTTCTATGCCTTACTCGTGAGTAAGTAAAACAAAATGTTACTTAATAAGTAAAAACAAAAGAGTTATAGGGTACATTTATACAGTAGAGTAGATGCATCAATCCACACATACTATAAATAAAAAAAGGCGTTTTATTACCTATTAATATTATATATAAAGAATATAATATAATATAATAACTTTAATAAGAAAAATTAAGAAAATAAAAGAGTTAAAAAAAACATGAAGCAGACTCCTTGATGACAGGATCATTCAGCTACCACAAGTAGCGCCCGTTCACTACCATGACGTATGGACCAGCTATCGCCTCCCTCGACCATATTTTAGGGAAGGGAATGATCCGCCTCACGTCATCGCCACAAGCAGCGGCATTAAGTGAGCATAACGATGCCTGTCCCGAGAACTCTACCAAATAACAAAAAATAATGTTCATCCACATATATTATGAAATACTCACTAAATGCCTTTTCTTACAATTCGACCATTTTGTTTAAATTCACATAATATTACTCATTAGGCCTAAGAATTTCCTATCATTTCAATTATCTAACTATATTAACATCTATCATTCTGAGACAGACATGTTTAAAGTCCAGCAGCTCAGTCCCAAGCGTTATTTATATCCAGATATTCAGATATTGAATAGTACCCTTTTGTATACAACTATTTCTTCATAACTTTTTCATTTTACATTCGTTTAAAGGTAAGTTCTGTATGTCAACAGGTAGCATATTGTAAAAACGTATACATAGACCTCTAAATGAATTTGTGACTTTATGAAGTCGACTTACGGCCGTATTCAATAACGTCTCTCTAGTTACGGATACATTGCTGTCACCGTTTTATGACAAGATCTTATCTATCCAAGCATTGGACTATAACTATATTATGTCCAATATAGTTATAGTCCAATGCTTTATGTGGATAGGTTATTGAAATGTAAGTAAGCGGAAAAGGATAGATTTGTCTTCCTCTAATAAGTTAAACTAAGGAGAGATAGGTTATTCAAAACGGCCCTAACTTGACTGGCAAGCTATTTCTAGTATGTACATCATGAGTTTAACTATTTTTTTATACGATTTTTTTATACATAAACAAGGTTTTCATAATATATTATGTATTGCGATGTCAAAGTCAAAATATTTATTTCGTAAAATTTATTTCTTAAAACTTTTGGTCCTAATTTATAGATGGCATGAATAGCTCGTTTCTGCAGTGTGAAAACAGTGTTAACATCGGCAGCATGCGCCCAAAGTAAAATGCCATATATCATCAGAATATAAAAATAGCTGAAGTAGACTCGCGGTATTTTCATCCGTAAGTTGCCGAATTTTTTTAGCTGCTCATGTTGCAGAACTGAGCTATTACGCCAAATTAAAAATATGGGGACTCCATTGAAGTTTGGTATAATATAAGGTAATGGCCAAAAATACGGTTGTATCCACGGGTTTCAACTCATCATCTTTTACCAAAATATTATTTTATAAAAAACGTGATCTGGAAAGGTTTTGTTGGTAGTAGTATCTAGTAGTTAAAAAAGAATTCTTAAGGAATCAATTTTGAGAAAATAAATGCCTTTTATGCGGTTAACTAAACACCGGGTTAACTAAAATACAAACATAACTTTTACGCAAAAATCTAATGTAAAAAACAGTTACAAATACACGCGTCTTAATGCTTTAAAAGTGTTTTATTTAAGCCGAAAAAATAAATCATCTTAAATAAACAAAGTACGTCATTAACTGACACTAATACAGCATCCGTTTCTACTAAAACATGCTGATAAACAGAGCCGCACTATATAAACGTCGTAATTCTGACTGATTTATGATTTCCTTCACTTTTCATCCCTTCCAGAAGAAATACTTTTCTTTCTAGTATTCGCATAAATTTTATTTTAGCTAGTTTTGGTCAATTATTGTGTGTTAAAAAAAAAAATCAATAGGATTCTGTACCAAAATATATAGTAATTTTAGAATAGATTTTTGCTACTTCAGTTATGTTATAAATATAATAAATTATAAGCTATTATTTATGTCAATTTGAAACTGATATACAACTTAAACTATTTGAATGGAAAATAGACTACCGATAAGGTCCTACATAAAAAAGGGTGTGTTTTAATAATATGTATGCACGCAAGAAGTTATACTTCTTTGGCCTAACGAAACACAAATAATTAAAATGATTTATTACTCGTGTCCTTCTACGTTTATAAAAAGAACAATTTTGCAAAAATCTTGCAAAAATTTTTTGATAATTAATTATTTAATAATGAATACGGTACGGTATGTGCTTAAACTCTTTGCTGTCCTAATAATGGACGAAGAAACAAAAAAAAACAATAACGAATGACGCAAACGTCAGAAAAATTTAGGAACCAACTTCACCTTGTTACTTTTATGTTACAGTGATGCGTGCGCATTTTAAATTTCACTCTCAAAGTTTTTTTAATAACGTAAAGACCATATCAAGTCTTGGCAAGTGTCATCATCATAATTTGCACCTTTTGGATGTGTGGCGTTCCCGACAGTGCCGCTTTCAAATAACTTTCTTCCACGTACAACCAAACTATAAAGTTAATTTTCTTGCACAGTATTACAAAACGAAACTACACGGATAGAGTAATATCTAACCTTATAATAAGGCTGATGCCCGCGACTTCGTCCGCGTAGATAACGAGTTTTTAAAAATAATAAGCAAGTTTGGAATTAAAGATTATCTCATGTTCTATTCCAGTTCCGGTTCCCGTTTTTGCTCCCATTCCCAACAAATTATATGAATCTTATTTCGAGGAAGCTCACCCACGTGAATTACAGTCTCTTACAAATCCCGCGGATATCATCGATTTTTACGGGATAAAATGTAGCCTAGGTCCTATCCCAAGCTCTAATCTATCGCTGTACCAAATTTTAACAAAATCGGTTCTCCTGCGGCGTAAAAGCGTAACAAACTTACATTTACATTTATAATATTAGTAGAGATGTAACGTTACTGTTTTTCAATATTGTCAATTCACAAGTTGGTGTTAATTTGTAGTGACATTCAAAGCAAATTCAATAACAAATATTTGCAAATATTGATATCTATCAAAACAGTTTTGTGTTTTTAAACTGAGAATCGAGAGTTATTGAAAGATACTTAAAATACAGAGGTCAACTGTCGTCGGTATTAAGTATGACTTTTCTACTAACAAAATCCGTAACTATTTGAAATATGTCTTTATTTGAAACCAAACCTCGATATTCAATTAATTTCCTTTTTTCACGCTTTTTATTAGCTTCACCTGTATGTATGTTTATTTGTAACCGACTCCTTTGGGCACGATTTTGACCCACTTTAAACGGTCAGATTTTGCTCTAATTTCTATGATTTATCGAGGACATTAGTTTGATAAAAATTATTCCATTTTAAATTTGCAAAAAAAGATTTTTGTTAATTTATATTGTTTTTAACCGACTTCAAAAAGGAGGAGGTTATCAATTCGATCAGTATTTTTTTTATGTATGTACACCGATTACTCTGAGATTTATGATTTACGTAGTTCTTCTTTTATTTGATGCGAAATAAATGCCATTTGGTCCCATAAAATGTTTATATAGTTTTCATTTTATGAACATTTATATGAAAATTTTCGTGTACCTGGATGATATAATTTTTTTCTGTGTACGGCTTTTTTGGAGATTTCATTCAGGTTGATTATATATTATTATTAACTGACACTTAAACGTAAAAAATAAAAAATAAACTACATTTTAAAAAACCGACTTCAAAAACTGAAAAGTATCAAATAACTAAAAAATTTATTTAATACATCTCTTATGCAACCTTTACCTTAAATATTAATAAAATACTATTATTTGTATGTGCTACATATGTTAGCTTTGAAGTTGGTGCCAAGCCAAATGTAATAAAGGTATCTACACTCGTCACGCGTGATTTTGAGCGGGATAGCTTCGTCTAGAACAATGCAACCCAAGCGGACAGAAGCGTGGCCAGACAACCTTAATAATTATAGTAAGCTGTTGATAATATGAAGTTTTATTTTGTTTAGGGCTTGGCACTGACTTAAAACCTATTACTACTAAATAGGTAGCACATACAAATAATAGTATTTTATTAATTGTAAAGGTAAAGGTTTGCATAACACGTGTATTAAAGTAAATTTTTAGTTATATGATACTTTTTAGATTTTAAAGACGGTTTTTCTAAACGTTATTTTTTTTTTCCTTCTATCGTAGATAAGGAGGTATAAGATGTTATTTTAAATTTCAACCATTATCTTTTCAACCAATGCGTGTTTTTTATTTTTTTTAACTACCTTTTTCTGTTAAGATTCAAAACAATGATCAAAATATCGAAAGTAATAATATCTTTATTTAGTTACTGTACTCAATGCTCTTGTGTTTTTACTTAGTAGGTTATTTACATTTACTATTTTTGAGTTACTCGTGTAAGGCATTGAGTATTTTGCGGTTTGAGTATTTTTTGCATCACTTTACATGATTTCGTGCCACTTCTTCTCATTAAAGCTCAGCCCATTCCGATGCATTTTTTAATTTTTTTTATGGAAAAAGAGGACATCGAGTGTACGGGTCACCATGTTGTGGTAAATGTGAAAAAGAAAACTTTTGACATTTATGAATGTCATTCACTTGACCTACATTAATGTTGATTTGATTTGAAACCTTTTTTTATGAAAATAAGGAACGAGACGAGCAGCTCGTTCAACTGATGGTAATTCACACGCCCTGTCCATTACAATGCAGTGCCGCTCAGGATTCTTTGAAAAACTGAGCGGCACTACAATTGCACTCGTCTAAGTTAAGTTTTACGTTAAGTCTCATTTACCCAGTAATGTCACTAGATGCTGCTCCCTTCAGACCGAAACACAGTAATGTTTACACACTACTGCTTCACGGGAGAAATAGGCGCCGCTGTGGTACCCATAATCTAGCCGGCTTCCTGTGCAAAAGAGCCTCCCACTGGCTTTTCTAAATTTATTGTACCGCTGATATAATATTGCAACATGAATATTGCCACACTATTGCTACCTTATATATAATTTGAAAAATGAGTATCGGTTTTACGGAACAGAGAAATAAGATTAAATACTGTTTGCATTCAACCTTATTTCCCTATTCGGGCTTTAACAGCTGTGCCACGCTCATTTCACGTCATTCATTTTATGAGACCACAACATAACCTTCCATTTACAATAAGGTCCCGTGTTGACGTTGGTTCAATTTAATATTGAAGAGCTCATTGAAAAAGGTACTGTTTGACTTTACATAAGTAGTGTTTGCTCGTATGTTGTGTTTGAAATTCCATAATAATTTAAATACTTTTATATTGTTCATTCAAGGGAACTCCAATGCGTAGCCAAATGGCAAAAAAAAGAAAAAAAAACCCTTATAGATTCGTCATGTCTGTCTGTCCGTGTATGTTACAGCCACCTTTTTCCAAAACTCTAAGAATTATACTGTTGAAACTTGGTAAGTAGGTGTATTCTGTGAACCAAATTAACATTTTCCTACAAAAATAGAAACAAAAAAAAAATTTGAGGATATGAGACTGAAATTTAAATTCTTTTTTCATCAAACCCAAACGTGTGATACTTTAAAAATGATATTGAGGTTTCTAATATCTTTTTTTCAAAACTGAATAGTTTGCGCGAGAGACACTTAAAAAGTGGTAGAATATGACCCCCCTTTAACATCTAGAATAAGAAAATGATAAAACTAAAAAAAAATATGATGTACATTATCATGCAAACTTCCACCGAAAATTTGTTTGAACGAGATCTAGTAAGTAGATTTTGTTTAATACGTATAAATGATGAGACCTCATTTGCAATGTATGATTTTGAGCAAAGATTTTTTGCCTTTTCTATTTAAATAATTTAATATTATTTTCACCTCTCCAGCACGAAAAGGGCGCTATTTCTACGTGAAAACTCGCAGCAAAAAGCGTCAAGCAAAGTGATTTATAATAAACATTGTTAAATATTATCTTAATTGTTTCTCTTACTATATATAACCTATAACACTTTTCTCGCTAGTCGTGGTGAAAAGTTGTATGTGAGTTATTGTGAGTGATTTAAAGGCTCGAGAGCAAATTTTTTGTCTCATGCCTTTAAATCACTCCCTACCTCAGTAGTCTAGAATTGAATCACGAGCGAAAGTCAGCACTCGCAGCAAAAAATAACTTTGCTCACTTGTTGAACAAATAACTATTTCCATTCTATATAACATTTATGTTACGTTACTTTCTACTACGGAACCCTTTATAGGCTGGTCTGACTCGCACTTGGCCGCTTTTTTCCTTCTATTGTAAATATATTGGTAATTAAAATGGTATAGATGTGACATAGCACGTGTCGAAGTGATTTTATCTAACTTAGCGTTGTATCTTAAGATCAACAATAACATTTCAAATTTAATGTTGACAAAAATTATGCAGAGAGCTTTTTAGTTATTTTTTTAATTTAAAGACTGTCACATTGTTTGGTATTGCTTTTTAGTAATTTTACGAAAAGGTATATCCTGAAATAAAGTAAGAAAAAGTTAGAAGTTAATTTTTTCAAAATATTTATAGACTGACGCGGCTTCCTCGCGAGGCTGATCGCACAGTCAGTACACGGCTTATGACGTCAATTTTATCCGTAACAGGCGACTAGTTTATCGTTGACATCGACATACCCGGATTAAATACCCTTAAGAGTAATGCTCTTACATATGTGTGTATCCACAAGAGTACATCAAAGTTTATTTAAAAATGTTTAATGATAGATAAAGATATAGGCCTGAATGCAACAGATAATAAAGATTTTATTAAATGTGTTCTATGTGTAAATATCATTAAAGATAATTCTAAATAATTAAGAGAAAATCACAATTTATAAATAATAACTTCCTATCTGATTTGGTATTATATTTATAATACTTTGTATAAGCCAAATGGTTAACACAAACCGTAATAAAATCGTATATGAAATCACAAACCACAGATATCAGTTAATGTAATGTAAATATTAATAACATGTGAATGGTACCAACAAGATTTATTGCTCTATGAGGATGGGTGGTGTGAAAGAAAAACTCATCTCAAACCGATGAATTTTATAACTGAATGTGATTTTTGGAGGCTCGGTTACAATGTTTATTTCGTACAACTAAGCGAAGTTAGTATCTACAGCATTTGATTATCTGAATGGCGTAGGGAGGGTACTTTGAAAATACACACACAGATTTTTCCCTTCTATACTTGGACTTTGTACTAATTTTTTTTTTTCACGATTTTACTTATTACATATATTATTTATTACATATTATGCTACTTATTAAATGCACATATCGCACCTACTCCCGTAACAGTTGGGAACTGTACTCTCGAAATTTTTTTTTTGTCTTTGACAAATAATCCAGTTGTGAGGTCCAATTTCGGGAAAGAGGTGACTCGTTGAATCCAACTCGGATTGTCTAAGACCACATTGTCTAAAGACGAAGGTTTTTAACCATTGTGTGTTGCCAGTGATGACATACGGAACGCAGAGGTGGTCGCTAACTATGGGCCTTTGGAAGCTCATTGTCGCTCAGCGGGCAATGGAGAGGTCTATGCTCGGAGTTTCCCTGCAAGATCGAATCAGAAATAAGGAGATCCATAGGAGAACTAAAGTCACCGACATAGCCCAAATTAGTGCGAAACTGAAGTGGCAGTGGGCAGGGCACATAGTGCGACGGACAGATGGCTGTTGGGGCAGTAAAGTCTTCGAATGACGACCTCGTACCGGAAAATCTAGTGTTAGTAGGCTCCCCACAAGATGGACTGAAGTGTCGTGTTAGCAAAAAAGGCAGTAGCAAGAGCATCGCACTGTTCAACAGCAGTAGTAGTAGATATTAATATGCGTTTTGGTTTTAAGGATCGAGCTACACGCCCAACATCAGCTCTAGGATTATCAATTTTTACAAGTGTTTTCTTCCATTTGTTGTCTGCCGATTTTTGCGCAGCGAAACTAATCAAGCCACAGAGGCGATTTATTAGACTGCGAACAGATCTTCTCAAAGCTCCTTTAGATAGATTATTGTCACGACTCTTTCACGACATTTCTACTATTGAAGAAAATGATCTAGAAGAGAGATTAATGTTTTCTTTCAGTTGTGTGCGATATTTACTCCAGTCAGCAGCGTGATAACGGTAGCGAGTTTTTGGATTGTGTTGCATGTAACCCCCAATGCTAAAATACATTGGATAGTGATTGGATGATAAAGCTACTAATGCGTGGACTTCACTCATCTTTGGAATATCACGCGTTAAAACCAAATCTGGTTTAGTTTTGCCCTGTGCTGCCTCGGGGCGTAAAAAGAATAGGGTAGTCCCAGGTCCAAGGGTGTCGTAAGAGGCGACTACGGGCTTTTTGAAAGTGGGAGAGTCACGCTGCTGTCTCATGACGTCAGCACAATCGGGCCAGACTCGTCCGGGTTACTTACCACACTCGCACAGAATACCGGCGTGAAGTAGCGGCCTAGTGCCGCTATGTTTCGCATAGGTTAGTGTCGAGGACCGGAGGCCATTCCCCCCCCCCCCCCCCCAACAACCCCCAGGAGGGTACCGGCTCTTGTAGAGCCGGAGAATCCCTCCCCGAGCATTCGCGCTTGGGCTGCCCCTCGTATTCTGGGGAGGGCACAGTACCGCGTATGTCACAGGACAAACAGGGCAGCAACACCACGGCACCCCGCTCCACGCTTAATGTGGACTTTTGTAACATCCGGGGAATTCACTCCAACTTAAACGCCGTCCACCACCACCTTGAGACGGCGCAGCCGGCCTTGTGTTTCCTTACAGAGACGCAGATATCTCGACCTAGCGATACGTCATATTTAACGTACCCCGGGTACAAAATTGAGCATAATTTCATGCCTCATGCCGGGGTATGTGTGTACGTTAGGGAGGATATCTGCTGTCACCGTCTCGGCAATTTTGAGGGTAGGGGCCTGTCTACTCTCTGGCTCCGCGTAGATTTAGAGGACCGCGTCCGCATCTATGCGTGTGTCTACAGGTCCCATATTGGTAACGCAGAAACGGATCACCTCATGGGCTGCGTTCAAGCGGCATTTGATGACGTGCTTGCTCAGATCCCCTCCGCTGAAATCGTAGTCTTGGGTGATTTCAACGGGCACAATGCCGAATGGCTTGGATCACGTACCACAGACTACGCAGGGCGATCTGTGCATAATTTTGCATTGGCGTATGGTCTGTCCCAATTGGTTGAGTCGCCGACGCGGATCCCGGATGTGGATAGCCACATGCCGCCCTTATTCGATCTTCTGCTGACTACACATCCCGATGGTTACCAGGTCTCTGTCAACGCCCCTCTCGGAACGTCCGACCATTGCCTGGTCAGGAGTGTAGTGCCTATCCGACGCCAACGTCGCAGACCACCAGCGACCCGCCGCGTTTGGCACTACAAGTCAGGACACTACTACGATGCGTTCCTTTTTTGCATCCTACCCTTGGGGCAGGGTTTGTTTCCTTTCAGATGATCCTAGTGCCTGCGCCGTTGCAGTAGCCGATGTGATACTGCAGGGCATGGATATTTTTATACCAAGCTCTGTAGTACCGATCGGTGGCAGATCACAGCCCTGGTTCGATGCGTCAGTTAAAGCAGCATCTGACTGCAAAAAACAGGCGTATCGAACTTGGGTTGCGGCGCTGGGCTCAAAGGATCCGAACTGCAAAGTTCTGAAGAGGAAATATAACCGTGCCTCCAGATTTTTTTAGCGGCATATCGCCCGTGCGAAATCGAAGCACGTCGTCAAAATTGGCGAGCAGCTTTCCAGTTACCCGACCGGAACACGCAAGTTCTGGTCGTTGTCGAAAGCTGCTCTTGGTAACTTCAACCAGCCGTCCATGCCGCCGTTGCACATGAGGAATGACACCCTGGCCCATACGGCAAAAGAGAAAGCCGATCTCCTGTGCACTCTTTTTTCCTCCAACTCGACTCTTGACGACAACGGAAAAACACCGCCGACCATCCCGCGGTGTCAGAGCTCCATGCCTGAAGTACAGTTCCGACAGAAAACTGTTAGGCGAGCTCTGTTTTCGTTGGACGTCAGGAAGTCGAGCGGGCCGGATGGCATTTCTCCAATCGTGCTTAGAACGTGTGCCCCTGAGTTGACGCCGGTGCTAACGCGTTTATTCCGGCACTCTTATTCAAAAGGCGTAGTCCCTGATTCATGGAAGTCAGCCCTTGTCCATCCGATCCCAAAAAAAGGAGACAGTTCGGATCCGGCAAACTACAGGCCTATTGCTATTACCTCCCTACTCTCCAAAATTATGGAGAGCATAATTAACCGCCAGCTCTTGGTATACCTTGAGGGTCACCAGTTGATCAACGACCGGCAGTACGGCTTTCGCCATGGTCGGTCGACTGGCGATCTTCTGGTATACCTAACACACAGATGCCCATCGGCGGCTATTGAAAGCAAGGGGGAAGGCCTGGCAGTTGGTCTGGATATAGCGAAGGCCTTTGATCGTGTATGGCACAAGGCGCTCCTCGCAAAACTTCCATCATTTGGGCTTCCCGAGAGCTTATGCAAGTGGACCTCCAGCTTCCTCACTGGGCGCAGCATACAGGTCGTTATCGACGGTTATTGCTCGAATCCCAAGCCCGTGAACGCTGGAGTGCCCCAAGGCTGTGTGCTATCTCCCACGCTGTTTCTTCTGCATATCAATGATATGTTGGACACCGCCAACATGCATTGCTATGCAGATGCAGCACTGGTGATGCCGTATACACGGGCCATGCAGGTCTCTCTCGGGAAAACGTCGACCAGTGCCGGGTGAAACTTGTGTCTTCTATCGAGTCCTCTCTCGAGAAGGTCGCGGAATGGGGTAAGTTGAACCTTGTCCAATTTAACCCCCAGAAGACTCAAGTTTGCGCGTTTACCACTAAAAAAACCCCATTTGCCGTATCACCGCTCTTCGAGAACACTTCCCTTAAAGCCTCGCCTAGTATCGGAATACTGGGTCTCGAAATCTCGAGCAATTGCCAATTCCGTGGCCATCTGGAGGGCAAAGCCAAACTGGCTTCAAAGAAACTGGGCGTCATAAATAGAGCACGGCAATACTTCAAGCCGGCCCACATTCTAGCGCTCTACAAAGCGCAGGTCCGGCCTCACATGGAGTATTGCTGTCATCTCTGGTCTGGCGCACCCCAGTATCAGCTCGATCCATTTGACCGCGTGCAACGCAGAGCAGCTCGAATTGTCGGGGACCCAGTACTCTGTGAACGGCTGGATCACTTGGCGTTGCGTAGAGACGTCGCTTCATTGTGTGTCTTCTACCGCATTTATCACGGGGAGTGTTCCGAAGAGCTGTTCAACCTGATTCCTGCCGCCGAATTTCACCTTCGCACGACACGCCACAAGTTACGATATCATCCCCACCATCTGGATGTGTGGCGGTCCTCCACAGTGCGGTTTTCAAGGAGCTTTCTTCCTCGTACCACGAAGCTGTGGAATGAGCTTCCTTGTGCGGTGTTTCCGGGACGATACGACATGGGTACCTTCAAGAAAAGCGCGTACACCTTCCTTAAAGGCCGGCAACGCTCTTGTGATTCCTCTGGTGTTGCAGGAGAGTGTGGGCGGCGGTGATCACTTAACACCAGGTGACCCGTACGCTCGTTTGTCCTCCTATTCCATAAAAAAAAAAAAAAGAAGCTTTATAATCAGAGCAATAATTTACTTGTGTTGGAATATCCGGAGCAAGAATCGTATAGTCGCGTTTTAACATGTGATTAAATAGAAGCCTACCACGTGTATTAGTGTAACTACTTTGCAAGCACGTGACCACCAAGATTAAGTAAAATATCAAGATCATACTCCATTAGAGGTAAGTTGGGAAATTGGTAAGCAGATACTATAATATGTTCATTTCCTGATATTCTAACGCTAATGCCTCAATATTTTTAGTTTTAGGTATCGTAATGACGGAGTGAAAATGACTTCACCTTGCCCGCGACCAGTGTGATGTTTACCCTGTCGATAGCAAGTATGTAGTCCATGCCGCAGTTGCACATGAGGAATGACACCCTGGCCCATACGGCAAAAGAGAAAGCCGATCTCTTGTGAACTCTTTTCGCCTCTAACTCAACTCTTGACGACAACGGAAAAACACCGCCGACCATCCCGCGGTGTCAGAGCTCTATGCCTGAAGTACAGTTCACACAGAAAACTGATAGGCGAGCTCTGTTTTCGTTGGACGTCAGGAAGTCTAGCGGGCCGGATGGTATTTCTCCAATCGTGCTAAGAACGTGTGCCCCTGAGTTGATGCCGGTGCTAACGCGTTTATTCCGGCACTCTTATTCTAAAGGCGTAGTCTCTGACTCATGGAAGTCAGCTCTTGTCCATCCGATCCAAAAAAAAGGAGACAGTTCGGATCCGGCAAACTACACGCCTATTGCTATTAAATCCCTGCTCTCCAAAATCATGGAGAGCATAATTAGCCGTCAGCTCTTGGTATACCTAGAGGGTCACCAGTTGATCAACGACCGACAATACAAGTTTCGCCATGATCGGTTGGCAGGTGATCTTCTGGTATACCTAACACATAGATGGGCTGCGGCTATTGAAAGCAAGGGGGTAGGCCTGGCAGTTAGCCTGGATATAGCAAAGGCCTTTGATCCTGTATGGCACAAGGCGCTCCTCTCCAAACTTCCATCATTTGGGCTTTCCGAGAGCTTATGCAAGTGGACCTCCAGCTTCCTCACTGGGCGCAGCATACAGGTCGTTGTCGACAGATATTGCTCGAACCCGAAGGCCGTGAATGCTGGAGTGCCCCAAGGCTTTGTGCTGTCTCCCACGCTGTTTCTTCTGTACCTCCAACATTCATTGCTATGCAGACGACAGTACTGGTGATGCCGTATACACGGGCCATGCAGGTCTCTCTCGGGATCATCGACCAGTGCCGGGAGAAACTTGTGTCTTCTATCGAGTCCTCTCTTGAGAAGGTCGCGGAATGGGGAAAATTGAACCTGGTCCAATTTAACCCCCAGAAGACTCAAGTTTTCGCGTTTACCACAAAACAAACCCCATTTGTCGTATCACCGCTCTTTGACAACAATTCCCTCAAAGGCTCGCCTAGTATTGGAATACTGGGTCTCGAAATCTCGAGCGATTGCCAATTTCGTGGTCATCTGGAAGGCAAAGCCAAATTGGCTTCAAAGAAACTGGGCGTCATTAATAGAGCACGGTAATACTTCAAGCCGGCCCACATACTAGCGCTCTACAAAGCGCAGGTCCGGCCACACATGGAAAAAAAAGCGCATACACCTTCCTTAAAGGCCGGCAACGCTCCTGTTGCAAGAGATTGTGGGCGGCAGTGATCACTTAACAACAGGTGACCCGTACGCTCGTTTGTCCTCCTATTCCATAAAAAAAAAAGTATAGCCAGGTGTCATAAAGGAAATATTTGATGTGAGGCGAGTCTCGCAAATAAGAATTATATCGATAGATTCGGAATTCAGTGCAAATTCAAGTAATTCATGTTTTTTACGACGTACTCCATCAGCGTTCCATGAAAGTAGACACAGTGCGTTTTTATTAAACAAGGGTATGTGAACACAAGCATAACCTTTTCTAATGGAGAGTTGCAAGATGTATATTGAGTTTTAAGTTTACGTAAGATTAGCACTATCTCAAACATTTCCTTGGCTGCTGCATTCTCAGTGGTAGGTAAGATCAGTTCAGCACCAATTGGGTTTGGAGAGCAGGCTATTCCTACTTCAGGTACTCCTCCAACTTTAGCGTTTGATACCGCAACATTTGCCCAAGTCATGGTTTTCGATATGGGTGTCGACGTACGTAATAACGGCAGTGGTTTACGTGCATAAATTTTCGACTGCAAGCGTTCAATGTAAGCTAGTCTCACTTTGCATTTGCTATAATTCGCAGGGTGTTCCTCATTTCAGTTACAACAGTGAGCAAGATCCTTATGGTCCTTCTTTGAACTCTCAGATATTGGGTGCATCCCTGTACATTTAACACAATGCGGTGGCATATTAAAGTTTTTGGATGAATGACCAAAATCTTGACATCAGAAGCTCTGAGTGCCGGATGTGCGGTTGGGCTTGAATTTCTGAATTGCAATTACGCAGTTAAACAGATATATTATTTGCCGAAATCTAAAAATGTCAGCTCCCTCTGAAAGGTGAATTAATTAGGAGGACAAGGTAATTCTCTTATAGATTTTAATTTTGTAACCACTGTACCTTTGAATCCAAGCTTCTCCAGCTCATCGGGAAGGTCTTTCTCAGCCTATGCAGGTAAATCCTTAATAACTACCTCATAAGTCTTTTCATCTTTTCGGGTGTGGGTTAAAAAAGAAACACTGCCCGAAAGCCTTCTTCGATAGCTTGGTGGGAGTAAAAATTATGGCTACTTTGTTGCCGTTCCTATATTGAAAGTGAATCTGTTTTATGTATCTACTCACTTTTTCTTTGACGTTTTCATGGGTCTTAAATTAATGTATAGATAATGTCTGAACAGTGGCTGGGACTTTATTATAAAAGTGTATACTTTTACCCATACAACTATTGTGTATCTTATGAAGCCTACTAGAATTAGTTAGAAGCAATCCCTTATTTCAAATCGCTTTTAAGAGCAAAAGATGACGATATTACATAATTACGGGGTTCATACGTGAAACAACTATATGAAGCCTGCTCTATATTAGACATGGATGTAAAACGATTGATCGCAGATATCGGAGGACAAAGAAGTCGCAATAAGAATCTATTTACCATGTCACCTTCAAAGTGTCGAGCCATTATCATGATTTGTAGCATCGTAAAGAAAAGTTCGCTCAAGTGTTTCTTTGAGAATCTTTATATAGTCCACATCTGGCGTGATAAAGATTGCTACTTAGTGATCAAAGAGTTTTATAGTATGCGTAAATAATATATTATCAAGATCATGAATCATCAATAATTTTTCATTGCGGCACTAACACCTGTAAAACCTACCTTACCTTACGTACCTTAAAGGTATTATGTATCTTATGATGCCTACTACAATTGGTTACATGCAATCCCTTATTTCTAGTGTTATAATGATGAAAATAATAATTAGAGGACAAATAGTCGGGATTGTGGAATAAGGAGACGTGGTTGGCGAAGGAGATAATCCTTGCTGTAGAGCATCCGGGAGTAGACTAGCATTACTCCCGTAGAACAACTGCTCTGTCACGCTTGTGATACAAATACAAAAAGATGATGCCCAATCAATCTTTAATGATTGAATAGTAAAGAAAAAATTACTGAAAAGAATTACTTACGTACCTACGTACTGAGAATCAATCTTTAATGATTGAATAGTAAAGAAAAAATTACTGAAAAGGTATTAGAATAATATATATATATATACCTCAATACCAGTGGGAGGCTCCTTTGCACAGGATGCCGGCTAAGATTATGAGTACCACAACGGCGCCTATTTCTGCCGTGAAGCAGTAATGTGTAAGCATTACTGTGTTTCGGTCTGAAGGGCGCCGTAGCTAGTGAAATTACTGGGCAAATGAGACTTAACATCTTGTCTCAAGGTGACGAGCGCAGTTGTAGTGCCGTTCAGAATTTTTGGGGGTTTCAAGAATCCTGAGCGGCACTGCATTGTAATGGGCAGGGCGTATCAATTACCATCAGCTGAACGTCCTTCTCGTCTTGTCCCTTATTTTTATTTAAAAAAAAAATCTATAAATAATTGTGTTCACCGCACTTAAACATATTGCTAGGCTCTTTTCATCCTAGTTAGTATTGCAATAAATTCGTTTCAATCCAATACGATTGAACATAAAAATTAGCTTTGCCAGATTTTTAGGTAGGTTTACGCGCTCTTTTCGACCCATACCGTTTCGTCCTGGGAAGATCGCGGAAGGATAATTCCTAACTTTGGTAGTAGGTGGTTGAAACTTGTAAGTTAAACTTATTAAAAACAGATATTTTTTATAGCTTGTCCCTTTTAAATGAATTAAGACAAGTCTGCAATAAAGTTAACACTCACAAGTGACTTCAATGATTAATTGTAGCTTTACATGAGTATCAAATAAATGGAAGGGAATGTTGTGATGATAAAATCTGTAATATGACAGGATTTTATAAATTTGTGCTGATGGTTTTATTTTTATTTTTAAATATCGAATAGAGATAGTTATTCATAAATGTTTTTTCCTTCATTCGAATTTTCCTGAGGATGTCTATATTATGTTTAATGATTCGGTAAAAAGAATAAAACTATTCGTAAATATTTATTTTTTAAGTGTAAATTGTGAAAATCGTCGTGATTTTAAATAAATAACTAGACTTAGTTATCTGTGGCACCAAAAAACCGACTTTAAAAAACTGAAAAGTATAAAATAACTTAATACAAATTTAATTTAATACACCTCTTATGCAAATCTTATTTATACCTTTAATAATTATAAAAAACTATTATTTGTATGTGCTACCTTTTGATAAGATTGAAGTCGGTGCCTGCCCGCTTGGGTTGTTTGGTTCTAGACGAAGATATCTCGCTCAAAGTCACACGTGGCGAGTGTAGGTATTGCATTTGGCTTGGCACTGACTTCAAACCTATCAATAGGTTAAATTAAATTTTTATGAAGTTATTTTATAATTTTCAGATTTTGAAGTCGGTTTTTTTAAACGCAGCTTTTTTTACTTCTAAGTGTCATTAATCAGGTAAACTATAAGATTTCGTTTCTTTTTATTGTCATATATTAAATACTACTTTTTTAAGTAGCTATGGGTAGGTCTACGAAATTCCTTGCAACCTAAACAATACATTATGTTGATAAATAATATCATAAAAGAGAGATTATTTCACGTTCTTGTGGGACACTGAAATATCGTGAATAAAGTTTGTTAGCTATGAATGACAGGTAGCCTAAAACCTACTTATTGGCAAATGAGTTAATAATAATAATATATAATCAATCTAAATGATAAACTTCTGACACAAACTATAATAATATATTCACGTAAACAAAAATATTAATAAAAATGTTCACAAAATGAAAACTACTTGGCCAAATTACGTCATATTTTCAAAAGAAGTTTCACGAAAATCGGATCATATGCCTCAGGATAATCGGTGAACATACATAAAAAGAAAATCCAATTGAATTGAGAGCCTCCTCCTTTTCCAAGTCGGTTGAAAACAACTGTGGTTTTTGTGACATTATAGTAAGGTAAACAAACCTTTGTTAGGCCATAGAGTACAGACTTTTTCTTTTAAATTATAAATGATCTTTCTTATAATGATCTTGGCTGTAGCAGATATAAATGACCGATAAAAGTAGAGAAGTAGATAAAAATATTAACTAGTTATTTACGTCGAATCAATTCATTTGAGAGAGTAACAGCAGTACCTGTAACAGCACCAATCATACATACATACAATCATACCTTTCTTTCTATGGCAGAGCCTCCATGAGCGTCTGCCATATTTGCCTGTCTTCTTTCACTAGCATCAAACCTTTCATACATGTTCGTAAATAATGATTACTTCCAGTAAAGTAATGCAATGTAAATGTTTGAACTAGAAAGGGTATTTACAACGTACCCGCTATAAAACTCAGCAGTTGAACTACAGTGAGCTTACGACATAGTTATTATTCCTTAATTGGTTGTTATTTCGCTGAAGTATAAGTAAACAGTTTTAGAGTATAATAAATAAAATACCATATAAATTGGTGGGATAAAATTAACTACAATAGGTTGACAAGTGGTTGAAATTGGGTCTTTTGCCATTTGGACGATAACGGTAACAAAATATATCGTGGGACTGAAGATTTTTATAAGTTTCACGTTGTATTAATTGTACTGTTAGGAACAGCAAGCCAGCGATTGAAGCTTGCTTCTTCATTGCTTGCTTCATGTAATCGTACAGAAGCGAGCGTAGCTCGAGGTATCACTAATTCTTCTTCGTCGGATTACAGAATCAAAGACCAAAACGAATTAGCCGCCACGTGGATAGATTGATATACTATTAGTGTCAAGTGTCAATGTGTCAAGAGTTTCTCGCCGCCTCCGCAGTTCTGCTGCGACCACGATTCATGCAATTGGATCGAGATATCGGCAAATTAATAAAATATTATATAATAATTACCAAAGTTTAAAAATATATAGTAACTATACAAACCAACTTGTTAATTCCCTACAGTTCGTCATATTTGTTACCTGACCCAACATTGTTAAATTAACAGCAAAGCAGTGGTTGAATATGGTGTCTTTACTTCTAATTACTAATATTTTTTTTATTAAATCTAAGAAAGTAGTTCCTTTATTTTCCATTTTAATTGTTTGTTTTCGTTTTCGATTTATAATATAAGTTGCATGTAAGTAATAATTCTAAAGAAGAAGATATGTAAATGGTTTTCTTTTATTTATAGTTATGTATAGTTGTATGTATAGTTTTAATGTACTGTTTGTCTTCCAAATAAACAGAAATTACAGTGTAGGTATTAAAGACAACGCTTAACAACACAAACAGGTTGTTTACAAAAACAGGTACACCTAGCTGTCAATCCAAAATCAATTGCGACCTTGAAATCTTGGTCAAGCTTTATTTACACCGGTAGGTAACTCTCACAAACAATCGATGTCGGACGTAACTTTTGTAACATTTGGCGCCACTTCACAATCGGTGATTAAATCCGATTATATTCGAGCACGATCGTGTGGGGGGCATATTCGCTTCTGGTCGGTGATCATAGTTTATAATCGTTATAGTGATCACGGCAATCGATGAATTGTCAGTTTTTCGGGCACGCATCAAAGGGAAGTCGTGTGTAGTTGCGTGCCCACACGATAGCCGGTCATTGATTCTCTGGAGGATACTAGACAGTGAGCGAAGCTAGTAACTAGGATTACATAATGAGTTCAATTCACTTGGATATGTATATTTACTTTGGTCTATTAAGATGAATGCTCAAACACCTCCATCCTCTCTTCTTTCTTTTTTTCAACAACGTTTGGTTCAACTAAATTCATATGATGATGGTAGAATGGTAGCAGCAACTGTGCCTGCCATGCATGTCATGTGTGGATTGATGCATCTACTGTTTGGTACTATATGTATGTACTCAATAACTATAACTATGTTGTTACTTATTAATTTATATTTTTTTTATTTACTCGTGTAAAGCGTATTTAGTAATTGACGTTTGAGTATGTTTGTTGCATTACTTTGCATATAATATTGTAATTAAAATGATTTGTAAATTTAATTGAAAATAAGAACTTTGAAATAATGACCAAAATCATATTATTGTATTCCAATCAAATAATTGGTATTCTAAATACAGACGAAAAGATTAAAGTAATTGGTCGAATTACAGAGAACGCGCGAATAGACTGATATGAATATATTATGCAAAATACGTTCGGGTTTCCAGTTAGAATTCATTTCTAGCTGATGAAGGATTTTGCACTGAATTCATGGAATTTAGATATTCTGTTAATGTAGGCATTGACTCACCACTTTAATAATTACTAGATATTATAAATTAGACAACGCCGCATCTGTCTGTCTGTTTGTAATAATAAACTCAGCTCCTTTGCACAGGATGCCGGCTAGATTATAGGCACCACAGCGACGCCTATTTCTGCTGTGCAGCAGTAATGTGTAAGCATTACTGTGCTTTGGTCTAAAGGGCGCCGTAGCCAGTGAAATTACTGGACAAATGAGACTTAACATCTTATGTCTCAAGTTGATGAGCGCAGTTGTAGTGCCACTGAGAATTTTTAGGGTTTTTCAGGAATCCTGAGCGGCACTGCATTGTAATGCGCAGGGCGTATCAATAACCATCTGCTGAACGCCCTCCTAGTCTAGTCCCTTATTTTCATTAAAAAAAACTCAAAAACTACTCCACAGATTTTGAAGCGATTTTCACTAAAAGACAGAGTGATTTATGACCAACCTCTGGTTTATATGATAAATGTTTTTCAAAGTTTTTTTACATTTATTTTAAAGCCTGACTGAGCTAGTGGTCCCGGGTTTGAATCCCGGTAGGTGCAATCATTTATATGATGAATATGAATATTTATTTCCGAGTCATGGATGTGTATGTGTATTTTTGTATGTTTAAGGAAGTATATTGTATTAAATATACTCGTATCGTTATCTTGTACCCATAGTACAGGCTATGCGTAGTTTGGGGCAAGATAATTTGTGTAAAAGTGTGTCAATATTATTATTTCTTATTATTTAATTACAGTATATAATATATGTCCATTGTTGCAGAAATTATAGTACTTCTGAAAAACCAGTTATTTCAGTTCGACCTATACAAATTCAAACCATCTGACGCCATATTTATTTAAAATACAAACGGGGTTATTACAAAAACATATTTAAACATGGCTTAGACACGCATTTTGTTAAACAGTAACGTAACTATAACAAAGTCAGTGACCTAGTTATAACGACGTCTAAAATGCATTTTATCTCTTTTTATTACAAAACAGTGTTTAGTTTGTGTTTAACTAAAACGTCGTTAAACACAACTCAAACTCTGACGTGTACAGGAACAATTAAAAAAACGGAACGCAATTTTTGTCAGGTGTCATCTTTCTGTCATCATATAATCTGAAATCTTTTATATGAATATGATCTATCCGCTAATAATAAGCAAGGTCTAAAGATTGTTGAACAACACAAAGATACACATTTGTAACAAAACTTCTTTAAAACAAGTGTTCAACACATGTTTAACTTTTATGTAATAACACAGTTTATTTTTAAAACAAACGACTACACATATATTTTAGTTAACAGCGTTTAGTTTTACTTTCTGCTGTAGAAATCAGCTGTATAACTATCACGAACATGCGTATAAATCGAGAATTCAATTTTCAAACTAAACTCTCCTAACTTAACCGCCAGTAAGGGTGGTTAATGGTCCGTGAAATCAAAAAACCAGCCAAGTGCGAGTCGGACTCGCTCATGAGGGTCCCGTAGCAGTGAAACATTGAATGAAAGGTAAATTGCGGTTAACGATTTATGACGTATTAAAAAAAACTACTATCTAGATCTCATTCAAACCAATTTTTGGTGGAAGTTTGCATGGTAATGTACTTCATATATTTTTTTTAGTTTTATCATTCTCTTATTTTAGAAATTACAGGGGATAAAATGATATTAGAACACTCAGTATCATTTTTAAAAACTATCCATAAATACAAAAACTATCCATAAAAGCCACACGGTTTGATAAAAAAAATTTCTTGAATTTCAGTTCTACTTAGAACCCATACTTATGGGTTCCCCCAAAATTTATTCTTTTTTTTCTATTTTTGTGTGAAAATCTCAATTCAGTTCGCAGAATACTTAGCAAGTTTCAACAGTATAGTTCTTATAGTTTTATTTTACCATCTGGCTACGGAGGCTACGAGGCTAGTTGCCCACTCTCCATACAATACTCAAACAGGAAAGTGCCTTGGTGGAATTCAGACTTGAACAAACTCAGGAAGAAATCTAGAAGGCTGTTTAACAGGACTAAAAAGACCCAAGAATGGGAACCCTATAAAGAAGCCCTGACAGAATACAACAAAAAAGTTAGGAAGGCCAAACGAGCATCTTGGAAGAGGTTCTGCGAGGATTTATCAAAAACTCGTCAAGGAGCCCGAGTACACAAATTGCTCGCCAAGAACAAACCTAGCCAAATCGGCCTGCTTAAGAGACTGGAATCCAATAATCTCTGAATTAAAATCCAAAACTACAAATAACAAAAAAGCAGAGGACACTGTCAGTAAATTTTGCCAAAAACCATCTGTCTATAGCAAATACCACCTCCGAGGCAATAAATGGCGCTAAACTTCATAATGACAACTATGTCAAGTACTATCTTGACTTATTTTATCTGCAGTCCCCCTGATAACGAAATCTGGAAAAGTCTTGAAACGTCGAGTTAACTAAAATAACAATAAAAAGTGTGTGTGTCAGCTCTGACGCAGGACTGGAGTTTACTCCTCAAGAACAGGTACTAAACAAAATCAAGTCCAATGGAGTCAGTTACACACAGACATACAGCAGAAGCTAACAAAAGCGTATTAATTAAAAAATCAAATAAATCCTTAACGCTTAAAATATGTCAGGAAATGCCCAAACACAACTCCTGTTAAAAGCGGAACTCAAAATTCCAATTTTAAAAGGTCCATCAAGTTACATTTTGGCACACCCTTATAGGTATATGCATGCTAAGCTAACAACATTATTAACATGTGTAAGCTATCAAGCAGTTTACTGTGTATGCTGGCTACAAACAAGTATATATACACACAACTGAAAAGTGAAAAGTGCGCGAGTAATAATGCGTACCAAAAACGTTACTATCTCATTTGATGAGTAGGTTTTACTCTCCATATTTTTCTCATACCGGGCGCTTTATATGAAAATCGATTCTTAAGGAGAAAACTCCAAAAATGTAAGTTTATTCGCAAAAATATAATGTATAACTCGCGTTTTAATCCTTTAAAAGTTTTTTTTATTTAAATGTGTAACACTCGCGTTAATCAAAGAAAAATCCGTTTTTTTGCCATTTCGCAACGGAACCCTAAGAAAATATTGAAAGAGATCTGAATGTGTGAGTATTTCAGTTATTTGTTTATAAGCGAGTCGTAAATCTGCCCAATGTCATCATCTGCCAGACGAACCCGTTCTCTTACATTTATTTCAATGAAATACCGTTTTAAATTAACAAGATTACTTTTCTTGCTTTTACTTTTTTACTGTAATAAATAAAGTTGGATTATGTTGTTTTGTGTTCTGTTATAATCCTTGTTCTAAGTTGTTATGCTTTTGGAGAAGCGACCCCGATCGTCATTAGTTAGCAGTGGAAGATCCAAACAAAAATATTAATTTAAAATACATAAATAGGTAATGTGGACCGTTGTAATCATAATTAATGTTGCAAGATAATGTGGACGGCGGCACTTCACACCAGGTGACCCGTACGCTCGTTTTCCGTCCAAAAAACCATAAAAAAACAGTTTTCATCACACTTTCTTGTAGACGTCGATAGATAATTGACGTTTGAGTAATCTTGTTGCATCACTTTGCATATATTGTAATTGAAATGATTTGTAAATTTAATTGAAAATAAGACCTTGTAATGCAATTCTGTTTTGAAAAGAGCAAGCAACCTTAGAGTTTCCTGCTCGTTGTTCTCTAAGGAAATCTGCCTTCCGAACAAGGTGTATGCACCTTATTACATCGGTTTTACGCTCATAATCCAAGATATTGATCACGCGTTCTTTTTTTGTAATTTCTCATTTCATAGCAGTTTTTTTCAACACTTGCAAAGATTTTTATCTACATTAGGACTGAGAACTATACAGCGTAATTAGACTTTGCTCAGTCTTTACTTAAGTAAAACTCAGCTGAGTGTGGTAAAATGCGAACTTGACTTTTGCATTGGGCTGTCTTAGCGCTCAGCATAATTTCAGTTGTAAAATTACTATAAAAACGAAATCAAAGATTATGAATTACGAATAACGTTTGTGTGTGAAAACGGCTACCTTAGCATAAATGATTTCCTTAACGACACAACAGACTGGGAGTGAAGCGAACACCCTCAGACTCTTTAATTATAGATGTTTATTATACGATATCACATTGTAATCCATATTTTGATATAAAAAAAAGTCCGCTGAGTTTCTTGCGCCCGTTTTTCTCAGGTCTGAGGCAGTCTATTTTGAATGGTAGTTTTTGACGCTCAATAAGTAATTTTGAATTTACACAGGAACATGCTTAGCTTATACTCGACTAAGTTTATAACCTAATTCCAAAAGGAGGAGGTTTTCAATTCGATCGGTATTTTTTATGTTTGTACACCGATTACTCTGTGATTTACAATCCAATTAACGTAATTCTTTTTTAGTTCGATGCGAAATAGATGCCATTTGGTCCCATAAACATTTAAGATAGTTTGGCTGAGTAGTTTTTTTTCATTTTATAAACATTTTTGTCTACCTGGATGATAATTGTTTTTTGTGTATGGTTTTTTTTTTGGAGTTTTCATTCTGGTTGTTAATATTTTATTTTTATTAAGTGACACTTAGAAGTAAAAAATAAAAATAACGACTTTTAAAAAAATCGACTTCAAATACTGAAAAGTATCAAGATAGTAGTAGTAGCACTGTAGTACCCATGTCGTATCGTCCCGGAAACACCGCACAAGGAAGCTCATTCCACAGCTTCGTAGTACGAGGAAGAAAGCTCCTTGAAAACCGCACTGTGGAGGACCGCCACACATCCAGATGGTGGGGATGATATCGTAACTTGTGGCGTGTCGTGTGAAGGTGAAATTCGGCGGCAGGAATTAGGTTGAACATCTCTTCGGAACACTACCCGTGATAAATGCGGTAGAAGACACACAATGAAGCGACGTCTCTACGCAACGCCAAGTGATCCAGCCGTTCACAGAGCGCTAGGTCCCCGACAATTCGAGCTGCTCTGCGTTGCACCGGTCAAATGGATCGAGCTGATACTGGGGTGCGCCAGACCAGAGATGACAGCAATACTCCATGTGAGGCCGGACCTGCGCTTTGTAGAGCGCTAGAATGTGGGCTGGCTTGAAGTATTGCCGTGCTCTATTAATGACGCCCAGTTTCTTCGAAGCCTGTTTGGCTTTGCCCTCCAGATGGCCACGAAATTGGCAATCGCTCGAGATTTCGAGACCCAGTATTCCGATACTAGGCGAGGCTGTTAGGGAGGTGTTGTCGAAGAGCGGTGATACGACAAATGGGGTTTTTTAGTGGTAAACGCGCAAACTTGAGTCTTCTGGGGGTTAAATTGGACAAGGTTCAATTTACCCCATTCCGCGACCTTCTCAAGAGTGGACTCGATAGAAAACACAAGTTTTTCCCGGCACTGGTCGACGATTTCCTGAGACAGACCTGCATGGCCCGTGTATACGGCATCACCAGTGCTGTCGTCTGCATAGCAGTGAATGTTGGAGGTGTCCAACATATCATTGATATGCAGAAGAAACAGCGTAGGAGATAGCACACAGCCTTGGGGCGCTCCAGCATTCACGGGCTTCGGGTTCGAGCAATGTCCGTCGACAACGACCTATATGGTGCGCCCAGTGAGGAAGCTGGAGGTCCACTTGCACAAGCTCTCGGGAAGCCCAAATGATGGAAGTTTTGAGAGGAGCGCCTTATGCCATACACGATCAAAGGCCTTCGCTATATCCAGGCTTACTGCCAGGCCTTCCCCCTTTCTTTAAGTAGCCGCAGCCCATCGATGTGTTAGGTATACCAGAAGATCACCTGCCGACCGACCATGGCGAAAGCCGCAATTGTCGGTCGTTGATCAACTGGTGACCCTCTGGAGAGCAGGGATAATAGCAGGGGTAATAGCAATAGGCCTGTAGTTTGCCGGATCCGAACTGTCTCCTTTTTTTTGGATCGGATGGACAAGGGCTGACTTCCATGAGTCAGGGACTACGCCTTTGGAATAAGAGTGCCGGAATAAACGCGTTAGCACCGGCGTCAACTCAGGGGCACACGTTCTAAGCACGATTGGAGAAATGCCATCCGGCCCGCTCGACTTCCTGACGTCCAACGAAAACAGAGCTCGCCTAACAGTTTTCTGTCTGAACTGTACTTCAGGCATAGAGCTCTGACACCGCGGGATGGTCGGCGGTGTTTTTCCGTTGTCGTCAAGAGTCAAGTTGGAGGCGAAAAGAGCGCACAGGAGATCGGCTTTCTCATTTGCCGTATGGGCCAGGTTGTCATTCCTCATGTGCAACGGCGGTATGGACGGCTGGCTGAAGTTACCAAGAGTAGCTTTCGACAAAGACCAGAACTTGCGTGTTCCGGTCGGGTAACTGGAACTGCTCGCCGATTTTGACAACGTGTTTTGACTTCGCAAGGTGACGCGATTTGCCGCTTTTAAAATCTGGAGGCACGGTTGTATTTCCTCTTAAGAAATATGCAGTTTGGATCTTTTGTGCCCAGCGCCGCAACCCAAGTTCGATATGAATGTTTTTTGCAGTCAGATGCTGCTTTAACTGACGCATCGAATCAGGGCTGTGATCTGCTACCGATCGGTACTACAGAGCTTGGTATAAAAATATCCATGCCCTGTAGTATACAAAATATTCATGATTGGAGCCTCCTTTTAGGCACTATAGCGCCTGTTTTAGAAGACTCCGCTCTTCCATAGCTTATTAATATTTGTTACTTTATTTACAGACAATCAAACTCATAATACATACTAAGAAGTATATCTAAAAACTATGTATCGTGAGAAATAAGGTGTGTAAGGTGTGTGCATTGGGTGTGTTGTGAGTGATAAGTAAGGTGTGAGAGGTATTATGAGGTGTGTGTGAGTCAATGTGTGTTTGTGATCAAATGAATAAATGTTAAATTAATAATATTAAGATTGTGTTAATAGTTCTTCAGTTTCTGTATAAGTGAGTGAATTGTTCCAACTTACTATCATTTTTTTACATTCATAAAGTGGTTTAAGATGGATATATATTTCCTTGTTAACCCTATTATAAAGCATGGCTGAGAGCTTGCTGTACTGGCGATTTGCAAATCCGGTTTTTATTGCAGGAATTTTTGCAATAATATCCATTCTCCTTTTTAATAAAATGCTTGCATCATATGGAAGAGTTTTAAATATTTTTAGAACTATAGCAATAATATATAATTTTCTAACAGACAAAAGGTTACTGATATTGTATAGTCTTTGAGTCTTTGAGTTTGTCAGTGGGATATCGTGTCTTTTTGAAATACATGTTTTTTATTAGGCTCCTTTGTCCACGTTCCAATTCAATAAATTTGGATATAGCAGCGCCGCCCCACACGGGGATACAATAAACTAGCACAGATTGCGCTAGTGCAATATAAATTTCATTTAAAATATTTCTGCTGGTGCCTGATTCATTGACTATTGATTTTAAAGCGACAGACATGTCGCTTTAAAATCATAAGTGTTTTGAATATCCATCCCAGTTTTCTAATTCTTCCAGTGACGTGCTCAATGTGTTGGTACCAGTTAAGCTTTTGATCAATAATGACACCAAGATATTTTGTATGTGAGACTTTTTCAATAATTGGACACGTGCATTATTTAACATTTTTTCACAAGAATGTATTTTGATATTAAAATTTTTATTTGGTTGTGAACGATTAGATCTGCTAAAATATATATACAATTAGTCTTAGCTGTGTTTAAGCTAAGAAAATTGTCTTTAAGCCAATCATAAATTTGTGACATGCCCTTCTCAGCACTATCCTTTGCTTCAGACCAAGTCTTCCCATGAAAGACAACTCCAGTATCATCGGCATAGGAGAAGATTTTTGCGTTTGTGACTTGGAGGTTACAAAGGTCATTAATATATATCAAGAATAATGTTGGGCCTAACACGCTTCCCTGAGGTACGCCAAATGACACATCTGCGTCGCTACTAGTATAGGATGCTATCTTGACCCTCTGTTTTCTATTACATAGGTAGTCTTTGAATAATTTTAGAGGGGTTCCTCGTATTCCAATTTTTTGTAACTTGGACACAAGGGTTGGGACAGAAACAGTATCGAAGGCTTTTTTTAAATCTATAAATACAGTCAGACACTTGCTACCTTCGTCTACACTCTGAGTTATAAGCGAGCTAAGTGCTGTGACTGCATCCTCGGTGGAAACTCCATGTCTAAACTGTGTAGACGATAAAATTTTAAATTTATCTAGAAAATTTACGAGCCTTGCATTAATTATTTTTTCTAGGACTTTAGATATGGCGAGTAAGATCGAGATAGGTCTGTAATTATTAACATCATCTCTGCTCCCACCCTTGTGTACCGGAGTAGTAATGGACTGTTTCAATGCTGCTGGAAAGATGCCCGATTTGAAACAGAGGTTAGCCAAGTGAGTAATGATGGGAACAACTTCACTGCTAGTATACTTTAGAAATCTAGTCGTGATATTGTCCCATCCTGGAGCGCTATCTGATTTTAAGCCATTCAAAATTCTTTCCACTTCCACTGGATCAGTATCTAGTAGTACAAAAGAATTTATTTGTGGAGATGTATTGGGACGTACGACAGGGAAGGTTTTTGATTTAGGCTGAATTTGCTGAGCTAAGTCTTTGCCAATGTTCACAAAGTACTCATTTACAAAATTCACTGATTGATCTGGAGTCTTTTTAATAGTTAATAATTCTGTACTCTGATTTTTTTGTTTATTTGTGAAAGTTATATATTTTACATTTTTCCATAGTAAAATATGGTAAAGTCACTTTTCTTTACAGCAATGTGATGAGAGAGACTGGAGCAATCACATTCAACTGAGTTGGATATTTCAATGTTGTCTATTTCGTTCAGTGTTTGTAATGTGTCACCCATAAAAATATTTTGCAGACAGAATAATACTCGCTGTATGGTTGTTGTGTATATAAAATATTAGTTTTGGGTGTATTTTGTATGACTGTAAAAGATTTTGTGACATTGTATCAAATGATAATATGTGTGCCCTATTACTGTTAATTTTTTTAAATTTATGTGTTTTGTAAGTGTTTATGTTCTTTTCCAGAGTATTTAGTGTTATGTTAACTATTTGTGTATTAAATGTGCAAGTGAAAGACTCTTGCAACCTAGGTGTAGGGTATACATGTATTTTTAAAAGGATTAATTGTTCGTTTAAGAGTTTGTATATAAAAGTATAAATATTTGTTTTTAATTCTAAATGTACAGGACAATGGAGTGATTGTATTTTGCCATTGTGCCAAGAATAACAAAAAAGGCGAATATACGAAAATTAGTAATTAATTGCATGTATTTCAGCGCTTTAGCTGCGAAATTAACTAATAAAAAAACATTTACATTGCAAATACACAAAATTAAGTAAAAATTACAACCTAGTCATGCTTTAGTCATAAGTTGATGGATTTGTTCTTCACTCCTTAGGGTTATTATAGGAGCGTGGTCATCTTTTCTGATATACACCTTTCCATAAGCAGTCCAACAATATTTATACGATCCCGACTTTGAAAGGTCTCTAGCAAGGAAATATAGGCGAGATCCCTTATTAGTCAGGTGTTCCGATAAGTGAATGGGTGTATCTGTTGTATCTTAAGGCCGAGATGTTTACAACATAGCTTTGATTTGTGTTTAACATTGAAAATCTTGCCGGATTTCAGAAATTCGTTTTTTAGAAGCGTAGATCCAGTTTCTACAATGATTGGTGAATTCTTGTTTTCATTGGTTTTTCCACGAACTCTATAGATGTCCTTAATATCAGACTTGGCTAGTGGGCAGACTATGTTCTGGGAGAGACACATAACCATGTCAATTAAATCCTGCTTGGACTCACCGGAAGCTTTCGGAACATTTTTTACTACGAAATTGGCTTTACGGCTACCTGTTTCCATGTCCTCTAATCTTTTTTCTAAGAACGTGATGTATTTCTTATCTTCTTTTCCCTGGCTCTCTAAATGAAGAATTTTATTTTCGAGGTCTTGGTTCTGAGACATGAGAAACGTGACTGAGCTCTCAATGTTAAAGTTAGAATTTTTTATTTCTTTCAGTGTTTCAGAGACTTGTTGAGACTCCCTAGTTTGGTTTTTTAAAAAGCCAGACATCATTTCTTTAATTTCCGTTTTAAAGTCGTTTAACTGGTCAATAATATCTATATTCTCCCGACGTCTCTTCCCTCTTTGAAAAACGTAATTGGGTGTTGATATTTCACCATCATTCCTTACAGTATTGATCGCCGATTCCGAGGTGGATTTAATTAACGGCGAAGTAGCCATTTATAATAGTGAGAGCTTTCGCTAGCAACAAAACTTAAAAACCAAATATATAAAAACGTGAAAAAGAAAAAAAAAATAAAGCTGGCGGCCGAGATTCGATCCCTCGACCAAACGAAGGTTCGGATTTGCAATGGCAACTATTCAACCACTAGTCCAATGACCATATGAGCGATGAGTTGAAATAGCCGAATTATAATTAGTTAGTTTAGTATAAATATATGCAGTGTGAATGCAGATACAGATAGCAATAATTTTTTTAAGGGTAATTTTAAATATTATGTTAATGTCACTGAGTTTATTCAGTCTTCACTTCTTGATATTTTGTAAATACTCACTTGTTCAAACTTTGCGTTCTCTAGTTACTGTGTTTAATTTTTTTATTATATTTTGAGTGTTTATATATTGAGTGCTAATACCGTTATGGATCGATCAGTGAGTACAAATAACTACTAATACTATTCAACCCAATTCAAGGAGCTATGCACAAATTAATGTTTAGATACCAGTTTACTTTTAACACTTATAACATTCCTGGGGGATAACAAAATGCCCTTTCCACTTTTTCACACTTTCTATTTCACTTGATAAATTATTATTTAAACTTATAAGTCCGTCATGTAATAATTTTATTTATTTAAATATCCCGGAGCAAACCAAAAGTTGCATGTTATGTCTGACGTTGACAGCGAAGAGTCAAAACACATCGGCTTCTGCAACGGCGCAGGCACTAGGATCATCCGAAGGGAAACAAACCCCAAGGGTAGGATGCAAAAAAAGGAACGCTTCCTATCCCAATCTGCTGACTTGTAGTGCCAAACGTGGTGGGTCGCTGGTGGTCTGTGACGTGGGCGTCGGATAGGCACTACACTCCTGACCAGGAAATGGTTTGACGTTCCGAGAGGGGTGTCGACAAAGACCTGATAACCATCGGAGCCAGCAGAAGGTCTAATAAGGACGGCATGTGGCTATCCACATCTGGGAGCCGCGTTGGCGACTCAACCAATTGGAACAGACCATAAGACCATAAGCCAATGCAAAATTATGCACAGATCGCCCTGCGTAGTCTGTGGTACGTGATCCAAGCCATTCGGCATTGTGCCCGTTGAAATCACCCAAGACTACGATTTCAGCGGAGGGGATCTGTGCAAGCATGTCGTCAATTGCCGCTTGAACGCAGCCCATGAGATGATCCGTTTCTGCGTTACCACTATGGGACCTGTAGACACACGCATAGATGCAGACGCGGTCCTCTAAATCTACGCGGAGCCAGAGAGTGGACAGGTCCCTACCCTCAAAATTGCCCGAGACGGTGACAGCAGATATCCTCCCTAACGTACACACATACCCCGGCATGAGGCAAAAAATTGTGCTCATTTTTGTACCCGGGGTACGTTAAATAAGACGTATCACTAGGTCGATATATCTGCGTCTCCGTAAGGAAACACAAGGCCGGCTTCGCCGTCTCAAGGTGGTGGTGGACGGCGTTTAAGTTGGAGTGAATTCTTCTGATATTGCAACAGTCCAATTTGAGTGTGGAGCGGGGTGCCGTGGTGTTACGGTCTCGTTTGTCTTTGGTTCTGTGCCCTCCCCAGAATACGAAGGGCAGCCCGAGCTAGAGTGCTCGGGGAGTAATTCTCCGACTCAGGTAGAGCCGGTACCCTCCTGGGGTAAAATCTTTTTAAGTTCCGCTGTCATATTCGGGTGGAGGGGGGGGGGGGTGGCCACCGGTCCTCGACACTAACCTATGCGAAACATAGCGGCACTAGGCCGCTACTTCACGCCGGTATTCTGTGCGAGTGTGGTAATTAACCCGGACGAGTCTGACCCGAATGTGCTGACGTCAAAAGACGGCAGCGTGACTCTCCCACTTCTAAAAAGCCCTTAGTCGCCTCTTACGACACCCATGGGCCTGGGACTCCCCTATTCTTTTTATGCCCCGGGGAAAGTACAGGGCATACATACTATACAAACCATTTTAAACATTCTCTTGAAATAAATAATGGATGTAATTCCTTTATAAATTATAGAATAGTAAATTAATTTTTTTGGTGTTTCAATCACATTAAACCAACATTAAGTAAAATAAAAAATGCGAAAGAAACGCTTTATTAAAGAGGTATTATTAAACGGGACTCGATTTGTTAAGAACGCATATTTTTCATCATAACACTCTTGCCTTCCTTATCGTAATACCTAATCGAGTATAATAAATAAAAAACTAAAAAGATTTTAAGTCGTGAAGCAGTAATATGCGGACATTATTGCGTTTTGATTTGAAGGGCGCTGAAAACTGGCACTAACTTCGAAATGTTTTAAGAGTGTTCGTATTTTCATGTTTAATTCAATTGTTATAAAAACCCTTACCTTTTTTAAAATTATTTTATATTATGTTAGCTTCATATAATACAAGACTTGAAGAGACTTTGCTATACCAGTGGGAGGCTCCTTTGCACCGGATGCCGGCTAGATTGGGTACCACAACTGCGCCTATTTCTGCCGTGAAGCAGTAACGTGTAAACATTTCTGTGTTTCGGTCTGAAGGGTGCCGTAGCTAGTGAAATTACTGTATGGGCAAATGAGTTTTGTATATGTATTTATGTATGTTTAAGTAAGTATATTGTATTAAATATATCGTTGCCTTTTATCCATACCAGAGGCTTTGCCTAGTTTGGAGCAAGATAATTTGTGTAAAAAGTGTGTCCATATTATTATTATTTAACATATTATGACAAGAGGTGAAGAGCACAATTATTGTAGTGCCGCTCAGAATATTTGGGCTTTCCACGAATCCTGAGCGGCACTGCATTGTAATGGGCAGAGCGTATCAATTATCATCAGCTGAACGTCCTGCTCGTCTCGTCCCTTATTTCCATGAAAAAAAAGATTGTGAAACTGAAGTGGCAGTGGGCAGGGCACATAGTTCGACGTTAAGGTGCGTGTTAGAACTAGCTACTAGAAATAGTTTATAGAAATTACAAGTAAAGCCAATATGAAAATCTAATAAACCTTTTATTCAAGTCAACCACCATAATTATTATTTATATTTACATTTTATTACGTCATCACACTACATCGGTTCGTAAAGGAGCTTTGACATAGAGGCAGAAGAACCGATAAGAAACTCCCAGCTCATCTTTTAAATCATATTACAAAATATACGGTATAATCTATGTCAACATATATCCAACAAGTTGAGGAATCTTTAATAAATTGTACTTTTGTTAAAATACTACTACTAAAATAACATATATAATATCAGAACAGAAAATAGAAGAAAATAATGAATAATAATTATAAGTACTTGACTCTGTCGCGTCCGTTCGGTGCAGCAGCCACGAGCCAAATGTGACTAATCACCACTGCGCTGCACCAACGAAACCTTAGTAGACTTAGGTTGGCAATCCTAGCTCGAACAGCCAATCAGGAATAAGCTCCTAATGGCTGTATTGGCTTTAAATATAAATAAGCTACTTTTTAGTTTAAATATATCAAAACATAACTCTTTTAACTTTGAATTATTTACATTAGGTTTTATTCAGTGTCATTTACTTCTTTAAGGTTATTAAATAATAACTTGAAAGCTTAATAATCTAACACGTGCGTTTCATTCTACACAGTATAATGTCGATTTTTATTAAACAAAATAATTATTCGGAATTAATCACTCAGTGTTGAAAAATAGTATTAATCTATGTCTCATCCAATTTCTGTCTACCACGCAAACTGCAAAATATTAAAATGTCGGGATTAATAAACATGTTAATAATTTACCCCTTTGATTGTTGTAAGAGTTCACTTATAAATACACACACGAATAATTATGACCGCATTGTAGTAAGTAAAGTGACATATAATTAAATTTGTTGATATTAATCACTTAGGCCCATAACGAAATGAAATGAAGGATAATGGGAAGTGAAATTGTGGAGATTCACAGAATGTTACAAACAAAACATGCAACCCGCATATTGTTCGAACAATGACATTAAACAATTTCACATCGAGTCTTAAAATCGAGATGATAATACAAGACTTATTTATACTGCTTGTATATAAGAAAGTATTTGAAAAACATTTTTATAATTTTTATAAAAACGTTTCAGATGCGTATGACTTGATATCATATAAATATTAATTTATGTTAGTTATATAATAAAAACGTATATTTATAATTATATTAAGAGCTAAAAAATCTAAATTAAAAAAAAACCTCTAAGCTTATACGAAATACTAATATTGATATGATTGCGACACTGGAATGGCAGTGGGCAGGGCACTTAGTTCGACGAACAGATGGCTGTTAGGGCAGTCCTTGAATGGCGAACACATAACGTATGCAAACCAGAAAACGCAGTGTTGGTAAGCCCCCCACAAGATGGATCGACAATCTGGTCAAGATCGCGGGAATACGTAGGATGAGGGCATCGTAGGACCGATCGTCGTGGAAATCTTTGGGGGAGGCCTTTGTCCAGCAGTGGACGTCTTCCGGCTGATGATGATGATGATTATGAAGTTATATTGCAATATAGTAACAATAGTTTATATTGTCAAATCATCTATTTCAAATATTAATCGTATCTTTCATTAAATGTGCGAATAATGAAATAACTGGAGACATGCCTGCAGCGTAAACTATTTCGAACACAATTGGATCTTAAATGGCACCTACTAGCAGATTGCGCTCTCTGGGCGTGAGAATATAGATTATATTATTCTATGTGAAGATATAGTACTTAAAGATTATAAGAAGAACTTATTAAATTACTTTCATTCGTGCTTAGGTAATAACGCAATGGTCCAATTTAAACCCATCATAGTTGGCCAATAAGTATAAAAATTAAGTAAATTTTTTATGAAACTCAGTGGGCTTCTTTTTTTCGTGGCGTCTTCCGGATCGTGGTCGCCATTCGAGGACTTTACTTCCCTAACGGCCATCTGCCCGTTGAACTATGTGCCCTGCCCAATGCTACTTCAGTTTCGCAATAATTTGGGCTATGTCGGTGACTTTGGATCTCCTACGGATCTCGTCATTTCTGATTCGATCTCGCAGGGAAACTCCGAGCATAGCCCTCTCCATTGCCTTCTAAGCAACCATGAGCTTTCTCATAAGGCCCAGTTAGCGACCACGTCTGCGTACTTCTTCTTAATTTCTTCTTTACTTGAACAATTAAGCATGCACACTTGATAACAGATGATGTTCGCGCCTTTTACTTACGATTAAATCTATATTATAATATTTACAATATATTTATTTTTAGAGATCTTTTAAAATACTGTACAGATATGGTCGTCCAGTTTCAAGTAATTTGAGCGTATAGACATTCTATTTCGTTTTTTTTTTTCATTTACCTTTTTAGATTCACCAGTGGTACTAATATTACATTTATAATGATGCTAAGTTACAAAGGTCTTATTACTAAATTCACTACCTTTTAAGGTGAATACCACATGCTAAAATATGTTTGAAATCTTAATACATATATTTCTTTTATGCGTCTGTTGTAACTGAACTCCTCCTAAACGGCTGGACCGATTTTAATAAAACTTTCTGTGTGTCTTTAGGTGGATTCAGGATTGGTTCAGATTCACAATTGAACTACCTCCTAAATGTCTGGACCGATTTTGACGATTTTTTTGTGTGTTCCAGTGAATTTAAGATTGGTGTGCGTCTTCAGGTGGCTTGGAGAATGGTTTAGATTCACAATTGAACCACCTTCTAAACGGCTGGACTTATTTTGATGATTTTTTGTGTGTTCTAGTGAGTTTGAGATTGGTTTAGATTCTCAATTCCGTCCATATAATATAATTCTCCTCCTCATGTGTCTGTTAGTGAACTCCTCCTAACGACTGGACTGATTTTTCAAATTTAAAACGTGTTTACAGGACAACTTCTGTCGGGTCCACTAGTAGATATATAAAATAAGTATTTATTAATTACACAAGAATACACATTCATTATTTCTTTACAACATATATTTTACATTTTTGCTAAGCCTTGGCAACGAATCACTGAATAGATCAGGTGAATTGATCCCCAAAATAGTTCTGCGAGAAGGTTTTTCAAATAAGTTTACAGGTTTACGTGGGCATCTAGGCACTCTAAAAATAAACATAGACACAAGAAAGGAGTTGTCATAAACACTGTTAATACTTTTGAATAAGAAAAGTAAATTCAATATGTCACTACGTTGTTCAAGAGTTTGTATATTAAAATATGTCTTTCAATGTATGTTGCGAGTAATCTAGATTGCCAAAGTGAGAAAGACAAGTGACAAAGAAAATGGTTCTGGATTCTTTCAATTCTGATACAATAGCAAAACTTGGAAAGTAATATTTATTTATTAGCATCGCCAACACAATAATCACTAACTAATTACATTAAACATTATTCTAAATTGCATGACATGTAGATTAGGATTATTTTATTGTTGTTTGCTGAGTTCTCGTAGCAGGTTTCATCATGCTCGCTTAAATGTCACTGCTTGTGGCGGCGACGTGGGACGGGTCGTCCCCTTCCCTATTTTCATAGGTTATTATTATTATTTCCCTATTATGGTTGAGGGAGGCGATGGCTGGCTCATGCGTCATGCTCGTGAACGGGCGCTGCTTGGGGTGGCAGGATGATCCTGTTGCCGGCGACTCGGTTTCAGATTCTTAAAAGTTATTGTGTGTATACATATGTATGGATATATACATATTTATTTGTTTATAATCGCTTATAAAATGCTCACAGAATACCTTTATTTATTTATGGTGTATGTGGATGATGCAGCTATTGTATTTGAGTGTGTTTGTTGCATCATTTTACAAATTATATTGTAATTGAAATGATTTGTAAATCGATGTAAATGTAAATCTTGATATAAAAGAGTGACAATAAGTTTTATTGCTACTTCTTCTCATTAGCTCAACCCTTTACGAAGTAGCGGTAGATTCAATAAGAAAAATATATATATTTATTTTGACATTCATAAGTGCAATTTCCGTGACATTTAAGCACCGCATAAGGAAGCTCATTCCATAGCTTGGTTGTTCGTGGAAGAAAGTACCTTGAAATCCGCACTGTGGAGGTGCTCTACACATTTTTTTTGGATGGAAAAGGAGGACAAAGGAGCGTACGGGTCACCTGGTGTTAGGTGACCCGCCGCCCACATTCTATTGCAACACAAGAGGAATGACAGGAGCATTGCCGGTCTTTAAGGAAGGTGTACGCGCTTTTTTTGAAGTACTATATATCGTATCGTTCCTGAAACACTGCACAAGTAAGCTCATTCCATAGCTTGTTGTAAATGATACTTGATGTCGATAGCTACTTGATAGCTTGTTGTTGAACCATCTTGGAAGAAAGTTTCTTGAAAGGCGCACTGCGGAGTAGCGCGACACATCCATAATGTGGGTGGTAATCTGTGGCGTGTCGTGTGAAGGTGAAATTCGGCTGCAGGTATCGGGTGAAACAGATCTTCGGAACACTCCCCGTGATAAATGTGGTAGAAAACACAATGAAGCGACGTCTGTATACAACGCCAAGTGATCCAGCCGTTCACAGAGCAATGGACCCCGACAATTCGAGCAGCTCTGCGATGCACGTGGTCAAATGGTTCGTGCTCATACTGGGGTGCACTAGACATGAGATGACAGCAATACTCCATGTGTGGCCGGACCTGCGCTATGTAGAGCGATAGAATGTGGACTAGCTTGTAGTATTGCCGTGCTCTGTTGACGCCCTGCTTCTTCAAGTGAATACTGGCTTATATATAATATTATATCCATCAGAGGGAGAGAATAAGAATATTAATATGAATAAATTATGCAAAATACTGAGCAGTTAACACTTAGATTATAATTTACTATTCTAGACGACTTTGCACGGTCTGATGAATACAAAATTCAATTTATATATTTTAACCTCTACTATTTTGTTTTTTTCGTTCATTGCGCATAGAATATTATATGGTACTTCTCATCTGCCTATAGAAAGAACCATTTAGATCCCACGCACCAACTCTTTCATTTCATTCATCATTTATACGTCTAGATAGAATGTCTAGACAGCTGTGAAAACGTCGAAAAAAATAGAGGCTAACAGTAAACCTCTATTTTGGGCAATGCACACTAACACGCAGAGACATACAAATCGCGGGTGTAAGACGTAGCTTGTCACGCACACTAAAGTAATACAGCTGGCTAGCAGCAAGAGGCTCCATATCTAAGCTATCGATGTATATGAAAATCCCAGAAAATTTACAAGATAAAATATTTATTACGAAATTCAAAAGAATTCATACGAAACGTCGTGTGTTGTTTAGATTACTTTAACATTAACGACTTTCTTAATGATACCACAGATTGGTAATGGAGCGACCGCCCTCAGGCTGGTTAATGTTTTTTTTACGATATTACATAGTAACTATATTTTACTTAAAAACGAATGGAGCCCGCTGATATCATGTTTTTTCTTTCGTTACATTCCCGTTATTCTCAGGTCTCAAAAACATACTTGTTCAAAAGAGTGGTCAAATCATCAAAAACGTTGATGTTAATAAGTGATTCTAATTCTTATTTTGAATAAAAATATTTGAATTTGAATTCGACATAGTAAATGTTTCATATGAGGTAGTTTGTTTTGTTTTTCATAGCAGACTATGTACGAAGTAAAAATTTCATAGAAATTAAAATCAAAATATAACATTAATATTAAACAAAACACAACGAACTAAAATCTAATATTTCTCACACAGAACCTATGTTAAAAAGTTTAAGAGTTTAAATGTGTTGTTTAGTTAAAGAGACTTTATTAGAATGTGTAATTAGTTAGGAAATACATTCTACTAATAAAAATTTTTAATAAAAAAACAATAAGCATAAAAAATCTATTCCAAAACAGTATAATATGCACTAAAAAGTAAAAAAAATAATTTCGTATTCTTCTACAACTTAATAATATTTTTTTGTGTTTTCGTAAGTAAAAAGAAATGAAAAACATTAGACTATTTAACAGCTATTACTCTTTTTAGAATCGGTGTAATCTCGCCGCGCCTCGTCGCGTCGCGCGTGCGACACAAGCACATCTCACCTATAACTATGTATGTAGTTACAAACCTACTATGGCTGACACCGACTAAATTTAGACCGACCGACTGAAAAAAACTACATTTAAATTGAGAACATCCTCCTTTTTTGAAGTCGGCTAAAAATCTGAAGACAATCCGCTAAACAATTTATACACGAAAGCACGAAAGGTTAATTCAATTCATAGGATCTGCTTCAAGCTTATTACATTTGACGGAATGCTGGAAATTTAAGGGGTGCCTGTTATTTCTTCTGCCTTATATTCGGAAAACGTATTTTATTATATTGACACGTTCACTTATAAATATTAAACGATCATGAATAATAATATAAATTGGGCTTCATTTTTAACGGTACACAGTTTTATATGAAATCCATTTCATCTTTATTTGGATGTAAGACGTATTTCCTTGAATATTATATTGTATTTTACATTTATCTTATAATCTTTAACGAGCAATTCTTGTATATAAATATATATTCTGAATCTCGGAAACTCTCTCGGATTTTAATGCTAGGTTTTAATTTAAAAAAATTTAGTTTTATACGTGTTTTATTGAGAAACTGCTACATTAGAATACAAAGGTAAATTTCGCCACACTATACAAGACTATAATAGCTCAGATGGGACATTGGGTGATCCAGAAAGCAGAAGACCTCGGCTCGAACCTAGATGTCCTAGTAGTTCTTTTTTGTTCAAGTTTTGTACCTTCTTAAAAACCGAGCAAAGCGTCCAGATACTGTTACAAATGGAATATCAAAATTATCTTTTATATAAATTTTCTCTTTAATGTAGGATATCAATCGGAAATGATTTGACTTGTTCAGTTCATCAAGCGAAATTAAAAATTTTTTATTCAGTCACAATCTTATATCGGCGATCCGAAATATTAATTGGAATTTCAGTAATCGATCTATGGTATGTTTTGGTGATCTTCTTTTCATTCCATCCATGGGATGACGTGTTGGTTCATACCAATTATTTTTTTATGAAAATAAAAGACGAGACAAGCAGGACGTTCAGCTGATGTAATTGATATATGTCTATTACAATGCAGTGCCGCTCAAGATTCTTAAAAAACCTCAAAATTTCTGAGCGGCACTACAATTGCGCTCGTCACCTTGAGAAATAAGATATTAAGTCTCATTTCCCCAGTAAGCTAGCTATTACGCCCTTCAGACCGAATCACAATAATGCTTATATACCTATTACTATTTCACGGCAAAAATTTGCCCCTTGTGGTACCCATAATCTTGACTTTCCAGAGTATCGTTTCGAACGGAATTCAATAAACGAGATTTTTCTACAAAAAGAATTGTGTTCAATGTCAAATGCTCATGCTAATGTTATTTAATGAAAATTGTATTGATTTTACGTAATTGTATAGCTTGTGTACTATAGACATCATCAGCCGGAAGACGTCCACTGTTAGACAAATGCCTAACCTAAGATCTCCACGACGATCGGTCCTGCGCTGTCCTCATCCAACCTATTCCAGCGAACTTAACCATATCGTCGGTCCATCTTGTGGGGGGCTTACCAATACCGGTCTTCCGGTACGTGGTCGCCATTCGAGATTTTTTCAGCCCCACCGGTCATCTGTCCGTCGAACTATGTGCTCTGCCCATAGCCACTTCAGTTTCGCAATCATTGTTGTGACTTTGGTTCTCCTACGGATCTCCTTATTTCTAATTCGATCTCGCAGGGACACTCGGAGCATAGCCCTGTCCGTTGCCCTCTGAGCGACCATGAGCTTTCTCATCAGGCACATAGTTAGCGACCACGTATGCGTACCGTACTGTAGTATTGCATAAATAAATATAAAAAGTGAATTGCAATTCCCACCAGAGCTAGTATAAAGTATATAATTGTAAGCCAAGTTAGACAGTTATATAGTGATACATAAGATTGTGCCTTTCATCACCACAGAAAGCACTTAAGATTTTTCCGCATCGTTTCACACTGGAGCATTGTGACATGACTGATGGCCTGAAAATAGACGAATACCGAATATGCTTTTGTTATGAGTCAGAGTTGCAGCCTTAGTTTAAGGACTGGTCTCTGCTACGCTCCAACTAGATACCGCACTAACTAAGAGCAATAGCTTTTTTATAAAGGCAACTATTAGATGCTTGTGTGCGTGGCATCTTGGCACTCAATGGCATCTTTCAAATTTTGTAACATACACTTCGTGTTATTATACATTAAAATTAATAAAATACTTACTGATGATATGTGATCCCAGTGTTTTTCTTATTTCTTGTAGTATTATTTTAACAAAGTTTTACTACGTAATCCGGCATTTTAGTTTCAATTATTAGCAAAGTTTAACAGAACATATGGCAAGTCAACGTCGCACGAATAAACAAACAAATAAAGCTGTTCCTGGACGGTCAAGCGCCTTGATAACAATCACATAGATTTATGCTTGAGCAAAGCATGTTTTTCGTTTGTAATGTTTGCTTGATGCTTGAGTGCAGCATTAATGTGATTTCTCCGTGCTTCATAACCTTCCGTGATCGGCAATTGCCCCCGCTCCGCGGTATGCCATAGATCGAAGCGATTTCGGCGCGCGCGCAGCGGCTTGTCAATGCGTATTATTTTACGTGTATTAAGGCGAAGAGTAAGCAGAAAACACGCAAACATGGTGTTTTTAGACAAGTTTTGTGGTGAAAGTATAGTATTTCGAGCTATGAACACTACTTAATCCTGTTACACATATCCTTAAGTCTTATTTGTAGGTTACTAATGCTTGCTGTTGGTTATAGTTAACACTGACGAGCCTTTTTGAACTACCACTTTTCTTTGAAGTTAAACAAGTTTTTTGGCATGGCGTGACGCATTTTTTTGGTAGTTCTCTCAGAAAAGTTATTCTTATAGCTTGTACTTTTTTGTGTAGGTTCATTTATTCAGATTAGTAGTGAATAACGAGGATTGTAAGCATATAAACTGTTTTCCACCCAAGAATTTTGAAAATATTGGCTTTGTTACATAGATGGCGGGCCGGCAGCCGTGAACTCATATCGCTCAAGGTCGCTGGCATTTAGTGTCGCCTTAATATATTGCTTATAATTAGAATTATTTGAGTGAATTTAACAGAAAGCTATTGAAACAAGCTATAAGACTATGCAATATAAACCAACTTTTAAACAAAATGAGGTTCAGAACTTGGTCAGGGCGTAGTGTGCACTTCTGATTTTGGTATGTGAAAAATCTAGTGACATAATATGTAACTTCCCGTTTTGGAGGATAGAATATCCTTTTGGTTTGGTTATTATTTTTTTTAACAACGCGACATTTTAATAGTGAACCCGGCTTAGAACTAAACCTGCGAACAAAGACGACGAATATTTGGATCAATTTTAATTTCATTTCACACTACTCAATATTATCAAATACTTGGATCAAGGGTACATTTGGGTACCAAATAAGAATAGAGCCTCTTGCTAGCTCAAGCTATTTGAGCAACAAAAAAAAAATACGAGATTGCTGTCAAACCAATTGACCGTCTAGTAACCGCTTAACTTAGATCGATTTTTTTGATTAGCTGTAATATTTTTTTGCATTGGTCATTAAAATTTAGATCTCAATCAATAAATTTTAAAAACTCTGCACAAATGAAAAGTTAATGTAATAATACCCAGTGTATTAAAATAATGTTAATGATAAGACTTAGCATGCATCAAAATTACGAGCGAAAGTGCAATGCTACACACAATTGGGTTAAATTAAGTGTCCTGGGCGGCACTGCATAGTAATCGGCAGGGCGTATCACTCACTATCGGGTTAAGGTATTGCATCACATCACTATTTTTTTATTAAAACAATGAAATGAAATTAAATATAAAACAATGTTGGTAGACAAAAAATACTAAAGTAATTTAAGCGACCCATTTCACTGTCAACAATGCAATATTATGACAAATTGAACAATATATTATAATATAGCGCTTTCTTATATTATTTTTGGACTTTTTTGAGCCCTTATTTTGGGATGGAGACCTTAAAACCTCACCTTATTTTAAGCTAGTGAATTACTTCTATGTTGCATGTTACCAAGGTCTTACGAAACCACCTTGAATTCTCGCAATGCAGATAATTTATCGTGAATGAGACAATAATTCTGTTTTATTCGCCTTATATTATATCTATGTACGTCATGGAATATTTAAAAGTTCACTAACATTAAGTTATCCGAACTCCTTATGTCCTACGACAATACAATATTTAAATTACTTTAACCTTGTATCCTGACTTGGAACACCAGGAAATAAAAAAAGATTAACGATATACTTAGGATATGAGAAGACATTGAGCCATTTAACTATAAGTCTCTTTGATGCTGTTTTCTTACTAAAAACTCAATAGAATTAATAATATTACAAAAAATAACACAAATTATTATTTCAAACGATTTAAAGTTGAAAATAAATGCTAAATATCGAATTCATTCTTGTAAAATTAAGTCCACTGGCTTATTAAAATCATTATAAAGTTTATTTTTATCGATATGAAACAAATTCTCTAAACTTATGTTTCTTTTAGCTATCCCAAATACACCAGTGAAAACCGCATTGAAATCGGCTGTTTCAGCAATTGGCGTGTACAAACAGACTGCAAAAATTCATCAGCCTAAAACAAGAAACAGTTAATAATTGCTTGGGTGTAGTGATAATACTTTCTATCATACACATAATATCTTAACCTATCCCCATCACAATACCGACTTAATTTGTTTTCCCTTTGGCATAGACCTCTAAGTTCCAAGTTCCCGCCTACAGCATCTATGTGACTTCGCCATCGAAATTCCTCTTCCCTCCTTAGTCATTCACTCTAGACAGAGTGGTCGTGGTTGCATGATGAGACTGTAAGTACACAAAAGACGTATCTGTGGTGGATTATGCAGCCTTCGCAATGCACCTCCACTTGCCACGATCTTCAGCGTTACGGGAACATTGAACCATTGAAATTGCCTATCTCTGTTTCTTTTCCCATCTCTTGACTGCCAGACTATGACCCTTTCGCTCAATTTTTTTAAATTCACAAACCATATATATCCACACCACTTCCACTACTATCGAATCATAATGAGGAGTTCCGAAGGAGAACCAAAGCCACCGTCATTACCCAAATGATTGCGAAATTGAAGTGACAATGGGCACGGCACATAGTTTGACGGATAAATGGCCATTCGGGCAGTTAAGTCCTCAAATCGCGATTACGTACCATAAGACGTAGTGTTGGTAGGCCCCCCACCAGTTGGACCGACGATCTGGTTAACATTGCGGGATATACTTTGGATGAGCGCAATGCAGGACCAATTGTCGTGGAAAACTTTGGGGAAGGCCTTTGTCCTGCAGTGGACGTCTTCCGGCTGATGATGATGACTGCCACTACGATGTTCTCATTTCATATTCAACTTGGTTGATTTTCTAATGTATGAATTTCTTATTTTGTCTCTACCGTGTAGCATGCATGCTCCTCTCCATGACTCAGTGGCATATTAACAAGTCTGAGAACTGTTACAATGTTTCTTCTGCATATCTTTACTTATCAGGAGACACACGTCCTCTGCTGGGGAGAAAAGCCTCTCCCAAAGATCTAAGCGTCTTATCAAGTGAATGACATCTCAACTCCTTTCTGTGTCTCATAAAAAATAACCTGTGCATGCAAATCGGTATCTTGTGCGTCTAATTACAAAATGCCGCTGAAAATCCGAGAGAAGCGTCAATAAAACGTGCCATATTCCATAATCAATGGCTCTTAGATCGACAAATTGCATTGAAACGTTAAAATTTTATTGGCTACATCGTCGCTGTTTTCTTTAAAATTATCTTTTTTTTATGAAAATACGGGACGAGACGAGCTAGACGTGCAGCTGATGGTAATTGATACGCCTAGCTCATTACATGTAGTGCCGCTCAGGATTCTTGAAAAAACCAAAAATTCCGAGCGCCACTACAATTGCGCTCGTCACATTGAGACATAAGATGTTAAGTCACATTTGCCCAGTAATTTCTCTAGCTACGGCATCCTTCAGACCGAAACACAATAATGTTCACACATTACTGCTTCACGCCAGAAACAGGCGCCGTTGTGGTACGCATAATCTAGCCGGCATTCTGTGCAAAGGAGCCTCCCTATCATTTTCACCAGACCTTAATGTTTTACCATAACTGATTACATCAAAACATTATTTTTACTTCCGATAAAATAAATGTATTATTATTTATATTAACTTTTGTAGAAAAATATCTTAATATAAAGAACATAAAAGACGACCCGCATAAATCAAACTGATCATGACCTGTTAAATACTTTTGTAGTATCGTAAAATATGGCCAGCGAAAGAATAATGTTTGTTATAATAATGCGAAGAGTATGTAGGCTTGAGATTTCCCGCTACGGTGAAGCCTAAAAGAAAACTTGCGCGCGAATTCAGGCAGATATCGTTCAGTTGAATGTAAGGTTCGGGTGAGCGCGGTAGTAGCAACAGTGCTAGGGCTGGCAACTGTTTACGATACGTGAACTTTTCAAGAGATTGTGCTATTAGTAATTTCTATACTCCTTAAAAAATAGCAAAACAATTGTTAGTTAAGTTGTGAAGTTTGGACATTTATTTAATATTTTTATGTGGAAAGTTCTTGTTTTTCAAGTGCACTGGAATAACTTTCATTGTATGTGTTATTTATAGACTTGGATGAATTATACAGGTTAGTAAATTACTAGTTTTAAAATTTTATGATTAAGCTTTGAAGTGTGATTTGTCTTATTTCTTACACTGTTCTTGATAAGACTAACTTCCCTAAATTATATTAAGCTTAATAACTTTAAACTTAAAATTTCTTTTTAGTTGTAACATTATAAACAATTAATTCTTATTGCTTATAACGTTGGGTCATTAATAACCCATTTTTTCTTGTAATATTTGAACTATCGAATTTCTTACTGAGTAATACTAATTACTCAGTAAGAAATTCGGATTCCTCTTTATAAAAGCAAATTGTTGTAAAACCAACATTGCTTATGATGTTTTCCTATTTTTACATCATTTAAAATTACATAGGGTTCTCAAACTTTTTTAAATCTCGATACCCCACTACCTAAGAAAATCTTTTCTACAATAGCTTTTTTATTACGGCAACGTGCGTGGCATCTTAACACTCAATGGCATATTTACAATTTTGTAATATACGCTTCGTGTTATTTTACACTGAAATTAATAAAATACAAAATACTTACTAATGATATATGTGATCCCAGTGTCTTTCTTATTTCTTGTAGTATTATATTTAAAAAGTTTTACCACGCATCCCGGCATTTGAGTTTCAATTATTAGCTAAGTTGATGACCTCACACATTGTTCGAGACTGGCTCGAGTACACCCGCTTGGGCGTAGTATTTTTTGCCACACTTAAGGACTACGCCTGGGGTATAATTACATTAATTAACCTTAATCTAAGTTCTCTAAATATGATTCCTCAAAAGTGTTTTCAACGTATGATGTGTCTTCGTCAAAATTATTACCACAAACACCATTTTTAAAATCTTGTTTATCGTTATTGATGAAATATAGACAGATGCTTTGAAATTAAACGTTTACTTAACGAATAATTATGAATAACTAACATAGTCACATATTGTCGGTATTATCAACTTAATTTTGAACGATTTTTGGATTTTTTATTACATTCTTTTTGTTTGGCAATTTATTGAAAGCGAAATATTCACACGGGTCATCAAGTAAAATAATAATACTAAATAAGCTATACGTATTATACCATTTTACTGATGAAAGAAGTTAAGTTAATTTAGTGATTTGTTTAACAGAGAGGTTTCTAAAACCTGTGGAATCTGCTTTATTTGGCATAACGCTGGATTTCAAAAAACAATGGAGCCGCCGTATTAAGGATACGCGGTCAAAAAGATTAAACAATTAACTGACTTAGACGTGGTGCGACTAGTTTACTTTAGTTGTTACTGTTATGGGGCAATGCTGCCGATGTTAATACCATCTTTTTGTTGCAGAAGACGGCTATTCCCGTTATTTATAACCTATTAAAATGAAATATTGAGAGCAAAACTTAAAGAAATAAACATCTTAAGTGTTGCCGGTCAATACCTTCATGATAATGTTATGTATATACATACACTCATAAGTGAAGTTGCTAGGAACTGTCTTATCCATAATGTTAATACCAGGAACAAACATAAACTTATAATGCACGCTACTCGGCCAAGTTGAGTCAATAAGTCTTTTGTTGGGCGTTGCATATGCTTTTACAAAAAGATCCCAGAAAATGTTCAAAACAGATGTATTACGAAATTCAAAGGAATTGTTAAAAAAACGTTTGTGTGGTAAAGGTTACAATAACATAAATGACTTTACCACAGAATGAATTTACCGCCCTCGGGCTATTAAATAATAAATTTTATCATACGACATTACATATTTTTATCAAAAAAGCCCGGTGAGTTTGTTGCGCCCGTTTTTCTCAGATTGGTAGTTTTTGACTTTCAATGAGTGATATTATATCCTATCTTAAATAATAACATTTGTATTTGAATATAATCGGTCAAGTAGTTTTTGAGTTTACTCATTAAAAATAAAATAACATACCAGTTACTTCAAAAAGTAACTATTTATCCAAACTAAACGTTTAGTTTCAACTTTGAAATTCAGATACACAATAGTATGTTAATATTTTTCTTTTTACTAGATAATTTTTTAATGAATGTTATTATTATATTGAAAAGAAATGCATAATAGAATTGCAGCTTCTAATACAGAAATATTGGTCTAGGGGCTAGCAAATTGAGACGTTTGGTACATTGCGACATAAATCATTGTCCTCAATTACTTGAGGCTGGTTGTACAATGAACACGGGAGATTAGATAACAAATGGCAAATTGTGGGTTTCTTCAGGGCCATCTCTTATGACAGGAATAAATCTACTGCAGTACCCCGCGAACGGACTGTTTTAATTTTATGGAATAGGAGGACAAACTAGCGTACGGGTCACCTGGTGTTAAGTCATCACCGCCGCCCACATTCTCTTGCAACACCAGAGGAATCACAAGAGCGTTGCCGGCCTTTAAGGAAGGTGTACGCGCTTTTTTTGAAGGTACCCATGTCGTATCGTCCCGGAAACACCGCACAAGGAAGCTCATTCCACAGCTTTGTAGTACGAGGAACAAAGCTCCTTGAAAACCGCACTGTGGAGGACCGCCACACATCCAGATGATGCGGATGATATCCTAACTTGTGGCGTGTTGTGCCAAGGTGGAATTCGGCGGCGATGATCGTTATTTGTATGATCATCTGTCTCAGCAGATCAATCATTGATTATTGTGTAGTGCCTCCTCTCCACTATCGGCGATGATCATTTCTTGTATGATCGTCTGTCATCGGCAAGTTAATCGTTGATCATCGTGGAAGCATCCACACGATCGTCCGTTATTATTTATTAAGCGGCAGTCCTTCAAGATGGACGTGGCTTATAGCTGCTACCATTCACTAAATTTCAGTATACCTACAATTATTTTGTCAATTTAGTTGAACGTTTGTTTTGATGTAATAACTTTTTTAATAAAATTGGTGAGCGATTATAAACCTCAAAGTAACGATAAATATCTGACCGTCATACGACGTCGTATAGCGATTATTTATCAACGTCGTACGACGTCGATAAATATTGTACCTATTTATTTACCTTTATTAATATCTTTGTGATAGTTATGTTTGGGATTCTATATTTCTGGGTAGTTCTACGAATTTAAATGTTACTTTATTTGACTGCCCAGTAGTCATTTTATCGTACACGCGCTATGTAAATAAAAGGTAAACAAAACAACGCCGCGACGACGAGGCCAAGTACGAACGGCTTCCCTCACTGTCCAGTGTCCTCCAGTGAATGAATGACTGGAGATCGTGTGGACACGCGCACGCGATTACACACGAATTCCCTTTGATGCGTGCCCGATATACTGACAAGTTAACTCGAGCGGTTGGCTTAGAGTGAAAGAGCGCTCGGACAAAACCGAAAGGTCGCGGGTTCGTTTCCCGCGTCGTCCATAAATTTTGATTGCAAATTTAATTTGTATAATTAATCCAAGAAGTGAGGGACAGAATTAGAAAAAATGTTTAGTTATACAATAAAAAAAAAACATTTACAAGAACCGACTTCAAAAACTCAAAATAGCTTAATAGATATTTTATTACCTCTTATGCAAATCTTATACCTTTAATATTAATAAAATACTATTATTTGTATGTGTTACCTTTTGATAGGGTTTAAGTCGGTGCCAAGCCAAATGTAATAGCAGGTACCTACACTCGCCATGAACGTTTGAAGTTTTTCAAGTTTGTTAGCTATTAATGACGGGTAGCCTAAGACCCACTTCTCCGCAAACGGGTTAATAATAACAATGTATAACTTCTACAAAAGTAGTAAACAAACTATACTAACATCTTCCACGTAAACAAAAATATTCATAAAAAATGTTCATAAAATGAACACTAGTGGACTAAATGGCAAACATTCCGCATGAAACTAAAGATGAATCACGAAAATCAGATCATAAATCTCAGCGCAATACACAAATATATACCACTCCAGTTGAGAACCTCCTACTTTTCGAAGTCGGTTACTTACTATAATCAAATTACCTCAAAGCGATATGTTATACTGTGTACAAGCTATCTATGGCTTTTTGTCCTCTTATCTTGAACACAAGTACAATGGGTTGGTTAATCGAGTAAGCAGAAGACATATTACAAAGACGCTGTGCTCTTCGATCCCACAGCCATTTTAATCGAATTGTTCTCCCGTTGTAGAGAGACAAATAGACATTTAATGTACCTTTGACATTATTGTTACGTTTAGCATTGGAACTCACTGAGTGCAGTCCTAGTAAGGGAAACACTTTAAATATAAGCAATAGGTATTGTGTTTTGTTTTAATGAAGTGCGCAAAATTTTTGTTTTTTTTTTTCGATGTTATACCCAATATTTGGTAAGTTGCTATATTTGAAATACATCTAGACTTTAGATATTTAGTGGGAGGCTCCATTGCACAGGACGCCCGCTAGAGTACCACAACGGTGGCTATTTCTGCCAAGAAGCAGTAATGTGTAAGCATTACTGTGTTTCGGTCTGGGTGACATTACTGGGCATTTTAAATGAGTCTAACATCTTATGTCTCAAGGTGACGAGCGCAATTTTAGTGACTCTCAGAATTTTTGGGCTTTTTAAGTATCCTGAGCGGCACTGCGTATCAATGGTAATCCATCAGCTTGCATTTTTATTGCAATATTACAGCATTGTCATATAAAATTGTGTGTGTAAAAAAAATAAAACAAAATATGAATAATTTATGCATGGTCTTTATAGCTTGTTATAATAGCTTTCAGAAACATTCATTGAAATTATCCTAACTATAAGCATTGTTTTGCTACACTACACTTTAGCGTGTAAAATTCTCGCGCCAAAATGCTCGGTACTCAACCTTTTTTTATTTTAGTTTAAATCTATTGCGTTGGTTCAGTTCATACTTACAAAATCGTGTTCAGTCTATTATTTTTAATGGGCATCTTTCCTCCCCCTGCCGTAACCTCATCGGGCGTCCCTCAAGGATCTATCCTAGGACCATTACTATTTGAACTCTTCATAAATGATATCTCATCTCGTTTCAAACATTGCAATTTCCTTTTATATGCGGATGACTTAAAGATATACTCCTGTGTTCGCGATCAAAATGATTTATTTGAAATGATAAATTGTTTTTGATTATTCGCGCGATTTATAACCTAGGTCCTAAAGAAACATTAAGAGAAAAATTTAAAGAAATAAACATTTTGACTGTTGTTCTCAATACATTTTTGATAATGTTGTGTATGTTCATAAGCACATTGAGGAATTTTCTAGAAACTGTGACATTCATAAAGTTAACACGAGGAACAAACATAAACTTGTTATGCCTACTACTCGGTTGGGTCGAGTTAGTAAGTCTTTTGTTGGGCGATGTATATGCTTCTACAATATGATCCCAGAAAATGTACAAAACAAATGTGTTACGAAATTTAAAAGAATTGTTAAAAAACGTTTGTGTGGGAAAGGTTATTATAGCATAAACGATTTTCTTAATGACACCACGGACTGGGATTAAAGCGAACACCCTCAGGCTGTTTAATTATTAATGTTTATTGTACGATATTACAATATGGATTACAATAATCCATATTTTACATAAAAAAAAGCCCGCTAAGTTTCTTGCGCCCATTCTTCTCAGGTCTGAGGCAGTCTCTTTTGAATGGGTGGTAGATTTTGACGTTCAATAAGATATATATATTTATAATATAATATATAATAAATAAATAATATAATATAATATATAGATAATTACCTATAAATCCTATTTTGAATAAAAATATTTGAATTTGAATTTGAATTTAAAATTAATACAGTTTGATTTAATGAGATTTGAAGAATATTGTAACATAAATAAACTTTTTCTGGCCCTTAGCAAATATATTCATTTGACATTCACAAGAAATTTAAATATATTAACTACGAGTTTTCAACTAGGTGGCTACATTCTTTACTCAGACAAAACTGTCAGAGACCTTGGTGTGTATCTAGATGAATGAAATGGGTGTGTGGGCGGGTAATAATTAAAGAGTCCGCTGGCAGAGGCGTCCAATCTTTTACAATTGGGTACGTTCATATTTTTTTTAAAGTGCTTCCTGAAAATCAAAAGCTAAGTTCGCCCTTATTAGGCGTTTATGTGATTCTTTCCCTTAAAAAAATGATTAATTAGTGATTCAGGATACAAACATTGCTTTGAATGCGAGCTAACCTTAAGCTTAAGTCCACTATAATGACGACTTACGAAAAACAATTCTTGCATCATTAACAACAGCTGCTGTTCGACCGTCGAACGTTTTTAAATTCCCATAATTATACGAGATAACAAAAGTTATAAAATTCACTAACATAGCTGTCACGCATCTAAAAATGCGGTTCGTTTCTCATACCAAATAAGTAAACACGAACGCATTTCGCATAAATCATTCATCTCTTTAAGAAATAAGTTTTGGATACTGTAATCATTTAGTTTACTATCCATTGTAACAGTTTATTTAATAATAATCGAAAATGCACTGTGTACAATGTACAAGATCGCCATAGTTTTAATTCGGAATTAGAAGCATTTTTTATTTATTACAAACAAATATACAATTCTTTACAAGACTAACAAAACTATGTCATGTTAAATAGTATTGATGTACAATTAGTAAATTGTCGAACAATTTTTATATAGATTGAATGATTAGCATAGCTCCAACTGTAAAAGTTAGGGGTATTTTGGTGATTTTTTTTCGCACTGGTTATAAGAATAGAAATGTAATGAAAAAATGAATTCTCTTCTTATTTTTTTTTTTAAATATAAATAAACCGTCGAGAAATGGTGTCAACTATGCGCTATTTCGGTAATTTCTTCTTATTTTATTATGAGTCTTAGTTTAAGCTCAGCTTAATCTCAGCTGCCAAACGATAAGTACCACATCAGAGTTTGTGCTAAGCTTGATCTTAGCTAACTTTTACGCAAGTTAAGGCTGAGTAAAGTCTTAGTACAATATTAAGGTCATATTTTTTATCAACCGACCTTAAAAAATAGAAGGCTCTCAATTCATCGGTATATTCCTATCATAAGTTTACAGAAACCCTCATTTGGTGAAAATATGAAAATAACAAATGACCACCGGTACTTTTGAAAAGAAAGTTTTCAGGTGTTGTGATAAGATAGTACCATTCAATTATTCTGATGGTGACGCCAGACTTATGGGCACTCCATAATAGAACCAAGTCGCTTCCAAAATCTTTCGCAGTTCTTGTTTGCCTCATCGAACTCCCTCCACTTAGCTCAATCTTTTGTTTCTGTCTTACAAACCAGCTGACGCATTCAAATAAAGACTTGGTCTCCGCAATTCAAATTCAAATACTTTTATTCAAAACTAGCTGACCCGACAGAGGTTGTTCTGTATATAATAACTAAAATAATGTTTTTATATGAATTTGTCAATAATATATCATAACATCAAAAATTACTTCGTAAAATATGCACGCTGCTGTCGTAATGAAATTGTTTCACAGCAGAACTGTCAAACCGTGCGTCAATAAATTCTCTCATAGAAATTATGTATGGACACATCAAAGGAAAAACAAATTTGTTGTTTTTATTTAATTTAGCAGCATTTTCCTATTTATTCACCTTTTAAACCTTCTCTGGACTTCCACAAATAATTCAAAACCTAAATTTGCCAAATCGATACAGCCGTTCTCGAGTTTTAGCGAGACTAACGAGCAGCAATTCATTTTTATATATATAGATAGGATGGTACATCACTTAGGCATTGAAAGTCAAAAATTACCACCCATTCCAAAACGAATGCCTCAGATCTGAGAAGATTGGGTGCAAAAAACTCAGACATTTTTTCATCAATAAAATATGTTTACAAAGTAATATTGAACAGTTAAACTTATTATTTAATAGCCTGAGGGCGGTCGCTCCATTCCCAATCTGTGGTATCACTAAGAAAGTAATTTATGTTATAGTAACCTTTACCACACAAACGTTTTTAACAATTCTTTTGTAACGTAATACTTTTATTTTGAACATTTTCTGGGATACTTTCAGAATACTGTGTTGCTGTCGTGAACATTTTGTTCGACAGTCGAGTTTTAAACAATCTTCACAACTCTTTCGTCCATCAACTGTAGATCTTCTATAGAAATAAGACCTTGTAATTTAGTTACTTATTAAAAACATAATCTTTTTTTACGAAAATAACGGACGAGACGAGCAGGATGATGGTTAATGATACGCCCTGCCCATTACAATGTACTGCCGCTCAGGATTCTTGAAAAACACAATAAAATTGAGCGGCAATATAATTGCGCTCGTCACCTTGAGACAAGATGTTGAGTCTCATTTTCCCAGTAATTTCACTAGCTACGGCGCCCTTCAGACCGAAGCACAGTAATGCTTACACATTACTGCTTGACGGCAGAAATAGGCGCCGTTTTGGTACCCATAATCTTGCCGGCATCATGTGCAAAGGAGCCTCCCCCTAGTAAAAGTAAAAAGAAGAGTTACTTATTAAAAACATAATCACTAAGTCTTTATAATTGAATCCTCGGAGATACTCGATAATCTATTTACCAATTTGAAACCTTAATAAGATTTGCTTGCACAATATACTATGTATTTAAATTTTAATTAAGATCTCTAACGTTCATTCAAAAATAGAAAATTCGCCAAGTTCGGAGGGATTTGTTTACACAATTTGCTAGAATTCAGTTGACAAATCTCATGTTATAAACAGACTCCTTTACACAGGATGCCAGCTAAATTATGGGTACTACAACGGCGCCTATTTCTGCCGTGTAATATAATACCCATAATCCAGCCGGTATACGTAGTGGCGGTAAATTAAAATATAAGAAAAGTAATTTTTGATATTCATGAGCGTCATTTTCGCGACCTACGTAATAAAAACAAAGTAATTTTGATTTGATTTGAATCGTGATTGCGCCTGTCACTGTGAGAACGAGTAATCACTAAATATGCCGGAATCCACGCAAGAAAACTTACTCTTACTAAAAGTAAAATTATTAACAAATTAATAAGCAAAATCACATGTAAAATAGAAAACAACAACTTCGTATCATCGACAAAATTGCTTAATGGCCTACATTGCTGATAATTATTTAAAATTAATCATTAAAATAGTTAGGTTTATATTTGCACGTAAGAGATTCTAAGACAGTTGGTTATCTATCAGTGTCTAATAAAATGATTTGATTTGATGTATGAAAGTTACATAGGTTCAAGCAAATTTCGATCTTATTTGTGTATTATGACTGTAGGAAAATGACATTAAGGTGGTTCACGATTACATTTTGTCGATAGTGCAATTTTTTTCCTTTATAACATAAGCGCAGATTAGTTGATGATTCGACGTATAATTAGGCTCGGTATCCACCAAAGCGGAGAGGAGACGAGTAGAGATGAGCCGTGAAACTGTCAGGCTATTAACACCAAAGTGGAGAGGAAATGTGGGCTGTGAAAGCCCGGAATCAGTCGAGTAATGTCTACGAAAGAAAGACATCAAGTCGGTACAAAAGTTGCTAGCTTGAGGAAGAGGAATAAGAGTTAGACTGACATAGATACGGTGCGACTAATATACTTTAGTTATTTTCATAGTATTGGTCCTAGGTACTAAAGAATCATTAAGAGAAAAATTAAAAGAAATAAGCACTTTGACTGTTGCTTCTCAATATATTATTGGTAATGTTCTATAATATGTTCATTAGCACATTGAGGAATTTGCTAAAAACTGTGACAATCATAATGTTAACACGAGGAACAAACATAAACTTGTTATCCCTACTACTCGGCTAAGTCGAGTTAGTAAGTCATTTATGGGGCGATGTATATGCTTTTACAACATGATCCCAGAAATTTTTTAAAACAAAAGTATTACGATAGTCAAAGAAATTGTTAAGAAGCGCTTAAGTGGTAAGGTTACTATAACATAAATGACTTTCTTTATAATTCGACAGATTGGGAATGGAGCGACCGCCCTCAGCCTATTAAATAATAAGTTTAAACAATATTACTTTGTAAATATTTTTTTTTGATGAAAAAAAAGGCCACTGAGTTTGTCGCACCCATTCTTCTCAGGTCTGAGGCATTCTTTTTGGAATGGTTGGTAGTTTTTGACTTTCAATAAGTGATGTCAGATCCTATATGGAATAAAAATATTTAAATTTGAAAATTTGAAGAAACGCTCTTAATTCTTCAATATTTAAACTATTGAAGGAAACATAGATTCTAGATGAGGCGCCACCAGGCAGCCCACCTACACGCATCTCCGCTCTGTCGCGCCACTTGATCGACGCGACACAAAAATCTATAGAAAAATGAGACAACTCCTCTCCTCTCCACTTGATCCATTTCCACCGAAAAAAGCGGAGAGGAGAGGACATGTATTTTAATAACCAATTAGAGTTCGTTATTTTTACATAACCCTATTGAGGCGCCTCTGGGCCCCACGGGCCAATTGTCTCGACACCAAACGGCACAAAGATGTAAGACTCACTGCCCAGCACCAACTGACGTAACTTGGACATAAGAAGAAGCCAGAGTGGTTTTAGTTAGATTGTTAAGGGGCTTTTTCGTGCGCCTATGTGCAATGTGCGTAATAGTTATTTATGCAACTGTTGTGTAATAAGGGGTATTAACAACAATGTGGCTTTATCTCACGAGGCGAAGCCGAGTGTGATAATAGTATCACATGAGTGTTTTAATACCTTATTATCAGCAGTTGCATACAAGACTTTATCTACACCCATAAAATGAATCCTCTAAAAGGTTCTTAATCAGTTAGTCCTAGTAGTAACCTATTATCATCCATTACTGATTATATACAAATAAACTAAGTATTAATGAAAAAATTATTTGTTTTAGTAGTAATTCACAGTTTGTATAGTGCAATAATTAAAATTCACTTGAATATTATATTCTTTTGCAGCGTTTAAAATGAATCGCTCATTTTTTGTAAACAAAACAATAAAAATGGCGGCGATTCGAATAACCTACTTTTTTAACGGCGCGCGACGTTCTGGTAGTGTGGAACACGCGTAAACGAAAATGTTCTTTTCTTGAAATTCATACAGATACCACGCATCGTGCAATAAGAATGTGGGTGTCTGTTCAAACTCTTTGAGCATGAAGGGATTGAAAAAAAAAACAGGAGTGTTGTTATGAAATTCAGTACAACATTACAACACTCGTTTGGATGATGTAATGGCTATTAGAACATTGGGTGTTTTAATGTTGGCAATAAGCTAACTGTTTCAGAATCTTTAATAGAGGATTTAAAGCATCGGTGTAGATAAAATAATTTATCTAGGTATTTGAGTTCACATCAGTTGTGGACTGAGTATAATTTAAAATGTATATAATATGTATGTGAGCTGCGTCGAGTGATCAAGCGAGAGTGAAGAAGCGTAGAAGGATATGTGGAAATAACGAAATCTGATTGATTATTAAAATACATTTCCTCTCCTCTCCCTTTTGGTGGATACAAGGCCTTACTTCGAAGTTGAGCACGTGGCCTTGCCATTGAATATGAATTACGCTACTCAAAAGCAGCTTCATAACTCGACGCTAGCATATTAATTGCATAAGTTTTCCATGATCAGATTTACCCGAAATTGAGAAAATTTAGCAATATTATTAATATTAACATAAAAAGGAAGTGAAATAGAATTGAGCTGTTTTATTTTACTTCAAATTGATTAGAACCACAGAATAAAGACGAATATGCATAAAAGGCATTAATTTTCTCAAAATTGATTCCTGTAGAATTCTTTTTGATGTCATTTCTAATATACTAGATACTACTACCGCCTCGGAAACAAATGGCGGCCTGAGAGAGAAGAAGCTTTTTTTGCGCTCTTTTAAATAAAATATACAATATTTTATAATAATCATAAATTAATCCCAGGCTGTCCGATCACTTAGATATTCAGCTATGGAGTAGGACTTACGATAGAGTAATTTTTTAATAAAACATTCAAATGTATTTTTAGATGAATGCCTGAACAACGGCTGGGAATTCATTATTATAATTTATATTGTAATAGTTTTTTATTTAGAAATTTTACTCAGTCAACACCTTTTTAAAAAATAGATACCTTAGCTGAGCGCTAATAAGATTCATTTTAAATTATACTCAGTCGGCAGTTGACGTGAACTCAATATATTGATAAATTATTTTACATCTACTCGTACTTAATTACAGGATATATACTCAAGTCTGAGGCGCACAAAACAGCCAATAGGAGTCTATTAACACTACTTAGCTATTTACTGTTACAACCATTCAAGACCACAGCTTAACCTTATAACTTGCACGATGGCACTAGAATTGCCGATTTACTTTTTCTCATTAGTTCTATTTATTTATTAAGCTTAAGTTACAATTTACATGGTCATGGCCATAACAATTGATGTTGTAAAGCATGCGAAGGCTGGAAAAAAGTGCCTTAAAATTTATATGTATTTAAAAATCAATAATAATATTAAGGGTGCAATTTAACGTAGTAATAAACTCAAATAATTTATATGTAATGTATCATAGAATCGATAAAAATGTAGACTATACAATGACTTTCAGTGACATGTAACCGCCCGGAAAATCATGAAAGCAGACGCAACATTATCGAGAAAAATCGATTAAATGGGCTTTTGTATCTGTTGTAGTTTTTATTTAAACGTGCATTTATCTTTTTGTCTTGTCTTGTTTTTATCTTGTTGTGAAAGACTGTTAAAAATCATCATATCTATGTGTTTTTTTCAATCGGTAGTTAATAACATGTTCTATTACATAAATAACCAGTTTCATGGAATTATTTTAAAAATTTGGAAAAACATACTTATCTATCTAAAATTCTTGCAATAAATAATTATAGTCTTTTTTTAAGAAAATCGCCTGAACTTTGGAACCCCCCTAAATATTTTCTAAAATACTTAGAACATTTACTTGAGTCGAATACTTTATCAAATAGGAAGCCACCAAAGTTATTTTACATACAATAGAGAGTGTGAACAATAAAGCCAAATTACTATATATTATCGCAAATTGGCATCATTAACCGGTGGACATCAAGTTCCAAATAATGATATCTTTGAAGTAAGTAAATTTCCTTACAACTCATTTGTCACGCACTAAGAGTTTATTATACTTACTTAGTTTATTACATAGATGTAATCACAATTCCTACCCTGAGCTGTCGTTTACAAACTTCGGCCGTATATCAAAGTTTAACTCATAAAGTTGTAAAGGTATTTTAACGACTTGACAGTAATCATGTCGTTTACATAATTTTTTTTGAAGTGAAACTTCTTTAGAATCGTTGTGATTTCAAACCGGATGCAACGGAAAAACCGACAGGTAAGAGACACAAATACAATGTGTAGGATGAAGCCGGCAAAGAATGAGACAGAAATATGCATACTATTTTATTGTTATGTATGACGCGATATACCTATACCTTAATATATTCTTATGTCATACGCACGACTTATGTTGAAATCATGTGTCATCCTAGCAACATGTACCAGGACTTCATATGCAGTTTAGAGGTACATGCACAATGCATGTGAGAACACATGTGTACTTTGTACACACGTAAAATTTTATTCATATAAATCGACCTAACTCACGCTTCATCAGTGTTGGTACCGACTAGCTTCGGACCATTCGGAGATCTTTAATGTAGTTAGTGTAGCCAGTTTGTGGTAACGTCCCGTCTCGCACTACGGCTTGATAAGACGGGGGGCGCGAAGTGTGCATGCGGCGATTGTCTTGATTTAAAATGATTGCGAAACTGAAGTGGCAGTGGGCAGAGCACATAGTTTGGCGGACAGATGGCCGTTGAGGTAGTAAAGTCCTCGAATAGCGACCATGTACCGGAAGACGCAGTGTTGGTAGGCCCCCAACAACATGGACCGACGATCTGGTCAAGATCGCCGGAATACGTTGGATGAGGGCTAGAGCGTAGGATCGATCGTCGTGGAAATGTTTGGGGGAGGCTTTTGTCCAGTAGTGGACGCTCCCAGCCGATAATGATGATGCTGATGAGATTCATGTATTATTTCCATCCTCTGTGAATCGGTTTCTTACAGCCCAATAATATGTGATCAATTTCGAATGGTCGATGTGTGCGTTAGCTAGTGGTTTCATATCCAAAATACTAAGAAGCTGACTGTTTACGACTTTTCAATCAAAACCGATCTAGTGTATTGTAAGTCTTTGCACTGTTCTTAGTAATTACCACTAAAACTTCCACCGGATTATTAATCATTATTAACGTTTTTTTTTATGGGGAATAAAGAATTGTATAAACTGATTTTTTTTTAAATTTCCCATTGCCAGCGAAGTCGGAAGAACATAATTTTTTTGTGAATTTCTATATTATTTTAAAGTAATTTGCAATATATAGGAATTTCTTTAATGGAATCCCACTAACATTCAAACCAACATTGTCTGTCAGAACTGTCATTATTAAAAAGCTGTGCAGAGGCAAGCCTAGAACGCACTCATTTTAATGGGATAGTTAAATCAGTCAAATTTTCCCCGCGTACTATATTCATGACTAAAGAATTGTGCTAATTTATTCGTATTTCCTTTATGCAACTAAGTGCACTGTATATTGATAAAATAAAATAGATGGGCCAAGAGTTAATTAGAACGTAAAATGCTGAAAATATAAATTACTTCATTTGCAAATCACCTAAAATGCGAAAATACGGTCAGTCTTGATAAAATATTTATACCTGGCACAGGTAAGGTAGCAAAGGCTCTGTAAAGAGCTATGACACAATATGCTAATATGACTCAGTATTTAACTAGTCCATTTCTGGAACCGTACCCTTTTTGTGGATATAGCATGCCATATTGCATCGTTTGCGGTCTTTGGAAAAATTATTAGAAATTTCGAATCCAATGAAGTTAAATTTGCGCATAAAATATAATATTAACCTACGTTTTTTTCTAAGCTATTATAAATATTTTGAATTTCATTTAAACAGTTAACAACTGTATATCTTTCGCGATTTAGGCCTTCTATTAACTTTTGCTATTTTGACGCTATTGTAAGTTACATGTATGCTGTATATCTTGCGGTTTCGAGTTGATAAAACCTGAAATAAGGAACTAGCATTTCTATCTCACCTCTTTACTTGTCTTTTGCGTTTCTTGCTATTAGAACTCTTATCTCTAATTTGAATATTAGTCATACACTTGGTAAATAGTTAATATTTTTTAGTGTTTGTTTACCAGTTAAGCTACAAATATGTTACTTGCAGTAGTATAACGAAATATTGTGTCAATAATAGTGCATGATTTTTTTTTAAGAAAAAATTTCCAGATGATCAAAAGTACGCGCTTACAATTATAATACAGAATTAATGATTGAACTCAACCTTCTGAGCGGCATAGCGATTGCACGCGTCTCTTTGAGAAATAAGATGTTAAGCCTCAAATTTAATTTGTACCAAAATTTACGGACGATGCGGGATTCGAACCTGTGCCTCTCAAGTTACGTCCCAGTACTTGATTGTGTTCGATATCCAACGCTGGTCAGAAAGCTACTTCACTGTAGCGTAAAAAGAACTGCACTCGATCTTCTGATTTCATATTATTCAAACAACGGATAGGTTGTTTCGGAGGGTCGACGTGAATGGCAGGAGATCTCCTGGGACTGCTCTCAGGATGAGGATTCCACAAGGGTAGATTTTTAGACCATTCCTCTTCCTTATCTTCATAAATGATCTTCCTAACCTTGTAGACAAAAAAAACATAACGTAATATAGTTTGCCGATGACACATCATTGATATTTAAGGTAAAAAGAAACCACGTTATTAATGACGAAGTAAACGACATTCTATCTGATATATATCCATATTTAAAGATTTTCTGAAATGAAATATTTCAGTACAGTGTGCTATGAAAACCTATATTTTTTATATTTATACAGATAATGCAGTATGGAGGATTACAACGACACACTGTTCCTCCTGAACGAGACAGAGGTTTACCTGCCGTACTCGCAGAGGGTTGAGACGTACGTCGTGCCCATACTGTTTGCGTTCATCTTTATCATTGGAGTGCTGGGAAATGGCGCGCTAGTTGCAGTCTTCATTAGACACAAGGCGATGAGAAATGTGCCTAACACGTAAGTCGCAATTCTGTTCGGTAATATGCTTAGTATACCAATTTTTGGGCATTTTTTTGTACACTGGGCAACCGGCTAAGTTTCTTGCAATACCAGAGAAGGTGCAACGATGAGACTGCCTTTGAGGTGGCAGTAAGCTATTAGCTTTAATGTGGGATTACATCAGTGGAAGGCTCCTTTGCACAGGAAGCCTGCTGGATTATGGGTACCACAACGGCGCCTATTTCTGCCATGAAGCAGTAATGTGTAAACATTACCGTGTTTCAGTCTGAAGGGTGCCGTAGCCAGTGAAATTACTGGGCAAGTGAGACTTAACATCTTATGTCTCAAGGTGACGAGCGCAATTGTAGTGCCGCTCAGAATTTTTGGTTCTTTCAAGAATCCTGAGCGGCACCGCATTTTTAAGTAGAGCGATCATTTACCAACGTCCTGCTCGTTTCGTCTCTTATTTTCATAAAAAAATATACTTGTTTATTAAGATGATTGTTACAAGACAGTAATTGGATGATATGGTATACAATATATAACCAAAGTAACTCAAAGTACTATCAATGACCCTCAATAGGGCTACTGGAAAACTCAAGCGCTGGAAGCTATTTCACTCAACGAATCAGCCAAGCTATCCAACGCGGAAATGCTGCCAGTATTCTTGGTACAGTTCCCCGTAGTTATATGTAGTTTAAATTTAATGCAATCATAGGTAGTAATGTAAAAAATTTAAGATTTGTTTTGTTTATATCGTATTAAGATTGTATAATTTATAACCTACATAACATTTCATTTTATATAATTGTTTTGTAAAATCATTGTTCGTGGTAACCTACTTATATAAATGCCCATCTTGGCACCATCATAACTTTATGGACTACAGCAGAATTTAGAACAAAAGTAGGTTTAATCTTTAGAGTATACGCTATTTTACTGGTTTCAACCTCTTTTTCATTATTCTATTAGAACCCGTTGTTAGTGCTCGGTATAATTAATGATATGTTCACATAGGTAATAAATTACTTTTAATAGCGCAACAAGGGAAACAAAAGTGTTCGAGATTCAAATAAAATAAACATGACAGATAATTTGCTTTTTACTGCCATTTTTACGAGATAGAAACAGTTGCCGTAAATAATGTGAAACTAGATAGATGTTTTCAAACTAGCTAATTTGTCACGTAAATTTCTCACAGTATCAGTTTTGTCATCAATTATGTTATATCAAAAGTTTGCGTCTGTTTCGAAGTTCTACATAATATTATTATTTTTTTTAGAAATTTTATTGAAGTAAGGCGTTACTTTGCGGAAATCCACAATTATCCAAATGATTTGAGTTTTCTTTGGTGTTAATTCTGGCAATATTAGTCTTTAAACAATTCGACACTTAGACACAATCTGGCACGAGACCAATGTCTCGTTGTCAATTTTGGCGACTCAACTTGTGCTGAGGATGCCTCGTGTAGAGGCGAAACACGTGTCGAATTGTTTAAAGACAAATATTGGCGAAATTAACACTAAAGAAAACTCAAATAATTTGGATAATATTATCATGTAAGACTCAAACTCAACACAAAACTCTTACAGATTCATATTCTTACGATATATCAAAGTGAAACAATCAAAAATCTACAGTCTCGAATTATTTGAGTAAGAAAAAAACTAAAAATGTAAGTTAATTATTTAAAAACACAATATTTTTTATGTATGTATGTATATTGACAACAGTAGATGCATCAATCCATACAAACTGTTAATAAGATTACTTAGATCACTTATGCGTATAGAAAGACTGTGACATCTGTGAAAACGTCGAAAGAAATTGAGATTTACAGTTAATCTCTATTTTGAGCAATGCACGCGAGATGGAGATTGTCACGCACACTTAAATATTAAACCTGGCCTGTTTTCATCGGTTGTCTAGCAGCCAGAGGCGCTATCTACACGGATAAATTATCTAAGAAAGAAAGAATTAAAGATAACGTAAACAGTATATCCATATTACAAAGATTGTATTTATAAATCTCTAAGATAACTTGAAATTCAACTACATGAAGATTTCTTGACGACCTTATTGTAGGCAAAACAGATCTGCTCATCAGTGCCATCACAAGCAATAACATTGAAGCCTTTACGACGCTTTTTACAAGAACTGAAGCGAATCTCAAGAAATAATGTATTTTCATTGCAGAATAGCATCTTTACTGCAACATTTTTCCCCGTTGCATACATACCAGATATTTTGATAGCATGCTCTATAGCTGATTGATCTATACAAGTCCTTCCTGTCATCTTTTTTGGGATTTTTTTACGTACGGGTCATCTGATGTTAAGTGATCACCGTCGCCCATATTCTCTTGCAACACCCGAGGAATTTGTCCCATTAGAAAAGCCTTTTCGGATCGTCCTGGAAATACAGCATTAGGCAGCTCATTCCACAACTTGGTTGAGCGTGGAGAAAGTCAGCTTCCTTGGTTCCTTGAAAACCGCACATCCAGATGGTGGGGATTGGACATAAGGTCATAATGTTATATTTAAACTAGCCGTTCCTGCTCGCTTCGCTGGTCGAATTTTAAAAGGAAGGAATGTTGGAATTCGTAAGGTAAACCGTAAAGTAGCCATAAACCATCTAGGATAAATTTCGCATCGAATGGTGGTAGTTTCATGTCGATACGATCAGTGGTTTACGCGTGAAAGTGCCTCAAACAAAAACCATTTTCTTTACATAGATATAGAAACAAGAAAAAGTAAGATTTGAGGCGTACTCATCACTTGAGTATTCTTCACGTTAGTTAAACAACCAGAGACATAATAACGCTCTAGCGAAGACGCCTCAAGTGAACTATGAAGTTCCTTGGGTAATGTTCCTGAATATAAGCTTGTCGCGTCCATTGCAAGCTTGTCATTAACCCAGACATAATTCAAGGTAAAAAAAAATTAACAACAAAACAACCGACTTCAAATACACTATTTCAAAACAATAGATATGATACGCACTTAAAAGTATAAAAATAATTGCATATTTTTATACAATCTAATTAATTAATCTAATTCTAGTAACGATTATTGTTATTTTTGGATTCGGTGTCCTTGCGCCGCGACCCGCTCTCGCCTCTCGCTTCCTCACTACTCAAGCACACCTCACCTATAACTATGTATGTAGTTACAAACTTATCTTAGATGACACCGAATGGGACCACACGGAAAGCACCAGCATTCGAATAAAAAAAGAATCATCAAAATCGGTTCACCCAGTCGAAAATTTTGAGGTAACAAACATATAAAAACATACCGACGAATTGAGAGCCTCCTCCTTTTTTGAAGTCGGTTAAAAAGTAAACAACATCTTAATCTTAATATACCTATATATATATATATATGTATATATATGTATATATATATATATATATATATATATATATATATATATATATATATATATATATATATATATATATATATATATATATATATAAATACAGTGTCCTGATGTTTGTTTCCAGTGAACTCCTAAACTAATGAACTGATTTTAATGGGTATTACTTCATAGAGTGCAGTTTAGAGTCCAATTTGAGAGATAGGATAGTTTTTATTTCGATTCGGGACTCATAATTATTTTTACTTCCAATATTTGTTTTGTATGGACATAATTTTAATGAGAGAATTTATTGACAATTCTGCTGTGAAACAATTTCATTATAACAACAGAGCATATTTAACGAAATAATTCTTATATATGTTATGAAATATTATTGATAAAATCATAAGCAACAGTATTTTATTTATTATGTACAGAACAACGTGGGTCGGGTAAGCTAGTTAGTATATAATGTATATTTTGTATTAAAACAAAAATAGCTCTTTGAAATTTACAACTTAATCCGAAAGCAGACAGCTAATTTGTTTTGTTTACACTTGCAGCTGTATTTATGTTGTGAGACGTGACGTCTTATAAGCGAAGTATAAAAGATATTTTACTGCGCCACTTTCGTCCAATTAGCATTCGTTTTTCCTTCGCCGCTACCAACCGCTGAGCTATACGGAGCAGATTACTTGTCTCAGATTTTATTGCAATCTTTATTAAACGTCCCAAGAATCTAATTTAAGACCTCCTTAAAATGACATTACATTTATTACTATTGTAGTTGCCTACAAATTTCTGGAGCTTTTCTAAGACGCTTAAACCTTTTGAAGTTAGACTCATTTTATTTTATAACTCTGCATTGTGATTAAAATCTTTTTTATTCGTTTACAAGTGCTGACCCGGCAAAAGATGTTGTTCCATGTGGATTAAGCACCCCGCGCCCGCTCGTTGTATAAATATTGTCATTGACAGAATTATTTGTATTGAGAATAGGTATGGTTATGGTTTGTAAAGTATCTTTGGTACAGTTCAGTGCAGCCCTGTTTCACTGCGCCTAATGTAATTTACTGTGATAGCCACTGTCAAATATAGCTTACTGCTAAGATTGATTCTTTTCATAAATCATGAATCTTATTATATTTTTTGTAATGAAATGACGTATCTCAAGTGATTGAATAATTGGACTCCCCAATACTTAAACCACTTGATATTGCGAATAGGTATCTCTAAGTCAAGAAATATAGGTGCTGAATAAGTAATCACCCACATATCGTATAGCAAGGATATACACTGCATTTATTAGTATAAGTATTATTCTGATCGGTTCAGTAGTTTTCGCAGTATAAGCGAAAAAAATCACCAGCTGTTCTTTTATTTGTACCCATAAGTTTAAAATATCAGGCTCGTTATATTATTCAGTGTCTTTGTTCAACTGTCGACCTGCATTGAAATAACCATTGGATTTACGAACATAGTATTATTAGGAACAAATTTTATTTTATGCCTCCTCTCCAATATCGGCGATGACCGTTACTTGTATGATCGTCTGTAATCGTTAGTAATCGTTGATCATCGTGTAAGCATCCACACAATCGTCCGTCATCATTTATTGAGCGGCAGTCCTTCAAAATGGACATAATGGATTTCATGATTTAATAATATTATTGATAATATTGGTGAGCAATTATAATCCTCATAGTAACGATAACTATCTGAGTACCTATATACTTACCGATATTAATATAGGGGTGTCTATATAGTTCTGATAAAGTTCCATGAATTTAAATGTTTCTTCATTTGACCAACCAGTACTTACTCGCGCTATGTTTGCTCTATGGTTGCTCGGGTACTGGTTGATTGTTTTGCCTTGATGATTGGTATATTTAGAAGGACATAAAAATAATAACGATAGTGGCAATCCTCAGAAATATTATTGACTGAGGGGTGGATCTTTAATGAGCTATTTTATATTGTAATATTTTTGGTGGACTGTATATTAATTAGGAGCTAATTCAGCTCAAATCCACACTACGGTATTTGCTTCTAATCTCAAAAATAACCCTTTGTATTGCATACAAAAATTATACACATTGGATTATAGCTGTCCGCGCATTGCCAGCAGATTGGGATTATGTCAGGAAAATTGAGAGACTCACGTCACGTTTCTTCTTGAGGTATTTGACGCACACGTTGGCGTCCAATTGTCCAGAGTAGACCACGCCAATGCACTGATTTTCTTGATGTTCACGAAAAACACTTAACTCACAGCAGGCCTGCTAAATTTCACTGTATCTCACACAATTTATAATGTTTTAATTAGGACCGCACTATTTTTTAAGGTTTTTTTACACAAGATTCAGCGGGTTTAATTAGGATAGATTATAGGTATCGCGTTACACGAGGGTGGCCATTGAGGTTTTTACAGACACCAAATACAGGTGTCTTCTAATTAACGGCGATCGATGTACTGGCGTGCTGATTATCCAAAGGAGGGATAATGACACTAGGAAATGAAAAGCGATACACAGACAGCTTATTCATTATATTATGGTGTCTAACGCCAAGTAACAAATTGGCGCGAATTTTGAATGAAATCTAACAGCAACGCTCACTGCCAAGTGTCCTCTAGTGAATGAATCAGTGAACCGGCGATCGAGTGGGCGAGCGCACGCAACTACATACGAATTCCCTTTGATGCATGCCAAATAAACCGACACGTCACCGATCTCCGCGATCACGATTATAAACGATGATAGGCGACTAGACACAATCGTGCTCGCGCGTAATCATCCTTAAGCGCCGATTGTGGAGAGGTGGCATTATATATTCAATAAATGAAAACGAAACAGATAATCTGTATCTGTATGTAATTTCTCAGGTACATTCTGTCGTTGGCACTCGCAGATCTTCTGGTGATTGTGACCTGTGTGCCGTTCACTTCGATCGTGTATACGGTGGAGTCATGGCCCTGGGGTGCCACCGTCTGCCGTCTCTCGGAGGCCGCTAAGGACGTAAGCATCGGTGTCTCCGTATTCACCCTCACAGCACTATCAGCTGACAGATACTTTGCCATCGTTGACCCATTTAGGAAACTACATGCTTCAGGTAAACATGATTTTTGTTCTTTATTAACATGGCTTTACTCGCGGTTTATCGGTGTGGGTACCGCCTAGTTTTGGACCATTCGTAGGTCAGTTCATTAGTTATATAATGTCCCGGCTAATACATTGGAGATGTGCTCGTAGTGCGCGGCTTGAAATGGCGAGAGTGTAAGCCGTCTTAATAAATAACTTTTGAATGTCTTACGTAAGTTTTAATTATTTAATATGATTTATGTTTATAACAGTAATCGGTGGAACAAATTCACCATTAGCCCATAACAGTGAGTGTCAAGTCACAAATTAAAATCAGTTGAAGCGTAGTTTTCTGTCTTATCTGAATACTTGACACCTGAGTATTTGAGAATGTTTTATGAACCAATTTTTAAGTAAACTTGTTCTCTTAGCCTTAGCCTCCATTTTTTATTCTATTTTTATTTATAAAATTCTCCCCGTCGTCATTTATATTCCATTTAGTTAAAATTAATGCATATATGTAACACCAGACGAATTGCAAGAGCATTTCTGATATTATAAAATGAGGAATAAACGTACATATGAACAAACTCATTATTTCAAGGCGGGGGGGATGGAACCGACGAAAGTCAACGGTTCTACATATTCCGGAATCGATGATATCTCGGACAAAGAGGATCAATCATTAAAATATTACCATATCTACTTCCTTTTATGATTTGAAACTTAGATCATTTATACGTCTAGATAGACTGTGAAAGCTGTGAATTCGTCGAAACAATTTGAGTTTGCCAGTTACCTCTATTTTGAGCAATGCACGCACACTAACACAAGATTGACATCCAAAGTGTAAGACGTAACTTGTCACGCACACTTAAGTAATAAACCTGGCCTGTTTTCGTCAGTTGTCTAGAAGCAAGAGGCTCTATCTAGAAATAATATAAATGATCTAAGAAATTCAACTTTATATTAAATGCATAATTGGCTCGCCAACGCTGATCATACTCAACGCTGTATTTCACAATTTTTTTATGTCAATTTGTATGAATTTAATTTATTTGATTTAATTGGTGATGATGTTCACCATTATTAATTACAACTTATTTGATTTAATTGGTGATGATATCAACCATTATTAATTACGACGTATTTAATTGCGTCGTAGCTAGTGAAATTATTGGGCAAACGAGACTTAACATCTTATGTCTCGCTATCGTATTGTCGCTCAGAATTTTTGTGTTTTTCAAGAATCCTGAGCGGCACTGCATTGTAATGGGCAGGGCGTTTCAAATACCATCAACTGCACGTCCTGCTCGTCTCGTCCCTTATTTTCATGAAAAAAAACTATCACAGCACGCTGCTATACTAGGCTTCTATAAACAGCTGTAGGTTCTTTCGCATAGACTCACAGTCTATGTATGTGTATGTAGGCTGTGTTGTGGCTTAAAGGCCGTCCTGGCTAGTGAAATAATTAGTCTAATGGGAATTAACAACTTATGTCTCAAAGTGATTACGATGCCGCAGAGTTTTGGGTTCAATCAATAATCCTGTGCCGGGATCTCATCTTCCAACGAGGTAGATCTTGCTCACAAACACACTATATTAAGCTTGCAGCAAGATTTAGAATAGAACTTTTAATTGTATTAGGGATTATGTTTGTAGTGTGATTAAAACCTTCACGTGATACACGACTGACCCAAATATGACGGTAGAAAATATTTATGAGCCAGCCGAAGAGTACTAAACTTTGCTTACACCACAAATACAACTGAAAATGTTTGCGGGTTCGAACCCGCGACCTCTCGCGTTCCGTGCGAGCGCTCTTTCCAACTGAGCCAACCATTCGAGTTACGTATCGTTTATAAAATCTTCTATGGTTTGTTCAATTCTAAGGTTGTGGCTTCATCTACAGGATCTATTTTACAGTTGATAAACTGCTTAATCCCAATATTTGCATATGAGGAAATTGATTTGAGATGGATCTCTTGCAAATCTAAACAATTCTTTTATGTTTTTAAAGTGGGTGTGAGTCCCGCATTGCCCATACAATTTTATTTTATTTCTGTAATTAATCGCAGAAGTGAGGGTTACCACATTAAAAACATAACAAATTGTTTAGATTTGCTTCGACCTCCGAAACTGTCTTTTACTAAGAAGGATCTGTCCTATTAATGGAGAGCGTACATTTAAGGTCTTAATGTAGGGCTGAATAAATAACTGTAAAAAAACAATTCGTAATTCCTACCCCTAAAAGTTTTGCAGAGTTTTTACAAAATTATCCATTAACGAGATTTTCATCAACATCCATAGCTGAATATCATTAAAAATACATAAACAAACGTCATTGTTAAAATCAAAATCATACTTATAGCAACGGACGAGTAAAAAAAAGGACTCCGCGCCGTGATATTAGCAAGTGAAGCACCGGTATGCTAGAGTGTGTGCGGTTACGGGGGATACTAGTTACACAATTTTTCTCCCTTAAATAATCATATATGGCCACAAATGCTTATATAGTATCGTTTTTACATTTGTTCACAACGCACGACGGCATTATTAAAATATTGTATTGAACCGCAAACTGATCTGCCATAGACGATGACAATTCTCATAATCGCCGCCTATCGGCCTGTAGTAGTGTAAGTGTGTACGTGGGGCTATGTATTTACACGTTAATCGGCTTGTTTCGGCTGTTTTCTCCGTGTCACCTTAAATAACAGTGTTACTACACTTATTTTTTTTTTTTTTTGTCCTTATTTTTTTACTAGTCCGTGCTTATAGCATAGCGATTGAATAAAACATAGTTCTAAAAATATGTAAACCAGATGTGTTGGACGTAAACATTCACTCGATAATCAAATTAACTTTTATTGATCGGATAATAAAAGTGTCAATAAACATACAAACATTAGTGTTTTGAAGTTCAAACAAAAATAAAGATGTTTTCACATCTTTATGTTTGAGTTTGTGTGGGATATCATATTGAACTTTCCATATCCACAAGTTACCTCAGTATAACTTTTTACCTACTATTATTGTCAGCTTGATGTGTTTACAAGCGCTACCAACGTCATGAACTGCTATAAGATATCCCAATTAATAATTACATTTATTTAAATACTGTTACTACTTACTGTGTTAGTAATGTTATTTTATATAATTAGCACTGATTAGAAATAAGTATAATCTATATAATTAAAATGGTCTTTGTTTGAGGCTCTTTCACGCCAAACCCACTGATCGTATCGAAATGAAACTACCACCACTCGTTGCGATTTTATCCTTGATGTTTTATGGCTATTTTTTATTGTATAATTTATTTACTTTTAAAATTCACCCAACGAAACGGGCGGGAACGGCTAGTAGCAAATATAATATAGCCTGATTAATGGTAATTAATTTTATCTACGATGCATTATTTGTGAAATGATGCTGTTCGATTGATATACTTCGAACAAGTACTTTATAGAATTTTTGTCTGTTTGTCTATATACGTTTGTTTGGAGATAGGCAAAACGCAAAAGCCCTTGAATATATTTAATTCTTATTTTGCATGAATACATGTATGTAATACATGTATAATAATATATTATTGTCGAGCTAGATGCAGGTATAGTACTTTATACAAATTAAATTTGTAAAAAAAACATGAACGCTCTTTCCAACTAAGCCAAGCGTTCGAGTACGCATGGGTCGTAAATTTTGGTATATCTTGTTCAACTCCCAGGTGGCTCCATCTACAGGATCTACAATACAGTTGATAACCTGCTCAACCCCAATAATTGCGTATTGGGAAATTGACTTAAGATGTTGCTCTTTCAAATCTTAACAATTTTTTATTTTAAAGTGATAACCCTCACTTCTGGGAATAATTATACAAATTTAATTTGTAACCAAAATTATTGAACGATGTGGGACTCGAACCCTCAAGCTCTCGGATGGAACCCGTCGATAACGCATGGGTCGTAAATTTTGGTATACCTTGTTGAACTCCCAAGTATAGTACTTTTGCTGCGTCTAAGTGGACGACGTCGGGGGCAACAGCTTGTCTACAATACCAGAGATCAAGTGTGCTTAAGGTGGGATTATGTTCCAAGCCAGAAGTTCCCTAAGTCGTATCGATTCGGTAATACTGCAGCCTTCAAAGAGGCTATGCGGGACAAAAGGCTATTTTCGTTTCGCGCGGTTTTGTAATACTAGATATCATGATAAGGGAAAGTTACCCTAAAGTAATTTTTTTATGATAATAAGGGATGAGACGAGCAGGACGTTCGGCTGATGGTAATTGTTACGCCCTGCCCATAACAACGCATTGCCGCTCAGGATTCTTGAAAAACCCAAAAATTCTAAACGGCACCACAATTGCACTCGTCACCTATAAGTCTCGTTTGCCCAGTAATTTCACTAGCTACGCGCCCTTCAGACCGAAACACAATAATGTTTTCACATTACTGTTTCATGGCAGAAATAGGCGCCGTTGTGGTAATCTAGCCGGCATCCTGTGCAAAGAAGCCTCACACTTGTCTAAATCTAATAACTTATACAGTTTTAGAGAAATTTTATAAACATTGTAAATAATTTAGAATAAAAAGTTTGTTGGGACAGGGTTCGCTTTAACGTTCCAACGCTTAATCTTTTTATCAAATGACACAAATATATTCTACTCGTGATCGCCTCAGCATCCTCATTTTATTGACGGTGAATAGTTTTATAGCTTTATTGATCAAATTTCAATAAAAAAATATTGTAGAGGGAAAGCAGGAATAGATATTTAAATGCATAGGATAGGATATATGGTCATAAATGCTTGGGAATGAGTGCCGCTGATCATGGCCGCATACTCTAGGAAATGCCTTCTACTAATGAGCATAGCCTGGGTGTCTCACTGTTTTTAATTTAATATGTTATTTTTTCTACTTAGATATTTTTAGAATCATAGTTGGACGTAGTTCCTGAAAAACTATCCAAGCCACAAACATTTTAAGGTATTCGTGTTTAAAGTTTAATAAATATTAGTGTATTCCAGCTTGGCTAATAAGTGGTTATTTAAAGAGTGACAGTAGGGCTGCCATTTTTTGCCAGTCCGTTAATATGAGTCACGTGTGACCAGTTTTGTGTTCTTAACTCAATTTCGACATGATTGTGGTTTGGAACGTTTTTCTGGAATTACATTCAATTATTAAATATAATGAATTCATTTCATTTCATTTAAATTTCATTAATTTCATTTAAATTTAATTTATTTCATTTCATGAATTTGATATATATTAAAATATTTTAAGTTTAGAATAAGTGAACTCGCTATTCCTCTCATAAACACTTAAGTTATAAATATCAAAATGTTATAATCCTTTTGATTAGATATCTGTACAGAACATGAAATAAAGTGATTACAATTTCAAAATAATAAGTAGTTATCTGGAAAAAAATAGTTGAAAACCACAGCAGGCAAAAAAATGCTGGGAGAGTTTCTTGCGCCACTTCTTCTCTCAGAGCGCCATTTGTTTCCGAAGCGGTAGTAGTAATTCTCTATTATATACTGTACTATATTAGAAATGACGTATAAAGAATTCTAATGGAATCAATTGTAAGAAAATAAATGCCTTTTATACCTTTAACAGATATTTACGTAATTAAAATGCCATCTGTTTTACTCAGAGGTTATATGTGTCGAGTTATACTTAATTTGTCAAATAAATTTTCTCGAATATCTTGTCTATTTTTTCGATCTTGTAGAGTTCTTATTGGTCCAACAATCACGATGTCCAAGATTTAATTTTTGAATTCGCTCTGCAGTATTTTCTTGACACTAGTATTGTAAACAACACTAAGAAGTATGTAAGGAGTATTTTATAACCGCCGTTTCAAAATCTGTAAGTTTCTTGATTCTGAATACGTTGCGTGTTTTGGCAACAGTGCTCAGTCAGCATTTTGATAAATATTCGTATATTCCTGTACAGTGATAGGGCTTCAGTCGCGCTTCTGCTATTAAATGATTTAATCAGCGCATTGGAATGTTTAAAGCTTGTTAATTCACTCCAACGATTAAGTGCTTCTTATTGACTTCAGGGTCTCAAGTAGCGCTCTTAAGCAGCCCAGACTAAAGTTCCGGACTATATTAGACGGCTCTGTCTCCAGCTTTTGCGAACTTTTCGGCCATTTTATTGCCTACAATTCCAGTATGCCGGGTCCTCTCCTTCCCTCTAATATATACGAAGGGATCGATAGCTGGTCTATGCGTGAACTCGTATGGTGCCAGTTAGACCTGTTATAGTTAATAAATAATTGTATTTGTTGGATGCAATTACTAATTGTGACAGTAATCACGACCATCATGTTCTCGAAGCGTTCTTACCCAAACAATGAGTTCATGCTCTACAGGTTGAAGCATCCAATATGTTATAATATTTTATATTTTAACAGTTAATTATTTATCACTTTTTATGAAATAATTTATATTAATTAAACATGACACATATATTGGATGCAGATGTATTACAAATAATTTGTTATGTATATTACAACCATTGTAAAATACTCTATCTGGTTGAAAAGAGTGGCCGTTGAGTTTCTTAAATGTTCTTCTCACGAGCTCAACTTTTTACAAACATATGGTAAATTCAGTAATTTAAAAGAAATATTTGTAGTGACTATTCAAAAGCACTTACTTTAAGCCCAATTGAATAAAGTTTATTTAACATTGCATACAATATATATTAAATAAATAATTTGATGAAAGTAAAAACACCGTTCATAAACTTAAAAGTCGTTCAAAATGACAACAGTTTCTCGAACGTTCTCGAATCGCACCTCAAAGTTAAAAGCAAATTGTATTGTTTGCGCATCATTTAAATGTAACTATCTTACTAAGATTACTTAATGTAAGATAAATGTCAAAATTTCAGCTATTACTATTTCGACTGATATACAAACCACTGTAATGCAGACAGACAAACGCAATGAGGACCCTTTGGCAACGCAACCCTAAAAAAAGCCTTGGGACTTAACAGCACAGTATGGAAACGAATCTAACCATGCAGATAGTTCTATAAATATTTGCAAGTATAACGTTATTATTAATTCAGCAGTAAGACCGCACATACGTATAATCAAATGCTAGTGATAAATTCTATTTTAGTTGAAAGCCAATGATTTATTGTCTCTGACATGAACCGAGTAGTTTTATTACGATCTACGTCAGCACAACACTAATTGTGAGTTGTCAGTATTGTGCAAAATGCATTATGATTTATCTTTGAACAAACACACTTTGAGAAGCAAATTGCTTAAATTAATTGTGTTTACATCTGCGAAGCTGAAATTTTAATAGCTGAGAGAATTATTGATATAAAATTGAACTGCAAAGGGAAATGAATCTGTTTTTATTTAATGACTAGCTTACCCGGCAAACGTTGTTTTGCCATATAAATTACTTTTAGAGTTAGACCGTTTCTTGGGCATTGCAACATTACCTACTTTATTTTTCTAAAATAAACGATTTTTTCTAAAAACAGCCTAAGTTACTCCTTATCACATCAGCTACCTGCCAATAAAATTCCCCTCAAAATCGGTCCAGCCATTTCAGAGATTAGATTAGTCCTTATTATTAGATTAGTCTGTCTGTCTGTCTGTTTGGAACAAACGACAAAAATTTTAAAAAATGTTATTTTGGTGTATGTTACCCTATATTATATTCGTATACATGTAGTAAAAAACGGTTACTTCAATATTACAAACAGACAATCCAATTTTAGTTATATGTATAGATAATCATTATAAAAAGCACAGTCTGGTTTCAGTTTTGGGAAAGTGATAAATAAAAGTTTAAATTAAATTCACCCGCCAAAATTTTAATATATAGAGTATCAATAAATCAAATAGAGTTCTAAGATGAAATACAACTATAATATTATGCTCGTACAGCATTTGTTTATAATCGTTTTAAGATATTTCAACACAAGTGCGGATAAAATTTCAAAAGTTTTTTCAACTCGCCATTTCTACTTGAGGATACAGTGGTATGGCAAAACTTTTAATGAACTTAACTTAGTTTTTTTAATGAAAATAAGGGACGAGACGAGCAGGACGTTGATGTTAATTAATACGCCCTGCCCATTGCAATGCAGGATTCTAGAAAAACCTCAAAAATACTGATGGAACTACAATTGCGCTCGTCGCCTTGAGGCATAAGATGTTAAGTCGCATTTGCCCAGTAATTTTACTAGCTACGGCGCCCTTCAGACCGAAACACCGTAATGTTTACACACTATTTTTTCACGGCAGAAATAGTCGATGGTATTTATTAAAGCGACGTGGTGTACCACGTGTAAAGTGTACTTTATGGCAATAAAAACCGAATGATAAACTCAAAATGACTTAATCTATAAGTTTTTTTTCAGTTTCACAAACAAAATCTACAGTATCGTCCCATCGATTTAAAGTCTATCTTTACTAATTAAAAATTTTTAACAAAAAAACAACCGATGTCAAGAACACTATTCCGAAATAATAGATATAATATGCACTAAAAAGAATTAAAATAATTGCGTATTTTTATACAATCTAATTAATAAATCTAATTCTAGTTACGATTATGTTATGGTTGGAGTCGGTGTCATCAAAAAAAACATACCAACAAATTGAGAACCTCCTCCTTTTTGAAGTCGGTCATAAAGTGAAGGCTTAGATCAATATTTTTTCTTCTTTGTTTAGCATTTATGAAAAATAGGCATTTCAATGAAAATTTCAGTTAAATGTAAACCAAGGATTCAGTATACTGCCAAGTCTGCTGATACAAAAACGGAACTGGTCAATGCTTTTAAAAATAAATAACCTCATAACTACAATAAACTATAAATATACATATAGAGGCTGCTGCTTCGACTGTCAAAGACAGCAAATGTAGCAATATGTCGGTCTCACGGCCGTTCCCAATATACTATCTACAGATAGAGATAATTACTACCTTCTACTGTCAGTAATAAGCTGTCAATAATCTGAAGCTGTCCCAATATACCCGATAAGTCATTCTTATCGCCTTATATTGGGACGCGTGAATTGAAATTTCCATACAAACTTCAATCGCTGGTAAGCTATACGTCGTCCCATTGACAGACAGCGTGTACGGATAAGGTAAATTACCGTCGATAAGTTTATTGGGACAGAAAAGTCAACGATACTAACGATTTTTATCTCAAGTATGAGATAGACTGAATATTGGGAACGGCCGTCAGTGAATCTTACATCTTTGTTCCGTTTGACACTTGGTCCGTGGGGCCCAGAGGCGCGGAAAATGTACAAAGTACTATCTTCTCGCCTCAATATATACTTGCTACCCAAGCAAGCTGGCAGCTATTTCGGCCAACGGATCAGCCTATCTATCAAACGCGGATTTGCTGCCAGTATTCTTAGTACGCTTCCCCGTAATGATAGTTTATAGTCGTGGAAATCTTTTGGGGGAGGCCTTTGTCCAGCAGTAGACGTCTTCCGGCTGATGATGATGATGATGGTGACGATGATGATAATGAATCGTAGTATTATAAATATAGTAATAAGGTTTGTTTTGTTTCAATAAATTTATAAACTATAATGACATGATATGGAAACAATAATTTTTATGACATTTAAAATGTATCTTCTTATTATGATTTATGTTTATGAATAAAATATAACATTAGGTATGTTATATTTTAACACACAACTGAGTCACTAAACAACTATTTGTTTTTTAAAATCAAAAGTTATTCTTATAAAAGTTATAGGTCAAAAATAAATGTTATTAAATGCTTAAAAATATATTTTTACACTGAATGTTGAGTTATTCACGATTTAAGGTAATTGATTTGCTTTGAGAAAATTGAGCTTTAATGTAAAGAAGTGACAAGAAACTCTTTGGCACTCTTTCAAATCAATATTTATCTATTCATTATTCATATAACATATTAATATAATAATGAAAACGATTTATTGAGCACAGTTGATGCATCAAACCATACACGTAAATAAGTAATGGTATTATTCGAACATTTCATTAAAATTTTATGTTAGTTATAAAGATAACATAACTTTAAATTTAATAACAAAAGCAGCAATTTAATAATTTTATGCAGCCCTGGAGAATCCGTCCCTGGGCGTCCACAATTAGGGCCTGTACCTAACAGTGGTTGCCCAGGCTGGCCCGCGTATTCTGGAGGGGGCAAATCTGCGCTGACTCGGGGCAAACAGAGCAGGAGGCTCAAACCAGCCTCCTCTACACTCGCTGTGGACTTTTGCAACATCAGGGGGCTTCGCTCAAATTTAAATGCCGTCCACTTTCACCTGGAGACGGCGAAGCCGGCCCTGCTCTTTTTAACCGAGACACAGATATCCTCCCTGGCTGATTCATCTTACCTTTCCTACCCGGGGTATAATTTGGAACACTCCTTTATACCACGGGCTGGCGTGTGCGTTTACGTCAGGGAGGATGTCTGTTCTCGACGCCTGAGTTTTCTTGAAGGACAGGACCTATCCATCATCTGGCTGCGTGTAGACTGCGATGACCATCCGCGAATCTTCACATGCCTGTATAGGTCCCATAGCGGTAACGCAGAGACTGACCGGCTCCTCGAACACATCCAAATGGCTACAGATTCCGTGTTGGAGCAGATCCCCACTGCAGAGATCGTGTTTCTTGGCGATTTTAACGCCCACCACGCCGAATGGCTAGGCTCACGTACCACCGATCATGCAGGGAGATCTGTTCACGACTTCGCCTTAGCATATGGTCTGACGCAACCGGTTAATGCACCAACGCGAATCCCAGATGTGCAAGATCATACACCTTCACTGTTGGACCTTCTGTTGACCTCACATCCGGACGGCTACCTAGTTTCCGTTGACCCTCCTCTGGGATCGTCGGACCACTGCCTGATCCGGAGCACCGTGCCGATCACGCGCCCAACACGGCCCCGCTTCTTAGGCTGTCGCCGCGTGTGGCACTATAGGTCAGCAGAGTGGGACGAGATGCGGTGCTTTTTTGCATCCTACCCGTGGAGGCAGATCTGTTTTTCACTGGGAGATCCAGATGCCGCTGCTGATGCTGTTGCTGATGTGGTACTGCAAGGTATGGAACTCTTCATTCCATCCTCCTCTGTGCCTATCGGTGGCAGGTCCCAACCATGGTTTGACCGCTCCTGCAAAATGGCCTCTCGCCGAAATCAGGAGTGCTATCAGGCTTGGGTCAATGCCGTGGTATCTAAGTATGTGAATTCCAGCGAACTTAAAAAACACTTCAATCATGTCTCCAGGTCCTTCAAAAGAGTTATTGCTGACGCGTAGTCGAAGCACATTGGCAGAATTGGCGAGAGACTTGCACGCCTTCCCTCGGGAACTCGTGCATTCTGGTCGCTCGCCAAGGCTGTCCAAGGAAACTTCTGCCAGCCAGCCATTCCGCCACTGCACAGGGATGATGACTCGCTGGCCCATGACGCGAAAGAGAAAGTTGATCTCCTGGGCTCCCTCTTCGCGTCCAACTCGACTCTGGATGACCACCACCGCATATTCCGCGGTGCGATTCATATATGCCGGAGGTAAAAATACGGCATGGTGCCGTGCTTAAGGCGCTTCTCACCTTGGACATACACAAATCGAGCGGGCCCGATGATCAGCGACTGCCAGTACGGTTTCCGTCAGGGTCGCTCAGCTGGTGATCTTCTTGCGTACCTCGGGCGCAAGCGGTTGAGTCGAAGGGAGAGGCGTTGGCAGTGAGTTTGGACATAGCGAAGGCCTTTGATCGGGTGTGGCATAAAGCGCTTATAGCGAAACTGCCATCCTATGGGCTTCCCGAGAAGTTGTGCAAATGGGTCACTAGCTTTTTGGCTGATCGGAGCATCAAGGTTGTTATCAACGGTGCATGCTCCGACTTAAAACCCATAAACTCTGGTGTCCCGCAAGGCTGTGTGCTATCCCCTACGTTGTTTCTTCTGCATATCAATGATATGCTGCAAATCAGCAATATTCATTGCTATGAAGACGACAGCACGGGGTATGCTTCCTACACCGGCCGTGCCAACATGTCCCGGAATAGCGTCGACGAGAACCGGATCAAACTTGTGTCTGAAATCGAGACTATGCTTTGCAAAGTCTCGGAATGGGGCCGACAAAATTTAGTCCAATTCAACCCCAAGAAGACACAAGTTTGTGCGTTCACCACTAAAAAGTCTCCCTTTGTCGTATCCCCTCGATTCGAGATCACTCCTCTAACTGCCACAGCCTGTATTGGCATACTTGGCGTCGATATATCGAGCGTCATTCAGTTCCGTGATCACTTGGATGAGAAGGCCAAACTGGCCTCTAAAAAGCTTGGTGTACTCAGTAAGGCGAGACAGTACTTCACTAAAAGCCACCGCCTGCAACTTTATAAGGCGCAAATTTGGCCTCACATGGAGTACTGTTCTCACCTCTGGGCGGGTGCTCCCCAGTACCAGCTTCTTCCATTTGACCGCATACAACGAAGAGCGGCTCGAATCATCGACGATCAAGTCATCTCCGATCGGCTTCATTCTCTAGCATTGCGTAGAGATGTGGGTTCTCTCTGCATCTTCTACCGCATTTATCACGGGGAGTGCTCAGAGGAGCTGTTCGGGTTGATTCCAGCGGCCGAATTCCACCATCGGACATTACGTGCAAAGTACCATCCGCATCACGTAGACGTCTGGCATTCCACAACCGCGCGTTTTTTTCGAAATTTCTTGCCTCGCACAGCCACTTTGTGGAATCAACTACCGGCAGCGGTCTTCCCGAACAGATACGACTTAGGGACCTTCAAGAAAAAAGCATACTCCCACCTTAAAGGCCGGCAACGCATTTCTTGACACACCTGTTGTTGTTGTTGGCGGCTGCCTCACCTCTCCCCATCCCGTGAGCCTCTTGCCCGTTTGCCCCCTCTCATATAAAAAAAAAATTCAATGATTAATTTAGGATCAGTAGTGCCCGTTCACGAGTAGGACCGGACCAGCGATCGCTTTCCTCTACCAAATCCTATGAAAAGTAACGCCTAACCTACCTACTAAGTGGGCAAGTTTTTTTTAATTTAATAGACGATAAGTGACTAAATGTGCGAGCAGGCCCTTCGAATTAGATAAATATCACTATATTAAAACTTTCATATAATAATAATAATAATATTGACACACTTTTTACACATATTATCTTGCCCCAAATTAGGCATATATAGCCTGAGTTATGGGTTGCAAGACAATGATATATTTAATACAATATACTTACTTAAACATACATATAAACATCCATGAATCGGAAACAAACATCCATATTCATTATATAAATGCGTGCACCTACCGAGATTCGAACCCGGGACCTCTAGCTTAGTAGATACGATCGCTAACAACTCGGCTATATAGGTCGTCTGTACTATACATATATGTATGTTATTTGCTATTCCATTCGACTTTTCATATAAATAGACTTCAGAAATTACAGATAGAATATTTGGAAGGTTTCCATGAAAACCATAGTCATCCAAACGATACCGGTCTGTTGGTTAGTGCTATTTATTTCCGGATACGCATACATAAAAGTATTCACTACACTCTGACGTTGAAGCAATCACGAAAACATTAAATTATCTATAAATTGAGTTTCTTCAATCCCGACATGTTCCATTCAATAACTTCGCGTATATAATTGGTAAAGTTCCCTCGCCTTTTTGTTGCATATCATATTATGGTAGAGAGTGTCCAAATCGAGGCTGATACTCTAAATTTTTCACTGAAATCCCAAATATTTTTTGTGAAATTGTAGCATGTAATCATAAAAAGGCATTTATTTTTTCAAAATTGATTCCTTTAAAATTCTTTTTGATGTCATTTCTACTATACTAGATACTACTACCGCTTCCGAAACAAATGACGCTCTGAGAGAGAAGAAACAGCGCAAGAAACTCCCCCAGAATTCTTTCTGTGCGCTCTTTTTAATAAAATATACAATATTGTACTGTCATTGCTATTGCTATAAAATAATCACATATATCTTTCGGATTAAGCTTAAAGTATTTTTTTTTACTATGAAAATGTGACGAGACTTTTACCTCACATTAAGTGACACACATAATTCTGAGTGAATTCGGAAGTGCTCACGTCACTTTGAGACATTCAAATTCAATTACTTTTAATCAAAATAGAATATGAATTCACGTGTTGAAAGTCGAAAACTACCACCCATTCGGAAATGTGTGCCTCAGATCTGAGAAGAACGCCAGGACATTCATGAAACTTCAATGCCTTTAGTGTAAAGCCTAAAGCAACAGGCTTTTTTTGAGCAAAATCGGTGTATGAAGAATAAAGGAATATTTTTGTTTCCATGATTTATATTAAAAATAAGCATTCGTACAAAATATGACCTTTAATTTACGTGAACGATGCTTTGGGAATAGATAGCATTAAAAATAAAATTATAATTACACTAACATGCTAAATGATGCCTCATTTATAGACGAAAACAAAATACAAGGTTATACAATATGTACAAAAAATATAAACAAAATAGATAGTAAAGTTAATAGAAATTATAGATAGTAGAAAGATAAACTAGATAAAGATATAATAAATCAGAGATAGTTCAATAATGAACAATAAAGGCCTGAGGTTTACAATATTAATATAGATAACTTAATTAAATATAGTTATACAAAATTAAAGACGGAGACAGTATTGTATAAGCGCGTTCATAGGAAAACATATTATGATATTAAAAATGAAAATTGGTTAAGGTGAAACAATAGACAGACATTCCTGAGGTTCCGAGGAAGAGATGGTCTGACGCTGGGGGCCCCCGCTAATCCTCTACAAACTCCTGGTGCTAAAGTGTGTTCGCTCTGCGTTATAAATGAACGAGTACTTTGATGCGATGCAAATATTCAGTTGACCACTGATGAATGATTAATGAATATGCGTGCGACGATGCCGGTGCTCAGTGACAATTGGTTATTAACCGGCACGAGAGTCAATTGGCATTAGATTAGCCAATCAGATACCAATGCATCTGTTGTCTATATGTATCTCCCTATTTCTACAGGAACTATCTGCACTATAGTTTGTCATAGCAAAAATTACAAAAGAGAATAGACAATTGCGGTGTTACCAAGTATTTTAAATAGAATTTGCTCTAGGTGGAAGTAAGCGAGCAACTCGTTTAACCGTGGCCGCAGCTATCGGTATATGGGTTCTGGCGGCTGCTCTTGCGATGCCAGCCTACATTGGTTCCTATGTCAGAGAATTTGTCGTCAGTCCCACCAAGAAGGTAAGAAATATTACCAAATAGTTACTAACCTGAACGAAGTTCTCTCGTGTTGAATTTATTTTATAACGCTTTGGGCTTTTTAACAGCTCAGTTAAGCTGATTCACATTGGCTGCGTTTTGTATTAAAACATCAAGTTTTTCTGTCTTTGACAACCATAAAGGCCAATTCTTGAAAACTTTTGGTAAACTTTAGATCGTATGGATAGTTTCAGTGTTTTTTGCTTTAGAAGTTTCCAGAAATGCACTGCAGCGTCAAAATTGAATATATTCAAGAAGGTATTCAGTGTTAAGGAAAAAATATTAGAAACATTTGTTTGGTCAACATGAATTTATTTTTAAATACTAAATAATTTTCGTTTATTAAATGCTTCGTGGCAACAATTGATTTGTCGCGTAATTGTTTTCTACAAAAAAATAATTAATCATAACCTTAGTTATTATGGAGTGAAATTATACCTCAAATGTTCATGAATTAATTTTTTTTTAACAATTTACTTTTTTTTAGTTTCTCGTATGCTATCCGTACCCAGTGGAATGGGGCGAAGAGTACGCACGTCTGGTCGTGTTACTGAAGTTCCTGATTTACTACTCGATGCCACTTGCGGTGATTGCGCTGTTCTACGTTCTTATGGCAAGACATCTAGTGCTCAGTACTCAGAACATGCCGGGAGAGATGCAAGGAACGCAGAGACAGGTGAGTAAATAAAACAATGTTAAATAAAAATAATATTTTGTTAGGTGCTGCCAGTACCTTACTAATTTTAGTAAATAATTCTTTATGGCAAAACTACCATCCATTTATGGCAAACAACCATCCATTCACCAGTGAGAGGTTCCTTTGCACCGGATGCCGGCTAGATTATGGGTACCACAGCGGCACCTAATTCTGCCGTCAAGCAGTAATGTGTAAGCATTACTGTGTTTCGGTCTGAAGGGCGACGTAGCTAGTGAATTACTGGGCAAATGAGACTTAACATCTTACGTCTCAAGTTGACGAGCTCAGTTGTAGTGCCGCTTAGAATTTTTGGGGTTTTGAAGAATGCTGAGCGGCACTGCTTTGTAATAGGCAGGGCGTACCAATTACCATCAGCTGGACGGCATGCTCCTTTCTTCCCTTCATTTCATACAAAAAAAGTAACAGAGAGATTCAAATAATCAATCAAAGCATTGCAAACAAATAAAATATAAAAATATAACCCGCTGTTATTTGATTAAGGGGGATTTATTTTGATATTTATTAACATTTCTTGACAAGTACCATTAACATATTCAAGTATGCCTGTTGATGTTTCTTCAGCCTATAATAAATATGAAAGTTTTTTGACAGATGCGAGCCAGAAGAAAAGTGGCGTTAACAGTTCTTGCGTTCGTGTTGGTTTTCGCAGCGTGCTTCTTGCCTACCCATGTCTTTATGATGTGGTTCTATTATTGGTATGTTTTATCTTGTAGTTCACAATAACGTAAGGACTCTTTTCTTCTCCTCTAGTTGTACTCCGGTTTTTTGTTATTTGTCACGAAACGTCGGCTTGAAGAAAATAATAATGAAACTGTAAGTTTTACGCTAAAACCTAATGTAATAAAACAGTTACAATATAACCTGCGTTTTGATCCTTTATTGTCATAAACATAATGTTAACACCAGGAACAAACATAAACTTACAATGCCTATTACTCGGCTAAGTCAAGTTAGGCTTTTGTGGGGCGATGTTGCTTTTACAACTTTACAAGATCCCAGAAAATGTTCAAAACTATGTATTATGAAATTTAAAGGAATTGTAAAAAACGTTTGTGTGATATATATTAAATGACTTTTCACATATTGTGAATGGAGCGATTGCAGTCAGGCTATTGCAATTTAATATAAATGTAATTGTATGTATCGAAATTTTACTTTATTTAAAAAAAAACAAACATGACGCCCGCAGAGTTTTTTGCGTCCGTTCTTCTCAGGTCTGAGGCATTTTCGAATACCCTCTCAATAAGTGGTACATCCTATTTTGAATAAAAACATTTTGACACTCACGTTAATCAAAGAAAGTTCTAGAATGAGATTCGTTTTCAGCCCAACAGCGGAAGAAGACTTTAACGCATGGTGGTCTGCTCTACGGATTGTCGGGTTCTGCCTATCTTTCCTCAACAGCTGTGTCAATCCTGTTGCACTGTATTGCACAAGCGGAATATTTAGGAAGCATTTTAATAGGTAAGGTATTAACGTTATTTAATACATAAATGGCCTTTCAAATAAACTTGGTATAAAGTTATACCTTGGTATAATGTTTACAAATAAACATGTTGCTTATGATTGGTTTATTCGGACGTATATCATTTCCCGCGTTTGTTTGCAAGACTGACCGACATTCAGAAAACATCATAATTATCATTATATTGACAGTATTGTCAGCGATATAATCAATATTTTGCACATTCTCGGCTTATACTCAGTTATATTAAAATATAAACAATTTGCCAATAAATCGGCATACTAATATTTGATAGTCAATATTACAATAACTATATTTATACGTCATTACATAGACATAATTCAATAATATAAAATAAACATTACTTTGTAGGTACCACTCTCAAAGAATTACTTTTAAATATTATTATTTTCAGCTTAAGGATTATTTTAAGCTATAGAAGCTTAAGATATATTAGCCATAATTTAAATTTTTCTACATTATTGTTTTACGCATCTCTCTAATATATTTGAAAAGTGGACAGACCTTAATACTCATAGCATAAGGAGAGTTACTTTTTTAATTTAGTTAGGATTCTTGAGTTTTTAGATTTTTTTGATATTTGCTTACGAAGCTTTTGAATTAAAATTATAAACGAATTAACAGATACCTGCTCTCAAATAAAATTTTATGAACGATGCGGGACTCGAACCCGCAACCTCTCGCGTCCCAAGCGAGTACTCTTCCAACTGAGATAACCGTTCGAGTGATGTATCGTTGATAAAATCTTGTATGCTTTATTCAACTCAGGTTGTGGCTGCATTCATAAAATTATGTTTTCAAATTTTATTTGTGTATTAATCCCAGAAGTGGGGGTTATCACTTTAAAAAACACAACAAATTGCTTAGATACCTGTTCTGCCGATCTACACCTCCCCATGGTACTCGAAGCTCCATGTCGTTATCAACATCCAGGCGATTGAATTCTAGCAGGAAGACCAATGTCAGCATGATGCCCAGAACGTAAGTCTATAAATAAATTGGTCTTACCAGTACAAACGATGACATACATAGAAAAAATATACGATTAGTTATTTATGCAACTGTTGTGTAATAAGGGGTATTAAAACATGACACATTCATGGTTTATCTATTTATTTATATATATACATTATATTTCTTCATATATATTTAGTAATAATAGTATCACATGAGTATTTTAATACCTAATTGTCAACAGTTGCATACAAGACATTATCTACACCCATGATATGAATCCTCTATATTCTTAAGATTCTGAAACAGTTAGCAGCAAGCTAATATTAAAAAAGGCAGTCCTAGTAACCATTACATCATCCAAACGAGTGTTGTAATGTTGTATTGAATTTCATTACAAGATTCGTTTGGATGACGTAATGGTTATTAGGACATTGGGTATTTTAATGTTGGTAATAACTGATTTAGAATATTTAATAGAGGATTTAAAGCATGGTTGTAGATAAAATATTATATCGTCTAAGTACAAGTGATTACAACATCACGTTTGTTCAAAAGATAAAACTGAACGTTCTGAAACTATTATTCTCTATTGTTTTAAATTTGTATTTCTTACGATGACTATATTTTTTAATTAAATTTTAATAACTTTTGTCATGTCAGGAAGAATTGAAGAATATATAACAAAAATAGTCTGTTTCAGAATACACGACAGAAGTCAATTCTTTATAAAGTCGAGGTTTTACGATATACAATTGTTTTTTGTCCTTTATTCATTTAGCAATAGCACGTGTACCTCTCGTAAAACTGCTGTAACTGATCGCGTTTAATAAGAGGATAGAACGAACGTTACATGTTCGAGCGTGAATGCTCAATCTAATTCAATACCCACGAAATAAAGTAAACAGCGCACTTAAATGAGATTTCCCTTGAATGTTGTTATTAGAATAGAATTTGAAATGAATGAATATTTTCTCAGGACAAGTATTGGTCGGGAGAGCAGCGTTCGGTTACTGAACAACGGATCATTGAAGCCTTGAGACAGAAGTTGTTCGCGAACATTTGCGAACATTTATGAACTAGACAAGATGTAGCGTGAAACAAACTGATGATAAATGATAAACTTGAGTGGAAATTTTGGACGAAATAATGACGGATTCTGTTTTATCACAATACGAATATCATTCTGGGATATGTATTATACTACCTAGTATTGCCATAAATACTGAAACAAAGAAAAAAATTTTCTATTGCAAATAACTTTTATTACTTTTGCAGTGTGTTAGTTTAATACATAAATATAAAACAATTAAAGATATAAAAAGCTTATTCGAAGTGGTGTCCATCGGCTGCAATACAGTCCTATAAACGTTGAGGCTAGTTATCAATAGAAGCACGCACTACTTCCATGGGAAAATTATTCACTGCCAATCGTACGGATTGTTTTACTGACACAAAATTATCATGGCGCTTAGAGCAAGCCGTACTCTCTAAAACTGACCATAAATCATAATCCAGCGGATTAAGATCGGGACTAGACGACGGCCAGTCTTCAGCTCTGATGAAGTTCAAAACGTTCGTTTCCAACCAAGACCGAGCACCGAGTCTTGCTGCAAGGACAATTCTTGGTAATTGAATATGGTGTTGTTAAGGCTTCACTACCTTCCCAAGAATGGTATCTTGATACACTTGTGCCGATGTTTTGATACCTTTTTCACAAAAGTATCGCTCAGTAACTCCTTCAAAGCTAATACCCCACCAAACTCCATTTTAATATCGTAAAATAATGAACAATATGTAGGCGCCAAAATGAGAAAACTCAATGAATAATCATAAAAAATGACAAATTCCAAATTCAAATGTAATGTTTTTGTTTATTTTCAATTGTAACAGTATTTATGGCCAGACTAAGTATATCTTTACATAAAGGTCAGTTTTTAGTTTGATAATAAAAATTCTATGAAAAATTTAAACAAATAAGCTCCACATCCTCCCAGTAATTTTACTAATAAACGAACTGACTTTAATTATAAAATTTAAGAACCCATGCTTATTTTTCATGTACCATCCATCAAACGGGTTTATTTTAGTTTCGAATACTAGGGAGAGGAAAATAGAAGAATTAGTGACCATGTAAATAAATTATATTTAAATGTGTATTTTATACTTAACGACACTTGTATTTCTAGAGGTGGTTCACAACCTCGTCTAAAGCCGTGAACAACACCTAAAACGTTTTTAATAAAAAATAGTTCGTAACTTTATGTTAGCTGTTCTAACCATTATGTTAGCTGTCAGTCTCGGTTGATTTATGAAAGTATCTCAATCTGTGGGAAGATGTACGCATATTTTAAAAGGCATATAAGGCATTTATTTTCTCAAAATTGATTCCTTTAGAATTGTTTTTGATGTCATTTCTATTATACTAGATTCTGCTATCGCTTTGGAAACAAATGGCGCTCTGAGAGCGAAGAAGAGGCGCAAGAAACTCTCCTAGCATTCTTTTTGTATTGAATGAAATATACAATTTTGTAACTAGCTTCCATTTTCGAATAAATTCGAGGGAGAGGCTATCTTTGTGAACTTAAATTGTAGTTCTTTTACAAATTGCATTTAATTTCGTGCTGAAAATTATTTTTTAGTGAATATTATGTATAAAGTTACATTTTATTAACAGTTATATATAACGTTATATCATCTATAGTTATTATTTTTATATCGACGTATAGGATAAAAATATTTGTAAATTTTTTGGGCATTATTTGTGACATATTTAGCTGTAAATAATATAACTATAAGGGTTTATACAATAAGTTTAAATTATGATTATACTGTTTTACTATACAATTAAAAGATCTAGTCATGAAAATGTTTTTCAAATTTAAATAAAATTTAATTTATTTTTGTTATGAAATGACGTACTAAAATAGTGACATGTAAGAAAGTTTTATTCAAAATGAGTAAAAAGTTTTGAAAATCAAGAAAAATATTATATAATTCATGTTATTATCCTTTCAATTTATAATACTACTAGTTTGTTCTAAAAATAGTATCATAGTTATATTCCTAATATATGAAAGCTTATAAAGCTTAAGTCCATAATAAACAAACTAGCTGAAAAGTTTCAAGCGCTGTATGTAGGATTTGGTTCGAAAATACATCTTAGGCGGCAGGAGCAGGTAACGTAAATCTAAAGCGGAGGATATATGCATCACTCGGTGATGGATATATATTTGTTCTCTAAGGGATGGAAACGATGGCCCCTTGGGGTTCATCGCCACAAAAATTTATGAAAGAGATTTTACCAGTGAGAGGCACCTTTGCACTGGTTGCCGGTTTGATTATGGGTAACATAACGGCGCCAATTCCTGCCGTGAAGCAATAATGTGTAAGCGTTATTGTGTTTCGGTCTGAATGGCACCGTAGCTAGTGAAATTACTGGGCAAATCAGACTTAACATCTTATTCTCAAGGTGACGAGCGGAAATGTGCGCAAAAGCTCAGAATTTTTGGGTTTTTCAATAAACCGAAGTACTTCATTGTAATGGGCAGGGCGAATCAATTACCATCAACTCATCGTCCTGCTCTTCACATCCTGATAAAAAAGTGTAAGGGTCGATATCGGTGCTTTTAATTTTAGTGAATCTGGCGTGACAACATTGGATTTGCTTTTTATTTAAATCGCACAATGAGAGAGAAATATTTGTGCTAAACGTAGAATATATTTTTTAATTCTTGTCTCTTTAAATATAATGAAGACTTGCTATTGAAATACAGTAAGGCCCTAAGAGTGCTTTCGCATGTCCGATCCGAATCCAATCCGTACCCGTGAAAATACGATCCGGTGTAGAAATCGTAGAACTATTTCTATTTCTACTATTTCTACTACTACTATACATTACTATTTCTATATACGTTCTAGATCCGGCTCGCGTCATCCGATTTCATTTCGAGCAACCGTTAGAAATAGTTCTACGATTACACCGGACCGTATCTTCACGGGTACGGATCGGATTCGGATCGGACGTAGTGCGAAAGCACTCTAAGAAATTTTGTGATGGCTAGATTTTATTTATAATTCCTATTAATATCATAGAATATGGGACGTTCTATATATATAAGAGTATTTATTTGATAGTATTTAATACGGGGATTAATAATGTGTTGATTAAAGACATTCATTATAATTTTACAAAATAAAAAGCGATATAGTTGATAAAGCTATTGATAATGTAACACTTAGGTTGGTCTCCGCTGCGCTCCAACTAGATACCGCAGGCGTAGTCGCAAAGTGCCAGTCTCGAACAATGTGTGAAGTTGACGTGCCACATGTGCCTGTTAAACTTTGCTAATAATTGAAACTAAAATTCCGGGTTGCGAAGTAAAACTTGGTTAAAATTATACTACAAAAAAAAACACTGGGATTACATATCAACGGTAAGTATTTTGTAATTATTAATGGCAATGTACAATAGCACGAATAGAACACGAAGCGTATATAAGTTACAAAATTTGAAAGATGCCATTGAGTGTCAAGATGCGACGCAAGCATATAATAGTTGCCGTATGAAAAAGCTATTGTTCTGAGGTAGTGCGGTATCTAGTTGGAGCGCAGCGGAGACAAATGCTTAATCTAAGGAGTTACGATATAATTTGCATTTGTATGCAAGTACGTGTATGAAACTGACAGTCAAAATTCATTAATGCCGCAAAATATTTGCTGGCTAATTATGAATTAAGATAATATTTAGTTCATGAGCTTCCTTGTGCGGTTTTTCCGGGACGATACGACATGGGGACCTTCAAAAAAAGCGCGTACACCTTCCTTAAAGGCCGGCAACGCTCTTGTGATTCCTCTGGTATTGCAAGAGAATGTGGGTGGCGGTGATCACTTAACACCAGGTGACCCGTACGCTCGTTTGTCCTCCTATTCCATAAAAAAAAAAGTATAGTTGATGTGGTTTAGTTGTAGTTTAATTAAGTAAGTAGATGCCTGTGTAAAATATAATATATTTGTTGATAAAATATCTATAATAATATATCACTAGATATAATATATTATATTCACCACACATTACCAATTTTCCAGCCAGTATATGCCTCTTAGATTTTTAACACAACATATTTGAATCAATTGCAGTTGCATTATTGTTGCATCATTAAAAGTTGCAGTAAAAGTTGAAAAATGATGTATTTAAAACCAATATTAACGTAAGGCCAGTATCCACCAAAATGGAGAGGAGAGGAGATAAGCCGAGAAGCTGTCAGGTTATTTCCACAAAAGCGGAGAGTAGTTATGCAGGGCCAAATTCGCGAAAAAGGTCACTCGTCGAATCCAACTCGGATGGGCAGCGTTCGGGAAGCTCCGTAAAATCTTCTCGTCCCAAACACCACAGTGTCTGAAGACGAAGGTTTTCAACCAGTGATGACTTACGGTACGCAGACGTGGTCGCTAAACTATGGGCCTTATGAGAAAGCTCATTGTCGCTCAGAGGGCAATGGAAAGGGCTATGCTCGGCGTTTCCCTGCGTGATCGAATCAGAAGTTAGGAGATCCGTAGGACAACCAAAGTAACCGACATAGTCCAAATGATTGCGAAACTGTAGTGACAGCGGGCAGGGCACATAGTTCGACGGACAGATGGCCAGTGGGGCAGGAAAAACCTCGATTAGTGACCACGTACCGGAAGACGCAGTGTTGGTGGGCCCCCCGCAAGAATGACCTACGATCTAGTCAAGATCGCCAATGAAGGCAGCGCAGAACCAATCGTCGTGGAAATATTTGGGGGCGGCCTTTGTCCAGCAGTAGACCTCTTCCGGCTGATGATGATGATGATGGAGAGGAGTTGTGAGCTGTGTGCGCTCGAAATCAGTCAAATGTTGTGTATGAAGGGAAGATTGAAAATGTCTAGGAAAGGGGCATGAGAGCGCAGGCGCCGCCCGGCCGCCGGCCTACACACAATATATCCGCTCCGCCGTGCCGCGTGATCAGTTGACACAGCACAAAATTCTATAGATAAATGAGACATCTCCTTTCTTCTCCTCTTTTTTTTATATATTTATTTTTGGGAAAGAAACAGTATTTAAAACATTTACAAAAATACATATAAAATGTACACACACCAATTAAGTTTCCACATTAGTGTATATTAATACATATCATGTAAGCAGTCAAAACAGAGGATAAACAAAATAAAAAACTTACAAAACTCTAGAAGAAAAATAACAAACGGATTATTGCTAACTTAAATGAAATTATATATATACAAGTACTCTCTTATATTTTAATAGTATAACATTTTTATACTCATTACAAGCCCGACATATAAAAGTATTTTGAACATGTTTAGTACTTGTTGGTGGAACATAAAACAATGTCTTATTGCTAGTGCCAACCTTAGGACATCTGAAGTAAATATTACTTAACAAAAATGGAGAGTTTATAAAATTGTTAAGAATTTTATACAAAAATGTACTCTTGATCCATTTCCACCGAAGCTTAGCGGAGAAGATTAGCGGTGTAACATGCTTTGTGTGGCTACAAAACAGGCGTTCGATAATAACTGTCGGTCATTTGTCGCTATAATGTGTGGTTGTGGTATAATGCATGGACTTCAGGCGAACTGTTAATGTGTGGTCACCTCTAGTGTTACTTATTTATTTTGTTTGTAAAATACATGTAAATATAGAATTTTGAAAAATGAAATGGCTTTGTTTGTTTCTTATTTTCAGCTTCCGAATAAAAATAGTATAAGCACAAATTAATTCGACGTCAGTTGTCGATTCTCTACTAACAATAATATTATAGTAAAGTATAGTAATAAATGTATGACATTTATTTGACGTAAGTTGTAAAAAAATGTTCGACTAATCATGATGGTGTTATGATACTACGAGGGCATTTCACATGCAATAAATATCGGAAATTAAAATTATCATAACTTCATAAATACCTCGCACTCGCTTAGATTTTTTAAACAAGAACATATTCACTAATAGGCATGTAAGCCATACTCTCAAATTCAAGTAGTTTTATGCAAGTATAAATTTAAGATATTGGATAGGAATAAACCAGCTAAGATTCACGAAATTTTAGAAGGGTATACAAATCTTCACTGAGCTGCTTAGACATATTTTATATTTAACTAACTGACCCGGTAAACGTTGTATCGCCATAAAAATTAATCAAATGAAATGCAAAAAAAAATTGGGATATAAAACAGTTCAGCCGTTTCGGAAGAGTTTGAAAACGCCGTACGAGAATTTATATCTTAGATATGCAGTAGTCAAGAATGTTGAGCCAAGAAACGAGTACGAAGATGATTCGGTATTCTTAACTCGGATATAATCAGCGTGTGGTGCGAGTGTGGACGAGAGCGGCCGCCGGGCGACCACTGAGCGGACAGTCAGGAAAGAACTATCGAGCTAGGCAGTTGTGTCACACTCGCATGCCATCACACGTTAACTAAAAGCCGTCTGTTTATAAGACGACTTCAAACCAATTAAAAAGTAGTATTTTATTAATATGAAAGGTAAGACAAATAATAGGATAGGTAAGGCGTGTATTAAATTAAATCTTTATTAAGTTATTTTAATTGTTGAAGTTGGTTTTTTAAAGTAGTTTATTTTTAGTTTTTGTAATAGCTTGTTCTGTAATTTACAATAGGATTTTTCTAGATTACATCAGGTAAACTGTATTGGTTGCTTTTTGATTGTCATATATTAAGTAAGTATGGGTAGGCCTACGAAAGGTGCCGCGCGCCTTAAACAATACAGTAGATGCATCATTCCACCCACACTATTAATAATTAAAGAATAAAGTTATTATGAAAGCACTTGTCCATATTATGAAGATCTAAGTATAAAACTCTTTAAGATAACATTCAATTCAAGAATAAGAAGCAGATATCTGAATTATAGTAAAAAAAAAACATGTGTGCAATGCAATTCACACGTGGTAAAAGTGTAAGATTCAAAAATTTTGACTTCAAGATAGTTAGCACTTGTATAATAATTGTAAGATGTGCATTGTGCATGAACCTCTAAACTACATATGAAGTCCTAATTGATATTGCTAGGATGACACATGATTTCAACCGCTATGAAAGACATTATTACTATCACCGCTACCATACTTATGTTCTCCTGGTGTCTATGTTGTAATACGACGTGCGTATGACGTCAGAATACATTAAAGGTATATTCGCGGCATACATAAGACAATCTCTTCTTCAGCTATGTTCTCCTGGTACCTAAGCACTTTATTATGCTACCTATCTCATCTCTCGCCGGCTGAACATTTACCTGTTTGTGTCTATATCGTCTTGCTTTTTCGGTTCATCGAGTTTCAAATCATAACGATTCTAAAGCAGTTTCATTTCAAAAATAATGTTTATTAATTATGAACAAAACCACCAGAGTACATGTTCTGTTATTCCGTCAAACGTAGCTCTTGAATACGTAGGAATGCATTTGATTGCTTTAACTCGGGAGATAAAAGATCCGGAACATAAAAGATTCTAGCTCCAGTACTGTCGTGGAATCTTGAGTCGCTCATTAAAATTGCCTGCACGTAATAATGGACTTATTTGATTTAAAAATAGATCCATAAGAATATTTGATTTATAAAATTCAATATTATATATGGCTTCCGGTAATTTATAAATAAGCTACATGTGTAACAGTGGGTATGTTTATGATAATCTGTTTTATTAAAATCTTCGCCGTTTATGGAACTTGTTAGGTTTTTTAATTTAATGGGTGTACAATTGTCATACTTGCCGCATGCAAGTTGGATAAAAATCCAGTGCTAATGAATCCACGAAAGAACTCCCCCATATTTAAAGGTATATGATATGAAATGTTTGTTGTTTTTTTTAACAATATATCAAGCGTAAGGTACTGAATGAATAATTGGAACTTACGATCAAGACAAAAAATGGTTTTCGATTCTTAGGAGCACCTATTACTACAACTTTTCTGTTTAACTTTTTTCCATAGGACTTGTAGTTTCGCCGAAAATGAAGAACTAACATTTTTTAGCCTTAAACACCCCCTTTTTCCACTTCCCGACCTCAGATCACCCGTAATTTATTTTTACTTTTATTTTTGTTATATTTTCTTCCTTTTCCAATAGGTTTCATCCTAGTATTATTTTTTTCACTATTTATCATTTTCAAAGGCTTCAGCACTGGTCTATGTTTGGTAATACCTGGAAGAAACTCCACCATTACTCCACTCCAGAAGTACCTCACCAAGTATCGAAAGTCATAAGTTATTAGAGAGTGGATTGCAATTTTTTTTAACAAAAATTTTACTATAGAATGATCGAGATAAATATGACATGGGTATAACCCTCATACGTGAACATTTGGTGGATGGAACCTTGGCATATTAACGTCTGTCTGATCTCAGCATGCAGTCGTCAGCTTACGTACAATAGTTTTGCTACGTAATTCAATGACCGCCATCCTTGTGACGTCACGGCAGAATATCACATGTAATGATTGACCTCTAAAGAACGTAGTTATTACAGAAAATAACAGGTTGCACTCCGGGACTGCCTGCTGAAGTGAAAACTTGAACATTAATATTTTATAATGGTTTGGGAATAATATCGCACGAATTGTATATTTATCAGTATCAAAGTAATAACATTTATGTGGTTATATACACTATTCATTTATTTCGCTGTCGTACACAAAAATGACAATTTATATTACATAAAAATTTAGCACTTCAGAACAATTCAACATTTTATACCCATCCCAAGAAAAGTGCTCAACGCCGCTAAAGTAGTTTCCTTTCAAAAATTGTCAATTTAATGGGGCTCTAAGTCTAACATATCTTGACATAATATGGCTAACTAATTACCTTTATAGGATGGAAAATCCTAATGTTAGGCAAAAGCAAAGTTGCAAAACCAACCCACCAAAAGACTTACGACCAATTAAATTCTGGATGAATGAAAGCAGATACAGAATTTTGCCTGGTACCTGCCGCCGAAGTCCGTGCGAAGGGCACGTCAAGCCACACATAAGGATATCATCTCCACCGTCCTCCACAGTGCGGTCTTCGAGAAACTTTCTTCCACGTACTTACTACAGAGGTGTGGGATGAACTTCTTTGTGCGGTATCTCCGGGACGATACGACGTGGGTACTTTCAAAAAAAAAACGCGTACACCAATTCCTCTGGTGTGGAATGTGGGCGGTGGTGATCAAAAAGTAAATTGTGAAAGAAATTAGAGAAAGCTTTAGTGAATCTAACTAATTTATAATTAACATGCGAAAAGTACTACATAAGAGTTATCTAAGAATAAATGAGTGAATTTATTGTTATCAAAATTTTTTAAATTATTTTTGTTACACACGAGCTGGCTGTTAACCTGTTTTCGTGTTTGACTTGGCACACAAAACGCTAGTTGTTCAGAACTTAATGATGCGAGCTATTGTTTGAAGGAGAATATTTTCGTACTAAAATTTAGCTGTGTTTACAAGTTAAACATGTGTTGAACACTTGTTTTAAAAAAGTTCTATTACAAATGTGTATCTTTCTGATGTTCAATTTGTTGCTTCTATTTAAACACGAGTCGAAGCTTGTGTAAGTTGTGTCTAACGGATACATCATATTCTTCTGCCTCCATGCAGGCTCTGCACAGTGGACTGCCGGTGACAGCTATATTAAACAGATGTTTGTTGAAAGGGACGTTATTACATGGGTAACTCTACGTAATTTTTAGCGTGGGAGTTTTAGTAGCTTGCGGGAGAGCCTGATGTCTATTTAGAGTAGGTCCTCTTTTGCTTGTCTACACCCACTCACTTCCCTCCAGTATTTACTTTGTAATTCCTTGGTATGTTGTCGTATGACCGTTGCAGGCCAGTGGGAGGCTCCTTTGCACAGGATGCCGGCTAGATTATGGGTACCACAACGGCGCCTATTTTTGCCGTGAAGCAGTCATGTGTAAGCATTCCTGTTTTTCGGTCTGAAGGGCACCGTAGCTAGTGAAATTACTCGGCAAATGAGACTTAACATCTTATGTCTCAAGGTGACGAGCGTAGTTGTAGTGCCGCTCAGAATTTTTTGGGATTTTTTAATAATCCTGAGCAGCACTGCATTGTAATGGGCAGGTCGTATCAATTACCATCATCTGAACGTCCTGCTTGTCTCATCCCTTATTTTCATTAAATAAATCTAGAGGGGAGACTGTACCTAAATAATTACGATACTTATTATATTTTGTATTCACATTATATTTGGGTAATAAAAGTTCTGAATGATGTAATTTTTATGTTGAACTTGAAATGAACTTTTGAATCTTTTAGAGAAAGTTTTTCAGTTTTTATAAAGCAATATGTATTTTTTTTATAATTGTCATCCAATTAAAAATTGAAATCTTAGATTAAGAATTGGTCTCCGCTGCGCTCCGACTATATACCGCACTACCTAAGAACAATAGCTTTTTTATTACGGCAAGTATTAGATGCACAAGCATGTGTGTGCGTGGCAATAAAATACAAAATACTTACTGATGATATGTGATCCCAGTGTCATTCTTATTTCTTGTAGTATTATTTTTAGTAGGTTTTACAACGCAACCCGGCATTTTAGTTTCAAAGAAATGACACCAAAAAGAATTCTAAAGGAATCAATTTTGAGAAAATAAATGCTTTTTAAGGTTCCATCCGTCATATCTGTATGTCTGTCGGTCAATATGTCACAGCCACTTTTTTCCGAAACTATAAAAACTACACTGTTGAAACTTGGTAAGTAGATGTATTCTATAAACCGCATTAAGATTTTTACACAAAAATAAATAATAAAAAAAAAACAACAAATTTTGGCGCTTACCCATACTTAGACCTGAAACAAAAAAAAAAAATTTAACCCATTCGTGTGGGGTTGTCTATGTATAGGTCTTCAAATAATTTTCTTCTAAACTAAATAGTTTGTGCGAGAGACACTTTCAAAGTGGTAAAATACACCCCTCCTAACTTCTAAAATAAGAGAATGATAAAACTAAAAAAAATATATAATTAACATGCAAACTTCCACCGAAAATTGGTTTGGACGAGATGTAAGTAGTTTTTTTTAATACGTCATAAATCGTATTATCAATAACTTTATTGAAAAAATACACTATTATTAAATTTCGATCTAAGTTACAACGATGGGCTTCATGGGCGAGACCGACTCACGCTTGGCCGCTTTTTATGCTTTTAATAAATTCACATTTACTTACTAATTATCAATAGCGCACGTTTCTAAGTTCCCAATTCTGATGTCGTCATTCACTTATTTTATATTGAAGATAAGTTTTATGGAATAAAGCTATCCAGTATATTTGTGCGACCGTTTGTCCTTTATGTGACACGAATGTGGAATGCTTAAATATACAAACAGAATAAAAAGGAGTCGAATTCGAATCATACATATACATTTTATGGGCTTCTTGCCATCGTACGAGATATTAAAACATCATTTAAGTATTGAAAAGAAATACTTTGAAAAAGGCGAATACAATACGGTGCCTATTTCTGCCGCGAAGCAGCAATGTGTAATTATTATTGTGATTCGGTCTGATTGGCGCCGTAGCTAGTGAAATTACTGGGATGGACTACTTAAAATCTTATGTCTCAAAGTGACGAGCGCAATTGTTGTGCCGCTCAGAATTTTTGGGTTTTTCAAGAATCCTGAGTGACACTTCACTGTCTATTCGCGATAAACTCCAAAACGGAGTCGTTGTCAGCCAAGGTAGGTCTGTAACTACATAGATAGTTATAGGTGAGATGTGCTTGAGTCGTACGGGCGACGTGAGGAGGCGATAGCGGGGCCGCGGCGGGAGAACACCGATCTCAAAAATAACAATAATCGTAACTAGAATTAGATTAATTAATTAGATTGTATAAAAATACGCAATTATTTTCATTTAATTTTTTATTATAATAGTCACTAAAAAGTGAATATTATATCTATTGCTTTGGAATAGTGTTTTTGAAGTCAGTCGTTTTTTTGTTAGTTTTTTTTTATTTTTGGAGTTTTAGTGAGTTTGAAGTACACAAACTAAAAATTTGTCTAAATATATGCGTGTTTTTTTTCAAATAAATAATTAAATACACATCTGCAAACCTTTACCTTTCATATTAATAAAATACTATTATTTATATGTGGTACTTATTGCTAGGTTTAAAGTAGGTACCAAGCCTCAAGCAAAAATAAAACTTATTTATTTATTTATTTATTATATACAGACACTTTATCACATAATATTACATTATATTTGGTCCCTACACTAGGCGTAGCCTGTCCTGTAGGCAACCAATTTACATCCTAAGGTTAACAATATGAACCGAAAGGTCAAAAAGTGCACTCTGTATATGTGTGTGTGTACACGTGTGTGTCTCTGGGTGTGTGTGTATGTGTGAGTGTGTGTGAGGGTGGGTGTGAGTGAGTGTGAGTATCTGATTAATCATGTTACAAAGTATTAACATTATATGAATGCTAAGCTATCACTTTAAGTATAGCTTCCATGTCTGCATATGTGAGTGTGTGTAACCATCTCTGTATTTTAAATTTGACCTGATGGACCCAGCAATTTTTAATAGAACATTTTAAATTTACCTTGTTGTATATATATGTATGTAAGAATGGGCTAAATCTACTTTCAAATGTTGTATTTATTATTGGTGTTGGAATCTTGTACGAACGGCTATCTAGTAGGTTTTTATAATTAGGCAAATTCAAGACCTCCTTATGCATGCTTGTCATAACACGCAAGATAAATATACCTCGGACAGAAAGAAGTTCTAAGTCTTTATATAGTTTATGTGTTGGGTATCTAATAGGTTTTAAAAAATCACTTTAAGGACAGCTCTCTGTGCTCTTTCTAAGAGTATCATGTGTGAAGTAGCCGCCCCTCCCCATACGGTGATACAATAAGATAATACAGATTGACCGATTGCAAAATAAATGGTTTTTAGCAGGTTTAAAGATGCCGAAGCGCGTAAGTTCTTAAAAATATACACTGGCCTGCAAAAGTAAGTATCACACTTTTCAAATTAATTTTTTTCCTTAACTATAGAAGTTAGAGATTTAAGATTATAAAAAGTTTTGTTGCAAATTTTATAGGCTTTAATTCTTAGAAACTAAAATTATACATTAGTAACATTTTTAACTTAAAAAAGATAAAACAATGAAAATAGACATTTTTAGTTTAGTGTTAAAAAATTCAACTAATATGTATTACATGTTATTTAATTTTTAATAACTGGTTTTCCCTTCTCGAGCTCTGATTACAGCTTCGAGCTGGTTTGGCATACTGAACACTAGGTTTCGGAGCCGATGTTGGGGAATATTCACCCAATCTTCTACCAGGGCCTGCTTTAGTGCCCTGAGGGTAGTAGGTGGTGGTCTGCGATTTCTGACTAACCTCCCAAGCTCATCCCAGGCGTGTTCAATCGGTTTGAGATCAGGACTTCTTGGTGGCCAAGCCATCATGCTGATACCGACCTCCTGAATGTACTCTTGTACGATATGAGCCGTGTGTGGCCGGGCATTATCATGCATCAGCATCGATCCATCACCCATATTTGCTAAATACGGCCCTGCATACTATTGAGAATCTCTTGAGCATATCTTTGCCCAGTGAGGGTGCCATTTTCTATGGCTACTAGCTCTGTGCGACCTTCTGAAGATATGCCAGCCCATACATGTACACTGCCTCCACCGTATTGGACTCTTTCTGAGATGCAGGCTTGAAGGTATCGCTCACCAGGTCGCCTGTAAACACTCCGCCTTCCATCAGAAGTGTAAAGGGAGAATCGAGACTCATCTGCTAACAAAATTCTTGACCATTCTTCTTCATCCCACTGCATGTGTTCAAGGGCGTATCGCAGTCTCGCTACTCGATGCTGTCTCTCGAGTTTTGGGCCACTCGCTGGTCTTCGGGGTGTCAAATTTGCTTCAGCAAGTCTTCTTCTCACTGTACTGTCACTAATGTTGTCCCTCCGTGTCTGAAGTAGCTGTTGCTGGACTTCAACTGCATTTTGGTCACAGTGGAAATAATATAACGATCTTCTCGGGCACTGGTACACCTGGGTCTGCCATTACAAGGTCTTCTCAGATGGTGTCCAGTCTCTTCGTACCTTCGCTTTACCTTCTGGACCGTTCAAACCGTCACACCCACCATTCTTGCAGTGCGACGCATACTGATGCCTATTTCCAGAAAAGCCATGATCCTAGCACATTCTTCAATTGAAAGAGGCATGATAAATAAAAGTTATGTGCTTTTTAGCATAAATTTTTAAAACAAGACCCATCGATCTTGAAAAAAAATCAAAACAAGAAAGAAAAATGTGAATGGTAAAATTGTAATTCGGAAACGTCCACTTTGAAAAAGGAATTGTTTTGTTTTTGAAGTTTTTTTTCAGCCAATTCTTAAAAGAAGGTTACCGACTATAAAGTTTTTATGTACAAAATTAAATTCTCTTTGGAGTCCTTTTTATTTAGAAAGTATATCTTGTGAACTTTTGAAGGCCAGTGTAGATCAGCTTGCGGACTCTTTTCGCTGTTGTATTAAGATGTTGCTTAAAGTTTAAGTTTTCGTCCATGACGACTCCTAGTATTTTATATGAATTCTACTTATACTATTGCAAGAGCAAGGGCCAGATAGAGCAACAGGACATGTGTGGACTTTAATATCAAAAATGTGGGAAGGGGATGAAGTTTTCGTTTTATGGAAACAGATGTACTGTGTTTTAGTGAGATTTAAGGTGAGAAGATTATTTTGTAGCCAAGTTGCAATATTCCTCATTCCTTGTTCCGCTATGTGTAGTGCAGTATCCCAGTTTTTCCCGTAAAATAAAAGAGCTGTATCATCGGCATAACAGATGACGTCAGAGCTGGATACTTTAGTTTTGATGTCATTTATATACAAAAGGAATAACGTGGGGCCTAATATACTTCCTTGGGGGACGCCAAAATCTATTGTACTTGGATTGCTTTTCTTATGATCCACTATAACACACTGAGTTCGGCACATTAAATAGCTTTTGAACCAGTTCAGGCAATTACCTCGAATACCTAGGAGCTCAAGTTTTCGTAAAAATATAGGAATACAGACTGCATCAAAAGCCTTCGCGAGGTCTAAAAATACACCGATACATGCTTGCTGCTTATCTAGTTTGGAAGAAATAATTTTTGTTACTAAGTCTACAACGTAATCCGTTGATTTTTTATTGCGAAACCCGAATTGTCTGTCAGATATTATTTTATGTGCGTCAAGAAAACTTGTCAATCGCTTGTGTACTAGTTTTTCCAAAATTTTTGAGAATGATCCTAAAATCGGTCTATAGTTCGTAGGATTCAATATTATAAACAGCTTAATATTAGAAAAATCGTACATAAAGTACAATTACGTCATCCACGTAAACAAAAATTATCATAAAAAAAGATGTGGTGTCGTGGGACACCAGGTAGGAACGAAGTTCCTTCGGCTAATGTAGAATCGACACAATTTGTAAAAAAATAATCGTGTTCAATTTTATGTAGGTTTTCTTGATTTTTCTCTTAAATTTTGCAGATTACTTTTTATTTAAGTACAGGAAAGTATTTAGGAAATTCAGTATTTTAGGAAATAATAAATTACGTAAAATAAAAAATAAATCGTAATGCAAATTATCAATTTAAATAACAAAATATCTCTCTTTATTTTTGTTTGACAACATTAAATTACATAGAAATAGAAATAATTACAAAAGTCGCGCCTGTGCACGTCTCATTTAACGGTTTTATTCCACGGACATTTTCTTACGGTTTTACTATCACATTTTTTTCAGTTCGGTCCCGCAGCAAAATCCCTATCTCCTACAAGCCTGCCGTAAGGAACTTCGTTCCAAAAATGTTCACAAAATGAAAACTACTAGGCCAAACTATGTAAAATTTTTATGGGACTAAATGAAATCTATTCCGCATCGAACTAAAGAAGAATTACGTTAATCGGATCATATCTCAGCGTAATCGGTGTACATTCATAAAAAAAAAATACCGATCGAATTGAGAATCTCCTCTTTTTTGAAGTCGGTTAAAAAATATACAGTAGAATTGAAAAAAATCTCCCGTTTTTGGAGTCGGCTAAAAAATTATGATTATTCATTGTTTAGCAATCGAATAATACAATTGAAAAGTTTTAATCGTAATAACTTAAGGTTTCATGTCTTGTATTACAGAGAAGAAATTAAGTCCAGCGTTTAATAAGCTTCTATTTTAAGTTCATGGATATTTTTAAGGTAAAATATCAGCGATTCATAATTATGCACATAACTTGCTTTATAAGGTCTCTTTAAGAATCTTTCTGGTTTCATGGTAAAAATGGACTTAAAACTAATTTTTGGGGAAAATTAGTTTAAGGATATTATTGATTTGTTTAAACTTTAAACTAAGTTATAAAGGTGAAGTAAAATCATGAAATAAAGTAAATATTGCCTCTCGTTAAATTGTGTTCAAATTAAGCTGAAAAAATGCTTGTTAACATAATAAATTTAATAATTATAACTCAATTTGTACAGACATCAGAGGTTTGGTAAATATTAGCACTTTCTATTTAACCCGACGTTTGTTTTCTTTGTGGATCAATGTTTTCAATGGGACTCAAGTTGACGGGAGTCGAGAAAGTAATTGTCAAAGTTATATGTTAGGAGTGACAATAATCTTCAATTAATTTTTGTTTATAACAAGAGTGATATCATAAGTATCTCAGTGGCGGTGAGATTACTTAAACAAAAAAAATCCCGTTGAATGAAGTAATGGGTGATGATAGGTATCTGTCAGTGCTCCTTTCGGCCTAATTACTGGGGCACTCGACTTTTTCGAGGTGACCTGGTACTTCCGCCGAATAGTGAAAGATTACCTGGTTGGGCGCCGGGTGGCCTTCGTGACGGGAGACGGAAGGAAGAGGCGGTGTCCCGAAGAGTGCGGTCTCGCAGGGGTCGGTGCTGGGTCCACTCCTCTGGAATATGGGCTACGACTCGGTGTTGCGAGGTGCGCTTATGCACAAGATGCGCATTTTCTGCTATGCAGACGACACCCCGGGCTACCAGCCAAGGGGAGGAGGCGTTCCCTTGGGGAGGCAGCCTTACTGGCCTCGGTTGGAACCTCCCTCGATGTGGAGCGGATCGGAATGTTGGGGCTCAATGTGGCGTTAAGTAAAACGGACGCCATCCTGTTCCACGGCTCAAGGAGGGACCCATCTCCTGACAGTTCTATCGAGGTGAACGGAGTGCGTGTCCCGGTGGCCAACTGCATGAGGTAGCTGGGCCTGGTGCTGGATGGCCGCTGATGCTTTGAGGCGCACTTCAGGACCTCGGAGAGAGATTGGTTGAAACGGCTGGACCTCTCGCGAGATTATTACCGAACGTGGGTGGGCCGTCTCAAAGCGTGTGGAGGCTCTATGCTATAAGACCCCGCATCTTGAAGAGCATGGCTCTATATGGGGCCCCCATCTGGCCAGATGCCTTAATAAGACCTAAGCGACTGGAAGGAAAGGCGCAAAGGAGACATCTCCTTCCGCCTGACACAGGTGTCAGGCCATGGCTGCTTTGGAAGGTATCTGTGCTGGGTTGTGAAGAAGGAGGGGTCGCCTCGGTGTCACCATTGTGATGACACCGAGGAGGATACGGCCGATCACACTCTCCGTGTTTGCGTCACGTGATCAACGAGGCGTCAAGACCTGACCTATCGCTGACTGGTGTGGTCAAGAGTATGTTGGGCAGCGAAGAGGCTTCTTCCTTCTGCGAGCACGATATGCTGTATACGAGCCGAAAGCAACAGAGAGAGGGCGTCAGTTTAGTTCAGTCAGTCACATCCATGACTCGGAAACAACCATTCATATTCATCACATAAATGATTGCACCTACCGGGATTCGAACCCGGGACCTCTAACTCAGTAGGCAGGGTCACTAACAACTGGGCTATAGGGGCCGTCAATAATAATAATAATAATGGGTTGAGGTGATCACTTACCATCAGACATATGCTCGTTTGTACACTCCTTCTATAATAAAAATACAAAAGAACAATAGGACAAGTCCATTGTAAATTGCAAAAAGCCATCCGTTTGAAGCAAATACCATTTCCGAGGGAATAAAATGCCTCCTCAAAGTCCCACTATTTAAAATTGACTTTTTCCGCCTGAAAAGCAAAAAGGAAAAGTAAAGGGCCCTGTAGACGGTCAAATTTGTTTGTCGAATTTGTTTGTCAAACTTCATGTTTTCATCAAACAAAAGCGCATACGATCAAACCAATAGATCAAATAAATTTGCCCATATTTCAGTTTTCTCCTTGACGTTCGTGTGTTGTTATCATCTTCTGTCGTATATAACAATGTAAACAAAATAAAATAAACATTGCTACTATTTACCGTTTGTCCTGTTACTGAACTGATCCCCGATTCTTCCTCCACTTGGTCTTGTAGAAATTCAAGCTCTTTGTAGTACCATAATGAAGTTACATAGAGTTCATCAGTACCAGATCCAGAAAGCATAGATTTTTTCACCTTATTATTTTCACGCTTGAAAGTTGTTCGTAAAATATTAATTTTTTTTAACATCTTCTTCAGTGATGTTCCCGCGAGTCACTTTCAATAACTCCGTCATTTTTTTGATCGCATTCATTCTCTTGTGTTTATCCATATAATCTTTTGATTTTATTCTCCACAGCATCGGCATGTCGCGATATACGGAGATAAATTCCAAAAGAAATTCTTTTTCAGACATGTTGCCGTTATTGATTGTCGCAGTTGTGTTCTCCATGGTTTCAAGGCGATAACTGAGATATTATTTGACAAACACCGTTGCACACTATCAAACAGGTTTGCCAAACACACCGTCAATCAAAATTTCCATCAAACAGGTCAAACATTTTCATTGTTTGACAAACACGTCAAACAAGCTCGCACACTTTCAAAAAATTTGACAAACACGTTTGTCAAACAAATATTTGACAAATAATTTGACCGTTTACAGGGCCCTTAAGGTTGGGTTTAATAATAAACACCATATATTAAGTAAAATTATACGCGTTTAAATGTAAATTAATCCTGAAAAAGTATTTTAAGTTAAGAATCAAATACAATGTAACAGGAAAAAATATAATATTTAGATGCTCATTTTACATTCACACTTTATTTCTTCCCAGATTGCAATACAGAACATGCTTTTATATTATCTTATTAAATTTAAGATATCGTGTGTAAATATTTCAATTAAAATTATATATTTTCATTTGATAATATAAGTGTATTATTTTTTAAATACTTGCTCATTCATTTTAGTAAAATAAATCTAAATAAGAAGTCGCTAAAAGTTGCAAAGCGTTAAATATTTCGCCTAAAAGATGACTATTAGATCACAAACAAGTAGTGACCACGGACGAGTAAAAAAAGTAGGACTCCGCGCCGTGATATTAGCAAGTGAAGCACCGTTATGCTAGTGTGTGTGCGGGGGATACTAGTTATTTTTTCTCCCTCAAATAATCATATATGGCCACAAATACTTATAAAGTATCGTTTTTACACTTTTTCACGACGCACGATGTCATTTTTAATATATTTTATTGAGACGCAAACTGATCTGTCACAGACGATGACAATTCTCATAATGGCCGCCTATCGGCCTGTAGTAGTGTAAGTGTGTGCGTGGGGCTATGTATTTACATTTTAATCGGCTTGTTTTGGTGCTACACTGTTATGTAAGGTGACACGGAGTCCTTATTTTTGTACTAGTTCGTGGAAATGACTTATTATTAGTCTAAACAGCGGATACACAATGAATATAGCCCAGTGGTTAGTGACCCTGCCTGCTGAGCTAGAGGTGCCGGGTTCGAATCCTTGTAGGTAGGTAGACATTTATTTGATGAACTAGCTGACCCGACAGACATTGTTCTGTACATAATAAATAATGATTATCATTTCATAATATCATGAATTATTTCGTAAAATATATTCCCTGTTATTATAATAAAACTAGCCGACCCGGCAAACGTTGTTTTGCCATATAAAGTATTTTTAGTGTTCGACCGTTTTTTCTCAGACTTACTTTTCAAATCAGACAATCAAGAAGTCTTCTCATGGTTCTGGGTAATATTTACACTCACAACAATGTGGCTTTCTATTGGTAACGGTCAAAGTCAAATAAACATTATTCATATAGGCTTAAACTAAGCGCTTATGAAAAGTTACTATAAATATTTCTTTTAAATTACTGAATTTACCATATTTCTTAAAAAATTGAGCTCGTGAGAATAACTAAGAAACTCAACGGCCACTAACATGATGATTATGAGTCTAAATTATTTCATGAAAAGTAATAAATAAATATATATATATATATATATATATTATATAAATTGCTTCGTCAATTTAAAAGAAGGAGTATAAATAGTATAAGAAGAGTAATTTAGTTTTAGCAAGTCCAGATTGTAAATAGAAGACACTACAAATATATATTATATACAAAGAAATAACACGTAACGATATTTAAGGCTGTTACAAGGAGCGAACGACACTAGCTCTGCGCAGGTTAACTAAATCTCGACTGGCGTTCTACCGTTTAGCTAATGATTACCGGTTACTGTGGAATGCGAGCGATCGCCCCGCGCCGCGTGCGCATTCAACACAAATTCAGACACTACGGATATCGCGCGGGTTTGTTGTGAATTTAATATTATATTATGCACACGATGCCACCACAAGCAATACTATTCAGTGAGCATGGCGAACCATGTTATAGCATACCTACGCATAATAACTCAAATTTACAAAATTAATGCTCACAAAACGAGCACCCAACTGCAGCAGATGCAGTGATGGAAAAACCAGCTCACATCGCTCCTCACGATGTTCCACGCCGCTTCCGTAGATGCTACGCATCACGCCAGGATAAGCAGCAAATACAGTTGTAGCACACCGAGCCAGTGATGTTGGATCCATTAAACATGAAAACACTAAAAAAATAATTAGAACTTATTTCATAAAATGCAATAAATACGTAAACACTATGTAGTAGTATTACATCGTGTCATGTTCTCTTATCTTCTTGCTCGGTCGAACCTGACCAAATAGAGAGTAAATATAAAGATCTCAACAACTATGTCACCCACACATGGGCAATAGCCATAAATAATCATAGCCAAGGGACATTCGCCAGTAGCATTACATCTTTTGAGCCTCGCTGTATCATGCGAATACTGCGCTCTAAACTAAGTATTAATGAAATAATTATTTATTTTAGTCATAATTTACATTTTGTATAGTGCAATAATTAAAATTCACTTGAATATTATATTCTTTTGGAAATTAATCGCTAATTTTTTGTAAACAAAACAACAAAAATCGAAGAAAAATGGCGGGGATTCGAATAACCTACTTTTTTATTACGGTGCGCGACGTTCTGGTAGTGTGGAGCAAGCGTAAACTAAAATGTTCTTTTTTTGAAATTCATACAGATGCCACGCATCGAGCAATAAGAATGTGGCTGTCTATAAAAACTCTTTGAACATGAAGGAAATGAAAAAAAAATAGGAGTGTAGTTATGAAATTCAGTACAACATTACAACACTCATTTGGACGATGTAATGGTTATTAGAACATTGGGTGTTTTGATGTTGGCAATAAGTTAGCTGTTTCAGAATCTTTAGTAGAGGATTTAAAGCATGGGTGTAGATAAAATAGTATTTCACTATCACACGGCTGTGTACACAGGAGCTATGAAATTCTTTTTTAGTTTTAAAACTACCTTCAAAAATAACATCCAATAATCGGTTAATTTAAGACTTCCCCAATTACGTGAACTTGAATCCTTTATCTCATTTCTAATTCTATGCCTACTTTGGGGCAAGATAATTTGTAAAATAGTGTGTCGATATTATTATTATATCTAACACTTAATTGTGTTCCTCAATTATTTTTGATTCGAAAATGATTATTTTATTTTCATATAATCAATTTAAGATTGCTTTGAAACACATGTAAAAAGATACGTATGCATTAGCAACAAAACGATTATTATGAATTTATTTACTTAGGTCCTTAATGTAGTCTATGGATCAAATATGGCGGCCATCATTATAAATATCAGGTACAATTCCTTTTAAATACACTTTTTGATGCATAAGTGTCCATTTAATATAAATATTTGCAACTAATAGAATAAAATATTTAAATAATTATGATGTAAGTCCCATGTAACCTGATTCTTGCCGCCGCATTCCACCTTCGCCAGACACGCTACAAGTTAGGGTATCATCCTCACCATCTGGATGTGTGGCGCTCCTCCACAGTGCGGTTTTCAAGGAGCTTTCTTCCACGTACTACAAAGCTGTGGAATGAGCTTCCTTGTGCGGTGTTTCCGGGACGATACGACATGGGTACCTTTAAAAAAAAGCGCTTGAACCTTCCTTAAAGGCCGGCAACGCTCCTGTGATTCCTCTGGTGTTGCAAGAGATTGTGGGCGGCGGTGATCACTTAACAACAGGTGACCCGTACGCTCGTTTATCCTCCTATTCCATAAAATATTTCATTTCATATTCCATAAATATATATGATTTTCGAACGATAGTGACTGTCGCAATTGTAGCGGATCTATTAGTAAAGGTTTTTTTATAATATGAATTCGAAACAAAATATTCGTTGTGCTGCTTCTATAAATACTATTAGTGATTAGAGATACATAAGTTGCTCTGAATCAAAATGTGTAAAACGATTTCATCTTACTTGTGTAAATATCACAAGTATACACACCGATTCGAAAAATACCTGGGTATGCCCAGATTGCTCGTCTGTGTCTAAAAAGGGCGCAGATAATAGTGCGACACCAGCTCAAAGAGATGAAAAAGTTACGATTAGGAAACCTAAAGTGACTAACCCCACTTCAGTGAACCAATTGCAAGAACCACCGTCACCCTTAACGATGTTGACAGATGAAATCCGTCTGCTTAGGGCCAGCCCTAGCAGAAGAAAAAGCATCTAAGGTTGAGGACTTGGACAAGGGCAAATAAATTCCTTATACCAAACAATGATGGCAAACGAACTAGAAATTTGTGGGATACCTGAATCGCCCAATGAAAACCCGCCTCATTTGCTCCTGGCTATGGCTGCATTAGTAGGATCTAAGCAGACGGATATCGATCTCGATCATGTCGTTCGAGCAGGGCCCCGAGTTCCCACCTCCAGCAAACCACCCAGGCCTTTGGTGGTGCGATTTCTACGCCGTGAAACCCGTGACCAATTCTATAAATCAGCTAAGTCAAGACGATTATCGACCGCGGATGTTGGTGTTACTGGTTCACCCAAAAATATATATGTGAATGAGCGATTGACAAAAGCCAACCGAATCTTATTTCGTGAATGCAGAAAACGCTTTTAGGATGCTGGATTTAAATATTGTTGGACAAAAGGAGGATCTATTTTGGTTAAGAAGATTGAAGGTAATGGCAAAGGCTCCGAAGTCATTAATATTAAAAAATTCGAAGATATTGATCGCGTTCTCGGTTCTCAGAATTTGCTTTCAGACCAACAGCAACAAACTACACAGTAAGCAGTGTATTTCCCTGACATCATTGAATAAGTTCTTCGCGATCTCTTTATGTACTTTTGATTTGCATAGTTTATTTTTGGCTTTTTATTTTGTTAATTTCTTTTTCAATACAAACTATACACGAAACACACCCACAACATATAACACAACACAAAACACTCACGCTACCTTCCAAACACCAACTGTTTTATCACATTTAAATATTCACTTCATCTGTTATATCTCTCATAAATACTTAACCGAACTAGTAAATTTAAGTAAATTACATATTATATATTATACTACATCTGGACTATCTTGGCAAACGTTCAGTATGGATATTTTTCCAAATCTTATGATTGATAACCATAACAATGGCTAATTCGGAAATTCTTAGAGAACTCGATACGCCCGATGACTTTTGCCATATTGCACATAGTCCTGACTGTTGTAGAACTCTTGTTAACACTAAATTTGATATTAAAATTCTGACCTTTAATATCAGAAGTATCCAACGTAATTTCGATAGCTTTTTGGTGACCCTGTCTAGATTTAGTATGCTCTTTGACGTTATAGTATTGACCGAATGCTGGATACATGAGGACACTACCATACCCCAAATAGAGGGATACAATTTTTTTAGAACTAATAAATACATAAATAGAGCAGGAGGCGTAGTAGCTTATGTAAATTAACGTTGGTCACCGCAAGTTGATGAGCCCGTTTTTGAAGATGCAAATTGCTTATTAATTACTTTAAAAAATCAACTTGTCGTACTAGCCCTATATCGATCGCCGTCATTTATAAATACATCGCCTTTTCTAGATTCTCTAGCTACAGTAATCCAAGATATTAAAGATGCTCGTTGTGTAATTGTTGCTGGGGATATTAATATTAATATTTGCTCTAATGATGGTAGTCAAATGGCTACTTGTGCGAAATATCTGTGTTTGTTAGCAGAGCTAAACCTTCAGCCTATCGTAAATAAACTTACACGAATTAATTCATGCCTAGATCACATTCACGTAACTTCTAAGTACCACTCGGAGTCAGTTATTTACAAATCAGATATTACAGATCATGATATTGTAATTGCCGGAATAGTAACTAAAGATACCAAACAACATAAAACTTGCAGACTCACAAATAATTATAATCTAGAGCGCATTGTAGAAGAATTAAGACAGGGTGACTGGACAGAAGTCTATAATAGCATTGATATAAACAAAGCAGTATCTGTTTTTGATACTATTCTAACAAACATTATAAGCAAACATTTAGAAGAGAAACGAATAAGTCGATCCAGAATTACTTTCAAGCCTTGGATGACGCCTGGTCTAATTAGGTGTGCTAGGCACAAAGATCGCTTACATTTACACTTACGTAATAATCCCAACAATAACACGGTCAGACTCATTTACACACGTTACCGAAATTTTTACTATGATCTTTTGCGAAAACTAAAACACAAACATGAGTCATTTGAATTGGAAAAAAACAAACACGACCCTAAAAAGCTCTGGAAGAGTATAAGAACAATTTCCCACAGCAAGAAAATAAATCAAGTACCACTAGAACTCACCAATATTAAAGATACTGTAACGGAATCTCTGGATTATTCCAATGAATATTTTGCAGGCATAGGTAAAACTCTTGCAAACAAGGTACTCACAGCATGCAATGAAACAGAAGTTTCACTCGCTAGTAAGATAATACTCGAAAATACTCCAGCGCAATCATTTTTCTTAGGACCCACTGATGAACGAGAAATTGAATCCTTGATAAGTAACTCTAATCTTGACAGTGCTCCTGGACTGGATGGAATATCAAACCGCCTTTTGAATATTAGCAAAAAATATATTACTCCCCCCCTGACGAGCATATGTAATCTAAGTTTATCTCAAGGCATTTTTCCTACTGCCTGGAAAATGGCTGCAATTATTCCTATTCATAAGTCGGGTAACAAATTGAATCCTACGAACTATAGACCGATTTCTTTATTAGGATCATTCTCAAAAATTTTGGAAAAACTAGTACACAAGCGATTGACAAGTTTTCTTGACGCACATAAAATAATATCTGACAGACAATTCGGGTTTCGCACTAAAAAATCAACGGAAAACGCTGTAGACTTAGTAACAAAAATTATTTCTTCCAAACTAGATAAGCAGCAAGCATGTATCGGTGTATTTTTAGACCTCGCGAAGGCTTTTGATACAGTCTGTATTCCTATACTTTTACGAAAACTTGAGCTCCTAGGTATTCGAGGTAATTGCCTGAACTGGTTCAAAATCTATTTAATGTGCCGAACTCAGTGTGTTATAGTGGATCATAAGAAAAGCAATCCAAGTACAATAGATTTTGGCGTCCCCCAAGGAAGTATATTAGGCCCCACGTTATTCCTTTTGTATATAAATTACATCAAAACTAAAGTATCCAGCTCTGACGTCATCTGTTATGCCTATGATACAGCTCTTTTATTTTACGGGAAAAACTGGGATACTGCACTACACACAGCGGAACAAGGAATGAGGAATATAGCAACTTGGCTACAAAATAATCTTCTCACCTTAAATCTCACTAAAACACAGTACATCTGTTTCCATAAAACTAAAACTTCATCCCCTTCCCACATTTTTGATATTAAAGTCCACACATGTCCTGTTGCTCTATCTGGCCCTTGTTCTTGCAATAGTATAAGTAGAACTACTCATATAAAATACTTAGGAGTCGTCATGGACGAAAACTTAAAATTTAAGCAACATCTTAATACAACAGCGAAAAGAGTCCGCAAGCTGATCTATATTTTTAAGAACTTATGCGCTTCGGCATCTTTAAACCTGCTAAAAACCATCTATTTTGCAATCGGTCAATCTGTATTATCTTATTGTATCACCGTATGGGGAGGGGCGGCTACTTCACACATGATACTCTTAGAAAGAGCACACAGAGCTGTCCTTAAAGTGATTTTTAAAAAACCTATTAGATACCCAACACATAAACTATATAAAGACTTAGAACTTCTTTCTGTCCGAGGTATATTTATCTTGCGTGTTATGACAAGCATGCATAAGGAGGTCTTGAATTTGCCTAATTATAAAAACCTACTAGATAGCCGTTCGTACAAGATTCCAACACCAATAATAAATACAACATTTGCAAGTAGATTTAGCCCATTATTACATACATATATATACAACAAGGTAAATTTAAAATGTTCTATTAAAAATTTCTCGGTCCATCAGGTCAAATTTAAAATACAGAGATAGTTACACACACTCACATATGCAGACATGGAAGCTATTCTTAAAGTGATAGCTTAGCATTCATACAATGTTAATACTTTGTAACATGATTAATCAGATACTCACACTCACTCACACCCACCCTCACACATACACACATATACACACACACCCAGAGACACACACGTGTACACACACACATATACAGAGTGCACTTTTTGACCTTTCGGTTCATATTGTTAACCTTAGGATGTAAATTAGTTGCCTACAGGACAGGCTACGCCTAGTGTAGGGACCAAATATAATGTAATATTATGTGATAAAGTGTCTGTATATAATAAATAAATAAATAAAAAAAAAATAAAAAAAAAATGTTCATCGGTTCTGGGGCGGATTTCAACATTGTGCTTTTTATAAATCTATACATTCGTCTTTGCTCTACCATTAAAAGTTATTGTAACAGATATTGAGCCACTTAGATGTGAAACTTCCCAACAAACAATTTGACTTGCTTCAAGTTGTGAACAAAACATGAATCCTGAACAACTGGTAATAATTAACAAGATTTTGTCAGCGAATACCACGCGAACATGTTTTCAGTTCTTAAAATTGTAATAAGTTATTTCTATTCCCATCAGAAGTCAGATCGTTCATTGCTTTGTTAATCTATAAAGTTTAGCTGACGACAGCGTTATGTCATAGAGTATTAAATGATTCTGCAGTTATTATCTTTTTTATAGAAGAGGAGGACAAACGAGTCACATTCTCATTTTTTTTAGGATAAAACAATACAATAACATCAATAAGCCACTTGGGTTTATGTGGAGTGCTGTACGTTCTACATTGCAACATTACAAAAAAAAAATTATTAATAACAATAGAAAAAACAACAGAAAAAAAACAAAATATACTAAATTACAAAAAAGCAACAGAAAAAAATCACGAACCAAGACGTTTTATTAAAATGGTTTGAATTTTTGTTTGCAAACGAACACACTAATCCGCCGAACAAACAATGGAACCGGTTCAGTGTTCAACTTTACAAGCCATGAACAGGCTGTTGTTTATAAAATATATTTTTAATTTGCGTTTCAAATTTGCGTCTGTAATTCTATTAATAAAAGAGGTGGAATAACAAAAAGAGGATCTTGAAAAACCAGAAGAATTACAGGAGCGTTGCCGGGCATTTAGAAACGTGTCCGCGCTTTTCTTGAAGGTACCCATGTCGTATCATTCTGGAAACATGAAGCTCAATCCACAGTTTGGTTGTTGTACGAGGAAGAGAATTCCTCGAAAACCGCACTATGGAGGAACACCAAACATCCAGATGGTGAAGATGATATCCTAATATGTGGAGTGTCGTGCAGACATGTAATCGGGTGGCAGAAACCAGGGCAAACAGCTCTTCCGAACACTCCCCGTGATAGAAGCTTTAGAAGACACACAATGGAGCGACGTCTCTATGCAACGCCAAGTTATCTCGCCGTTCAAAGAGTTATTTTTTTTTATGGACGAGGAGGAGAAACGAGCCATACTTTCTAATAAACCCCACACCAGTTACATGAAATGATGAACGTTTCCAAGTAGTTCACTCATAATTAAAGAAATCAAGTTATGTATATCGAAGTAAATAATCTATCTGCATCATGTATTCATTTAGCACCACTAAGCAAAACATTGTGTCTGTGACTAGAATTCCAAAAGGCACGTTTAATTTCTTGCGGTAATGAAATCTTCAGTAATTCTGATGAAATTAGCACAAAACCGTCGTAGGTGGTGCGGATTACTAGTGGCTTACAATGTGCTCTGTAATTCTCGGAGAATATAATCAAGACTTAAGTGCTATAGTAATAAAACGTAAAGTCAGCACCTTGTGCTGTATGAAACAGAGCAAATTGAATCTTTCAGTAACAGCTGACTGACATATTACTAGAACACAAATTCAAATTCAAATAGGAATAAGGATTAAGGGTATATTGAGAGGCAAAGTTAACATATTTATTTCCTTATTTTTTGCTTTTAATGTTTCTTTGGGACCATTAAAAGAAAATTTTTGGTGAATGTTTCTTTATCAGTGGGAGGGTCCTTTGCACAGGACACCGGCTAGATTTTGGGTACCACAACGACGCCCCTATTTTTGCCGTGAAGCAGTAATGTGTAAGTATTATTGTGTTTCGGTCTGGTAAGGTGCCGTAACCAGTGAAATTACTGGCCAAATGAAACTAAACATCGTATGTCTCAAGGTGACGAGCGCAATTGTAGTGACGCTCAGAATTTATGGGTTTTTCAAGAATCCTGAGCGGCGCTGTTTTGTATCAATTACGCCCAGCTCTTGTCCCTTATTTTCATAAAAAATAAAATAAATTTCAAATAGGAATAAAGATTTTAACATGTTTACTTCCTTAAATTCTTCTTCCTTCCAAAATCGGGAAGTTTCATATTATGTCACCAGATTTTTCAGATACACCAAAATCGGAAGTGCCGTATGGCCCACTACGCCCTGACCAAGTTCTGACCCTCATTTTGTTTATAAGATGGTTAATTATTAATGGTCTTATAGTTTGTTTCAATATCTTTCTTATACATACACTCAAATCATCATAATTATAAGCAATCTATTAATACACGTAAAATCGCGTCGATCTATGGCATACCATGGCGCGGGGTCACTTGCCGATTTCGGAAGGTTGATTGTTTAGGACCTAGCTTATATGATTTCAATGTCCAGAATTAAATTTATTAGTCATTCATTCATTTTAGTTCATTGTTATTTGGAATCAAGAGTAATGCAAAGAAATATAGGAGATTCCATAGAATTTACCACGTCTCCGTTTAATAAGACTGGTTCTACATTCTTCACCAAAAACACATAAAAAATAACGTTGAAAAACTCTTATTTCATTTTGTTTTCTTTTACTTTCGGCTAGGTTCAATTGCAATTTTTGCATACAAATGTAGTACCGTTCAAAATGAGAATTGAGTTTTAGTTCTCATTTCCTTTTAGGTGTGTTCATGTTGTAAAAGCATATATATTTTCTCCTAAAAGCCTTACTTACTCAACCGAGTAACAGGCATAAGAAGTTTATGTTTGTTCCTGTTGTCATACATATTTTTAGAAAACACACAGTTTTTTATCACAGTTTTAAGAAAATTATCAACATACATAAAATTATCAAGAATGTATTTGTGGACAACAATTAACCCGTTTATCTCTTTAAATTTTTCTTTTAATGATTATTTCGGACCTACAATATTAATCGCATAAAAAGCCCTCTGCTGCAGCATAAATATGATATAAGTATAGCATAACAATTTTACCTTTGGACATAATTCTATGAAAAATGTATGCTAGTCTAGTATAGGATTCACAAGATCTAAGGAGGAGGCCTTTTTTAAAAAAAAATGAGGGATGAGACGAGCAGGACGTTCAGCTGATAATAATTGAAACGTCTTGCCCATTACAATGCAGTACCGCTCAGGATTCTTAAAAAACCCAAAAATTTTGAGCGGCACTACAATTGCAGTCGTCACGGTGAGACAAGATGTTAAGTCTTAATTGCCCAGTAGTTTCAATGGCTATGGCGCCCTTCACACCGAAGCACAGTAATGTTTACACATTACTACTTCATGGCAGAAATAGGCGCCGTTGTGGTACCCATAAACTAGCCGACATCCTGTGCAATGGAGCCTCCCACTGGTGAAAGGTCGAAATATAGTTAACATTTATACGAATCAACTATGCAAAAAAGCCTCATCCAGACCTGAGCTTCAATATGATGTCCAAAGAAAAGTAAAACTAGATAAAAAAACATAATACTGATATAACTTACACAAGACGTCATACATGGGTCGAAAAGACCCAAACTAACTGTACAGTTTGTACTATCCAGGATCCGAGCCGTGTTCGAGTACTTGGGAGGATAAGGTGTAAATGAATCTGCTAGAAACTGTCATAACCATAATGTTAACACCAGGAACAAACATAAACTTATAATGCCTACTACTCGACTAAGTCGAGTTAGTAAGTCTTTTTTGGGGCGATGTATATGCTTTATCAACAAGATCCTTGAAAATGTTCAAAACAAAAGTATTACGTTACTGTAACATAAATGACTTTCTTAATGATACCACAGACTGGGAATGGAGCGACCGCCCTCAGGCTATCACAGGTTATCACGGGCTACTATCCGAAACTCGACGACTATGGCGCGCTTATTTTGCGTGGTGAGGTGGGCGGCTAATCTTACCATCCCAGCTCCTCAAGGTAGTTAATCAAACTTCTTATGTCACACATGACCTCGGGGAGATTCCTCGGTGACCCCAGGTGTATGGCCCGGTAAGTTGCCACACTCCTATACTCTAGAATGATGTGTGCGGCCGTCTGTTCTACCTCAATGCAGGCTCTGCACAGCGGGCTGTCAGGGACACCTTTACTATACAAATGTTTGTTAAAAAGGGCCGGGATGTTTGTTAAAAGCTTATCTCTCAGATAAATCAACTTTCATCCATTATTTCAAGGACTGAACATGAATTATCGATCAGGTCACGTGTCCTGACGCGAGTTTAATATTTTATACCCATCACAAGAAAAGTGCTCAACGCCGCTAATGAAGTTGTTACTTCAATAATTAAATCAATACTTTACTTTCGATGTGTTTGATAAAATATTTTATAACCTTATAAGATCTCTAGATATTAAAATCCGTTCACAAAATAAATAACTCATTTCACTCATCGAAAGTAAAGAATGTTTATTGGGAGATCAGTGTAAATACATTTTCAGGTTATCAACACGACGTAGAAATAGCCGACCTATAATCGCTAAAACAATCTTCTGTTTACTTGTGCGAGATGACTGATTCACAAAGTCCACCATAGAGTTAAGTATAATAGATAGCGCTATTTATTAGAACATAGCAACATATGGTATTTAGGTATGCATTAATATATTCTGTTCATATTTAATGTATATATAACTTGCACTTATTCTTTGTCACTGTGTCGTTGTCACTGGGACATAATATGTCTGGTGTCAAAATGGCGATAAATGCGAACCAGACATATTATGTTCGATCCGGTATGGTCTCAGATTTCTTTTTTTCTTTATTTTGATCGCAACTCAACGATGTAAGAATGAAACAAATCAATTTTGGATAAACAAGAAAAGCATTAATGTCAACAGCACACTCGGCGCCATACAATTTTTTTTAAATATACATTTATTAATTCAGGCCGCGCGAGCGCCCTGCATTGGACTTAAATTTCTCATGTTTTTCGTGTAAAAAAAAGTATGGAGATGTAACCTTTTACATAAAATTACAGTTTAGTAATATCTTGTTATGCAATATAATTAGCAATTTCTATAAAACATTATCTTCTTTGTTTGATCTGAGGGTTTAAGTAAAAAAATCCGGGAGGGAAAAAACTTGAACTTTAGCCAACGATTGATAAAGTTACAAAGTCTTTATCGCTACCATTATTAAACAACGACGTAGCTTATTTCATAACGAACGCGCCGGTATAAGTAACATGCCTATACTCGTCATAAATGGGAAAAATTTGTTTACGTTGTAACCGGACCTACTCAAGTGCCAGTGAGATGTGCGAGGCCGTCGCAGTTGCGCCATTTTGAATTCTACGTGCGTCCCAGCTGAGGGATATATCATAGAGTTATACAATATATCTATACAACTCCATATACTACTAGTACATAAATCGCTATTCTATGTCGGTAACTGTACATTTTTTGTGAAGTTTAGTTATAAGTAATAAATGAGAACGACTTAATTTAATTAATAATTTTGATGGAAATTGGTGTGTAGTTGGATCATGTGACTGGCTGGATGGATAGGCTTAAATTTAATCTATGGCCTTTCCTACCCAAGATGTGTGTAAAAAAGATATGATTGGCTATGTAGCTAAGGCTTGAAAGCATGTGACGAAGTAGAGGGCACAGCTATAATTTAAAAAATATAATATAATCCCTTGCTAAGATATATAGCGCTATAAATCATAGCTAAGTCTGTGACGGACTATGTGGATACATGCACGTACACTTATGATTGCTGAAGAGACTTAATTCAAACTGAAAATATTTTTTCATGGATCACTTAAAAATACCCATAATTACCATTTAACACCATGGAAAAGATGAATTTTAATGATGCAACAAAAATGCTCAAACGATTAAATTAATGAAACGATGACAAATGTAAATAAATTATATAAAAAAAAACCTTTATGTACAGTGGATTCTCACACACTGTAAATTATTGAAGATCCTGTAATCTTATGTATATCTTGGTGGTTTTAATCTCAAACAATGGAGGATGCGTAAATGAAGTAAAGTGCCGTATGGCGATAGCAAGAACTGTGATGAACAAATTGAAGAAAAAAAAATGGAAGAAAAACTAGAAAAACAGAAACATAGCGAAAACTACGAAAATCCGATTTGTCCAAATACTTGTCTTTCCCATTTTTCGTAAGTTGCAAAGACGTGGACTTTGAAGTCGAGAAAATAAAAATTGATGCTCTGGAGATGTGGTACTGGAGGATAATGCTGGGAGTTTCATAGACCGACGGACGGATCACGCTAAATGCTAGGAGTAAACTTGTAGCACCAAATTTATGAAAAAATATTTATAAAAAGTGCAAATTATTAACGGCAAGCAAATCATATCTATTACCATACATTTTCTACTTCGATATCTGCTGATACAATTTGTTCCCAGTTGACTAGTTCTTTCTTACTGAAATCATTATTTCATTGAAATAGTTTAGTTAAAAATATTGTTGCGTAGCAACCCTTCGTAGTATATGACGAGAGTTGTCAAACTTCAAGACATTGTTAATTTCAACAACTCCGTCAGCAATACTCGTAGCTCAGCGGAAAAGTGTTTACTTAGACGCTGTAGACCCGGGTTCGATACACCTACCAGTGTATGGATTACTTTTGGGTTTTGTAAAGTTAAAAGAAATTTCTAGTAAGTTCAGGATCAAATCGAACAGAAAAAAAGGGATGGAAAATGTGTAAGCAGGATAAAAATAGTTAAAAGAATTTTCTAGTACAATTTAAATTTAAAGATGGAATGGGAGAATCATTTTGAAAATAGAACGGATCCGGGGGTATATAAGCCGTACTAAGCGTGGCCTACGGCAGTTCTAGTTCTGACTCGAAAGTGTAAAGAAGAAGAAGAAGAAAAGAAGAAGTAGTGAAAAGTGGAAGTGTTACAAGAAGAAGAAGAAGATAGAAGAGATTTAGTGTTCGGTGCGGTGTGACGCGTTGAAGGTACCGCCCGCGCCGCCCACAAGAGGAACAGCGGCAGACCGGCGAAGTGCAAGTTCAGGAAAAGTGAACACCAAATAAAGGCTCTTTCCTATAAGCGGAGTATTACTTCCAATCCCTGACTCACTCTCGTGTCAGTGACTAGTATCAGAATAAATAAATGACTTCTTTGAAAATTTGTTACTTGAATTCAATACCAAGCCTTTGTTGACAAAATTCGTTCATTTGACAGATAAGTATTATTGATATAGATAAGTTAGCATTGAACAAAAAATATTAATCAAAATATATTTTGTATGATGAAATATTTCATGAAAATGTCAACGGGCATCAAATCCATTTTTATTGCTTTTTGTAAGAGTTGTTACAAGCAGATATTGTTGTAAGCTGACATTTATAAAAAGAAGAAGTTTATCATGTCTTGCGTATTTTTGGTAAACATATAGCATTCGTTATTTTATCTAAAAATTAATCAATAATTGGTGATCGTCTTTCTTCTCTTAGAAATATGTAGATAAAGTATTAAAAATGTTCGATTTCAGTTTTGTAAGTTCGAAGAAATACTTCAAATTTTAAATCTCTAGACGTAATAATACGTCCAATAATTGATGTCATAGCACCATGTCTTGCTATTCTTTAATAATTGAATTGAACATAGCGTGTTTCTTGATCTACTTAAACGTAGTAATATTACACCAATATTTAAGTCGGGATGCACTTCTGACAAGAATAACTATAATTAAGAACGAACAAACATAAACTTGTTATGCCTACTACTCGGTTGGGTCGAGTTAGTAAGTCTTTTGTTGGGCGATGTATATGCTTCTACAATATGATCCCAGAAAATGTACAAAACAAATGTGTTACGAAATTTAAAAGAATTGTTAAAAAACGTTTGTGTGGGAAAGGTTATTATGGCATAAACGATTTTCTTAATGACACCACGGACTGGGAATAAAGTGAACACCCTGATGATCTTTAATTATAAATGTTTATTGTACGATATTACATTTTAATCCATATTTTATATTAAAAAAAAAGCCCGCTGAGTTTCTTGCGTTCATTCTTCTCAGGTCTGAGGCAGTCTCTTTTGAATGGGTGGTAGATTTTGACGTTCAATAAGTGATTTTAAATCCTATTTTGAATAAAAATATTTGAATTTGAATTTGAATATCACCCTGTGTCGGTTTTGCCGACCCTGAGTAATATTTTTGAAAAAAATATTATAAGCCAAATGCTTACTTACTGCAACTCTCATAAGTTACTTCATATGAAACAATTTGGCTTTACTAGGGGACGTTCAACAATAGATGCAGGTATTGAATTAATCAAGAATATTTTTGATGCCTGGGAGGCATCGCAGAATGCACTTGGTATTTTTTGTCATTTATCTAAAGCTTTTGATTGTATTCAACATTCATCGCTGGTCAGGAACCTATATGTCACTATGGTATAAAAGGAACTGCGCTCTTCTGATTTCATACCTAAACAATAGAATTCAGAAAGTCGACGTGAATCGCTGGGGATCTCCTGGGACTGCTCTCTATGGGCTACCACCAGGGTCTATTCTTGGACCGTTCTTCTTCCTTATCTTTATAAATGATCTTCTAGTCTTACAGAAAAAACTAATAGCTACTATTGTTTGCGGATGACACTTCACTGATATTCGAAGTAAAAAGGAACCAAATTAATAGTTATGTATGTTGAAGTTTAAGATATTCTATGTAGCGATAATAACTTATGTTAAATAGCAAAAAAACGAAATGTAGATGCAAGTGTTTTGTTAAATCGAGAGGTGATAAAACCTGAAAACTCTGGATTACAAATAACAATGGGGCCCCCATATTGAAGGATTGGCTAACATACTTAGTTCTGCAGCATATGCGGTTAAAAAGATTAGACCATTAACTGACGTGGATACGGTTACTACGCTTACGCTACTACACTGGCCTTCAAAAATAAGTTTAACTTCACACTTTTAAAATTGGGATAACGTTTTAAGTTCACAAGATATACTTTCAAAGTAAAAAGGACTCCAACGAGAATTTAATTTTGTACATAAAAACTTTATAGTCGGTAACCTTCTTTTAAGAATTGGCTGAAAAAAACTTCAAAAACAAAACCATTCCTTTTTCAAAGTGGACGTTTCCGAATTACAATTTTACCATTCACATTTTTCTTTCTGTTTTAAATTTTTTTCAAGATCGATGGTTCTTGTTTTAAAAATTTATGCTAAAAAGCACATAACATTTATTTATCATGCCTCTTTCAGTTGAAGAATGAGCTAGGATCATGGCTTTTCTGGAACTAGGCATCAGTATTCGTCGCACTGCAAGAATGGTGGGTGTGACGTTACGAACGGTCCAGAAGGTACGAAGCGAAGGTACGAAGAGACTGGACACCATCTGAGGAGACCTTGTAATGGCAGAGAAGATCATTATATTATTTCCACTGTGTTAAGAAATCGCCACCAAAATGCAGTTGAAGTCCAGCAACAGCTACTTCAGACCCGGAGGGACTACATTAGTGACAGTACAGTGAGAAGAAGACTTGCTGAAGCAAATTTGAAACCCCGAAGACCAGCGAGTGGCCCAAAACTCGAGAGACAGCATCGAGTCTCGATTCTCCCTTTACACTTCTGATGGAAGGCGAAGTGTTTACAGGCGACCTGGTGAGCGATACCTTCAAGCCCGCATCTCAGAAAGCGTCCAATACGGTGGAGGCAGTGTACATGTATGGGCTGGCATATCTTCAGAAGGTCGCACAGAGCTGGTAGCCATGGAAAATGGCACCCTCACTGGGCAAAGATATGCTCAAGAGATTCTCAATGAGTATGCAGGGCCTTATTTAGCAAGTATGGGTGATGGATCGATGCTGATGCATGATAATGCCCGGCCACACACGGCTCATATCGTACAAGAGTATATTCAGGAGGTCGCTATCAGCGTGATGGCTTGGCCATCAAGAAGTCCTGATCTCAACCCGATTGAACACGCCTGGGATGAGCTTGGGAGGCTAGTCAGAAATCGCAGACCACCACCTACTACCCTGGGGGGCACTAGAGCAGGCCCTGGTAGGAGAATGGGAGAATATTTCCCAACATCGGCTCCGAAACCTAGTGTTCAGTATGCCAAACCGGCTCGAAGCTATAATCAGAGCTCGAGGAGGCAATCCCAGTTATTAAAAATTAAATATCATGTAATACATTTTAGTTGAATTTTTTACACTAAACTAAAAATGTCTATTTTCATTGTTTTATCTTTTTTAAGTTAAAAATGTTACTAATGTATAATTTTAGTTTCTAAGAATTAAATCCTACAAAATTTGCAACAAAACATTTTAATCTTAAATCTCTACCTTCTATAGTTAAGAAAAAAAATTAATTTGAAAAGTGTGATACTTACTTTTGCAGGCCAGTGTAGTTTACTTATTTCCATAGTATTATGTGCTATGGTAAATTGCTATGGGATAACGCTGTCAATATTAATACAATACTTACAGTATGCAGTATGCACAATATACTTGTCGTTTTTTTAAGATATTAATTCTGTTTATTTTTTTTATGGAAAAGGAGGACGAACGAGGGTACAGGTCATCTGATTTTACGTGATCACCGGCACCCATATTCTCTTGAAACACCAGAGAAATTACAGGAGCGTTGCCTTTGTAGTTCGTGGAAGAAAGCTCCTTGAAAACCGCTCTGAAGAGGACCGCCACACATCCAGATGATGGGAATGATATCCTAATTTGTGGCGTGTCGTGTGAAGGTGAAACAGCTCTTCGGAACGCTCTCCGTGATAAATGCGTAGTAGTAGAAGACACACAATGAAGCGACGCCTCTACGAAACGCCAAGTAATCCAGCCGTTCATAGAGCACTGGGTCTCCGAAAATTCGAGCTGCTCTGCGTTGCATGCGGTCAAATGAATCGAGCTGATACTGGGGTGCACCAGACCAATTTGGCTTTGCACTCCAGAAGACCACGGAATTGGCAATCACTCGACATTTCGTTGTTTCGTCGTTATTATTGTGATAGAATTTATGAACACCCGAGCCACTTCCGCATATTTAAAAGGTATATTTATGCGGTTTAAGCTTTTTCTACAACAAATAAAGTATATATTATACTAACGTTCTTTCCCGCTTCGCTGGGGAATTTTGAAAAGAAAATCAATTGATGAAGGAACGTTGGGATTCGAAAAATAAGTAGCCATAAACTATCTAGGATAAATTTCGCATCGAATAGTCGTAGTTTGATGTCGATACGATCAGAGGGTTAGGCATGATGACAAAGACCATTTTCATTATATGTACAGACTAGCCATTACTGTCTGCTTCGCTGGGCGAATTATTTTAAAAGGAAATAAATTTTAATTTTACTCATCTATATATTTACTCATCTTATTACAAATCCAATAAAGAAAAATAGCCCCAAACCATCAAGGATAAATTTCGCATCGCATGGTGGTAGGTTTCATGTCGATACGGTCAATGGTTTAGACTTGAATGAGCCTCAAACAAAGACCATTTTCATTATATATACAGATGTACAAGATCTCAATAGCCCAGTTTTATAGCGGAAACTCAAAATATCAATACTCAAAGTTTCCGAAATACTGAATTATCGTTAAAGAATAGGGATAGACAAGAAAAGTTTGAAAATAGAATTTCAAGCTGAAAATTGAACAAGAAGCACAGTGAAAATAATTAAAAACTCTTCAGAGCCTAGAGAAACTCTGTAAGAAAAAAGCGATTCACTGGATTGTATGTGGATACAACGTTACAAAGTTCAGCCTCTTCCAATGTGGTTATAAACGATAAAATGTATTAGTTTACTCAGTCATAATCTGTAATCTGTCACTTCTTAAACGACTTCAAAAATGGAGGAGGTTCTCAATTGTCCGTATGTTTTTTTTTATGTTTGTTACCTCAGAACTTTTGACTGGGTGAACCGATTTATATAATTCTTTTAACCGATTTTTTATTGCATTTTGGTCCAGATCTGACATTGGCAACCATGAGAAAACAATTAAAGTTTTTAATTTGCTATAAGTATGTGCGCAACCAATTTAAGAATAAATCAATATCGCACAAACCGATTTCGATAATTCTTTTTTTATTGGAAAGGATATACTTATCATAAATAACAATAATCGTCACTAGAATTAGATTGTATAAAAATACGCAATTGTTTTCATACTTTTTAGTACATATTACATAATATTCTTTGGTTTTGGAATAATGTTTTTGCATTCGGTTGTTTTTTTGTTAAAATTATTTTTTTACCTAAATGCATAAAGAACAAACCAATCGTTTTCATTAGATATATTTACTAATGAAAATACAAACAACCACCACCAACCATGATTAAAATTCACGGAACCACAAATATAACGATAAAATTTATTCTTTTGTTTAAAGGGTTTTGATTACCATTTTAAATTAATTCTTAACAATTGTATGGGCAAGCTATAAAAACACAGATATAACAGAGAAGCAAATGAACGCGATTTAATTTAAAAAATTAAATTAAATTTTACAATTCGAAATCTCCTTTATTCATTACTACATTGTAGACATTTGAAAGTCAATTATGATGGCATTTGTTCAAGCAACTACCAGTTGGCCTTGTTCTGAGAAGAGCCACATATTAATAGCCAGAGATTAACAGTTCTCACAGTATCCACACATTTTTATCGTCTATATACTCCTGAACTTTTTAATTCGCTTTCTTCATTAAAAAACATAATGGAGACTTATTGAGACTGAACTTAAAACAATATTATATTCTATACAATTTGTTATGTTTTAATGATAAACCTCACTTCTGGGATTTCACTTTTGCCATCAAACAGCTTACTTCATAATGTATTTACAGACTTTTTATCGCTTAATAATTTGGTTCAAAACAATGATCACTCAAACTTAAAAAACAAAATTCTAGATCTTGTTCTCAGTTCTTTTACTATTACACAATAATTGTATGTGTGCTCCAACCCTTTATCGATAGTAGATCCGCTGCATTCACCACTTGTAGTTAACATGTCTCTTGAATGTTCAGAGAATCTACAAACAAAATGTGATCCTAGATTCCAATTTTACAAAGCGGATTATACTAAAATTATGAGTGACATTAATGATGTAAACTGGAATACTGTGTTCTAAGACTGTTCAACAGTTAATGATATGTTAGCATTATTTTACAAAATTTTGAGGACTCTGATATCGAAACATGTTCCTAAATACAAACGACGAAATAAACAGAACTATCCTGTATGGTTTTTTACTTTGTTAATCAACAGTTTGCGAGAAAAGTATAAATTTAGAATGAAATTCCGTAAATACGGCAACCCTCGAGACTATTTAACTTTTACAATGTTGACGGACCGTTGCGCACGATTACAGGATTTAAATTATGCAAAATCTTTGGAAAGCTTAGAATCATGTTTAAAGTGGACTTACATTAAACAATAAAGAGGTATTAGCAGTACTTTTCCAGCTAAAATTTTTACAGCAAACAAAAATGCAACAAATGGTTTGATATGTGTGAGTTATATGCCTCACAGCTTTCTTCTATTTATAACATGGATACCATCTCTGTTCCAACTAGGTCGCATGAGCCGACTGCAAGCAGTACCTTAATGGCCCTTTCCGTCACAACATCTCAAGTATTTAGAGTGTTAAAAAGACTTGACACTACAAAGGGAGCCGGTGCAGATGGAATTCCGTCAGTCCTTGCAGTTAAATGTGCTAGTGCTTTAGCACTGCCTCTAACTATTACCATAAATAAATCTCTCGGTACTGGTGTATTTCCATCAGCTTGGAAAGAGTCTCTTGTTTTGCCATTGTTTAAGAGCGGCAACCCTAAGCACCTTATAAATTATAGGCCTATAACAATAATTCCCGTATTTGCTAAAGTTTTTGAGGTTCTGGTGTATCCAATTCTGTCATTCCATTTAAGACAAATTATTATAACTCAACAACATGGATTTATGAAAAAGAGATCTACAGCTACTAACCTTATGTCCTTTGTCGATGATCTGTCTGAGGAAATGGATCATGGTCATTCAATTGACACTATTTATACCGATTTCAGCAAGGCTTTTGACAAAGTTAACCATGAACTACTTATTTACATGCTTTATTCTTCTGTTCTTAAAATGGTGCAAGTCTTACTTAACTAACCGTAAATCTTCTGCTGTCATTGAAGGCTATTTTTCTAAGCCTTTTACTACTCTGTCAGGTGTCCCACAAGGCTCCCATTCGGGACCATTATTTTTTAACTTATTTATTAAAGACATATACAATTGCTTCGAAAATTCTAGGTTTTATTTATTCACTGACGATCTTAAATTTTTCAGACAAGTTAAAAAGCCGATGAAGCTCTTCTTCTTCAAAATGACTTAGATAATCTAGTAATCTGGTGTCAGGAAAATGTAATGAGATTAAACACTGATAAATGTCACGTAATCTGCTTTAGTAGACGGAAAAAAAATTTACCCAAGAGAACATTTTATGTTCATGCTATTGCTTTGGCTGAAGTGAACCTCGTTAGGGATCTAGGGGTCATCGTCGACAACAGGTTAAGGATCAATTCCCATATTGATGCAATTACTAAAAAAAGTTTTCAGATGTTAGGCTTTGTGTTATGCAACTCCAAGCCCTTTAAAAGGCACACAACAAAAATCACCATTTATAATGCTCTAGTGCGGAGCACTTTAGACTATTGTACGGTCGTTTGGCACCCGCATTACGATGTATATAACAAACGCTTAGAATCAGTTCAGAAGAGGTTTCTCTGGCATTTATCTTATAGCTGTAATCTAGCGAAAAAAATTTCTTCTTTTACAGGTAGACTGCAGTATTTCCACCTTAACTCACTTAAGTCCCGTAGAACTTTGCTCGACAGTATGTTCCTCCTTATATTACTACATAATATTATTGATTCTCCTCATCTTATATCGAAACTAAGCCTCGCTGTTCCAAAAACTCAACCGAGAGCGTGTAAGAAGTATTATCCATTTGTCTCTAATTATGCAGGATATAATTTAGGCTATTCCCTTGAATAGAATTACCAGGGAATATAATAGTCATCACGATGGAGTCGACATATTTGATCACAACTTACACAAATTTAAAAAATATATTAAAACGGTTCTTTCAAGAGACCAGACAGATGACCTCAATCGTTATTTTTCGATAATATTTTGTGTAAATTTATATTAAGATTGTATTCGTAGATATATAATATATTTGTTCTTATTTTATTTTGTGGCTTAATTTAATTGAATAGCATGTCATTTTCGCCTATAATTGAGGCATCACTTACCATATGAATGTTATTGTTTTTGTATTATACTGTGTTTATATTATTGTAAACCTTGTTGGCAGAATTTAATAAATAAATAAATAAATTTCATGTGTTTCACAGAAAAACTATCAAACCGTGCGTCAATAAATTCTCTCAAAGAAAATATATGTTCATACAAAAGAAATATTGGAAATAAAAATAATTATGGGTCCCAAATCTAAATAAAAGCTATCCTATCTCAAGTTGGACTAAACTGCACTCCATTAAGGAATCCCCATTAAAATTCGTTCATTAGCTCAGGCTTCACTGCGAACAAATATCAGGACACTGGATTTGTATATAATAAAATATTATTGTTCATTCTATACAGGAATATTTACAATAGATGTTGAACGAAAAATATATTATCTTAAGATTCATACAAAGGTGAATCTATTAGTGGAATCATTAAGTAGAGACCTAAATTTAATTAATATACGCAATCAAGTGTTTGTCAAACGCCGACAAACTAAATTACTTCTGATTCTGCGAGAATAATATCATTGTAATGAACTTTTGAGGTTTAATTTATTAATTACTAGCTTTTACCCTCGACCTCGTCCGCGTGGAATATTTATTTATTGGTTCCCATACAACATACATGTATTAATAATTACAAAAAAACGCTAGTTTAAGTAAACCATTATTAACATATACGTCAATTAAATGGAAAAACTTATGATGGCGTGATATTTAACTTAAGTAGATGTAGAGTTATATAAAACAATAAGTAATTTTATGTTACTAGCACGACTTAGGCAAATGCATTTAACTTGTTAACTTAAATATAATTAACATAATTTTAAAACACACAAACTAAAATTATATCCTACATATTATAAGTATAACATACAATAAAGCGAAACTGATACAAATTTCAAAACACATAAATATGAAGTACGTAAACATATGCTAAGGCTCTAACAGACGCAGAGTATCTAAAACTAGGCGCCGAAAACTACACAGACAATTAGAAAAAATATCTATACAGTTATTGATATTTTCTAAGTCGTTATATGAACGAATTATCTATTAACTAGTGCTTTATGTGATGTCCACTAGCGAGAAGTTGGAACAAAGAAAGTCCTTACATTTCTAGTCCTACAAGGATTACAGTATAGAGAAAACCTGGACAACAGTTTAGTATGAATATGATGATTTACAACTTTATTCATGTATATTAGATCAATTAATTTACGGCGCATTTCAAGTGAGTCTAGATTAAAATATTTTAATAGATAGTTTAGGCAACATTTTAATTTTTCAGGATACTCTATTAGCAAGTAATAATACAAATAAAAACTGCGGTCAACTGCATATTGCTTATTTATAAACGTTTTTATAAGCTACGACTTTTTGTTTTTTAGATTTTTTGAGTTTTATACTAGTGAGCGCGCCACAAAAGTTGCCGATGGGAAAAATATATTTTTTTCTTAATCGCAACGCATAAAGTGGATGTTGGAATCTCTGTGCAGATTGAAACTGTTGTTCTCTTGTATTTCTATGAAAAAGATTTTTATTTATTTAAATAAAACACTTTTCAAAAACGGGACACACGGCCCCCTTAAAACGTGCTCTGAAAAAGTCCGGAAACGTCGGGTTAGCTAAAATAATAATAAAAATATAACTTTTACTCAAAAACTCAAGTAAAAACACAGTTACAATCACACGCGATATTAGCCGTTAAAAAGTGTTTTATTTAATTTAATTTATTTATTTAAATAATATAAATGTATAACACTTGCATTAACCAAAGAAAATATTTATTTATTTTTAAAATAAATCTTTGTCAGCGTTGCCAACTTGTACAGTCTAAATTACCCAAAAACCTAACAGAAAATCTCCACTATTGGGGAAAATTAAATCGATATTCCCCACAAATTCTCAAAGTTCTCAGTAAAGAAAAATTGTAAAGTATTGAAAGTATTGTTCACACAAATCAAATTATTTATTACATTTACTTAAGTATTTAATGTTAATTTAATTCCTATATAGCTAACCTTCCAGCGCATCCCATTAAAGCGAACCATTAGTCATAACGACAGTTATTTTAAAAAGTATTTTTTCGCGTAAAATACATACATTATACTCGAGATGTTTTACATTATAGATAATTAAAAGGGATTTCAATAAAAATACGTTTTTCTTAATTGAAATTTAATTATTTACTTTAAAACTACAATAAAATTTCTATGACCTCTGAAATAAAGAACATTTATTTAACGTCAAAGTTTTTTTTTTGGCATTATAGCACATAATAAAACAATTGTTTATTTGAACTCGGCGGTGAAAGATAAACCTTTGACTTTTACTTCTATTCTAAGAGTTATTAAAACAGTATTTCAATACACATAAAGCCATGTTTTCAATAAAACAAACAGGCAAGCAACCAAATGCGTCATACTGCTAAAAAGACTAAGAGTAGACTAAGCTGAGATGATAACAACTGGCCAGATGTGAGACGACATTAGACTCTAGATAGTATAGGCCGACCGTTTATCTGAGTCCTCGCCTGCGGGGTACAGGGGCGCGGGGGTATGATGACAAAGGGGACTGAGACAGGTGCGGGCGGCGGGGGCGCGAGATATAAATTCGCCGGCCTATAGTATATCTTAGTATATATTACAGCAGTCGTGGCTCTCTTGCTGTATTTTTAACATATTTTTTAAACTTTGTTTTACTTTTTCGGAGTAATTTTTTTACGATTATTTGGTAAATTTTAAAAATTATTTACAGGTGAATATTATAACAATCTGTAGTGCATATTATTGTAAGAATGGAGTCGAATCCAAAAACTCCTAATTTTTTGAAGTCAGTTGAAAATTTACTGTAATATCATTAGTAATTAAAGTGCGTAAGTAGAAAGTATATTCCGAAACTAACTATCCAATTTAAAAAAATTTTTCTTTATAATAAATCTTAAAACAATGAGCATGTACATCATTAGGAGAGAAAACAAACATCAGCTGATTCTGATAAATAATCTGACATATGATTATGTATTTAATCAATTTCTTCATATCATTTTTCTGCTTTACTTACCGTGCGTGTAGACCACGCAAGTCTGTGTACCGTAATAGTAATTAATAATTGGATATATTAATACACTGACCTGTATAAATACCACTGTACAGGCTGTTCCTTACGTTTGACAGCATTTTTTTTTGTGCCTTTTTGAAGCGCCACTAGTGAGCGTCCAGAGAATTAATTTTGACGTATAATACAAATGGCAGCGAAGGAACGTACAATACTCTGAAGTATTTTTGCATTTTGAATTAATTTCGTTCGTTTTCCGTGTTATTTATGCTTGAAGAATCAATGCAATAAAGTACGCATTTTTTTTTGTAAATAGTTGACATTTATCGATGTTTGTTGAGGTCGCCATCACTAGTTTTAGTACCGCAGACTCTCGCTACATGTCCAACAGCGCCAAAATGGCGAACATCTATCAGGCACAAAAGCACTTTGCTACTGCTACTTCGTAAATGGTTGAGCTAAGGAAGTAGCAAGAAACTCATTGCCAATCTTTTAAACCAAGATTTACATTGTCATCGTTTTATAAATCATTTCAATTACAACATAATAATATTATGTAAAGTGAAGACGTAGGTTGGTTGGACCCCACAAGATGGAACGACGATCTGGTCAAGGTCGCCGGAATACGTTGGATAAGGACAGCGCAGGACCGATCGTCATGGCGATCTTTGGGGGAGGCCTTTATCCATCAGTAGACGTCTTCCGGCTGATGATGATGATGATGTAAAGTGATGCAACAAAACTTAATCAAACGTCAAATAGTTCCTTACACGAGTCAGTCAAAAAAGTAAATGTAAATTAATGCAAAACAAAAGTTATTGTGTACTGTAGCTGCATCACCCACACACACCGAATATAAATAAAGGTATTTTGCGAGGATTTACAAACGATTATGAAAATATATCTGTGATGAAAATATAAAACAATCTAAAAAAAACTATTATAATACACACAGTATCAAATCTTGTGAGATGGCACGGAAACAGTTCTTTTGATGTAAACGTGTGTTTACTGAACGCGTTACAATTCCTACTAATATTATAAATGTGAATGTAAGTTTGTTTTTTACGCTTTCACGCCTAAACCGATTTTGATGAAATTTAGTATAGAGATAGACAGGAGCTTGGGAAAGGACATAGGCTGTCTTTTATCGCGAATATAATGCTTGGCGGGGTTGAAATAGGGGTTGGAAGTTTTTATGAAAGTTCACCACTATCGAAGATATCGCCATGAAACTTTGTATATTAGGAAAATGATAAGAAATAAATAAATATTTGTTCCAACATTTTTTAAATTTGGACCTGTGTTGGGTGAAAAAGGGGGATGGAAGTTCTACAGTTGGTAGCTTATAAAAATGTAATACATTTGCACCAAAATGTAATCATACCACAGCAGTTTGTTGTGTATTATTTGCAAAGTGAGTATACGTATATTAAAAAATTAAAAATGCTGCCCAGAGTAACTAATGCACGCGCACGAAGTCGCGGGGAAGAACTAGTACTAAATATTACAACTTTACGAGTTGTTTAAGTATCAACTTAGATGTTCAAATTCAATTATTTTTATAGAATATACAAAATATAATGATATGACATTACTTATTGAAAGTCAAAAACTAACACCCATTCCATAAAGAATTCCTCAGACCTGAGAAGAATGGGCGCAACAAACTCAGCGGGCTATTTTTTTTTTCATCAAAAAATATGTTTAAATAGTAATATTGTACAATTAAACTTATTATTTAATAGCCTGAGTGCAGTCGCTCCATTCCCAATCTGTGGCATCATAAAAAAAGTAATATTTTGTTATAGTGACCTTTACCACCTAAACGCTTTTTAATAATTCTTTTGAATATCGTTATACTTTTGTTGATGACATGCGCTCATAGTTAGATTAAAGCTTTCAGCACAGCTCGGAGGTTTCGGTTCAGACATGACGACATTAAAGATATTTTGTCATTCCGTAATGTATGTGCCATTACGTAATTTAATAACTTTGGAATAGAAGTTCCAACTTCACTACTGTTATTTGTTGTATAGTTAGAAACCTTTTGTTTTAGTTAGAAATGCATGCATGAAAATAGGAACCATTTATATTTATTTTTAAACTATCTGATACCCGCAATGTCGCCGTATGGTCACTATAAGTAGGAAAAACACTATGCTTAATTTTCCCTACCTATTATTGACATTCATTAAAAACCAGTGGGAGGCTTCGTTGCACAGGATACCAGCTAGACTATGGATAGGTACCATAGCGGCACCTATTTCTGCCGTTAAGCAGTAATGTGTAAGTATTATTGTGTTTCGGTCTGAAGGGCGCCGTAGCTAGTGAAATCACTGGGCACTAAATGAGACTTGACATCTTATTTATCATGGTGAGGAGCGCAATTGTAGTGCCACTCAGAACTTTTGGGCTTTTCAAGAATCCCGAGTGGTACTGCATTGTAATGGGCAGGGCGTATCAATCACAATCAGCTGAACGTCCTGCTCGTCTCTTCTCCCCAAAAAAAATTTAGTGCGGATTCATAAAGGCTAAAATTATTGTAAAGTACTTTTTTGGATACAGTATTATTTGTAAAATACACAGTATTTAGTATTCTTGAAAAATGTAACGCCCTTACAAATAAACTTGGCATAAAGTTATACCTGAGAATAAACCAAGAATAAAACAAATAAATTATATTCTACGTAAGGTATACCTACGGTGTATTTATATTCAAGGAATAGTACTAGTAATAAGATAATACCATACATTGCTACACACATCTTAATTTACGCTGGTAACTCATAATAACTCATTTTACAGCAGGGCTTATATTATTAATTGTACCGGCGCTGCAGTAAAGTTCAATTATGTATAATAAGCAAGCCATTACAGATAATGTGAATACAAAGCAAAACAAAGGGAACAGAAAACTGTGTAAAGATAAAATTAATCATTTCATTTATATACTAAAGTACTTAATGCCACCTATGATATAGGTATCATACACACAAGGTTCAAATTATAATATGATTTAATATTTATTACAATTATTTATATATAATCATTATTATTGGGTATTTTGGATGGTGGGACTAAATCAGGAGCACATTCATCCAACTTATCAATTAGGCATTGGGTTTGAGAAGTCTTGGAACTTTGATCTGATGTATAAGTTAATAACATCCTCAGCCTTATATAGCTGGGAATTTAGTTTTTTCACAGATCTAAGGTTTCCTCGTATTCTCCTCTGTACTACTCAAACCCATTGACCATTGCACGCAAGTGTTAGTTTTTCTCTCGTTTTCCTTGTTCACCTCGAGTTTTCTATGTGCAGTTGACATATATCAGTTCTAAATTCGTTGCTGTGCTGAAATTTGAGAACATCTGGGTTCATTTGAATACATTCTCTTTTTAATATATGTAATTAATATATTGTAACTCATCATTGGAATTCCTTATCGCACGGGACGTACTTGGTGGATAGGCAAAAAATAGTTTAAGTATTTATATTATTTTATTTTTATTTTGATTGTTATGCTGATATTAATATGCAATTATGTTAACAACATTCACTTGCATTGTGGTTTCGTAGAGCCAAACCTTCATGGTTTGAGATTTTTGAGTGAAACTTTTTCAAATAGTACCTATGTAGTGGTTGCGCAATATGTATTTATATTATATATATTTATTTCCTATTATCCTTCTCCTCCTTCAGTATCCTCTTTACCGCTTCTATATTCCATTTCCTAATGGCAGCGTACAAGGCCACAGAGATGGCGCTAGTCGTTCGCAAAGGCCTTCAAATCTGCTAATTACGCGAGGTGAATCGAAGGACGATCATTATTGCTTTCGAAGTGCCGCTGAGTGACACCGCTGCGCCGCCGCACGCATTATATTGAGATTCGCGCAATCACCGCACTAACTTTATAAATTAATTAAATACCTGTGTATGTGTCAAGTTTTAGTCATAGTGTTACCTACTTGGAGATCAGCTGGAGACAGAACGAGCTCATCAAACAAGTTAGGTACGTTGCCTTCCTTCCGCCATATTACAATATAATCCTAATTTAAGTATATTGTTATTTCCTACTTCCTTAATTTGAACCAACGCATACAGTCCACAAAATTCCACAACACCATTTTTTTTCTGGTCCTTCGAGCCGCTCGTTACTTAATTAAATATTTAAATTCTCAAAAGTAATAGGTTAATATATTGTTCGCGAGTGATCGGTATTTTAACCTACATAGTTGTTGAAACCCGCTGTAATCTAATACTTAATTCGCTTCTCGTTTCGTAGGAATATAATCCGCTTTAATACAATAGGTACTTAATTCGCTTCTCATTTAGTAAATATTTAACCCGCTTAATGTAAAAAGTATTAATAAAGACATCGTTTTCGTCTTAATATAACCGCATTGTCGAAGTAGGTATAAAGTCTCGCCACACGCTGTGAAATACCTACCTACACTCCGCTTCAACAAATAATTCTTTAATATTAAGTTTAAATCATAGCTAAGACACCTGTAGGCTTGGCCTGTAGGTAATTATATTGTCGTATTGTTCTTATCGCTAAGCAATCTACGATTGTTGAATGCATGACCAGTCTAGTACTGACCCGTAGCTTCGTATAGATACGCGACGTCGGTAGATCATCTGTAAGTGGTCATTCGTTCTGACTTATACTGTAGGTACTTAGTTAACATTGAATATTAGTTAACGAGTTATGATAGATTGCTCATCCTTTATTGATATTTATATTGTTTACTTAATTGTATTAAACTTTAATATTATTTAGTTTGTTCACTTACGCATTTGTATACATATATATACTTACAAATTTAAAATGGCTAGTGAAAATAAATTGTTGCTTTTACACGCTAAGAAGAATGTAATGTTTTCTCGAGTTCAACAATTAGCAGAGAGGGCTAAAGATTTATAAGCACAATCCGCGAAAGAATGTTATTTAGCTAATATTGAAACCGTAGATCGTTTGCGATTGGATTTCGAGAACATTTTAGATGAAATTAATTTATTGGAAATGACTATAAACCCCAAGTACACAATTAACATACAACCATTATGTGCTTTCGAAGATTTGTAGTCGTGTCAAACAAACCGCGAGAATTATTTCATCGGAAATGCAAGACTTGTCGATAGTGTGTCGCGATCGCCCAAAATTACCGCCCATTCAGTTGTGTCAGTTTAATGGTGATGTTAAAAATTGACCACTATTTTACTCTGCTTTCAAAAACACTGTTCATGATAACCGCACTCTCACTGACTCCGAGAAATTACATTACTTGCTAGGTAGATTAGATTCAAAAGTACTATCGGTGTTTGCTGGTGTGTCAGCCACTGCCGAGAATTATGGCATTATTCTTCAAACTTTGATAGACAAATACGAAGACAAACGTTCGCTCGCTTCCGCTTATTTAGATCAAATATTCGCATTTAAACCTTTAACTTCTGTTAGTATTACAGGTCTTGAACAATTTCTTGATAAGTTCGCTACTTCTGTTTCGGCGTTAAATAACTTGAAGTTCAATCAACTCGCTGATTTTATATTTTTGTATACCGCATTGAAGAGACTCGATCCGGAGACCGCTCGCGCTTTCGAGGTACAAAATCGTGGATCTGAAATTCCATCGTTTGAAAGCTTAGTTTCATTTGTTCGCGATCACGCTAAAATATTGCAGCGCACTTCAAACAGTGATTCATTAATTAAGAATCGCTCGCGTAGCGATGCGACTGTAAAACAAAATAAGGCTACTCACACATATGTCAATACTAGTGATTCCTCATCGCGCGCTTGTTCACTGTGTAAGTCTTACCATGAATAATTGTACAAATGTACTAAGTTTCAAGAGATGAACCCCACGGAGCGATTTAAATTCGTAAAATTAAATTCTTTGTGTATAAACTGCTTGAGTTCACGTCACCTCGCTTTGAAATGTAACTCTGGATCGCTCTGTCGCAAGTGTCAAGGAAGACACCACACGTTGTTGCATTTCGAAACTAATCGTTATGTAGCTCCCGCGAAAGTCAGCCACACAGCGTCATCGTCATCAAACTTAGGCGTCGACCAATCGAACACACAACGCTCCAACGCTAAAGATGTGACATTGTGCACTTTTTTGAATAGTGTTCATTCCGCTCCGCGTACTCATAGTACAGTATTATTAGCTACCGCACGCGTCGTTGTATTTGACTCTCATGGCAGGGAACATAGTGCTCGCGCTTTACTCGATAGTGCTTCACAAAGCAATTTTATTAGTCGCAGTTTGTGTCAACGATTGGGTTTGAAACCAAACCAGAAGCCCAGGTGTTCCGTAGTCAAGGGAATTGGAGGTCTTACTTAATCGATAGACAGTTCAGTCATGATTAAATTCTTTTCCAGGTTCAATCTAGGTGTATGCTTCGATATGAACTCATTCGTAGTAGATAAGGTAACTGAACGCTTACCTACCGTGTCGGTTAATAATTCAGCCTTAATTAATTTTAATAATTTACCTCTGGCTGACGATAGTTAATCTATTCCAGAGACATTGATTTGCTAGTTGGAGCTTCAGTCTTTCCTTACCTTCTTTTGTCCCACAAGGTTCAAGGTCAGCCTGATTCCCCTTCACCCGTCGCTCTAGAAACAGTTCTAGGTTATGTCATCGTCGGTTCTGCCCCTGCTTGTATTGATAATTGCTTGTCAGTATCGAATTGTTGCTCAGAAAATCCGCTTGATGCTGCCGTGCGGAAATTTTGGCAGATAGAAGAGATAGACGCTCCGCATCCAATGTGCCCAGATGACGCGGCATGTGAAGAAATTTTAGTAAAACTACTACCCGCCAGGCAGACGGTCGTTACGAAGTCGCACTACCATTCAAAGAAGATGTTTTGTCATTAGGGGAGTCACTGCAAAAGGCAACAGCGCGCTTCTATTGCTTAGAACGTAAAATGTTATCTTCGCCTAATCTCAAGGAAGCTTACGATAGTGTCATACTCGAGTATTTAGAAAAGGGGTATATTTCGCCAGTACTTCCAGATACGGACGCAACACAGAGCTTACCGTCGTATACCATTTCGCATCAAGGAGTTATAAGAGAGGACAAGGTTACGTCAAGGTTACGCGTTGTCTTAGACGCTAGTGCTAAAACTACTACACAAGTATCTCTCAATGATATTTTATATAGTGGTCAGAATCTGCAAGGAAACATATTTAATATTAGTTTTTTCAATAAAAAGTGCCAACTATGGCCAAATTGGTTTGTTTACATTGTATGTCACGTGCTCTTTGAACTAACTGGAGCATTTTTTCTAAGTTTTAAGTATTGCATTTGCTAAACCAGGCATGCATACACGAGCAGGAGACACACGAGTTACGAGCAGATCGTTACTAGTATAAATATATATTAAGAAAACAAATGCTAAACCAGTCAATGTAAACAATGTAATGTAAATACAAATCAGCAGTGACACTCGGTTGTGAAAGCAAATCGTCCCATAAAATCGGCTCAGTATAACATTTAAGAATATCCTTTAGGGAACGGCTATCCGGATTAATTGTTATAGAACGCTATTGGCAATGAACAGTATACATATAAACATTTGAAAGAAAATTATATTTATTCGTACACTATCCTTACATAACAGCACATTATTCACCCAGGGGCAAGTCAGTTCAGTTCCTAATTAGGCTGCCATTTAGGATGTACGATCTGGTCAAGATCACCGGAAAACGTTGGATGACTGCAGTGCAGGACCGATCGTCGTGGAGATCTTTGGGGGAGACCTTTGTCCAGTTGTGGACGTTTCATGTATTGACGTCATTTTACTCACGATTTCTACACAAGTTCCTTAATTTATTACATACATCAAAGTTCGCCCTCAACCTGATGAGGGCTAAACAGGGATAAAATACTTAAGATAGTAGGTGTTATAACCGGTCACTGTCCCTTGAACGTCTATCTATCATAGGTGTAACAGACAGCCCTTTGTGCAGAGCATGCATGGAGACAGAAGAAACGCCAGAAAACATCTCCAGCATCTAATGCCTGCAGCAATTTTAAAAGAATTTTAGAGAGCTGGGACGGTCTGGGCTGGTTGGAGTAGGAAGACAAACGATCACGCACAATGGCCCAATCAAGAGGCTAAGTGTGTAAATAGCTCAGTCAAACTAAACGAAACTAAGTCCCTTAATATAATATGTAACAGCATTAGCGGAAGTAGCACTAGGGATGGGCCGAACTTCGTTTTACATTCGGTCTAACCGAACTTCCACGGCTTTAACCGAACTTCGGCATTCGGCCGTTCAGTTTATTCGATACCAAGGAAAGACGAAATAAAACAAGCCCTTTAAAACTTGGAACAAGAAAATATTAATATTTCTCAACTTAAACCTCGTTTAAACACGAATGAAGTTAAATGTAAACTACAACGTACGTGTCATGAAGACGACGTATTTTCTAATGAGTGTCGACCGGCCTAGAGTTACGATGGGGGTGCGCGAGTGCGGATGGGGCGTAGCTAACCGATGCAATAACATAACGCGACCTGTCTCTCTCACTCCCATGGAAGTGCGGAAAAAACCAACTGAAGTTCTGCCGAAGTTCGTATTCGGTTCAAACCATATTCGGCCCATCACTAATTAGCATTTATAAAATTTGTATTATAAACATATTATGTGTTAATTAGTCCTATATGTTTTAATTGCATATAATTTTTTTTTAGATAATATTTTAATACGTTATATAATACAATGAAATATAATAATATTATCTCACGGGAGTTAATCTCATTGCATTTCAAATTCTAAGCTAATTTAAAATATGAAAGTAATGTTTTGCTAGGATACAGTTTTGAATTGGAATATAGTTGAAGTACTTTCGCATTTCGATATTTTAACAGTGAGTACAATGAACTTCTATTTGTAGAAAACTAAGAATCAATGTACTTGTAATGTGTAAAGTGGAAATTCGGAGGTCATAATTAGGGATAAACTCACAGCTGATCAGTGTTTTGCAACCCTGAGCGGTAAGTTATGGGTTCTAATCCCAGTAAGTGCAAACATTAATTGGAAACATGAATGATTTTTTCCAAAATATAATCTTCCCCTAGCCCCTAACCAAAATGGTGTAAAGATAAATTAATCGAAACATATTTAATAACAAAAAAAAAATAATTTAAAAGGTTACAGACCGCCAGACCTATTTTTTATTAATTTCGTAATATGCAAAAAGTATTTAAATATATTTTTGTACTTGCACGACGGTGTCCCATAAAATAAATTGTTGTCTTTCCAATTATCCTTAAGTCAAGTAAAATTTTATAAAATTGTTAACGTAATATTGAAAAGTACCAAGTCAGATGTATGTTTTAAGTAATTTTGTTGTAAAATGTAAACCAAACATTTTCTAAAAGGTTGGTGTACTGACAAAAAGTTTTATTTTTCGTTTATGACATTCGTTACATTCTTGATATTAATTATAATATTTATATTATTATAATATTATAAGTTTAGTTCATTGCAAGGTTCGGTTCATTGCTTCAAGTAGAATATCACTTGGTCCAAGGATTGCTCAGTTAGACATTTCAACACGAAGAGTTTGTCGCCATTACTTATGCAAACGAGCATATATTATTGAGATCATCTATGTGATCACGGGCCCCACAATCTTATAACATCAGAAAAATCCCAAGAGCATTGCTGACCTTATGAAAGGTCGAATATACGTAAAGCAAGTATCAAATCAAGGGCAACGTGGTGAGAGTCCACAGTTCTACTATAAGTACAGTCAACGATTACATTTCTTTCTTGCATAATCATACAATCAATTCGGAGGTTATTTCTATTGAAGTGAATAACTACTTATGAGAGGGTAAATATCTTCGTAACGTAACGCGTAACGGTGCCATACTATATGGCTTAATATTCTCTCACGCATACGGCAGAGGTTGCTCCCTTCTCACTCTAACCAATTGTTACTTGTATAGGATTAAATAATGATACTTATAATGTACATATACAAAATTCTAATGAACATATTCAAGAATTGCAATTAAGAATAAATACACAGATGTTTTAAGTTTTCTTAATTGTTAATTCCGCCAATATTTGTCGTTAAATATACGATAGGAGTTTCGCCTCTGCATGAGGCGACATGTTGACTCGCCAAAATCTGGCACGAGACTCAAAATGCCTCGTGGAGAGGCGAAACATGTGTCGAATTATTTAAGACAATTATTGGCGGAATTAACACTTAAGAAAACTTAAGACATTTAGACAATTATGGATTTCCGGAAAGTAACGCCTGTTTCAATAAATAAGAGAAAAACATATTTTACAATAGTTAAAAGATTTTTTATTAATAAATAACAGCATAGAACTTTATAAATTAATTACAGTAGATAGCAATATTCTGCTTGATGTTAAGAAACAGTAGTCCAGCATTTTTACTAACTACGGTGCCCTTCAAACCGAAACAATTAAGTACTTGCACTCTATTTACTGCTTGGCGGTAGAAAAAGACATACTTTTGAAAAAAAAAATAGGAAAACGGTTGAGCCTTAAGGCCATCCCTGCAACTTCCCGCTAATTTTATACCTAAACGCTTCAAATTGGCGAAAACCGCACTTCGCGACTACGCCTGAGTAGTAGGGATTCGCCGGTTCTGGTGATTATTAGTATTTATTTTTTTATGAGTATATATTAAAGTATTAGTAAATTACCTCTATCACATTCATGAAATTAACAATGAGTCGCTCACCAATCTTAATGGCCAGTGATTAGTAATGAGTATGGATCTGTTTAATTTAAAAAGCTAACTTTGAAACTATAAGATATATCGAAAAACGGATCAGCGCAATCGCTCGGAACTACGTCAAAACCCCCAGTTTGATACCAACCTCTTTTTTTTTTAGTACGCATCACGAACAATTGAGCCAGAACCACGGAGGAAGAACCGGGGAATCCCCACTACTCTGAGCCAGAACCGGCGAATCCCTACTACTCACCTGTGGCATCTAGTTGAAGCGCAGTGGAGACCAATCCTTAATCTAAGCTATAAATTTTAGATTCGAGTTTGGCTATAATTGACAAAGTATAGTCCTGACCTGTAGTGTTAAGAATTAAGATATTAAAACAGACGCTGTCTCACGATATTTGATTGGAGATTTGTACTAACTCTTTGATCTGTTACATCAAGATATTGGCTTACTTCTAAACTTTATATTAAACTTAAACAATTGTAACTTTCACGACAACAATTTATTTATTAAGGCTTACCAACTAGATACATAATTGAACATCTACGAATAATATAAACATTTATAAGTGTTACTATTTATATATCGAAATTAAAAAAATTTAGTTTAGTAACATTGACAAGCAGGACGTTAAGCTGATGATTATTACAATGCAGTGCCGCTCAGGATTCTTGAAAAAAGGAAAAATTCTGTTTGCTACTCGATTTGCGCTCGTCACCTTGAGACATAAGATGTTAAGTCTAATTAATTTGCCTAGTAACTTCACTAGCTACGGTACCCTTCTGATCGAAACACATTACTGATTTACGGGAGACATAGGCGCCGCAGAAATTGTACCCATAACCTAGCCGGTATCCTGTGCAAAGGAGCCTCCCACTGGTAAATGCGAGCGCAATAATGTAATTTGTTCTGATAAGTTTTTGATAAAAATAATAGGAATAATAGAATAATTATTATAATATTGACACATTTTTTCACAAATTTTCATATCCAAAACTAATTATGAGTGGGTGCAACACAAAGGTATATACTTAAACTTACATAATGTGACCAATTCTCATAATCAAGTTACTTGTGTTTAATAAAACTGCTTGGTTCGTGAAAATAATTATAGTAGGCATACAAGATTTTATGACGATACGTCACTCGAACGGTTATCTCCGTTGGCAAAGCACTGGCACGGAACGCCAGAGGTCGTGAGTTCGAGTCCCGCATCGTTCATAATTTTTTTTTTCAAATTTTATTTGTGTATTACTCCTAGAAGTGAGGGTTATCTCTTTAAAAACATAACAAATTGTTTACATTTACAAGATTGATAACCCAAGGCAATTTCCTAATATGCAAATATAGGGGTTAAACGAACGGTTAGCTCAGTTGGCAGAGCACTCGCACGGAACGCCAGAGGTCGTGGATTCGAATCCATCGTTCATAAAATTTTGTTTTCAAATTTAATTTGTGTATTAATCCTAGAATGAATTTAATATGACCACTTAAAATTTAATAAAACAAATCTTATAACTATATTTACAATACTACGACTACATAAAATTAAAACTATCATTACGTGGAAGCGTACCAAGAATACTGGCAGCATTACCGCGTTGGATAGCAAGGCTGATCCGTTGACCGAAATAGCTGCCAGCGCTTGGGTTTCCAGTAGCCTTATTGAGGCGCGAAGATAGTATTTTGAACATTCTCCGCGCCTCTGGGCCCCACGGGCCAAGTGTCTCGATACCAAACGGCACAAAGATGTATGACTCACTGAGACCAACATATTTGCGACGCTTGCTGTCTTCGGCAGTCGAAGCAGCAGCCCCAGCTCCAATCCTAGAATTGAGGGTTATCACTTTTAAAAACATGACAAATTGTAATAATAACATAAACATCCATGGCTCAGACACAAGGTCGTTATACCTACCTTAATAATTTTGCTTTAATTTAATAGTAGGACACCATTCGTTTTGATACCTTTGAAAGATTATCACGTCGATAATAATTATTGGCGTGAAATAATTCAAGGGATAGTATTAATCAAGCCAAGGACAGCTTTTGAATATTAAATTGTGTTCTTTACATAAATTAATTTGAGATTGTACTGTTAGTATAAAATATAATCAATTTTGATTATTGGCCAGACATATTAGGGGTTAAAATATAAAAGTTAACATATTAATTTAATCAAAATAATTACCATTATTATCTAAACATTGCTGCCATATATATATATATATAGGAAGGTCATTTAAGCCTTTGCGATAGAACTGTGGTGATCTGGATTCGACAAACTGTGTTTGTACTTCCTCCTGAAGAAAACTTTTTATCACGTAGAAAATTGTCCAAATCACGAAAAAAATTGTAGTCCGTTGGAGTAAGGTCTAGCAAATACAGATGACGAATGGTTTATAATTGCAGTTCCTGTAGAGTTAAAACGGTTTCTCCTTCGATAATGGTGAAGATCGATTCATTATTCGGGGCTGTTTCAATGATTATTTTGCCATCATTGTTCGGAGTTCGGCACAGTAGACACCTGCCGTTATTGCTTGACTAGATCGGAGAAAGCTATAATAAATAACAGCATGCAGAGACAGCCAAACAAAATTACATTTTTATTGATAAGCTTTGCTTTAGGACACTGTTGCGACGTTTGACCTGGGGTCAGTCATTGCATTTTTTCTTACGGTTATCGTGAAGAATCCACTTTTTATCGCATGTCACAATTCGATCCAATATTCCTTCATTTCTGTATCGATTCAACAAGGCACCCATGTTTCATATATTTTTATTTTATTGATTTGTAGTAAATGAGTTATAATATTGTGGGTAAGGTAATGGTTTAACCATGCCGCTACTTCCTGGGTAGTCTGGATCGGATCGGCTTCCACCATCTCTGTCAATTCATTGTTATTCACCTGTGTGCGCTTCTACGTGGTTCGTTCTTCAAATTAAAGTTTCCATCACGAAAGCGTTTTACCAAAATCACACGGTGCGTTCATTAGCAGTCACTTCTCCAAACGCAACATGGACATTGCGAGCTGTTTCTGCCGCTACAGTTCCGCGTCCGAACTCGTATTCAAAAATCACTTCGAATGTTCGAAGTATCCATCTTTCTTGTCTAAGCTGAATAAAAAAAAAACAACTCAAAGTCGATAATCGAATGTTATAATGTTTTTAAAAAAAGAACTACATACGTACAACTCAAAAAGTCAGACCGTGAAGGTTCTATGTCAATTCAAAGTCCTTATTAGAATAAAACGGTAATATCATACATTGACCCCTATTAGTCGCAATTCACGGTAATCGCTACAAAGACAACTAACTATTCTTATGAAAGTAATTTATTTATTTTTTCGTAATCGTGATAAAACCGTGTTTATCTTCTGTGATAAAAGTACGAAACATACATCTATGTACTTAATATATTAAATAATCGAATCCCGTAAAAAATGGGCTCAATTAATTTTCAAAATTAAACAATGACTATCTAATCATCTAATGCGACCTTCAGCGTTCCATTAGAACCAAATTATTCATTTTAACGGTCGTACAAGTGAAAGGTGTACGTGACACGGGTATCAATAGGCGAACTTGCGGTGAACAAAACGTAGAAAGCGGTTCGACAAATCATTGGGATTAATTTTGTGCTTCCACACATTCATGCTTTAAAGGTTTTCCAGCTACGTACCGTGGCAGATTTTATATAATTGAATTTGCTAATCCGAATAACAAAAAACCAAACAGTCTGTTATTTTTTAAAGTGATAACCCTTATTTCTGGGATTAATTACATGAACGATGTGGGACTCAAACCCGCAACCTCTCGCGTTCCGTGCGAGCTCTCTTCCACTGAGCCAGTCGTTCGAGTGATGTATCGTTGATAAATCTTGTATGTCTTGTTCAACTCACAGGTTGTGGCTTCATCTACAGGATCTACTGATATTAATATTTGCATATTAGAAATTGACTTGATTTATCGCCCTTTAAAATCTTTACAATTTGTTTTTAAATTTAATTTGAGTAAGATAATGCAAGTAATATTATTTTGACTTTTTATGTTAGCGAGTCTTCAAATGTGTTTAATTTGGTACTTTTAGCGTTAAATTTATAAAACTTGATGTTTCATTACAATATTAATAACATAATAATAATTACTTTATAATTTACAAGAGCAAGTCGTTTAGAGAAGATGTATTATGTGTGTTTCCAGTATGTTTATATTATATCTCAAGTTAATTAATTTATTGCCTAGTCAAGATAATTATTATAAATAAAATCTCCAACACCTCTAGGTTACTTGGAAGAGATCGCTTATTAGCGATAAGATCGCCTAACCGTGGTGCCATCATCATCATTAGCATCATCATCATCAGCCGGAAGACGTCCACTGCTAGAAAAAGGCCTTCCCCAAAGGTTTTCACGAGGATCAGTCCTGCGCTGCCCTCGTCCAACGTATTTCGGCGATCTTGACCAGATTGTTGGTCCATCTTGTGGGGGGTCTACCAACACTGCGTCTTCCGGTACGTGGCCGTGATTCGAGGACTTTACTGCCTCACCGGCCGTCTGTCCGTCGAGCTATGTGCTCTGCCACTTCAGTTTCGCAATCACAGTGATACCATAACAATAACATATTTTATTCAAAGTCAAAGTCAATTAAACTTAATTCAATTAGGCTTAAGCTATGCGCTTTTGAATCGTCACTACAAATATTTCTTTTAAATTATTGAATTTACCATATATTTGTAAAAAGTTGAGCTCATGAAGAACATACAAGAAACTCAACGGCCACTCTTTTCAATCAATTTTTACAATGGCTGTAATATACATAACAAATTAGTTTGTAAGGTGCATCTAATATATGATTCGTGTTTGAATAATATAAATTATATCAGATCTTAAGTTAAAACTTTCCAGAATATGTAGTAAACTATTCAAACATTTATTTAAACAGGTGAAAGAAAATTTCCTCCATTACATTCTTTAACTATTTCGTTTCTTATGAAGTTATTCAACCCCGCTCAATAAACGTATTTGAATAAATTGAAATTCCTAAGCATTTGTCAGTCAGTTATTAAAGTGTTCTATAAAGTTAATGAAGTTAATATTTAAGATATTCAATCGGACAGTGCTTTATTACATTCAATGGGACAGTGCTTTATTACATTTTATACACTCACCCTTTGATCGGCTGATAACAATAACTTTAAGATATTGGCAAAGTTATTAAATTTGTATTAAACTTACATAGCTGTAAGCTTTTATGATAATATTTATTAAGTTGTTTTTCATTTTAATAATAAACATTGGTTATTAGTTACAATTGAAATTGTTAGTTTTAAAATAAAAATATAATTTGACATATTTTTGTTTTAGAACCTTTAAGGATAAAAATGATAATATTGTTATCAATCAATATAAACATTGTTGACAAAAATAAACAAAATTAACAATTTATTGTTGAATTATACAGAATTGTATCCTGTGATAATGTGATTTAATTACCAAAGTCTACAAGGCTGGGTAGCATCATGTTAGCAGTTATAGTTAAAGTTTAAATCAAATTTAATGTGAATAGAAACGCTGACCTTGACATAGGCTGTGAAATGAGTTTCTCGAATCTAATGAGTTGAACGAATACTTATTTGATACTTTTGACAGCTCGCAATTTAGCTATTTAGAGCCTATTTCTGCCGTGAAGCAGTAAGGTGTGAAACATTATTGTGTTTCGGTCTGAAGGGCGCCGTTGCTACTGAAATTACAAATGAGACTTAACTCCTTATCACTATGACGTCTCAAAGTGACGAGCACATTCGTAGTGCCGCTCAGAATTTTTGGGTTTTCAAGGATCCTGAGCGGCACTGCATTGAAATAGGTAGGGCGTATCAATTACCGACAGCTGAACGTCCTGCTCGTCTCGTCCCTTATTTTCATAAAAAAAATAATGTTTTAAGTCAAATTTTAAGTTAACTGAGTTTGAGTTGCTCGAATCTAATTAGTTGATTGAATATTTATTTGAAACTTTTGACTGGTCGCAATTTAGCTATTTAACATTAATAAAAAAAACCTATTGCTTTAACGGGCGAAAATTGGATTGTTCCTGTTAACTGTTAGAGTTTTGGAGACTGAGCGTTTGGAGACTAAATAAAACAACTGCTTGAGTGAATGTGAGGAATATATGGAAGATATATTTTAGTTCAGTTACACGATATATATACAAAATCCTTAAAACTAGTTAACCAATTACAATTGTTACTCAAAAAATATTTACAAGTTTAGAAAATACACACCAATACTAAAGCTTACATTTTGACCAATAGTTAAACGTTTCATTCAATAAGAATTGAGAATAATATTATGTGTTCTATCTTGCTCTAAAACTAATGCTATCGCAGTAAGCCGGCCAGCGAGCACTTGTGTAAACTCGCGTCGATCCTCGATCATCCGATGTCAATGAGCATTGAGCCCCACTCTGTCGCTCATTGATTAAAATTGAATGAATAGTGATCGACCCCGCGACGCTTTAGTAGAGTACGCTCGGCCTCGTAGTGAGGTTGTATAACGCGGATATACTCACGTGATCAGTCGATCACGTGAGTATATCAGCGGTCTTCGAGAGAACGTGACGATGCTTGTACTTCGATGAGATGATCACTGGTGATCTGCATGATTCTATGACTTGATGTACAACATTATGAAATGGTTCTTATAAGAGCTAATATTACGGTATATAAAATAATATGTTCTTTTAAGAACGAATCTTTCGGCATACGCTTATTACAGCTGTTAATATGCACAATTAATATTTCTACGATCTATAATGCTACGAAGGTATTACGTTACAAGTTAGATATTAGACAAGCTATCTGGCTTCATATGCAGAGCTACTAAAGAATTCAAGTCACCAAATCGTTTACTGTTACTCTATAAGTCGCTCATCCTGAGCCAAATCGAGTACGCCTCCATTGTCTGGTCACCTCAATATAATACATATACTGATATGCTTGAGTCTATTCAAAGACGTCTTCTTCGCGAATTGACGATTAGGTTTGGTCTAAAAAGGGAGCTGACTACATAATATGAGGAAAGGCTATCTCACTTCAAGTTCCTGAGCCTCGAGAGACGTCGCAAATTGCATGGCCTAACGACTTTATACAAAATACTCGATGGCACAATTTCTACTTCCCTCTTGTCGAATATTCATCTAAGAGTTCCCAATCGGTCTTCAAGACATGAACAGCCTTTTATCATCGTTCTGCAATAATAACGTGTCCTTCCATAACCCTTTCTATAGAATTTGTCGTCAATAATTCATCTGTTTGTGAATGGAAGTCTAGTTTAAATATAAATTCCTTGTTGTTCAACCTATTCATGGATAGATGCATGAATGATGTGAGAGAAATGCAATGTGGAATCAATATGGAAGGGTTGTGTGTTAAGTGCCTCTTGTACGCCGATGATCAAGTCATTTTTTCATCATCGGTAAATGAGTTGCAACAAATGATTGACTGTTTGAACGGGAGCTTTAAAGAGAGAGGTTTGAAAGTAAATGCAAGAAAGACGAAAGTGATGGTATTTGAGAAGGATGAAAGGTTGACTGAGTGTACTATCACGATTGAAGATGAAAGGGTAGAACAAGTTACAGAATTCGTATATTTGGGTAGCATGTTTACAAGAGACGGAAGATTTGAAGGTGATATTGAAAGGAGAGTGACTGCGGGAAATTGTGTGAATGGAGCGCTGCATGCCTTTATAAACGGTAAGACTGTGCCAATAGAAGCGCGAATGGCTGTACATAATGGAGTGCTTGTCGCCACGTTAATGTATGGAAGTGAGAGTTGGGTATGGCAGAAGAAGCATAAAAGCAGAATTAACGCAGTTGAGATGCGATCACTGCGTAGTATGTGTGGGGTAAGACTGACTGATAGAATTCCGAATGCGGTAATACGAGCGCGCTGTGGTTTGAAAGAGGATGTTGTGACAAGGACTGAAAAAGGAATGCTTAAATGGTTTGGACACGTGGAGCGAATGAGTGAAGAAAGAATGACGCATCAAATATATAAGGCAAGTGTGTGTGGGCAAGCCGGTCGCGGGAGACCTCGTAGAACATTCGTCGATCAAATTGGGGACGTTTTGAGAAAAGGAGAGGTCCGAAGCACCCGCAACCGGCGAGCATGTATGAAAAGAGTAATGAATGTAGAGGAAGCGCGTGAGGTTTGTAAGGATAGAAGCAAATGGCATTCTATTGTCTCTGCCTACCCCGACGGGAACAAGGCGTGAGTATGTGTGTGTGTGTGTGTGTGTGTAATATTAGCTCTGATAAGAACCATTTCATAATGCTGTACATCAACTCATAGAATCATACAGATCACCAGTAGTCATCTCAGAGAAGTTTCAAGCATCGAACTTTCTCTCGACGATCGCAGACATACTCACGTGATCAGTCATATGCTCCGCGTTACACAACCGCACAGCAAGGCCGGGCGGACTCGACTGACGAGTGAAGCGTCGGGACTCGATCGCTATTCATTCAATTTTAATCAATGGGCGACAACGTAGGTGCGGAATGTTCATTGACATCGTATGATCGAGGTTCGACGCGAGCTTACACAAACTGCGATAGCATTAGTTTTAGAGCGAGATAGAACATATAATATTATTCTCAATTCTTATTGAATGAAACGTTTTACTATTGGTTAAAATGTAAGCTTTAGTATTGGTGTGTATTTTTCTGAACTTGTAAATATTTTTTAAGTAACGATTGTAATTGGGTAACTAGTTTTAAGGATTTTGTATATATATCGTGTAACCTTTTAATAAATCATATCTTCCATATATTCCTCACAGTCAAGCAGTTGTTTTATTTAATCGCCAAACGCTCAGTCTCTAAAGTGGTGACCCCGAACAAGAACACCTACAGAAGAAACCCGAACAAAAACACCGACGAAAGGAACCCGAACAGGAACACCGACGGAAGGAACCCGAACAAGAACGCCGACGGAAGGAAGCCAGAACAGAATACACCGAACCTCTGCCCGGCTACACATTGAAGAACAGCTTCACCAGCTCGCCGAAACGACGAATTCCTGTTCGACGAATCTCTGCTCGAGGAATATCAACCCGACGAAGAAATGGAAGACACAAACCAGGCTCAGCCACTCCCAGCGCCCACCGCGACAGAAATCTCCACCATTTCACTGTCGATGCGCATACCACCATTTTAGCGGGAAAATCCGCGATTGTGGTATCACGGCGTTGAAGACGCCACCGATGATCTCAAGAGGAGTCAAGCCCAGCTGACACAGATGGTGCTCGTCCAATTAGAAAAGGCTGGCATCGAACAAATCTCCGACATCCTATTTAACATACCTTGAGACAAACAATATTCAGCAATCAAGGAACGTCTCATATCGGTGTATGAAGAATCCGACAGCCGCAAGTTCCAGAAGCTACTCGCCGAGATGGAGCTTGGAGACCAGAAGCCTTCACAGCTACTGCGACGCATGCGTAACCTTGCAAGAGACAAGGTTACCGACTCCACCCTCCGCATGATGTGGAGTAAGCTGCTGCCAGCCCACGTCCGCTCCGTGCTCGCCGTCAGCGAGTCATTCAGCGTGAAGTCCACGCTGGAGGAACTAGCGTTGCTTGCTGACACAATGATGGAGCAAATACAGGAGGTAGCAGCCGTCTCCAGCCAGCCACCAGCCGTCTCCAGAAAGCCACCAGCATCAGGTCCAGAATTATCGACGTCAAATCAAGTAGATCACACACAATTCCTTATCAACGAGATACGAAAACTATCACTAGAAGTCGCCGAACTCAAGTCAAGGCCATCCCAACACTATCATCGCCACCGATTTCGCTCGTCATCTCGCAATAGAACTTCGCCGCAACACCGTTCCCGCACACTCAATAGCTCACCAACACTTTACTGTTATTTACTGTTATTACCATCACCGATTTGGTAGTGAAGCACGACGTTGTACTAGGCCCTGCAGCTTCAAGAAAGAGCCATCGGGAAACTTGAACGGACGTTAGCTGCGGCGGAACCCGGCGTCCTTCACACTTCATACCACCTTTTTGTCACAGACAAGAAAACAAAGATGTCATTCTTAGTAGATACCGGTGCTAATATATCCGTCCTACCAAGAAAACTAGGCCTGAAAGCAACGCCTCTACCATTTAAATTGTACGCTGCAAACAACACAACAATTTCAACTTATGGTGAGAAAACATTAGAACTCGATTTCAACCTCCGTCGACCATACAAGTGGAATTTAATTGTAGCTGACGTCACGAAACCAATATTAGGTGCCGATTTTCTCAACCACCATCAACTTATCGTAGACTTAAAAAATCGAAGATTAATTGATGCCGTCACAAATTTAAAAATCAACGCGCCAATAATGTCAACGACCTCACCCACAATACGAAGTATCGATATACAGGCCCCGTACCACGCGATACTCGCCGAATTCCCCGGTACCACGAGATTAACATCGATGCAATTATCGCCAACAATTAACGTGGAACATTATATTGAAACACAAGGACCTCCATTGCATTACCATACTCGTCCCATTCCACCTCATCGTTATGAAATAGTGAAGAAAGAATTCGAAAACATGATGCAACAAGGACTCTGCAGACCGAGTAAAAGTCCATGGTCTTCAACACTCCATATAGTACCTAAGAAGAATGGCGATATACGGGTATGTGGTGATTATAGACGATTGAACAGCATAACCAAACCCGATCTTTATCCAGTGCCGAGAGTCAAGGACTTCACCCATCATCTGTCTGGCAAAACAATATTCTCCACAATTGACCTCAACCGCGCTTACCAACAATTGAAGACCAGGGAACAGGACATAGAGAAAACAGCTATCATCATACCAATGGGATTATTCGAATTTCCTCGCATGTGTCCTGGTCTGAAGAATGCGGGACAAACATTTCAGCGATTTATTCACGAAGTGCTCCGTGGATTAGACTACGTTTTCCCATTCATCGACGATTTGCTCATAGCCTCAGCAAACGAGACTGAGCATCGCGATCACCTAAGAACAGTTCTTAGAAGATTGGAAGAAAACGGTATCACTATCAACCCCGCGAAGTGTAACTTAGGCCAAACGGAAGTCAAATTTCTTGGATACATCGTATCAAAAAACGGTACACAGCCACCAGAAGAGAAGATTAAAGCCATTACCTAATATTCAAAACCGAAAACTATAGAAGGTTTAAGACGATTTCTAGGCATGTTAAATTTCTATCGTGACCACATTCCGAATGCCGCATCAATGCAAGCTCCGCTAAACGCTTACCTACACCATGTCAAGAAACGTGATAAAACAATAATTGAATGGACCGACAAAGCATCACAATCATTCGAAGAGTGCAAGAATAGTATATCCAAAGCTACCTTACTTGCTCACCCATCACATGAAGCCCCTATCGCAATATTCTACGATGCGTCTGACAATGCAGTAGGTGCAGTCCTACAACAATACATCGAAAATAATTGGCAACCACTCGGTTACTTCTCAAAGAAATTCTCAGAGGCGAAGAAGAAATACTCAGCGTATGACAGAGAACTCTCAGCCGTCTATAAGTCAGAAAGAAAGTTTGTCGTCAAGAAAATAAATGTACCTAACACGAACCTAGAATTATATTGCGAAACATCAACAAGTCATGTACGTCCTTACATACCTACAGAATTCCGCAAACAAATTTTTAATAGTGTACATAATATCACTCACCCAGGAATACGAACACCACGTAAATTAATATCTCAAAAATTCTTTTGCCATCAATGAATATTGACATCGGGAAGTGGAGTAAAACTTGTATAAATTGTCAGAAAAGTAAAATACAACGCCACACAGTCAGCAAAATTCAATGTTTTGACGCAAGCGATCGTTTTCAGCATATACACATAGATATTGTTGGACCTCTACCTACCTCTGCTCAAGGACATCGTTATCAGATAACAATGATCGACTGACATACTGGTTGGCCTGAGGCAATCCCTAGCGACAATATTACAGCCGAGACAATTGCAGATATCATATACAATCACTGGATCTCAAGATTTGGATGCCCAGCGACACTAACAAGCGATCAAGGTCGACAGTTCGAAAGCTCTCTGTTTACCAACCTCATGAAAACTATGGGAGTTAAACGGATACGAAGTACTAGCTATAACCCAAAGAGTAACGGAAAGGTAGAACGCTTTCATCGTTGCTTGAAGACAGCCCTTCGTTCAAGGTTAACGAACACCTGTGCATGGTTCAATGAACTACCAACCGTATTATTAGGCCTGCGCGCAGTTCTACGATCGGACACAGGCGTTAGCGCCGCCGAACTAACATACGGCTATAACCTTCGTCTTCCAAGGGATTTCTTCGACATAAGCACACAAACATCATCTACCTCATTGGATCATACCTACGTTGATAAATTACGTACCCATATCGCAGCTAATAAACCACACTCACCTACTTCACATCGTAAGAACATCATCACATCAAGACGTACATACATGCATTAATGTGTTTATTAGAATAGATTCAGTAAAACCACCATTACAAACACCATAGGAAGGACCGTACCGTGTTATCAAACGAAGCGGTAAAGTTTATACCATTCAGTTACCAGGTCGACAAACAAACATATCGATCGACCGTTTAAAACCTGCATATTTATTAAATGAAACTGAAGAAAACAATACATTATATTCATTACCTTTACCTGTACAAGTTACCCAAAACCTTACTGATACCATACCTAACAAACATACCACCAATACCCAAAATACCACGTTACCGGACCCTGCGAACAACTTGACGACCCAGCCTATCAAAATGTCAAGGACAGGCCGACTCATCAAGTTGCCGGTGCGTTTCACTTGAAGGGGACTCCTGTAGCTGTACCTACAACCAATATTATCAATTAATACAAATGTCTAATACCTAACTTGTAACGTAGCATTATAGATCGTAGAAATAGTAATCCTGCATAATAACTGTAATAAGCGTATGCCGAAAGATTCGTTCTGACAAGAACATTTTATTTTATATAACATAATATTAGCTCTGATAAGAACCATTTCATAATGCTATGCATCAACTCATAGAATCATACAGATCACCAGTAGTCAACTCAGTGAAGTTTCAAGCATCGTACTTTCTCTCGACGATCGCAGACATACTCACGTGATCAGTCATATACTCCGCGTTACACAACCGCACAGCAAGGCCGAGCGGACTCGACTGACGAGTGAAGCGTCGGGATTTTTTTTTTTTGAGAGGAGGAAATACAGTTACATATTTACGCCCATTACGCCCGGAACGGGGCGTAATATGTCGGACTCGAGTGTCCGCGTAAGCGGACAACCCATACCGACTAAAATCTCCTCTGTGCTGTTAGCAGCCCTGGCTTTCACAGCGAAGTAGGACGTGGGCCGTGGAGGCCGCAAAGACAACAACAACAGTCGCGGGGCGTCTCCTAAGGAGACTCGAACCTTGCTTGCTTGTGGGAAGGAGAGAGAATGAAAATGAAGATGAAAGATGAAAGATGAAAGATGAAAAGATGAGAAGAACACACTCGCCGGCGAGTGTGGTGATGTAAATATTTGTGTGCATGTATGTTTGTGTTTGTGGAGTGTGTTTGTTGTTGTGTAAGTGGTGTATGTCAGTCCGTCAGTCAGTCCGTGTGTGAGTGAGTGTAGTGAAACGATTACAGGACGAGGACTAACGTCTCGTCGGGTATCAAAACAATGTGTGGTGTATCTGTATCGTATCGGTGCGGGCCTCTGGCCATCGTCAGAGTGACGAGTGCCAGTGGTTTGCGGTGGTTGACCGCGCCTACGCCTGCGAAGGCGGTGTGTGCGTGTCTGTGTCGGTGTTTGTGTGGGTGTCGCGTTCGCGATGGTGATGTCGTCATCCGGGTCTAGCGTGACGTGTCTGGGACGTCTTATTGGGTTGAGACAATGGTGAAGGGGGGTGTACCCACATGCCTTCCTAACCAAGATGTTGGGATGGTTAGGCGCCTTGTCAAAGAAGCGTCGCGAGATCTCTTTAAAGTGTTGAGCTATCGTTGGAAGCTCTAGGTCGCGATGAAGGTCTACGTTTCGGATGAACCACGGGGCTCCGGTTGCCATGCGCGTGAATTTATTTTGAACTACTTGCAAACGACGTAAGTAGCTCGCTCGGGTGTGCGCGAAAACGACGCTTGCGTATGACAGTATGGGCCGTACGATGGTTTTGTACAGCGTCACTTTCTGTTTGAGCGGAAGTATGCTTCGCCCACACACAAGTGGATAAAAGCGACTGAGGACAAATCGGGCTCTATTGCATACCGTATCAATATGTTTCTTGAAGTTCATATGTTCATATTGCTGTTGAACGTGACTCCTAAGTATTTGTAATCCTTCACCCACGGTATGGGTGTTTCATACAGTTTAATAACATCGGTCGGTTGTTTTTTAGCGCGGATGCTATTCGCGTTACCGAAGAGTAACGCTGCACTCTTGGTGGGGTTCACTTCAATCCGCCATTTTCTGAACCAGTTGCCTAGTTCATTGACGGCGGCTTGAAGCACTTTAATGTTCTTGCTCAAGGTTGAGCGGTTGGAGCCAAAGTAGAGTGCCGTGTCGTCAGCGTACTGAGCGAGCTGGACACTCGTAAACTTGGGAATGTCGCTCGTGAAGAGCGAGAAAAGAGTGGGAGAGAGGACCGAACCCTGTGGCACGCCAGACCTGATGGGTCTGGGTGAGGATAGGGTGCCCTCTACTCGATATCGGAAGGAGCGATCAGTAAGGTAGGCTCGTATGATGCGCACGAGCCTGTCTGGCACTCCCAGTTGATACAGCTTGAATACTAAGCCGTTGTGCCATACCTTGTGGAAGGCCTTCGCGACATCGAAAAACACGGCTGCCGTGGTAGCGTGAAATTGACGCCGTATGAGAATGTACTCGGTGAGTCGGTGAGCCTGCTGGGGACACGAGTGAGCGGTTCTGAATCCGAACTGTATGTCGGGTGAAGCGTCGGGACTCGATCGCTATTCATGCAATTTTAATCAATGGGCGACAACGTAGGTGCGGAATGCTCATAAACTGCGATAGCATTAGTTTTAGATCGAGATAGAACATATAATATTATTCTCATGTCTTATTGAATGAAACGTTTTACTATTGGTTAAAATGTAAGCTTTAGTATTGGTGTGTAATTTCTGAACTTGTAAATATTTTTTAAGTAACGATTGTAAATGGGTAATAGTTTTAAGGATTTTGTATATATATCGTGTAACCTTTTAATAAATCATATCTTCCATATATCTTCCATATATTCCTCACAGTCAAGCAGTTGTTTTATTTAATCGCCAAACGCTCAGTCTCTAAAAAAGCATCTTAATATAACTACCATAATTATTCACTTCTAAATAGAAAAGACAAATATCCAAATATATATTTTCTCTATCTTTTTCTTTTATAATACTACATTACCTAAAGTTAGTTAGTTTTAAAATCGCTATTATTGTTGTATTTGCATAGCTATTAATTTATGCTAAATATGCTGAGTACACACCCTCGTGGAGTTGCAGCCTATCTTGTATTTAGCTGATAGTTTATTTTGTTTATTATGTACTTGTTGTAATTCTGTTGTGTGTGCCTATTAAATAAATAAATAAATTTGTATTAATTGATGTTATTGGTTGTAGGTACAGCTACAGAGTTATGACGTCATCAAAAATTGTCAAGTGGTAAAACATATTTTGCTTACCCGGCACCTTAACATAATATTGTTTGCTATTGCAAAAGTTAGTCGATGCAACCCAGCCTTAGTTTGAGGTTTCGACTTTCGTGTTGACTTCCATCAAATGTGTCACAGAAAGGTACACTGCTTGACACGTTACCACGATCTATATGAACGTAATAGAGGTGCTATTTTGAGCGTAATCTCTTCATATACATATCATTATTAGCAACATACGTTACAATCATATTAGTAGAAACACTTCACAAACCCTTATGATTACGCAATAAGAATGTGGTGTTCCCGGCATACGCGTGAGACACAACCACCTCGCTCGATAGTTCTTCCCTGACTGTCTGGCGTCTGCTCTGCGCTCGCACCGCACGCCGATTACAATTTAACCCGAGATAAGACAAAAACCGAATCGAATTCGGACCCGATTCTTATGCTCAACGTTCCTAATTACAACATTTACAATATTTTTATAAGAAAATAAAGTAAAATATCATTAAACATAAATCAATAATAAATATATAATATTTTTATTTATGATTGATATAATAATTAATAAAACAGGAATAATTTAAAATAAAATTAACATATTTCACAAAACAAAATGCACTTGATTCACTCAGTTGTAACCGAGCTATAATTGCCATCTGCTACTTTTTAAGATATGATATCTTAAAAAGTAGCAGTACATAAAATATTACTTTTAAATAAAAACTTAAAAATTTAAACTTTTAAATAAACAGTAGGTGTAGTAAAAACATAAGATTATTTACAATTTCAATAAGTAAAATTTTGCGAGCATCCTTATTACCTTTAACAATATTCTTTTGCTCTGTTTTTATTTACTTATATTACAAAAACAATTGATAAAGACCATATTATTAAGTCAATCTTTACTGCTCATGTAGCCATATAAATCCACTGTAGGTATATAACTAAACTCACATTAAATCACAATGTGTATTGTGTAGGTATGAAAAACTAACTTACACAGAAGAAATTCAATTAAAAAAGTTAATAAAATTTTAAACATTCTCTTCAATGTTGACTATTAGTGAAATTTCTTTTTTTTTTGGTATTTAAGTGTATATAATATAAAATAATTATATCTTATAATCATGTGAACACTTTCACGACGCGTAAGGGGACCAAAGAATTTCTATAGCATTGATATAGAAACTCATAACTGCTCATTCATTACGGAAATGGCGTAATATTATGAACTTTTATGGCGTAATATTCATTTCAACCTTCGTACCAGTAGCTACTGCACGCATGTCAAGAATTTGATTACTTGTAAAAATGGCATATTATTAAAAGCCTGTTGCCGCAATTTTTATTACATTTTTTTAACTCAATGACAAGTACAATATAGTAATGCGCTTGAGCACGGGGAAGGGGGCTGCTGTGGGACATGGCTTGCGTCGACACTCTGGCTCCTTTTCATGTCCAAGTTACGTCAGTTGGTGCTGGGGCTGCAGCTTCGACTGACGAAGACGGCAAGCGTCGCAAATATGCAGTTGGTCTCAGTGAGTGATACATCTTTGTGCCGTTTGGTGTCGAGATACTTGCTCCGTGGGGCCCAGAGGCGCGGAGAATGTTCGAAATACTATCTTCGCGCCTCAATAAGGCTACTGGAAACCCAAGCGCTGGCAGCTATCTCGGTCAACGGTTCAGCCTAGCTATCCAACGCGGAAATGCTGCCAGTATTCTTGGTACGCTTCCACGTAATGATAGTTTTAATTTTATGTAGTCATAGTATTGTAAATATAGTTATAGGATTTGTTTTTGTTTGAATAAATTAATTACTATTCATAAATTATCAAAAATATATAGGTTACGCAGACAGTTTTGCGAAAAAGTTTTTTATATAGAAAATGTGAATTTGCATTTCAGAAATATTTTTATTTGCGCCGCCATACTCTTTATACTATTGTAATAAAAACTATCCAAATAATTTCTTGCACCCGTACGAAATTTATACGCATAATTCAATTAGTCGAAAATCAATTTTTATTGAATATGAACTGCAGTTTCAATGGATTTACTTAAGATTTTGCATAATAGAAGGTTTTTTGCCATTAACATAGTTTATACTTTTTGTAATTCGTCAGCACGTGGCGTTACGTAAATTTATTGAGTTTGGCGTTATTTTGTAGAAATTCATAATTATATTAATATTATGAGTTATTCTTGGGTGTTAATTCCGGTAAGTTTTGTATACGACACGTGTTTCGCTTCTACACGAGGCATCTTCAGGAGATGTTGTATCGCCGAATTCTGCAATTAAACTACCTTTTTAATAAAGTTAATAAAGTAATATGTACTAGTAAGTACCTCTTACCTATTTTCTGACATCCTAATACTGCTTCGTAGTAACTCATGAATGGCTCACCAAATAATTTCCTAATTTAATATGAAAAAGCAATACTGAGGTTTTACGAACCAATTGCAATTGGTTGCAATTTCCCGATGCAATTGTGTAATAAAAAACCTTTGTCAGGTGTGGGTATCGAACCCATGCTTCCTCTTAGAAACAAGAGCTTACATCTGGCGCCTTCAATAACTCGGCCAACCTGTCTTGAAAGCGGTAGTTGAAATTATTATTCAACTTCACCCCTATTCCGCGGTCGGCTGTAATGATGCGATAGATGTTTTTTCATGACAGTAAGGGCCGAGACGAGCAGGACATTCAGCTGATGGTAATTGATACGCCCTGTCCATTACAATGCAGCACTTCCCAGGATTCTTGAAAAGCCCAAAAATTCTGAGCGAGACTACAATTGCACTCGCCACATGAGATGTTAAGTCTAATTTGCCCTGTAATTTCACTAGCAACGACGCACTTTAGACCGAAACACAATAATGTTTACACGTAACTGTAGTTTCAGGGCAGAAAAATGCGCCGTAGTGGATAGCCTCCCACTGGTAATAATATAATAACATAGATCGTGGAAGTATTCCTAATATACATTCTTTAACATACATTAGCATACATTAATAGTAGCAACATCACCTTCACTCGACTAGCTCCAACGATGTGCAATGAATTAGCAAGTGAATGTTAATATTGTGAGCTTTGAATGTGCATCTGAGTACATTAACATAATGTCTATATTCTGACAGTTAAGATAATCTTAATAACTTGCATGTCACAAATCTTCAACTCAGCATTGCTAGTTGAAAACTACCGTATAGTTGTGCCCTACTACGTCTAGAAGCTTTATGTGTTCTACTTTTAGTTGTATTTTTCGAAGTTATACTTCCATACATATTATATTTATACATCCATTATTAAGATAGGTAAAGGGTTCAAGCCCATACAGCCATATTCATTATTGAATAATAATATAATTAACAGTCAAAGCCATCTTAGGAATTAATCATTTTAATGATTTTTGCTTGGCTAGGCCAAAGAAGTATAACTTCTTGCGAGCATACATAAGTACACACACACTTTTTTATATAAGAGGGGGCAAACGAGTTAGAGGCTAACGTGATGAAAAGTTGTTAAAAGGCAACTGCCCATGGACATTAGCAACACCAGAGGTCAAAGGATGGGTTTCGGCCTAAAAATTGGGAGTTTTAAGCTTGAAGGTCCCACAGTCGTATCGGTTTGGGAAAACTATTACCGGTAATTAATTCCAGAAATTGGGAAATAATAATGTGCAATAAAAATGAAGATACAAAATACTTTATTTACACATAATATAATGTATTATTACAAAAAGTTCAATCTAACGAAATGAATAATTTTATGAAACGTTTTATAATCTTTAGGGATATTGCCTTCGAAATTTAAGCGGATTGTATCTTCAACGTTGAGTGATTTTCACACCCTGTGTGTGGCTTATATTTATAACATTATTAGAACATGAAATTTATTCAAATAAAACAAATCTTATAACTATATGTACAATACTATGACTAAAACTATGACATAAAATTAAAACTATCATTACGTGGAAGCGTACCTAGAATACTGGCAGCATTTCCGCGTTGGATAGCTAGGCTGATCCGTTGACCGAGATAGCTGCCAGCGTTTGGGTTTCCAGTAGCCTTATTGAGGCGCGAAGATAGTATTTTGAACATTCTCCGCGCTTCTGGGCCCCACGGGCCAAGTGTCAAGACTTATTAGAACTGGATCAGATTTTAATAAAATATATGCGTTTTGAAATTAAACAAGGTAATTTACTATCTCATTTTTAAAATTGAATTTATAGCGAATTTCCGGCATGGCACCGTCCATAAGGCGCTTTACATCTTGGACATTCATAAGTCGAGTGGGCCCAATGGCATTCCCCCTATTGTGCTGCGGAACTGGCGCCGGTCCTTACTTGTCTTTTCCGGCTCACTTATTCATCAGGCGTAGTCCCGAAATTATGGAAAGCCGCTTTAGTGTAACCGTCCCTAAGAAAGGTGTATGCTCGGATCCGTCCAACTACCGCCCCATTGCCATTTTCTCCAAAGTAATGGAGTCGATTATCAACCGCCAGCTCTTGGGATACCTAGAGGAGCAACTTATCAGCGACTGCCAGTACGGTTTCCGTCAGGGTCGCCTAGCTTTTTGGCCGATCGGAGCATCAAGGTTATTAGCAAAGGTGCATGCTCCGACTTAAAAGTCATAAACGCTGGCTGCTTGCTATCACCTACACTGTTTCTTTTGCATATCAATGATATTCTGCAAATCAGTAGTATTCACTGCAGACGACTGCACAGGGACTACACATGCCCCGGGATAGTGTCGACAAGAACCGGAACAAACTTGTGTCTGAAATCAAAACTATACTTTGCAAAGTCTCGGAATGGGGCCAACAAAATTTAGTTCAATTCAACCCCAAGAAGACACAAGTTTGTGCGCTTACCGGTAAGTCCCCTTTGTCGTATCCCCTCGATTCGAGATGACTCCTCTAACTGCCATAGCCCGCACGACGTTCAGTTTCGTATTCACTTGAAAGAGGAGGCCAAATTAGCCACTTAAATGCTTGATGTACTGAGTAAGACGAAACAGTAATTTTCTATCTAAGCCGCCTGCAACTATATAAGGCGCAAATTCGGCTTCACATGGAGTACTGTTCTCACCTCTGAAGAAAAACAAGAAAGTTGGAGGAGATGTCTAATTCAACTTTATTTTTGGCTATGTTTGTTGGTGTCATACCTCAGCCGTTTATGGATATAAACGGCTATCATGGTTTATGGACTTAGAAAATCGCGGATAATTTCTCGAATTTGTCCACTAAAAAATTGATTGATTGATGTTTTTTCAGCAACAACACAAGCATTTTTATTAAAATTCCTCTGGTGTTGCAAGAGATTGTGGGCGGCGGTGATCACTTAACAACAGGTGACCCGTACGCTCGTTTGTTCTCCTATTCTATTAAAAAAAATGATTTGAGTTTTCTTTAGTGTTAATTCCGCTCTTGGCACGAGACTGAAGTGAGTCTCGAGGCGAAACATGTGTCGAATTGTTTAAAGACAAATATTAGCGGAATTAACACTAAAGAAAACTCAAATCACTTGGATAATTATGGATATCCGCGAAGTACTTCAATAAATTTTCAACCATTTTAATACAGAAAGGCTCATTTGACAAAATTGATCGAATGATTCCGACCACAACTGACATTTAGTGATTATATTTTAAATGCTAGGTCACAATACTTTTATAATAGCATAGTAGCATAACTTACTGGTCTATTTTAAATTTATACCAATGTATGCGTGGAGAGCTAGGGTTAGTACATACAAAAAGATTGACGATACGGACGGCGCGGCGCAGCTAACTTAACTCGTGTGTATGTGTGCGTGCGTCGATTCGGGCGCTCTAGTATAAGGTAAAAGTACTGTTCTATTACTGTATTGTGGCTAGGTTTACTTATCTTTTTATAAAACTGCATCTTTAAATTGTGATAATTGTAGTACTCGGTTATATAGAAGGTACAAAGCTAGTGCGGTAGTATGTCATCAATAGGATTGGCAGCAAATTGAATCGTGTTTGCCATTCGTAATTAAAGGCTTGATCAGATCGGCTAAACTAGTTTCGCGAATCAAAGCTGCGTAAAGATCGAAAGATTTCTTTGTATTATTTTTGCGAATACCGTTGAAATAACTACGGTTCACATACGACGTATACCAGTAGTATGTTATTATATTTTGATAAAAAGCTTATGTAGAAATCGTTTTTGGTATTTAAAACATTTTGGTTAATAAAGTTCTAAAGTATAGCGCACTATAAATGTATCTGCCGTATTTCCTATGACTGCCTTTTGAATAAAAAAAACCCTTGAGCTTGAGACCCCAATTTTATCTCATATTTATAAAGTATGGAGAGCAGTTTTTTCGGTTATATTGCAAAAATTACAGAACTGATTAGAATAATTAACCATAGCTATATGATGCAGCGTGTTTAGAGAAGGTTTTAGTATATAATTTATGTTGATTACGTATCCAGAACCTATATTTTATGACTTAGAAATACCTATATATTCGAAATACAAATAATTCAGCAAATGACTTTTTATTCGAAAAGTGCAGTGACGAAGTAAAGGTGACATTGTTTAGAGCATATTGTTTATGTTTCTATACATGTCATCTTTGGGTCATGTTTACCAGGCGTGCTGTCAGCAACATCAGGATGCAATACAATGACGCGTATCGTATCCTGATGAAGTTGCCAAGGTACTGCAGCGCGTCGGACATGTTCGCTAAGGCCGGAGTACTGGACTTCTTCGCGATCATAAGATCAGCTACTTCTTGGAATCGTCTCCGTATTAACAAGATTCTCAGTACATTGGCAGGGGATTTGAACTGTTCCATTTTCAAGCATTGGCAGTGCACCGGGAGGCGAACAAACAATAGCCCTGATACAACAGGTGCGACCAATTTGCATGACGAGTGACGACAAAATATGAAATATGATAAGCTATTTTTTTAATTAATAATTTTCTATTTTTATTTAATTTTTAATTTAATAACGTTGTAATGGGTTTATACCTTTTAATAAAGTATTACTCTTATTATTATTACATATGACAGTTCATACAATGAGTGGGCACGGGGTACTTAATTTATATGGAGAAACATCGTTGTCGTGTCAGCACTTGTATGATATACCTATGTCATCACAGGTTAAAAGGCATACAAGGCATTTATTTTCTCAGAATTGATTCCTTTAGAATTATTTTTGATGTCATTTCTAATACATTAGAAACTACTACCGCTTCGGAAACAAATGGCGATCTGAGAGAGGTGAAGCGACGCAAGAAACTCTCCCAGCATTTTTTTTGCGCTCTGTTTAGTCAAATATACGATATTGTATTGATTTTTTGATCTCGAATATAGATACTAATTCCGAGTATAGATACTACTACCGCTTCGGAAACAAATGGTGCTCTGAGAGAGAAGAAGCGGTGCAAGAAACTCTCCCAGCATTCATTTTTTGCGCTCTTTTTAATAAAAATACACAATATTGTACTGTCATTGCTATTGCTATAAAATAATCATAATCAAGTCCCAGGCTGTCGGATCACATAGATATGCAGCTGTGGAGTAGTAGGACTTACGACAGAGCCATTTTTAATAAAACATTTAAAATAATGCGTAAACAGTGGCTGGGACTTTATTATAAAAGTGTAAACATTTACCCTTAAAGCTAATATGTATCTTATGTATGTCTGCAATGCTCATTGTAGTGCCACCACACTTGTTAAACATCATGACGCTGGGAGCATAATAAAAAACAAAATAACAAAAGGAAAGTATTAAAATAAATCTTATATTTTCTTTATTTTATCGTGATAATTATTGAAGAAGTCCTCATTTATTCCCCTATACCGATAATATAAATCACAGCCCATTTCTCAAAGTCAATAGTAGACTTCTTACAAATCCACGAATACGCAAAAGGCGCTTATTTTGGTATTTTCTATTATTCGTCACAATCTTATTCTTCTTTGCTTTTATTGTAGTTTTCAGTAGTTTTACAATTTTTATCGGCGATATATTTGTGATAAAATAGATTTTGCTAATACCATTTATACAGTCACAGTTAATTGTAATTATGCGAAAATTGAACAACATAATTATAAAATAAACTAACAACCAAATTGAAATATATTTTGTTAAAGGCAAAATTAAGTAAGAGTTTTTATATTTGCACTATTGACTAACTGAATCATATAATTCTATTACGAAAGTATTAAAAGTGTAATTGTAAGAATTAATAGTAAATTAGGATTAATAAACACACATATGCACATAAGTGAATTTTCTACAAACTGTCATAACCATAATGTTAATACCGGGAACAGATATAAATCTATTATACCTACAAGTCAGTTAGGTTTGTAAATCTTTTGTGGGGCGTTGTATATGCTTTTACAGCAAGATCCAAGAAAATTTTAAAGAATTCTTAAAAGGCGTTGATGTGATTAAGGTTACTATAACATAAATGACTTTCTCAACGATACCACATATTGCAAATGGATTTTCCAATTTTTAATTTGATTGTTTAGTAAATTTATTAAAAAAAAACACAAAGAAGAAGCCCTCTAAGATTCTTGCGCCAGTTCTTACTGCTTTTTATTCTTTTTCGAATGAGTGCTAGTTCTGACTTTCAATAGGTAATTTCTAATCCAATTTTGAGTAAAAATATTTGAAATTTGATCGGATTGGCGGACGTGAAACAATGAGTAATTAAAGAGTAATTCAATAACTATTAAAATTCTTCCACGGCCTGCAACTATTCCAGAAAAAATAATACATTTCATCGGTTAGTCTCATTTTAACGTAATTGCTATTTCTTTATGAGTGAGTGAGACAGTATGAGATTCTTAATGTATTCGTATTGCCATCATTTGCATATCATTACCACCGTTATCAGTAGGAGGCTCCTTTGCACAGGATGCCGGCGAGATTATGGGTACCACAACGGCGCCTATTTCTGCCGTGAAGCAGTTATGTATAAACATTACTGTGTTTCGGTCTGAATGACGCCGTAGCTAGTGAAATTACTGCGCAAATGAGACTTAGCATCTTATATATCAAGAACACGAGCGCAATTGTATTTTTTTGGGTGAATTCTGAGCGGCATTGCCTTATAATAGGCAGGGTGTATCAATTACCATCAGCTGAAAGTTCTGCTCTTCTCGTCTTTTATTCTCATAAAAAGAATAAACCATTGTTGCACAGGACCCTTTATATCCGAAGCATTGCAAGCGAGCAAAATATCGGCATATCTATCTCGTCATTAATGATCGATTGATGGTGTAAATCATTTTACCGTTTTACCGTTTTGTTATTCGGTCCTTTTGCTACAGTGGCCATGAATGTAAAATTTGGTTTTTCTTCATAAGTGCATTCTTTACGATAATAACGTCAAATTTACATGTGAAATCATTCATGTATACCACGGTTTCTAGGAGTTACGTAAGTTTATAAGGGTCTTCTTTGTCATAAATAATGATTGATGGTGATTTTGGGCCTCTTTTAGGTATCAGTCATAGTTCATCAGTCCTCAGTCCGTTGAATTAACTGACCTGTATAAATACTATTGTACAGGCTGTTCTATATGTTTAACAGCAACTTTTTTGTGCCTATTTGAAGCGCCACTCGCGAGCGTCCAGTAAACTAATTTTGACGTATAATGCAAATGGCTCCGAAACATGCAATACTCTGAAGTTTTTTTACATTTTGAATTAATTTCGTTCGTTTTCCGTGTTTTTTATACTTCAAAAATCAACGTGATTAAAGTACAGATTTTTTTTTGTAAATAGTTTCCCACCATCTATCGTTGTTTGTTAAGGTTGTCATCACTAGTTTTAGTACCGCAGACTTTCGCTACATGGCCAACAGCGCCAAAATGGCGAATATCAAACAGTCCACTGGTATATAATAGAGGTCAGTGGTTGAATTTGTTCTTAACTACCATTTTCTCAGGTGACGGACACTTGTTTTCTATTGGCACCTCTTAAAGTTGATACTCTTTGCCAAGTTGTAGGAATCAAATGTTATTGATCGATTGATTAAAAATAGGGTATATAGAATAACGTGCAGAGCAAAGTGGAGGGCACCAGAGGGCGAGGAAGGGCTCCCATGCGATGGACCGACCAAATCAAGTCTGCTCTGGGCTGTCCATTGAACGAGTGTACTAGACTGTCGGCCAGCAGGGAAAAGTGGCAAGTGTTCGTGGGGCGAATCACATCTGCCCCAAAAGACAACACTTCGTGATGACCACGACCACTCTGCCAAGAATGTAACGAAGAAGAAGATGAGTATAGAACAAGAAAGCGTTGTTTACATTTGATGGTAAGAGGTGAGTGATCGTCACGCCATAGCCATGTTTTTAGGGTTCCGTAGCCAAATGGGAAAAAACGGAATCTTTATGGATTTATCACGTCTGTCTGTATGTCACAGCCACTCTTTTTTTCGAATAAGAACAACACTGTGGAAACTTGGTAAGTAGATATGTTCTGTGAGCTGCATTAAGATTTTCACACAAAAATAGAAAAAAAAAAAACAATTAATTATGGGGACTCCCCATACTGCTAGATATAAACATAGAACTGATACTAAAACAAAATTATTCATCAAACCCATACGTATGGAATAGCTATGGATATTTCTTCAAAAATGATAATGAAGTTTCTAACATCATTTTTTTTCTTAATTGAATAGTTTGTGCGAGAGACACTTTCAAAGTGGTAAAATGTCCCCCCCTCCCCCTTTAACTTCTAAAATAAGAGAATGATAAAACTAGAAATTATATGATGTACATTAACAAGTTTAAACGTGATCTAGTAATTAGTTTATTTAATACGACATAAATCGTAAACCGCAATTTAACATTCAACCCAAAATTAAAAAAATACATTTAATTTAATAAAGATAAGAACTTTTATATTATAGGCTCCTACGGAACCCTTCATGGGCGAGTCCGACTCGCACTTGGCCGCTTTATTTATCTGTAAACATCGCGGAAATTAGATCATTTCACAGTATGATTCGAAGTCGAAGCAAGTGCCTCTCAAACATCATTTCATATACAAGAGGGGGTAAAATACGGTCAAGGTAGCAAGAGGCTCGTGTGATGTAGATTTACAACATCGTAATTTAATACACAAATAAAATTTGAAAACAAAATTTTATGAACGATGCGGGACTCGAACTCACTACCTCTGGCGTTCCGTGTCAGTGCTCTGCCAACTGAGGTTACCGTTCGAGTGACGTATCGTCATAAAATCGTGTATGCTTTGTTCGAACGGTTACCTCAGTTTGCAGAGCACTGACACGGAACTCCAGAGGTTGTGAGTTCGAATACCGCATCGTTCATAAAATTTTGTTTTCAAATTTTCAATCCCAGAAGTGAGGGTTATCACTTTAAAAACATAACAAATTATTATACTTTATTTTGTGCCCAGTGGTACATTGCTACACTCTGAAACACATGATCAGGTTATACAGTGCCTAGGAATAACTATTTATCTACCGAAGAACATAAAGTTTAGTTATTAATCCTGATCTTATTACAGTATTTGATTGAAGATTTGAACTTAAGACATTAATCGTTCCGAACAAATAACTTTCTAAGATATTAGTAAAGTTATAACAAGATTTCCCTGAAGTTAGAAAGGAAACGGTTTAAGAGATTAAGTAAAAATTAACTATTTTAAAGATTTTATTGGAATACAATTTTACGTTTTTTTAATATTCAAGAAAAAAATAGAATACATAGCATACATAGCATACACGATAGCATCTTAGCAGTGGGAGGCACCTTTGCACAGGAAGCCGGCTAGGTTATGGGTACCACAACGGCGCCTATTTCTGCCGTGAAGCACTAATGTGTAAGCATTACTGTGTTTCGGTCTGAAGGGCGTCTAGCTAGTGAAATTACTGGGCAAATGAGACAACATCTTATGTCTCAAGGTGACGAGCGCAATTGTAATGCCGCTCAGAATTTTTGGGGTTTTTCTGGGCAGGGCGTTTTAATTAGCCATCAGTCCATAAGTCCTAAACTAGCTAGCAGATCCCGGGCTGACGGTAGAGTAGGGTTCATCAATTCACTGTCTATATTAATACAGACCAACATTCTCATTTATCTTTGATTTCGCGCCAGAAAATGGTTTTTAGTCTGTTAAGGAAGGTGGGGTCTAATAGACCACGTATCGCCCCAACGTCTCGTCACGGTGTGGGCCGATAAAATCTCATGCCGCAGGAACGCAAAGTATGTAAAAATTGGTACCGCAGCGAAGAAAATAATTAATAAAATATAATAAACTAATTATCACTGCTCGTGTTAATATACAGCTAAAAAGACTAAAAATACACAGCGTTCTTGACCTTGCCGATAGATTCACCACCAGATAATCATCAACCAGTTCAATGGAGCTGTCTATAAAAATAAAATCCAAGATAAAAATTACCCACTGAAAAGATGACTGACTTTACCACCCACTTTACCCACTGAAGCAGGCTAAAAAGACACAGCGTTGTTGACCTTGCTGATAGATTCACCACCAGATAATAATCAATCAGTTCAATGGAGCTGAACGTCCTGTTCGTCCCGTCCCGTATCGTCATTAAAAAAAAAAATAACGCTATAAATACACGGTGTCCAAGTAACTTTCTTCTACATAAAAATGTACTGCGGAATAAAATTCCTAGCAAACTCGATATAATTTGGGTTGGTTCAAGAAAGCGCGTACATCTTTCTAAAGGGCTGGCAACTCTCCTTTGATCTCTTTTTGTTAAAAGATAACACGGCTGGCCGCACTTACAATCAGTCGAACCATTTTCTTGTTTGCATTCCTGTGCCACAAGTAAGTTAGATTTTTCTTCGATGTAAAATCTAGTAATAATAATCTTAGATCGTTTAAACGCCTAAATAGACTATGACAGCTGTGAAAACGTCGAAATATATTGAGTTTAGAGTTAACCTCTAATTTGAGCAATGCATGCACACTAACACAAAGTGTCATACAAATCGTAATTGTAAGACATAGCTCATCACAGACACTAAGGTATACCTGGTCTTTTTTGGTATCGGTTGTCAGTTTGCGTGTTATACTGAAAAATTTAAACTGTTATGTTTTTGACAAATAAGTTTTTTAATTTTAGTATTACACTCGTTATCTATACATTACTTCCAAAATGTACGAAGGCCATTTTGTATGGAAAAGGAGGACAAACGAATGTAAGTGTTACTGGTATTAAGTGATTACCGCAGCCCACATTATCTTGGAACACTAGAGGAATCATAGGAGTATTGCCGGCCTGCTTTGCCTTGAAACTCGGGAGACCTCATTGAAATAGACTTGAGATATCGCTCTTATGTTTTAAAATGATAATGTTATCATTTATAAAACATAACAAATTGTTTAGATTTGCAATAGCGACATCGTCACTCTAACGGTTGGTTTATTTGGAAGAGCACTCGCACGGAACGCGAGAGGTCGCGGGTTCGAGTCCCGCATCGTTCATAAATTTTGTTTTCCGATTTAATTTGTGTAATTAATCCCAGAAATAGAGGGTTACCACTTTAAAACATAACAAATTATTCAAACAGTGACTTAAATTGATATTATATTTATAATAAACATCGTAATTATAGCAAGAGCTGCTTTGAAGAAACTTGATTTAAACACTTAAGTTAACTTTATTGCAACTTCAGCTTAATAAATGGCTATTACAGCTGTTGTAGCTCGGGGAAAATTAATTAAGTTAATTTATTTGTTAAATACTTATTACTTAAATTAACATGTTACCTATTAAAATTTTAGGATGCTATTTGTTTAAATATATATATATATATATATATATATATATATATAACTAAATATTGCTTGCAATAAATTACCAAGTTATTTCTAATATACGAAACACCTCCGAGACAGCTGAACTGATTTGTATGAGGTTTTGTGTGCATATCGGATAGGTCTGAGAATCAGCCAACATGTATTTTATTAGCCCAAAAAATTTTTTCTTAATTTTTTTTTCATAAATATTTATAGTTATATATTTTGTTGTATATATATAGTTGTAATATTTTGTACATTTCATAAAAGTTCATTTATTAAGTAATACAGAAAGTCTTTCGTGACGAGCGAACAATTGCTACGTTCGTAGCCAGTGGCTACGATTGTATCAAGACTTAGATTAAAATATCGAAAAATCGCCTTTGAATAATCTGATCTAATAATATTCATTATTAATGTGAATTCATCTAAGAGTTTTGTAAAGGTGACAAACGAGATTCATAGTCAGTTGTCTGTCCGTCCAACTGTCAACAGACTGTAGTATCACATAAAGTGCAATAGTTAGAAACCAGAAGTTTTAAAGAGACTGCATTATTATTGCCATTATAAAAATTAAATTACCAAAATGAAATCTAAGAATCTAAAGCCGGGTCTGCTGCGCCAATTTTTTAACAAAACAAGTTAGAAAAACAGTCCGTCCGCTGCACCTGTACTAGTTTACGTTTTTGTTTCATTTCAAAAATGAGTTCCAACGAAGTGTATCCAGCTTTTTGTATTTTTTTTTATGATCTACCAATGTTACATCCCAAAGTACTGGTATTTCTGTTATCAGTTGTAAAAAAACAAATTATTTTCCTTATTCCACTCCATTACAAACAAACCAAATAGAATTATCACTAGCTACGAATGAGAGGTGGTACTTCATGCAGTGAACGACAAATTATGTTAATTTCCCCGCTGGCGAACGCGGGTGATGTTATTCATTTTACGCGGTAAACTTTTGTTCTTAATAGTGATTTTCATTATTATAACTCTAGATATAAGGGACTGCTTGTTACTAATTCTAGTAGGCTTCATAAGATACATAATAGCTTTAGTGGTAAATGTATACACCTTTATATTAAAGTCCCATCTACTGTTCAGGCATTATCTATAAATAAATTCAAATGTTTTATTAAAAAATGGCTCTGTCCTAAGTCCTACTACTCCACAGCTGAATATCTAAATGATCGGACAGCCTGGGACTTTATATTTTATAGCAATAGCAACGACAGTACAATATTATATATTTTATTAAAAAGTACAGAAAAAAAGAATCCTGCGAGAGTTTCTTGCGCCACTTCTTCTCTCTTTAGTATATTAGAAATGACATCAAAAAGAATTCTAAAGGAATCAATTTTGATAAAATAAAAGTCTTTTATGCATTTTTAAACATTTTAAGATTTATTTAACAAAACTGTTAAGCCACGCCCCTAATCTGTTTATAAACCAGTGGGAGGCTCCTTTACACACACACACACCACAACGGCGCCTATTTCTGCCGTGAAGCAGTTATATGTAAGCATTACTGTGTTTCGGTCTGAAGGGCGCCGCAGCTAGTGAAATTACTGTGCAAACGAGGCTTAACATCTTATGTCTCAAGGTGACGAGCGCAATTGTAGTGCCGCTCAGAATTTTTGGATTTTTTGAGAATCCTAAGCGGCACTGTATTGTAATGGGCATGGCGTATCAATTACCATCAGCTGAACGTCATGCTCGTCTCGTCCCTTATTATTATAAAACAAAAATGTTTTTGTGTAAACAAACATGAAGACACGGCGCAGCGGACACGGCTTAAGTGTGAGTCTTACAAAGTACCACAGTTCATATTTTCTCCTCTTACATTTGCTATGTTTGAATATACAGCTAGTGTATATAATTTCTTATATATTAATCTTATAAAACGCCGCACCTGGTGTACTTAATAAATTATTCAACTATATAATATTTAACTCCGATAAATAGACTTATCTTCTAAATTGTTAATGAAATGTTTATGCAAAGTGAAGTATAATGAACATGCTTGATAAGGATATGTCACCATTTCTGCTACATTTAATCAGTTTTTTTTACCGCCAAAGTAGTATAACTTGTAACGCGTGTACACATAATTTTTAAACGTTTAACAAAATCGTACAAAATATCTAAATTGATATTATATTAATATTATTTTATATCTCGCAATACACAATTGTTTATTTCCATGTTATTAGTATTGAAGCAAATTTTCCATTTTCTATTCATATCTGGAATCTAGGAAAGTGCCACTTGATTATTTTTAAGAAAATAAGGGACGAGACGAGCAGGACGTTCAGCGGATCCCTATCCATTACAATGCAGAGCCGCTCAGGATTCGTGAAAAACTCAAAATTTCTGAGCGACACTACAATTGCGCTCGTCACCTTGAGACATAAGATCACTAATTACGGCGCCCTTCAGACCGAAACACAGTAATGTTTACATATTACTGCTTCACGGCAGAAATAGGCGCCGCTGTGTTACCCATAATCTAACCGGCTTCCTGCAAAGGAGCCTCCCACTGGTATGTGTACACTTACACATACTTGCACCAATCTCATCATTCTTCTGAGTCAAATTAAAAAATTAACAGTCGCTTCACGTAAACTGTATATTTATAAATACTTAAAAAAATAAATATGATCATTGAAAACAATTAAAAAAAAAATACTTAGTAGACGATACTGGTAACCGTACGAAGAATCGCACAAAGAGGACACCAAAATATATACATTTACGTGTTTGTGTCTCTATCGTCTCGCTTTTTCGTTTCATCGATTTTCAAATCACAACGATTCTAAAGAAGTTTCACTTTAAAAACATGATAATTTTACATTAACTACAAAAAGAATATATAAGTGTATTATCCAAAAATATAAAGTCACTTATGTAGCAGAGGAGGAAAGCATATCATGTTTATAGACTAATTTAAATTTTATAACGCAATGTATATTGACTACTTATAACTCCAGCTGATGTTCAAATATCTCGATACTAGTTATTTATGCAACTGTTACGTAATAAGGGGTATTAAAACACGAATGTGGGTTTACCACACGAAGCAAAGCCGAGTGTGATAGCAGTTATATGAGTGTTTTAATACCTAATTATCAATAGTTGCATTACAAGACCTTATCTACACCCATAATATGAATCCTAGATGAAAGATTCTGAAACAATTAGCTTACTGCTGACATTAAAAAAGCCAGTCCTAGTAACCATTACATTATCCAAACGAGTGTTGTAATGAAAACGGGTGATGTAATATTGTACACAAATTCATTACAACACTCGGTTGGATGATGTAATGGTTATTAGGACATTGGGTGTTTTAATGCTGGCAATAAGCTAACTGTGTTAGAATATTTAATACATAAAAAATATTACGTTGAAATGCGATATTACGTAATAATATGATCAATATTTCAACAAAAATATACGTGCATAAAATAACGTGAAACTAAACAACAAGAATGAATTCAAATCCATCTATCTGTGTAGCGTTCGTCTACAGTGCGGTTGTCAGGAAACTTTTTACAACGTACAGTTAAACTATGAAATAGGCTTTGTTGAATGGTATTTCCAGGACAGTATGATATTACAAAAATAAGTGCATACACCTTTCTTAAAGTCATCAATCAGTAATTCACTCATACTAACACAAAGTGATATACAAATCGCGAATGTAAGACGTAGCTTGTCACGCACACTAAAGTAATATACCTAGCCTGTTTTTATCGGTTGTCTAAAAGCAAGAGACTCTGTCTAGACGTATAAATTATCTAACGATTTCTCTGGCGGTCCAGGAAATAATGGGCAGTAGAGATCACTAAGCATCGAGTACGCTGCGCGGGTACCTCTCCCAAAAAAAAAAGTTCTAAATATAACTAAGATAAAAAAAAACTAAACCTATGTATGCTTTAGTATTTACAATAATATGTAAGTCTGTGGTTTTATTACTTTTATCATTTAATATATATTTTTGAACGAGAGAGAAATATTAGCCAAAGAAGTACATGAAATATAACGTTACTGAATTCGATAATTGCATTTGAATCATTAATTTAGTGGCAGTCAATCCAATTTGGTTCTCATATTCAAAGAGCTAATTAAGTGTGTTTTAGGTTTTGTACTATACATTTGCCATTTAGATGACACAATAATGAATGATTATCGTTTTGATTTATGATTTATATCAACAGAGGAACATGCGAGGCTTGATTCATAATTGATTAAATACTAAATTGGTTGCTGATAAAATAATGTTTGATTATACAACTACCTGTTATGAGTTATACGTGAATGAAATGAACTTATTTAAGCATTTGTAAATAGTCACAATATGTTTTTTTATTACAAAAAAGTTCGCAAAAGCGTCAAAAAGTAAACTAAGTAAACAACAAGATGTAATTCTAATTATACACCAAACCAATTATAATTATCAATTTATACAATTAATTAGATAAAGATAAACTATATATGGCAGTGGGTAGGGCACATAGTTCGACAGATGGCTGTTGGAGCAGTAAAGGCCTCCCACAAGATGGACCAACGATCTGGTCAAGATCGGCGGAATACGTCGAATGAGGGCAGCGCAGTACCGTTCGTCATGGAAATCTTTGAGGGAGGCCTTACTCCAGCAGTGGTCGTCTTCCGGCTGATGATGATGATCATGAAGATACTTTAGATTGTTTACAACATAATATGAATATAATCTTAGTAGAATTTTACTTATTTTATCTAATGAAGTCGGATAGGCCAATGAAATACGACTGTTCATTAAATTCTACGAACACAGCCGAAGTTTGCAAATTTCTCCAATTTTCGAAGTCATTAAATCTCGATACACACAATACATCGATATTTTGAAGGAATGGAAAAGGATGTCTAATGAGCAATTGACGCACCTGATAGTAAGAGATTACTGGCGCACATTTTTTACATACAAACGGATAGTATATGGCAGAGAAATTGGTAGAAGAAATTATCGCACCAAAATATTTTTTTTCACTATCTAAAGTAAAGTGCATAATTTCTCAATTTATATGAGCCTTTCATACACAGTCGTTTAATTATTATTTATAAAAAAAAATAAGATACAACTGTGTTTTTTCTTTATATCTAACTAAACACTTTACCATAGTATTTTATAGTATTTCTTTTCTCACCTTATACGTATATGGAAAATAAGATTATGAGTCGTGCACTTGTGGATATTCCAAACTTTTTATTTTCATGTAATGTTAACTATATCACAAACTTTATAAACCAAATTAAAAAAATAAATATACTAGAGTATAGACATACAAATTGTCAGCAGCAAAAAAAACACATATATATTTGAAGAACTGATTGAAATTGTGATTTTATTCTATAAGTCAACACAAACAAGAAAGTAAAACGCAGTATGAATAATTACCCTATGTTATTTTATGTTATTCCACTCAGAAAATTGTAAACCCATAAAATTATTATTAAAATCCATACATTTTAACAAGATCTTCGCGGAGGAAATCGCGGGCGGTAGTATGTATACTAATAAATACCGCTCAGTAATAAGGGTACTTGTTCTGAGGTTTAGTGTCCATAATATTCGTCATCTTATAATATATATAAGTACCTCATAAAATCAAATGTCAAAGGAACAGCAGAGGCGGAACAGTGAGGAAAATTACATCAACTGACAACTTTAACTGCAGATAAAGGAACTTTTATATTAAAGAGACATTTACCAGATAACTTCAAAGTAAAAAATGTGAAGCATTGTATTATTATTTAACAGAAAGTCTGAATCATATTCGCCCCATTTAATAATGATAATGTTAGTTTACTATATTGATACAATAAAGATTTATTTTTATATTTTTTATTTCATAGATAAACCATATTACACTTGAAATATACCTTTTTTTATACAGCTCATTTGGGATGCAAATTTCCTTAGAGAAGAATGAGCAAGAAACACTATGTTGTTGTTCTTTTCAATTCACCTCGTTGTCATCGTAAATTACCACAGATAGCGCTATAATCACAATAATTCGTTTTATGACAGTAAAGGACAAAACGAGCAGGACTTTCAGCTGATGATAATTGATACGCCCTACCCAATTCAGTGCCACTCAGGATTTCCGGAAAACCCAAAAATTCTGAGACTCAACAACTCAAAACACTACAAAGTCTCATTTGCCCAGTAATTTCACTAGCTACGGCGCCCTTCAGACCGAAATACAATAATGTTTACACATTACTGTTTCACGGCAGAAATAGGTGCCGTTGTGGTACCCATAATCTAGCTGTCATCCTGTCCAAACGAGCCTCCCGCTGGTAATTTATTGGACCTTGCTCATAGGTCGAAGGCGGAAACCAGAGGGCGCACTAGTCGTATTTAAAGGTGAAATAATTATTAATCAATAATTACTTATGACTAAAAAAAGTTGAAAAACCACCCCATGTAATTTTCTTTTTTGCATATTTGGAAACGAAAATTATGTTATTTGCAGTTGGTAAGGTAGAACATATAGAACGTTTAGGTGGCTAGTGAAATTACTGGGCAAATGAGACTTAACATCTTCTGTCTCGAGGTGACGAGCGCTTTTGTATTGCCGCTCAGAATTTTTGTGTTTTTCAAGAATTCTGAGCGGAACTGCATTGCAGAGGGCAGGGCGTATCAAATACCATCAACTGAACGTCCTGCTCGTCTCGTCCCTTAATTTCATAAAATATTTTTTTTATCCATAGACTTATTCAAATAGTTCCAAGTTTACCAATATGGACTCTTTCGCTTTAACCAAAACATGTTTCTTAACGCGCTCATTTTTTGTAATTAAAATGAGCCTTCAGGGCTAACAACATTTAAAGAACATAACTCACAGCTTAAAAACATAGTTTAAAAACCTTATTCTTCAACTTAATGTCTCAAAGAATATAAAAATGAGAAGGCAATAAACTTTATGCTATTCTTGAAAAGAAATAATGAGTAAAAATAAGAGCAGAGATTTGAAATATTTCGCTGACATGATTAATTTTTTAATAAATTTTAATATGTTACTGACTAAGGTTACAGAAAACGAAAGTGATCTACAAAATCAATGGAATGAAAATAACATATATCAGCTTGAAGGTATTACAAAGCAGTTGTAGTTGTATAATTAATTAAAACTGTTATAACATACTATTAATTAAGAGGCTTCCCATTGTAAATAGACGTTGGTTATTTACAATGAATCATTCGTATTATCCCGTTCATTCCAACAGGATTAAATGAATTATATTGATTTAATCTGTATATAATTAAAAACATAAATTAATATTTGCGATAATATACTCGCTTTCCGTGCGAGCGCTCTTCCACTTAGCCAACCGTTCGAGTGACACAAAGTTCATAAATCTTTATCTTGATATGTCTTTGTTCAACTCACAGGTTGTGATCAGTCTCAGATTAATTAACCAATTAAAGAAGTCTTTATTCTTTATGAAAATGGAATTTCGAAAATTTATTTTAAGTATTTGTAAACAATATGCTATGTTTTTAAAGTGATAACCCTCACTTCTAGGATTAATACACAAATAAAATTTGAAAAACAAAATTTTATGAACGATGCGGGATTCGACCCCACGACCTCCGTCGTTCTGTGCCGGTGCTCTAACCAATTGAGCTAACCGTTCGAGTACCGCTTCGTTATAAAATTCTGTTTGCTTTGTTCAACTCTCAGGTTGTGGCTTCATCTACAGGATCTACTTTACAGTTGATAACCTTCTCAACCCCAATATTTGCATATTAGGAAATTGACTTGAGATGTCGCTCTTGTAAATCTAAACAATATGTTATGTTTTTAAAGTGATAACCCTCACTTTTAGGATTAATACACAAATAAAATTTTTACTCGAACGGTTAGCTCAGTTGGTTAGAGCACCGGCACGGAACGCCAGAGGTCGTGGGTTCGAATCTCGCATCGCTCATAAAATTTTGTTTTTCAAATTTTATTTGTAGAGTTTTTTTTGAAGAGGTAAACAAACGAACTTGTGGGATGCATCAGCAACCGCTAAGGAATCACCGGAGCGTTGCCGGCCTTTTCACAAATGAAGAAGACCGGAAATGTTCACGTGAACTTTTTAATGAGAAGTACATAATATATCACGGGTGGGTAATATACGTAATACACAACTACATATACTACTTAACCTTTACCTATACATACGTACCGTATCAGATGAATATATGGGTATAGGTTAATTAAGTGACTAAAACTAAATTAATTTAAAAGATTCTAATGGAAATAATACCATCGAACTGACTTTGTGACGAATCTGAAACATTGGTAACGGAATTTCTGAACGAAACATTTCATCCTTGCCGTGTTAAGGCTCATTATAATTATGACGTATTTAGTTACGTTCAAACGTCTCGGAAGTCCTCTCTCGAGAAGGTCGCGGAATGGGGTAAGTTGAACCTTGTCCAATTTAACCCCCAGAAGACTCAAGTTTGCGCGTTTACCACTAAAAAAACCCCATTTGCCGTATCACCTTCGAGAACACTTCCCTTAAAGCCTCGCCTAGTATCGGAATACTGGGAATCTCGAAATCTCGAGCAATTGCCAATTCCGTGGCCATCTGGAGGGCAAAGCCAAACTGGCTTCAAAGAAACTGGGCGTCATAAATAGAGCACGGCAATACTTCAAGCCGGCCCACATTCTAGCGCTCTACAAAGCGCAGGTCCGGCCTCACATGGAGTATTGCTGTCATCTCTGGTCTGGCGCACCCCAGTATCAGCTCGATCCATTTGACCGCGTGCAACGCAGAGCAGCTCGAATTGTCGGGAACCCAGTACTCTGTGAACGGCTGGATCATTTGGCGTTGCGTAGAGACGTCGCTTCATTGTGTGTTTTCTACCGCATCTATCACGGGGAGTGTTCCGAAGAGCTGTTCAACCTGATTCCTGCCGCCGAATTCCACCTTCGCACGACACGCCACAAGTTAGGATTTCATCCCCACCATCTGGATGTGTGGCGGTCCTCCACAGTGCGGTTTTCAAGGAGCTTTCTTCCTCGTACCACGAAGCTGTGGAATGAGCTTCCGTGTGCGGTGTTTCCGGGACGATACGACATGGGTACCTTCAAGAAAAGCGCGTACACCTTCCTTAAAGGCCGGCAACGCTCTTGTGATTCCTCTGGTGTTGCAGGAGAGTGTGGGCGGCGGTGATCACTTAACACCAGGTGACCCGTACGCTCGTTTGTCCTCCTATTCCATAAAAAAAAAAAAAAAATGGGGCGCGAGCTGTCACGCAATGAGTTCCACTGAAACAAATTGCCATATATTTATGACCACACGAACGCTATGAAAATCCGTCGATCTGCTTTCTCGAGCCATTCTATTCCAGTTTTTGCAACTCTAATGTTCGTATTTTACCTTTGGAATTTATAAAGCCCAACGTTAGCAAAGTATATTATATACTGTACAAATGTCAGTTATTAGTGTATATTTGAATTAAATACTTTTTACAGGACTTCATCATCACCATCAGCCGGAAGACGTCCACTGCTGGACAAAGGTCTAGTGATATTGCTGGGCAAAGGAGGCCTAACATCTTAGTCTCAAGGAGACGAGCGCACTTGTAGTGCCGCTCAGAGTTATTGGGGCTTTTGAAGAATCCTTAGCGGCACGGCATTGTAATGGGCAGGGCGTTTAATTTAACATTTGAAGCCTAATTCGCGACTTATATTGCAATTTGCAAACGTAAGCTTGGAATGAAGTACTGTCTGGCTTATTGAGCACACCATGCTATTTGAGGCCAATTTGATATTCTCTTCAGAGTGCCCACAGAACTAAACGTCAAAAATAGAAATCTTCCGTCAAAAAAGCAGACAGTCTCATGAAAGGTCGTTTCTCTGTCTAAATAATATAAAAAAATACATTTAAAGCCTTCTTACATTGACCTTAGATTCAATATAAGGCATTCGTTCAATGTTTGCATATTGCTTGGTTAAGTTACTTAAATATTTGCATATCCTATAATATATTTTAGTTACGTTAATTAGCCAAGGTCACAAAGCTACGTAGTATTCCAATTGCTCAAATAATTAGTGATTGCGTTGATTGAATATATTCAGGAATTAGCTACGAAATTTGTTATTCCTGACAAAGGTACAGATATCTCGACCGAGCGACACGTACGTGTTCGTTAAGGAACTGTTAACACTCTGGTTGCTCGTTGGTTTTGACGACTACGTTCGCATTTACGCGTGTATCTACAGTACCCATAGTGGTAACGTATAAAGGGATCACTTATAAGCTGTGTTCAATTGGCAATTGACAACGTGCTCGTAGGCGTGAGTAACATCAACAGATATAATGCCGAAGGGCTTGGTCACGCACCACAGAATTGGCAAGACGTTTGGTGACCTAACTAAAACTGACATTAGCTAAATTATGGTGGACATTCCACAAAGGCAACAAAAAAATAAAAGAGCAGGCACCGCCAATTTTCTTTGTAGACCTTGATGGAAGCCATCCACCACCCTCCATGTTTGACCAAACTCATTTTTTGAAGTTATACTTCTTTAGGCGCGATATGAAGAATTATGAGAGTAAAATTATTGGATGCGCGCGCCTCACTGTAAGAGAAAAGTAACAGGTTGAAGTTGGTCCCTAAAATTTTCTGACGTTTGCATCATTCATTTTTTTTTGTTTTGTTTTCTTCGTCCATTATTAGGACAGGCAAAGGGTTCAAGCCTATACAGCCGTATCCATTATTTAATAATTAATTATCAAAGCCATCTTTCCAAGATTTTAACAAAATTATTCTTTCTTAAAACGTAGAATAGCACGAGGAATAAATCATTTAAAATTAAACGATTTTGAAAAGTATATATTTGACATTTTAATATAAAATTGAAACTCAATTTAATAACGAAACCAACCTGAAAAGTGGTGTAGAGTACATTGAGTTTACATTTTCACTTTATCCTGAATATGTTGTTTATGCATAAAATGTATCAATTATCATGTTTCTGTTTAAATGATAATCAATTTCGTAAGATATTTATTTCATGAAATATTCTTAGCTATCTATAGAAAATATAACTATTATAAATGCGAATTTCACTAAGTCTATACACTTTCCTTGAAATAGTAGTGAACAAGGCCCGATTTGCTGCGCTCGACTCGTGCGTTGTGATTTACAGTGTTAATTTGTGTTTGGGACCTATTTGTGAACAGGGGCCGATTCGGTTCTAGCACTCGCCGGCCGCTGCCACAGCCCGATGTACTCAGCTCGTGCGTTGTTATTAACAGTGTTAATTTGTGTTTGGGACCTATTTGTGAACAGGGGCCGATTCGGTTCTAGCACTCGCCGGCCGCTGCCACAGCCCGATGTACTCAGCTCGTGCGTTGTTATTTACAGTGTTAATTTGTGTTTGGGACCTATTTGTGAACAGGGGCCGATTCGGTTCTAGCACTCGCCGGCCGCTGCCACAGCCCGATGTACTCAGCTCGTGCGTTGTTATTAACAGTGTTAATTTGTGTTTGGGACCTATTTGTGAACAGGGGCCGATTCGGTTCTAGCACTCGCCGGCCGCTGCCACAGCCCGATGTACTCAGCTCGTGCGTTGTTATTTACAGTGTTAATTTGTGTTTGGGACCTATTTGTGAACAGGGGCCGATTCGGTTCTAGCACTCGCCGGCCGCTGCCACAGCCCGATGTACTCAGCTCGTGCGTTGTTATTAACAGTGTTAATTTGTGTTTGGGACCTATTTGTGAACAGGGGCCGATTCGGTTCTAGCACTCGCCGGCCGCTGCCACAGCCCGATGTACTCAGCTCGTGCGTTGTTATTTACAGTGTTAATTTGTGTTTGGGACCTATTTGTGAACAGGGGCCGATTCGGTTCTAGCACTCGCCGGCCGCTGCCACAGCCCGATGCACTCAGCTCGTGCGTTGTTATTTACAGTGTTAATTTGTGTTTGGGACCTATTTGTGAACAGGGGCCGATTCGGTTCTAGCACTCGCCGGCCGCTGCCACAGCCCGATGTACTCAGCTCGTGCGTTGTTATTTACAGTGTTAATTTGTGTTTGGGACCTATTTGTGAACAAGGGCCGATTCGGTTCTAGCACTCGCCGGCCGCTGCCACAGCCCGATGTACTCAGCTCGTGCGTTGTTATTTACAGTGTTAATTTGTGTTTGGGACCTATTTGTGAACAAGGGCCGATTCGGTTCTAGCACTCGCCGGCCGCTGCCACAGCCCGATGTACTCAGCTCGTGCGTTGTTATTTACAGTGTTAATTTGTGTTTGGGACCTATTTGTGAACAAGGGCCGATTCGGTTCTAGCACTCGCCGGCCGCTGCCACAGCCCGATGTACTCAGCTCGTGCGTTGTTATTTACAGTGTTAATTTGTGTTTGGGACCTATTTGTGAACAAGGGCCGATTCGGTTCTAGCACTCGCCGGCCGCTGCCACAGCCCGATGTACTCAGCTCGTGCGTTGTTATTAACAGTGTTAATTTGTTTTTGGAATGTACTAGGGAACGAGAGCCGATTCTCTTCTGATACTTAACGGCCGCTGCCACGGCATGATAATAGATGGTACATTCTTAAATAGTCTATTCGCGTTATCGTAATTTAACTATACAATAAATTAATTGGATATAGTAAACAGACGGTGATTTGCTATTATTAATGTAAGCTAATGTATGTTTAAGAATGTATATCAGAAATACTTTTATATGTATAACACCTGAAATATTTTCACCTATCTTATTATATTACTACCAGTGGGAGGCGATCCGTTGCACAGGATGCCGGCTTGATTATGGGTACCACAACGGCGCCTATTTTTGCTGTGAAGCAGTAATGTATAAACATTACTGTGTTTCGGTCTGAAGGGCGCCGTAGCTAGTGAAATTATTGGCCAAATGAGACTTAACATCGTATGTCTGAAGGTGACAACCGCAATTATAGTGCCACTTGGTTTTTGGGTTTTTCCAGAATCCTAAACGGCACTGCATTGTAATGGCCAGGGCGTATCAATAACCATCACCACTGAAATTCCTACTCAACTCGTCCCTTATTTTCATAAAAATAAAAAGACACTGTTATTTTTTTTTTATTTAGAGAAAAAGAAACGATAATTTCAAAGCATTTGTCTATTTATGTCACAAGTTTTTAAACAGTATTTGAAATACTATATCTAATCACTATAATATTAATGAATTTGTCTAGGCATCCCTACAAAAATAAATTTTGAGAAATAAAATATTAAATAACATTTATTTCAGTCAGCTTTTAATACAGAACGCTCTATAGAGATAAATTTTCGTGTTTTGTGACAAAAACTTAATGGTTTTTAAGATTTCCTTAGTTCTTTTGATAGTTATTAGCCTTATTCTTATTATTATTATAGTAGTTAGCCTTATTTTAAGAGGCATTAGAGTTTACTTGTTGCAAGCTTACGTCATAATATCAAAGGAAAACTTTCCCGGTAAGCATTTATGACAAAAACTTTTTCCTTATCTTATTAAATAAACATCAAAGACAAGTCTTACAAAAAATGTTTGAAAAATATTTCATAATATTTGCCTTTGTTTAATTTTGTTCGTTCAGTTTTGAATGAATGTAATAATTATTCAATTGAATGTAGCGGTATTATAACGGATATTACCGTTATAGTAAGTAAGCGGTAGTAGTTTTTAGATTAATTGTGAAATTAATGCATGTATTTCTTTAAATGGATATCAAAAATGATATCTATGAATGTCAAATAAAAATGTTTTACCATTTACCAACACTTTGGAGATGTTGAGCTTTTATGAGAAAAACTGATTTGAAACTCATTGCTGTTCTTTTAAATCATTTAAACATTTGAATATAATAATAAAATTTAATATTGACACACGGTTACACAAATTATCTTGCCCCAAACTAGGCTTGGCCTGTACTTTGGGCACAAGACAAATATATATTTAATACAATTGAGGTAACGTACGTACAAGTAAGTAGGTTACTTAAACATCCATGAATACTTATTTAAAACATCCATGACTCGGAAACAAACATTCATATTCATCATAATATAAATATTTGCACCTACTGGGATTCGAAACTGGGACCTCCAGCACAGTAGGTAAGCTCACCAACCCCTGGGCTATAGGGGTCGTCTATTTCGACTTACAAACGCAAGTTAAAAAAGAAGTAAATGAATTATAAAAAAAATATCAAGACTATCGAGTCCAAATGGATTTATGCATTTACAGTATATTTACACTATAAATAAGTAGTTAGCATTTAAACATGACAATTTAAGTGCTTTGCTTTACTTTATTTGAACAAAAGATAATTTAATTTAATATTTGGAATTTACTATCACAGTAAACGTACATTTAATAAAAAAATAGTCTCAGTGAGCTCTTAAATTCCACCAACTTCTTGTATCCACTTAACTTTTATCGCAAAAAATATACCCAAGGGTAGACCCACTTCGATACAAACTAAACTTAAGTATCAATATTTGTTGTTGAAGAACCTTGAAGCACTCTTGGGTAAGTATTTTCTTCATATTATCGGGAATGAGTTTTATAATAATAATATGTTGAGCAGGATAACAAGAACAGAACCCATGGTGAGTACCACTCCATTATGAATGATTTTGTTTTTCTGAGCTTTGAGAATGCTTTTATTAAGGTTGAACAACCTTGGCAACTGTCTGTGAGTTGTCACATAATATGATAACAATAGCGTTACTTGAACATTGATTTTAATGTCAGCGATTGTAATATAAGAATAAGGATGTTGGTTCTATATATAAACTTATATTTTAGGATTAATCAACAAAACGAAACGTTTCTATACAAATAAAAATGGGCAAAGAATATATTTTTGATGTAAAACCAAAGAAAAACTTACTCATACTAATATTGCTGATGTCATGACATGTTGACGACATGGTATTTATACGTAAAATCAAATTGATGTAGTGTACTTAGAAATAGAACCAGTGGGAGGCTCCTTTGCATAGGATGCCGACTAGATTGTGGGAACCACTACGGCACCCATTTCTGCAGCTCGCAGCAAGCGCCGTAACTAGTGAAATTTCTGGGCAAATGAGACTTAACATCTTATGTCTCAAGGTAACGAGCGCAATTGTAGTGTTTCTCGGAATTTTCGGGTTTTTCGAGAATCCTGAGCGACACTGCATTGTAATGGGCAAGGCGTATGACTTGAGTACTACTCTTAAAAAACAACAATCCTAAATCAAACGTCTACCCGGAAAATGTCGCAACTTAATAAAGGAATACATGTATTATTCACACCGAAATATTGCTATGGAAAGTACCGTACACATGAATGCATAATATGAAGATGAGATATCATATGTCAGGAATACTTCAACATATATTACATTTCACCTCGTTTTATTCATCAGTCACTGAGGCGAATGAAGCTTGGCGTATTCACTAAATTGTTTTGGTTCGTTTCGATTTGAATACACTTGTATTGGCACTTGAAATAGTAATATCACGAAAAATCATTTAAATATCACAATAATTATTGAGGATGATTTTTCCAAAGATGGTAATAAGCTCACAGTAAATATCTACCCCTTATTCATAATGGTCCGCTAACTCAAAATAGCCGTTACAGAGTATTATTTTTCATTCTGACTTAGGTCAATAGAAGAAGATAGAGTGAGAATAAGCAATGCTTTAAGTTATCAGACTATTATGAATAAGGGGGTTTATCTTAATATATATATTTATTTTGTGCGTCTGTTGTAACTGAACTCCCCCTAAATGGCTGAACCGATTTTAATGAAACTTTCTGTGTGTGTCTTCAGGTGGCTTCGAGAATGGTTTGGATTTACAATTGAACTACCTACTAAACTGCTGGGCTGATTTTGATAATTTTTTGTGTGTTCCTGTGAATTTGAGATTGGTGTGTTTCTTCAGGTGGATTGGAGATTGGTTTAGATTCTCAACTCCGTCCATATAAAATAATTCTCCTGCTCATGTGTATGTTATTTTTCATATTTAAGTGTGTACAGGACAACGTCTGTCGGGTCCACTAGTACGAGTAATATGTATATTTAAACGTCTAGATAGAGTCTCTTGCTGTCTCTCGTAAAAATGTGAGAATTTCTTATTTATCACCATGCTAATGTACTGCGTTCTTCGAACAGGCGTTCCACACGAACCTACTCAAAATAAAAAAATAAAAAATGTACTACAAAAACAAACTTCGTACAAGGTAAGCTTTAATTAGAAGAAGTAACAAGAAACTAATTGACCCTCTTTTAAATTGTATTTACACCTTCATCAGTTAACAATTTACGAAAAATATAATCAATGCAAAGTTCTGCATAAAAAATTTAAGTGAACTTAAAAATAATAATATATTTAAAGCATTGATTTAATAAATGCATAAACTTATGTAATCACTAAACTACAAAACCAGTGTTCTCGTTTGCGGGATGGTCGAGCCACAATTAGTGCCCAATCACCATACTGACACTTGGATCAGCCATCAACTATATTTTAGGGAAAGTAACAACCCGCCCCGTAACGTCACAACAATAAAAAAATAAAAACAACAACAAACAAACAAAACAACCACAAGTAATCACTCACTCTCACACCCTTATGACCATGAGACCACCTTAATGAGACTTGTACATCACCCTCACCATCTGATGTGTAGCGTTGCTCCACTGTGCGGGTACCACAACGGAGTCTATTTCTGCCGTGAAACAGTACTGTGTAAGCATTGTTGTGTTTCGGTTTGAAGGGCGCCGTAGCTAGTGAAATCACTGGGCAAATGAGACTTAACATCTTATGTCTCAAGGTGACGAGCAAAATTGTAGTGCTGCTCAGAAATTTTGGGTTTTTCAAGAATCCTAAGCGGCACTGTATTGGGCATATCACTTACCACCAGCTGAATGTCCTGCCCATCTCGTCCCTTATTTTCATAAATAAAATTTAACTTTACAATCTGAATCAAGAACAAAACAAAAACCTAGCATAGAACATCCGTTACGGATACTCTTAAGAATCTCCGGATAATGGATGTTCACTAAAAATGACAAAGAGCCTTATAAATTATTTATGATTTTGTTCGTTGCCGTTTTCAATTTATCAGTTTGTGTTTTCAGTGAAACATTAACGCCTATTTGTAATAGATTTGGACAATAATAATGGCTCTCTGTTGTGAATTATTCAACAACCACTTGTATAAATAATTACTTCTTAAAGTGATTTTTGTAATTCTTGTTGGATTTTTCCACTAAGTAACTAAAAATGAATAGAAGCTGTAACGGCAGACACATATATATACTTAGTACGGCCATAAATACTGTAAGACTTAAAAATAAACAAAATATTACATTTGAATTTGGAACTGAATGATTGTTCATTGAGTTTTCTCATTTCGGTGCCAATACATTGTACAATATATTGCGATATTAAAATGCAGTGGGGTGATAAAGAGAACTGAATTGCTGTGATTGCATTACACAAAGTAGGTATGGAGCCAAATGAGAATTAAAACTCTCCGTACGCTTGGTATTAGTAAAATGTTTGTGTACCAAGCTATTAATAGGTACAACCTCTTCTGTTTGTGACAGAAATAGATCTGGCCGTCCACGTAGTGTTCCTACATAAAAGGTGGTCAAAGCAGTAAGGGAAAGAATTTAAAGAAATCCTGTCCGAAAGCAAAAGATTTTATCTCGGGAGATGCAGATAATACCTAGAACCATGTCACGTATTTTAAAACATAACTTAGGACTTGCAGCCTATATAAGAGATGTACTGGTCATTTCTTAACTGATAATACAAAAATAATAGTGTGGTATGATCGAAACAACTACTGAAGCGGAACGCAAAGGGAGGTCACAGAAAATTTTTGTTTACGGATGAGAATTTTTTTTACAATTGAGCAACATTTTAACAAAAGAAAGACCGTATCTATGAGTAAAGCTCTACAGAAGCTTCCCAATTAGTCGACAGAGTGCAACGTGGGCATTAACCGACTTCACTGATGGTTTGGTGGGTTTAGTTACGAAGGAATGACTGAGTCATACTTTTGTGAAAATGGTATCAAAACATCGGCACAAGTGTATCAAGATACAATTCTTGAGAAGGTAGTGAAGCCCCTTAACAACACCATGTTCAATAACCAAGAATGGTCCTTCCAGCAAGACTCGGCGCCGAGACATAAAGCTCGGTCTACATATTCTTGGTTGGACTCGAACGTTTCGGACTTCTTCAGAACTGAAGACTGGCCGTCATTTTGCCCAAATCTTAATCTGCTGGATTATGATTTAGCCAGCTTTAGAGAGGACAGCTTGCTCTAAAAGAAATTTCCCATGGAAAGAGTGCGTGCTTCTATTGAGAATTGGCCTCAACGTTTAAAGGATTGTTTTGCAGCCACTTCGAATAAGCTTTTAACATTTTAAATTGTTTTATATTTATGTATTAAACTAACACACTGTAAAAGTAATAATTGTTAATTGCAATAGATTTTTTTTTTCTGTTTCAGTATTTATGGCAAGACAAGGTATATTTAAAGTACAAATAAGCGCTTGTTCTCAAGCTGACCCCAGACACTGTAATTTTCTTTTTTTTTATGGAAAAGGAGGACAAACGAGCGCACGGATAACCTCGTCTAAAGTGACCACAGTGACTTCACCGATACGAATTGGGTGTCTTCAATAAAAGCGCGTACACTTTCCTTAAAGGCCGGCAACGCTTCTGTGATTTACGCGGCGATGATCACTTGACCGTGACCCATAAGCTCGTATGTCCTCCGCTTCCATGAAAAAAAAAAACGATGTTTAACGGCGACCTCTACCACATAATGGTCAGCAAGCCATGTTCATATCATATCATTAAATTAAATAAAACAATTATAAACCTAATATAAAAAATGTAACGTACATTACAATCTCAAGTTGAAATGCCTTGTGAGTATGGAGTCGTGGGTGAATTTTAAGACACTTTTAAATCTAGATATATGTAATAGTATGAATCGTACTATCGGTAGACACACACGTTCTCCAGATAGAACAAAACATCCTCTTTTGAAGACCGTACAACATCGCGGCGACCGCGTGCTGTGAGAACTACATGGCTAAAATATTTCACAATTCTTAAGAATTTCTAATTTATAGCAAATGTAATTTGATAGACAGAATATTTTAGAAGCATTTACAATTATTCATAATTGACCTCACACAACATATGTAAAGAAATATTATTTGCAATGCTCATTTCATGTTGATTAGAATTCCTCACAAAGGGCAAATAAGATATTATATTTTGTTTCAGGAACGCCTTAATACATCGCACGGTGAAGACACGTGTCATTCAGAACACTTAATGATAAATAAATCTCTTACAGAAAGACAGACATATTATACGAGAATTGTAAGTTAAATATACTTTTATAGATGAAAATTATATAAATTAACAAAACTCTTATTTTGCAAATTGCAGAATGAAAATATGATTTTTTTCAAATTAATGTATTCTATTCAATTTTAAAATATCTTTATTATCATAACAATATAAATAAAATGTACAAAAGCCAGTGTGTATTAAGCCCTAGCGGTACAACGTCACAAGATCATATGTTTTACGAACAAAAAGTGTATCACAAAACTTTTAACATACAGGTACTTAAATTAGAATATTATATAAACATACACATAGAGAAATATAATTAATAAATAAATTTTAAGTATGCGTAAAGGTGATGCGTGATTAATATCACGTTTTAAATTAATATTTAACAAAGTTTAAGTATACTTTATATTATTATATATTATATTATATACTTTATACTATACTAACACTCGGGAACCAGATTATTAAAATCTGGCGCTTTTGATCGCGCGGACAAACTGACTTAAAAGTAAGTTGAAATTAATGGTACAACGTCACCCCTATCGGATAATCGCCGCGGTACTCCGCGGCCGAATGTAATGCGATAGATTGGGGAAAAAATTGGAGGCAATTTAATTAAAGTTTCACTTTAGTATGTTAATAATTAATACAAGTTGTAAGGGTTATATAGTGCAGAAAAATGGTTTATGGTACGGTGCCGGTATCAACTCAAACAATTTAAACGCCAGTCTAACGCAACTCTCTAAGAAAAAAGCGATTCAGTCGATTCAGTATGAAACGTGCATTCATTGATAGATTGACAGATGACGGCTATAATCTTGTAAAGAACAGAGATAGCCGAAATCCACTACGTTTTATGCAACTGTTCGCTTTCAAAGCTAGCCAGATTGTACTTCGCCGCCAATCAACATACTGTATTTACTACTATTTCAAACTTATATCAAAATATGATTGCACGTTTCATACTAAACTAAGTTTCAAATTTTACTTCCGCCTCTTATTACGTAGTATTTACATCCTCTTTGTTAACCGCAAGCAACGCACAGCTGCTTGAACTGTCGGTGATCCAGTATACTGTCAACTGCTCAATCACTTGACGTTGCGTAGAGACGTCATTTACCGCATTTATCACAAGGGGATTTGCTAAGAATAATTCGAACTCGTTCTTGCAGCCAAATTTCACCTTTGCACCACTTTCCACAAATATTTCCCAGTGGGAGACTCCTTTGGACAGGAGCCGGCTAGATTATGGATACCACAACGGAGCCTATTTCTGCCGTGAAGCAGTAATGTGTAAGCATTATTCTGTTTCAGTCTGAAGGGCACCATAGCTAGTGCAATTACTGGGCAAATGAGACTTAACATCTTATGTCTCGAGGTGACGAGCGCTAGATATTGTATTGCAGCTCAGAATTTTTGTTTTTCAAGAATCCTGAGCCGCACTGCATTGTAATGGACAGAGCATATCAAATACCATTAACTGAACGTCCAACTCGTCTCGTCCGTTCATTTCATAAAAAACATAGATGTCATTTTCGTTATCTGGATGTGTGACATTTCTTCACAGAACCACTCTGTGAACCTTCAGCCAAGTTAAAACAAACTGTAAAATGAATTTTCTTATGCAGCGTTTCAAGGATGATACAAATGTGCCCTAAAAAAAGTACGTACAATTACCTAAAAAACATAAACAATGGAATGGATTCTTATGAAATTTTATAAAGAGATAGAATAGAGCTACGTTTAATTGCGAGAAAATAAATGGAGGGGTTGAAATAGGGGATTGAAGTCTGTATTGTATTCGTCATTTTTGTAGATAAAACCATAAGCTTTGTATCCAAATGTTTTGAGTTTTCTTTAGTAACTCAACTAAACTCTGGCACGAGACTCTAAATTTTCAAAAAACTTTTATTTTTATTTAGGCACTTGATAATCTTTACATATTATAATATCATTGCTTGATAAGAAGTCATTTATAAGCATCTTTGAAACTTTGCCTACATGGGGATGAAATAGAATATTGACACGGGAGTGGGTCAGGGATTGGAAATAATACTCCGCTTATAGGAACGAGTCTTTATTTGCGTTCACTTTTTCTGAACTTGCACTTCGCCGGTCTGCCGCTGTTCCTCTTGTGGGCGGTGGTACCTTCAACGCGTCACACCGCATCGAACATTAAGTCTCTTCTATCTTCTTCCTCTTGGAACACTTCCACTTTTCACTACTTCTTCTTTTCTTCTTCTTCTTCTTTACACTTTCGAGTCAGAACTAGAACTGCCGTAGGCCACGCTTAGTACGGCTTATATACCCCCGGATCCGTTCTATTTTCAAAATGATTCTCCCATTCCATCTTTAAATTTAAATTGTACAAGAAAATTCTTTTAACTATTTTTATCCTGCTTACACATTTTCCATCCCTTTTTTTCTGTTCGATTTGATCCTGAACTAAGTAGAAATTTCCTTTAACTTCACAAAACCCAAAAAAATCCATACACTGGTAGGTGTATCGAACCCGGGTCTACAGCGTCTAAAGTAAACACTTTTCCGCTGAGCTACGAGTAATGCTGACGGAGCTGTTGAAATTAACAATGTCATGAAGTTTGACAACTCTCGTCATATACTTCGAAGGGTTGCTACACAACACTGCCCCCTCCCAAGACATGATCGTCCCGATCATCGTTGCTTCCGTAGTACTTAGCCACCCGATCGACATGTACGATTTTCGGGGGACTTCGAGGGGTACGCTGGATCCTGAGAGTCACATCATTTATCCTTGTGATTACTTTGTATGGTCCCTCCCAACTTGGTTGGAGCTTCGGAGACTTCCCCTTTCGCCTTACAGGATTGTGTAACCAAATCAGGGTTCCCTCTTCAAAACCAGGAATATTAGCTCTTCGATCGTAGCGGGTCTTCATCCGTTCACTTGCCTTAAGCCCAGTTGTTCTAATTTCCTCGTAGATGTCAACCATCTTTTTCCGTAACTCATCCACATATTCTGTTATACTTTTCGGAGTATCCGGTGGACAGCCTGAGAGTAAATCAGCTGGCAATTTCAATTCCCTTCCAAAATTGGCGTACGCAGGAGTCACCGTTGTCGTCTCGTGTATTGCGCTTCTATACGACATAAGAAACAGTGGAATGTACTCATTCCAGTTATCCTGATGACTGTCCACTACTTTTGCCAGATGTCGCTCCAATGTTTGGTTAACCCTCTCCACCATCCCGTCCGACTGTGGATGATATGGCGTAGTTCTGGTCTTATGGATTCCCAAGATCTTGCAAACTTCTTGAAATACTTGTGATTCGAAGTTCCGCCCTTGGTCACTGTGCAACTCCAAAGGCACACCGAATCTGCAGAAAACTTCATTCACCAGCTTCGTCGCAACGGTAATTGCTTCTTGATTCGGTAGAGCAAATGCTTCCGGCCACTTCGTGAAATAATCCATCACCACCATTATGTAACGGTTTCCAGATTTGGTGACTGGGAACGGTCCGGCCATATCCAGAGCTACTCTTTCCCACGGAGCCCCAACATTGTACAACTTCATAGCTCCTCTGCTTCTGGTCTGAGGTCCTTTGACAGCAGCACAACTCTTGCATTTTCGGCACCAGTCTTCCACATCATCACGGCAATGCAACCAGTAAAATCGTTCTTTAATTTTTGTGAGAGTTCTTCTTATTCCCAAATGTCCACCTGAAGAACCATCGTGATAAGCTCTCAGGATCTCGTTCACCTCCTCCCTGGGAACGACCAGTTGCAGATGGCAATCCTTTCCTTGCGGGGTTTCGCATTTACGGCAGAGCATCACCAAACTGTTCCACTGTGCCCAGAGACTCTTGGTAGCCGTACTGTGTCTAGCCACTTCAGACCATTTTGGTTTAAGTGATCCACTTGCTAGCCAATGTAAGATCCTTATCATTTTCCTGAGCTCTCCTCATTGCATCGTTGCTCCAGTTCTCGTCGATCGAATCTGTTCTGATCAGCCGGATCATAAAATTCTCTTTCTCCTCCTGACGAATGCATTGTTTGCATTCCATCGGACAAGGTCTTCTAGATAACGCATCTGCATTTCCATAACTTTTTCCTCCTCGATGCTCGATTTCAAAGTCATACTCTTGAAGTTGCTCAATCCATCTGGCCACTTGTCCTTCCGGATTCTTGAATTCTAGTAACCACTTCAAGGCGGCATGATCAGTCCTTACGAGGAATTTGCGACCCAACAAGTACTTTTTGAAATGTTGTAATGTCTTCACCACGGCCAGTAACTCCCTACGAGTTACACAGTAGTTTCTCTCCGGCTTTGATAAAGATTTGCTAAAGTATGCAATTATAACTTCTTGATCTCCTCTCTTCTGAGATAGTACTCCACCAATTCCAGTGTTGCTAGCATCAGCATCCACTATGAATCTTCCCTCTGTGTCAGGATATCCGAGGATAGGTGATTCACATAGTCTTTTCTTCAACTCTAAGAAAGCTTGTTTGCATTTTTCATCCCAGTAAAAGGCTCTTTTCTCCTGCGTCAGTCGACGTAAGGGCTTAGCAACATCGGAAAACCCTTTCACAAAGTCTTAGAACTTAGACAATAGTCTTAGAAATGCTCTCACATGTGTCTTTTCTGTCGGCGTCGGCCAGTCTTTGACAGCACTTATCTTGGCAGGATCCGTCGCAACGCCTTGCTCCGAGATAACGTGCCCCAAGTAATTCACCTGACGTTGAAAGAAGGAACATTTCTTTGGACTCAACTTCAAGTTGGCACCCTGCAGTTTTGTGAAGACTTTTTCGAGCTTTTTAAGATGATCTTCAAAACTTCGTCCCATAATGATTATATCATCCAAGTAGACAAGGCAGGTTTCTCCCATATACCTGCCAGCGCATGCTCCATCAACCTTTCGAAAGTAGCTGGGGCGTTGCATAATCCGAAGGGCATTGTTTTGAACTGCCATAACCCTTTTCCGGTTGAAAAAGCCGTCTTCTCCTTGTCTTTAAGGTCCAGATCGACTTGCCAGTAGCCACTTTTCAAATCAAGAGTAGAGAACCACGTCATGCCACAAAGTGAATCTAATGTGTCATCGATTCTTGGCAATGGATAACTGTCTTTCTTAGTTACATCGTTCAAACGCCGATAGTCAACACAAAATCTAGTTGATCCATCCTTCTTCTTCACCAGAACCACTAGAGAACACCATGGACTCGACGACGGTTCTATCACACCATTTTCTTTCATATCCCGAATCATGTCTTCCACTTCTTGTTCGCGTGCAAACGGAATACGTCTTGGTCTTTGCCGTATCGGAACAGTGTCTCCTGTGTCGATCTTGTGTTTCACCAAACCAGTTCTTCCGATGTCCCCGTCGTTCTTTGAGAAAATCCTGGAGTAGCGTAGCAGGAAATTTCTCGCTTTTATTAACTGTAGCTTGGTAAGATTGTCCTTACAGCCATCCAGAAGTTTCTGTATGTTCACATCCTGGTTTGCAGCTTCGGTCTTCCTCCCTTCTTCACACTTTCTTAACCAAGCTATCTCCTTCCAAGCTCCGATCACTGTTCCCTTCCTAATGATTTGCTTGTCTTCATGAGGATTAAACACGGGAACCATCGCAATCTGGGAGTTACCCACAACAGTCCTGGCTGGGATCCATGTCGTGTCCGATGTCTCTCTTTCTATTATAGCGCATTTACAAGGTCTTCCTCTGTCATCCCTTGGCAGGACTACCGGGACTAGGGTCTGCGATCTCGGATTTAAAGTAGTGTCTCTTAAGCACAACACTTTCTCAACAGTTCCGCCTTTAATGGAATTTCTTCACTTCCATGCTTCAATACACCATGTTTCATATCAATGGTACACTGATGATTTCGAAGAAAATCCAACCCAATGATGCAGTCATCTGTGATATCCGCGATTACCACTTTTTGCCAGTACAACGTATCCCCGATTTTCATGGCCACGATCTTCTCTCCCTGGACTGGTATGCACTGGCCGGTAGCTGTTGTGAGTGTTAAGTTTACATTTTCTCGCATATGTCGTCTTCCGATGCTCTCTAGTCTTCTTTGGCTAACGACTGTACGTGAGGCTCCCGTATCCAAAGTGAAACGGCAAGATTTTCCATTTATCATTCCTTCTATAACTAAAGTATTTCCGTCACATGTCTGCTTAACGAAGATCCTTGGGGCTTTGCTTCTACCGGCCAGCGCCCACCCCACTGCCCTGGCCTTTTCCTGCTGCTCCAGCGGTGATGTTGAGACCGCCGCAACCTTCCTACCTTGCGTTATGCTCTCACGCCTGGGGCAAGTGCTTCTAATGTGTCCTCGCTCCCCACAACCATAGCATGCTGGGTTATATGCTTGCCTTCGGCTGGAATCTGCTGGTACAATTTTGCGGAGTCTCAACGCCCGAGAATCGTGGCGAACCGCTTCCACTTCCAACGCATGTGCCACCGCTTTCTTCAAGCTGGTATGATGACTCAATCGTACGGCTGCTCTAACTTCGGCGTCCCGTATTCCATCGATGAAAACTTGGAGCAACATTTCTTCTATTGCAGCTGGCGACGACTGATATGCTTTACGCACTAGTTTCTCGGCTTCCACGGACCACTGCTGAAGAGTTTCGCTGGTCCTTTGACTGCGGTCCTTAAGTTGCGCCCGGTACACATGTTCGAGGTGTTTATCACCATAGCGTGCCTCCAACGCGTTAAGAAGGTCCGTATAGGTTACTTCCTCCTTCCCAGCGCCGAGTGCTTCCAATACGGAAAGTGCTTCATCACGGAGCGCTAGTGTGAGGGCAGAGTGTGCTTCTAGGTCACTCCAACCACTTGCTCTTCTGACCGTCTCTAATTGTAGCTTGAAGGCGGCCCAGGAAGACTTGCCGTCGTAGGGGGGTACTTTCAAACTTCTGGTCGATGTGATTCCGCAGGGGACTCCTGGGTTGGCTGAAGGACCCCCACACATGACCTTCCTATTGAGCTGATGAATAGTTGCTTCCATCTCCCCCATCTTCCTTTCCACAGTGTCAATCCGGGCGATCTCCTTTTCTACAGTGTCAATCCTGGCGATCTCCTTTTCTACAGCGTCAATCCGGGCGGAGTTTTTCTGCACCACTGATAAAATTTCCTTGGAGAGGCCTCCATGCAGAACTCGCAGCTGCTCCTCCTGTCGACGTGCTTGTTCTTCCTGCAAGGCTCGCAGCTGCTCCTCCTGTCGACGCACTTGCTCCTCTTGTCGGAGCGCTTGTTCCTCTTGCAAGCCCCGCAGCTGCTCCTCCTGTCGGCGCGCTTGCTCCTTCTGTCGGCGCGCTTGCTCTTCCTGTCGGCACACTTGCTCCTCCTGTCAGCGCACTTGTTCCTCTTGCAAGCCCCGCAGCTGCTCCTCCTGTCGGCGCGCTTGCTCTTCCTGTCGGCGCGCTAGTTCCTCTTGCAATCTCCGCAGCTGCTCCTCCTGTCGTCGCGCTTGCTCTTGCATCATGGCGGCCATCTGCTGCATGAGCGCGCTGATGTCTACGGCAGGAGCCTGCGGTGCTGACACGGTCGCACTGAGTCCAGAGCCGGATGCTTGTTGTGACTCGTCCTCTGCCGCTGCAGCTGCTCCCGCTCGCGTGGTCACTCCCTTCTCGTTCCTGGGCACTAATGGCATCTTTCCAATCCCACTTCTGACACCAATTGACACGGGAGTGGGTCAGGGATTGGAAAAAATACTCCGCTTTTAGGAACGAGTCTTTATTTGCGTTCACTTTTTCTGAACTTGCACTTCGCCGGTCTGCCGCTGTTCCTCTTGTGGGCGGCGGTACCTTCATACGCGTCACACCGCACCGAACACTAAGTCTCTTCTATCTTCTTCGTCTTGGAACACTTCCACTTTTCACTACTTCTTCTTTTCTTCTTCTTCTTCTTTACACTTTCGAGTTAGAACTAGAACTGCCGTAGGCCACGCTTAGGACGGCTTATATACCCCCGGATCCGTTCTATTTTCAAAATGATTCTCCCATTCCATCTTTAAATTTAAATTGTACTAGAAAATTCTTTTAACTATTTTTATCCTGCTTACACATTTTCCATCCCTTTTTTTCTGTTCGATTTGATCCTGAACTAACTAGAAATTTCCGTTAACTTCACAAAACCCAAAAATATCCATACACTGGTAGGTGTATCGAACCCGGGTCTACAGCATCTAAAGTAAACACTTTTCCGCGGAGCTACGAGTAATGCTGACGGAGCTGTTGAAATTAACAATGTCTTGAAGTTTGACAACTCTCGTCATATACTTCGAAGGGTTGCTACGCAACAATATTAAAGTTCGTAGGGAAATACTATTAAAGAGACTGTCCACAATGACAATGGATATGCGCTGTATCAAAAGAGCGCTTCCAAAAAGCTGCTTAAAGAGTAGTTTGCATGTGTATTATTTGCAAAGTACCTAAAAAATGAAAATGCTGCCCAAAGTAACTATTCCACGCGGATAAAGTAGCGAGTAAAAGCTAGTATTTTTTAAATGGAACTTTTTCATAAATCTGCATTTGAAAGAATCAGCTCTGTACAACGTCAATAACACAGCGGTCGCGAACCCAACAAAGTTTAACCTGATATATTATTCTTCGAGTGTTTCGTGATTTTTCTTCTTCACAAATAAATAAATCTTTGTAATGGTTTTTATTTGTTGCTTTTTCACACTTCGAGTTTGGCAATTGATATACGTTAAATATTTTATTACCTATAGCTTTGAATTATTGTACTATCGGGATTCACTATTTGTTTCTTTCTTACTTAAACTTCTGTTTTAATGTATTAATTGCAATAATTATTATATTATACTAATAAACTGAAAACAAAATTTTATAAACGATGTGTGACTCGAACCCGCGACCTCTCGTGTTCTATGCGAGCGCTCTTTCCAACTGAGCCAACCGTTCGTGTGACGTATCGTCATAAAATCTTGTATGCTTTGTTCTCATTCATTATATAAGCGATTATAAAAAACCAGCGTGTCTTAAAAGTGCTCAACAATCTTATAAAATGCGCGTCTGAAGTGATTTGTTGAACAAAACGTTTATAATGAACATAAATACCTAACTAAAAACCTTAAACTTTTGGTTAAAGATTTTTCGATTCGTAGGCCTTGAACTGAAACCACTGAAAGATTTAATGTTAGTTATTTAATATGTTAGTTATGTGACTATTGCCTTGGGTTTAATGATTGCTTTATTGGTTTTATCTTAAGCAGATACTCAAAAGACACTCAAATATTTGATGAGGTACCTATTTGCATAAAGATATCACTTTGATGGCACACACTTTTATTATTGATATAAAAATGATACTTGCAGACTCGTAGGAACATTATTAATAGAAGTGATTTTATCGTTTGTCTGTACTGAATATATGTGGTGTTGCTGTTATGAAGGGTGATGAGCATTCATCATCGTCAGCCGGAAGACGTCCACTGCTGGACAAAGGCCTCCCCCAAAGATTTCCACGACGATCGGTCCTGCGCTGCCCTCATCCAACGTGTTTCGGTGATCTTGACTAGATCGTCGGTCCATCTTGTGGGGGGCCCTACCAACACTGCGTCTTCCGGTACGTGGTCACCATTCGAGGACTTTACTGCCTTAACGGCCATCTGTCCGTCGAAGTATGTGACCTGCCCACTGCTACTTCAGTTTCGCAATCATTTGGACTATGTTGGTGATCTTTTCATTTCTGATTCAATTAATAAAATTCAAATTTATTTAATAATACTAATTTAAACAAAACAATACTATTAACTATATTTACAATACTTTGGTTACATCAATTTAGAATTATCACTACGGGGAAGTGTTCCAAGAATACTGGTGGCATTTCCACATTGGACAGTTAGGCTGATCTGTTGACCGAAATAGCTGCCAGCGCTTGGGTTTCCAGTAGCCTTATTGAGGCGCGTAAATAGTACTTTGTACATTCTCCGCGCCTTTGGGCCCTACGGGGCAATTATCTCGACAACAAGCGGCACTAAGACTCACTGAGCAGAACATATTTGCGACCATTGCTACCTTCGGCAGTCGAAGCAGCAGGCCCTGCACCAACTGACGTAACTTGGACATGAGAAGAAGCCAGAGTGTCGACACAAGTCGTGTCCCACACCAGCCTACCCTTGTCTTAGTAAGTAAGTGATTTTATTAATATTCTAAAATAATTAAAATCACTTACTGAACGGGAATATCTAACATCCATTTGAATAAGTCGATAATATTATTTTGACGATTAACAAGATATTTTGGACACATTAATATGTCACATTGAAGGTCGTGTGTCCTTATGAATCAATCTAATGGTAAGTGGTCACCTGCACCCTCTCCTTGCAAAGCCAGACGATTGAATAAATTTATGTATTTAAAGCGATTATGGCCATAAAATGGTTTTCAATCTTCCTATAAGTAAGAGTCATTTATCGTTACTTTAATTATCAACATTAAAACAGAAAAAAGGGTGAGTTAACTTAGATACTCACGTAAAAAGTTATACTTCTTTTGCGCAACAAAACAAAACATCCTTAATTTATTCTTATTCCTCGCGCTATTTACTTTTTTAGAAAGAACAATATTATAGTATTGAATAATTGAGCTTAATTACGATTAATAAACTATCATTAAATTTTCATTCAAATTCATAGCAACTCCACCAGTTCAATTGGTCATTTATATTGAATTATACAATTGAAATTTGGAATATGAATAGATTAATTATTGTAAAACCCGGTTTCGCTGAACAATAAAGTTTAAGATTTGTACAATCAAAACACCCGAGTAAACCTGCAGACTTGGACAATTAAAAGTATATCTACATTGTCAAACCTTTTCTTTGGTTTATAAGATCATTTATACGTCGAGATAGACTATGCCAGCTGTGAAAACGTTGAAAAAAATTGTACGTAGAACTAACCTCTATCACACAAATCGCGATTTAAGACGTATCCTGTCACGCATACTAAAGTATTATTCCTGGCCTGTTTTTATCGGTTGTCGAACAACAAGAGACTCTATCTAGAGATTCACTATTATAATTTTCCCTAATGCGCCAAAAGCAAGTTTAACTATAAAAAACAAGATATTTTGATATTTACACAGCCAGGTTATAAAACTAACTAAACGTCGATACTAAATCTGTTAGGTTTTTAATTCGATCATCGCGACGGATCAGGTTCACGCTTCATTAAACCTTGTTTCATTTGACCAGAAAATTGAATTTAAATGCGTCAGTAATTGATTCAACGTGTGCACTAATAGTTAGAAACTACCTTACAAACTGTAGGTATTTCGTTGTTAAACAAAAATTCAAAATGTATGCTAAAAACAACTATGTTGGTATGCCGCAAGTTTTAAAAGCGACGATAGGTTGCTTTTTGAAGTGAAAACTTCTTTAGCATCGTTGTGATTTGAAAGTCGATGAAACGAAAAAGCGAGACAAATGAGACAGACACATAAATATATACGACTTAACTTGGGAGAAAATGAGATAGGAAGCATTTTACAGTGTTTTGGTAGCACGTAGAAAATATGCCTTCAGATCTGTGGTCCTCCTGTTTTAAAAAATGGTTCGATCGCATAAAAAGATATTTAAAATGTGAAAGAGAGTATTGAAAAGTAATAAACATAATATTTTGGTTGTAGCATGTTGTTTTTTTAAGTTACGCAAAACTTTTAGTGTGACCTATGGACGTATAATTTATCTAAGGTAAAAATTAATATTGATATTTGGTTGACAAGGTGTTATACTGGAATGTATATATTAAACAATTTGTTGTATTTCAAAGTGATAAACTCACTTCTGGGATTAAATTTATTACACAAATTTGAAAACAAAATGCTATGAACGATGTGGTACTCAAACCTGCGACCTCTCGCGTTCCGTGCGAGCTCTAGTACCAACTGAGTCAACCGTTCCAGTGACGTATCGTTATGTAATGCTTAAATAAAATCTTTCATATCTTTGTTATCATCATCCTTGTTTAACATAATATGTTATGTTTAGATCTGCAAGACCGTCATCTCAAGTAAATTTCCAACTAATATGCAAATATTGCGGTTGAGCAGGTTAGCAACTGTAAAGTAGATCCTGTAGATGAAGCCACAACGCGAGAACACAACACGTGAACGCGAGAGATTGCGGGTTCGAGTCCGGCATCCTTCTTAAAATTTTGTTTCTAAATTTTATTTGTTTAATAAATGTATATGGGTGGTCGCGGGTCAAAATCAACTGAAGGGACACTGACCTTGTCACATGTGTAATTCTTCACTCGTAATTCTACTCTAGTGGGTGATTCCGAGATGCGTGACATGCGACGTGAACTTGCCGATTTGATATCTGAGCTTCGCGAATTTCGAAAGGAGTTCCGTCAATCCATATCTAGTATTGGGGAACGGATGGACGGGTTTGAGAAACGACTAGAAGCGGTCGAACATAGGGAGCTGGCAGTAACGACGCCCATTACAAATGAAGTTGTCGAACTTCAGGAGACGGTATCTCAGCTGAGGCTTCAGCTTAACGAGCGTGACCAGGAATCACTGCTGGCGGATCTGGATATCGGACATATCTCTGAAATAAAAGGGGAGAACCCTTCACATTGTAAACGTCCTCGCCACCAAGTTTGGTATCACTTTGGAGGACCAAGACATTGTCTTTGCCGAGCGGGTTGGAGCGCCAGACTTGAGAAATAGCACTGACAATGTATCTGGTGAACGCGCCCGCCGTCTCGTCGTTAGGCTGGCGCGTCGACAACTGCGAGACGACTTACTACGCGAGGCGCGCGTGCGCCGCAATATTACATCGGCCGACATAGGTGTGAACGGCCCGCCACGTAAAATAACGACGATAAATGAACGACTAACGCGTACAAATCGACAGTTATTTTATCAAGCCAGAGAACAATGTCGAAAGCTGCAATGGCGATATGCTTGGACGCGAAAAGGGCGCATCTTCGTCAGGCAAAACGAGGGAAAGCAGGTGCATACCATTCGTTGTGAAAAGGACTTTGAACGGGTTTTTAAATCTATCATTGTTGGATGAACAGTTCTACTTCTTATATATATCTCCAAAGTTTAAAACAAAATTCATATTATATCAAATTAGTTTATTTACTAGAACTATATCTCGTAATAATTTCAACCTAATTCAATCAATATTAAATCTTAAAATACAATTTATTACTGCACTAACATAACTCTAATAATTAGTTACATAGATCAGCTTATCTCCAATTTAACTTTCTTAAAGTATTTTAAATTATTTAAAAAAAATATATACAGTCATTAGTCTTAAGACTTATCACTGGCAATCATTATGTTCAATACTAACACACTTAAAATAGGTTTGCTTAATGCAGGTTCTCTAGGTTCAAAAGATGATAATCTTGCTGTATCCGTTTCTCGCAATGACATTGATGTTCTTGCAATAAATGAGACTTGGCTGAGAGCGGGTGAGGAGGGCCGAGCTCCTATGTTGCCAGGGTACCGGCTGCAACACATCCCGTGGCCACCCTTCGTGCGCTCACGCGGAGGTGGTGTAGGCTTTTATATTAAACAGAATATAAATGCACGCACTTTGGTGCATCCGGAGGATCCACAGCACAAGTCAGTAGAACAAATGTGGCTAATGGTGACGCTTAAAGGTAGGAAAATAGTTATTGGTACGGCATACCGTCCTCCATGGCATGACATTGATATATTTTTTGATGCAAATACTGACACTATTAGTTCTTTACGTGGCTATGACAATATTATTCTTTTAGGGGACTCTAATATTAATGTGCTAAACATTGAAGACTTTAAGACCAAAAAATTTAACATGTTCCTATCCTGTCTGAACTTATCACAATTGGTTACAGAACCGACACACATTACGGAGACTAGTGAGACACTCATTGATGTTGTATGCACTCATATCAGAATATGCACTCTAAAAACACCAGTCTTGATTATATTTCACAATTTGGGCATTGCCTTGTGGTATGCGAATTTAAAGTTAAAAAAGAAAAAACATTACCACACACTTTTACCTTTAGGCCATTAAAAGCATATGTCTCAGAACTTTCAACAGACATTTAGAATGAATAGAGTGGAATCAAATAACCAAGCTCAGTAATGTTAATGATATGGTCACCACACTGAATCAAAACATAATTAGCCTTTTTGACCTATTTGCACCAATGAAATCAGTTGTTATAAGGAATCAATCACCACCCTGGATCACAAACACCATTAGACTCATGATGAAATTGCGGGATGAAGCTTTAACAGCATACCGCAAGACCAAATGTGATAAGAAAAAAGCATACTACAAGTCTTTAAAATCAACTGTAAATCAAGCTCTGTTTTCTGAAAAAATGGCTTATTATAAATATAACATAAATAATAAAATTCATAATCCAAAACTTCTTTGGCGGAACTTAAAAAATACTTTACTGCCCAAAAGTAATGTGGAACTTCCTTCATTCTTAAATAATCCAACACTTATTAATAATCACTTTCTAAATATAGCACACACATCAAATATCAATATCTCTTCCCTCACTTACTTTAAATATCATAAATATAATATAAATGCCACATTTCACATAAAACAAGTTAGTTCAGAGAGTTTGATTAAAATTATTAAGAGCTTAAAATCAAATGCTGAAGGTTGTGATAACATTAGTCTAGACATGTTAGTAATGACTTTTCCCTATACAATAGATTGTATTAGAGAATTCATAAATGCTTCAATAACAACATCAACATATCCTGAACTTTGGAAACTTGCAATTGTGCGTCCTTTGCCTAAAATATCGAACCCTGTTAGCTTGACTGATTTAAAGCCAATCAGCATCTTACCATGTTTATCAAAGATCATTGAAAAAGTTGTGTGTTCTCAGCTGACTGATTATCTCGAAATCAACAATATTTTGCCTGAGTTACAATCTGGGTTCAGAAGAGGTCGCAGTACAGTAACCGCATTACTTGACATAACTGACAATATTCTCTGCTCTCAAGATGAAGGCATGTGTACAATCTTAGTGTTGTTAGATTTTTCTAGGGCATTTGATTCTCTGAATATAGACCTGTTATTATCAAAACTAAATTACTACGGTTTTGATCAAAATGCCTTAAAATGGTTCAATAGTTACCTTAATAATCGTTACCAGTATGTAAAGTTAAAATGTAAAAATGGCTCATTACTAACATCTGAGAAGATGCCTGTCAAAAATGGAGTCCCGCAATGATCAATTCTAGGACCAACTCTTTTTATATTATATTCAGCCGATATTACGACTGAATTAAAACACTGGAAATATCATATATATGCAGACAATTTACAGGTATATATTTCATTCAAACCTTCTGAAATAGAGAGCGCTATTTTAAAACTAAATGAAGATCTTTTGAGAATATGCTCTTGGTCTGTTAAAAATAGTCTCTTACTCAATCCAGTTAAGACTAAATACATGATTTTTGGTAGCAAGTACCAACTGTCAAAATTATCGCCCTCCGTTTGTGTATCACTTAAGAATGACCCTATAGAACGTGTGTATGAAGCACGTAACCTAGGTCTGCACATGGATTGTAATCTTCGCTTTGAAAAGCACATATCTAATTCAATCAGGAGCTGTTTTTATAAATTAAAAATTTTGTACAAAATGCGACCATACCTTAAAGAAAGCTTGCGTGTTCAATTGGTTGAGTCACTTGTGTTATCAAAACTAAACTATATGGATTCAGTGTTCGGTCCACGTTTACTCGCAAAAACACAAAAAATAATACAGATTAATTAATTAATTAAGAGTTCAGAATGCGTGCGCCCGTTTCTGTTTTAATATCCCTTTGAGAGCCCATGTAACACCTTACTTAAATAGACACTCAATCCTTAAAATGAGACACAGGCGCAAATTCCATCTCGCTTGTCTTCTCTTTGACGTCATTAAGTTGTCATGGGCATCAAGTCGTCGTTCTCTAGGCACACGGCAATGCGCAACGCAGCTTTTGACGCAGAGTCATGCCACAGCTACTTTCAGAGGAAGTTTCCGATTCGCGTCAGCCAAAATATGGAATAATCCCCCCCTCCAATAAGGAACCTCCAATATAAACTAGGTTTTCGTAGTAAACTTAAAGTGTTCCTTAATACTCATCAAAAAGTACAGGAAACTCTTTTACTTGACACTAGTGCTATTTAAAAATAAATTATACGACCTGTTATTGTCATTTCTTTTTAGAGAGATTCTTATTAATATCAGCAGAATTAGCACCCAATCAATCACGCAATTATACTCACTTGTTATTATTATTATTATTATTATTATTATTTGCTTTTAGTGTTCTTATTTTTTTTTTGTGTTAGTACTTTTCTTATTGTAATATTATTATTATTTTAGTTGTAGTAGTTTAGTTGTAGTAATTGTAACCCTTCATATAATATGTATAACCTTTAAGTAGTTTGATAATCCGCTAGACCACCTGGGGTTCTCCGGAAGACCAGCGCTGATCATATCACCTGTGGGTATGATCAGTATTATGCTGGGGTGAACTCCAATTCTGCATGTTGATGTAAATTAATAATTAAGTTTACTTGTATACTAGGTTTAAGTTGCAGAATAAATGATTTCTTTCTTTCTTTCTTTCTTTCTTTCTTTCTATATCTATCCATATATGTAATGAAATTGGTCTTTGTTTGAGGCTCTTTAACGCCTAAAGCACTGATCGTATCGACATGAAACTACCACCATTCGATGCAAAATATTTATTCTAGATGGTTTAAGGCTTAGTATTATATATTACCTACTCTGTGTTATTTAGTACAAAATCATATAATTTGTACATTATATGGAATACACAAAGTAAATATATTACAACAATTGTGTAGAAATAAACTATCCCTTGCAATGATCATTTACTTATATAAGCAACGTGCAAGTTAAAGTCAAACGAATAATTTTTAGAAGTTGATTTAAGAATCATCTGATGATAACCACATCAACATTATGATCTAAGTTGTAACTCTCCACTAAACGACCGGTGCTTCAAACCTTACGGTAATGCGAACCCTATTTTCCACCCCACTTCTATACACAGCCACCTATGCAAATATTACAAAAAGATGAAAGTAAAGTTAGTAATAGATAAGGATAAAAACCTTGAAGGACTTAAGTCAATATTTTTTCGATAAATTGAAAAACCATCGTTGAGGCGATGTGTAAGGTTGGAGATTGCGGTGAGGATATTATAATAAATATCCGGTTACTTGAATATGATCCTTGTGTTGAAGGAGACGGACAGGTCATTTTTGCGTTTATTGCTACTTAAAAGGGTTCCTTTGCTAGTGTTAACCAAAGAGGATGGAAATACTACGTAATAAGGGGGACTGCCTAAGTTAAAATTTAAATTTAGTTTAGTATGAGACGTGCAGTCATTTGACATAAGTTTGAAACAGTAGTAATTACAGTATCGCGATTGTCGACGAAGTATAATCCGGCTCAGTTTGAAAGCGAATAGTTGCTTATAGCGTAGTGCATTTCGGCAATCCCCGTTTTTTACAAGATTATAGCCGTCATCTGTCAATCTATCAATGACTGCGCGTTTCATACAATCGAGTGAATCGCTTTTTTCTTATAGAGTTTCGTTTGGCTGCGTAATAGTGTAATAGTGGATCGTTTGGGTTAATTAAATAAGAAAGAAATGCTCTATTTTCTCCTTATCCATTAAGTTTAGGGATTGGATATTAGCATTGTTCGTGAAGCTCATCATAATACGCAAATGGCAAGAAATATTTAATGCTATTGTTAGAACTTTCGTGAGTCATTATTAAATTATCTGGTGGGACGTTATGGTTATTTGATCAACCACCAATTTGAGCCATCTTAAAATAATACTTCTGTACTCTGCTGGAGCAGAGCATGTGCATTACTGTTCCTCTATTTCCTGATGGAATCTACATATCACATCTTGTGACAATGAGAGACGACAAATTTGATGGATGTTTTGTAGTTCATGCATTGATTTGATTTTTTTTTCACTTCCAGGTGCCTTTTGACAGTCTATTTAAACAAAACAACAACATGGGAAAATAAAGAATTATAATAAAGTGGTTTTACTACATTGAACCAATACTATAATATAATTGACCGACACCATCAAAAACGTGAGTAAAGCCGTATTAATAGATAATTTAATGCTATTAGTACATATGCCGAAAATATTTTTTATGAATTATTGGCTAAAATTTTTTAATTAGTTTGTTTTATTTTTTCACTTCATTGGAATTTGTTAGTTTTTTTTAATATATTTATAAGTATAACTGTGAGGAATATAGGCAAAATATTTTCTGTAAATATAATAATTTTTTTATTTTATTTTAGGTATTAATTTGAAATAGGTTCTTTATTTACTTAAGCTATTAAGCATAAGCTATTTTGATATTTTTTATTGTGTCAATAAAATATTTTATCTGACAGTCGTCAGGATGATTTAATTCAATTAAATGCACTTAATTAAGTGAGATTAATTACTCTATTATCTGCGACTCCTGTTATTTACACTTCAAAAAGAGGTATAATCACTAAAGTATAGAGAAGCTAACGAAAGCAATGTCATTCTCCATTTTGTTAATTAGTTTAAACCAAAGTTCGCGTCAGCGCTGAAACAGTAATCTATCGTCCAACCAGACAGTATAAACACGCAGTGTTGGAATACAAATAAGAACAGTATTCTCACGACTAAAAGATGATTTGAGATAGCGTAGCAGTTGTATTACGATATTACTATATTTTTATTCACTAGACTTCTTATGAATCGTTCTGATTTGAAACTCGATGAAACGAAAAAGCAAGACGATAGAGACACAAACTGGTAAACGTACAGGATTTAGTCGGCGAGAGAATGAGATAGAATACGGTACACGTTCTCGGTCTCTAAAAGTGATTTAGGCGACAGTAAAAAGAGACAGATACAAATTCATAAGTATACCTTAATACATATACTACTACATAGACATATTACTACATAGACACCAGAAGAGAGAGAAAACATAAAACGGAAGCAGTGATAGTAAAGACTTTCATGTACCAGGACTTCTTGCAGTTAGAGGCTTAATGTAAATCTTGCATCCGATACAGCAAATCCTTTGATTGAGTTTTAGGACGCCAAATTTAATTTGAGAATGGGCAGTAGGTAATAACAGGATCAAAAACAGTAATTGAAGCAGTATTCCAAAGATATATTGACCAAAGTAAAGAAAATCAAAGTATTTATATCATACTTTAGTGACCATAAGCATCTTGTATCATTTATTGAAAATATAAGCTCTGGGTCGGAATAAATCTATGGAATATGTACGAATAAAATGTGAATTGCATATTTTTTATGTCCTAGGTTCACATTTCATTTATTTATCTTATTGTTAGAGTCACTACGTTCGCGCCTTCAGTGCGTGAATATCGAATAAACTAAACTAAGGATTGTAACTCAGATCCGTCAAACATAGTAAATGTTATAATCGAGAGTTTAGTAAGCGTAGTACATAATACTAAATTAATTAATAAGGCAATACTCTAAGCTGGCCCACTTTCTAGCGCTCTACAAATCGCAGGTCCGGCCACACATGGAATATTGCTGTCATCTCTGGAACTGAACCTTTTAACCGTGTTCAACTCAAGAGCTGCTCGAATTGTCCGGGGTTCCAGTGCTCTGTCAACGGCTAGATCACTTGGCGTTGTGTAGAGACGTCGCTTCATTGTGTGTCTTCTATCACGGGAAGTATTCAGAAGAGCTGTTTCACCTGATTCCTGCCACCAAATTCCACCTTCGCATGACACGCCCATCCTGTTTGCCTTTCATGGGGATAACATCCCCATCATCTCTGGATATTACCCAAATAGTTTTTTTATATCTGTGGTTACTAATTTTGCTACTATTTTATGTAAGCAATAAAAGCATAAGTTAGTGCGTTGTTATCTTAATTAAGTAAAATTCTGTGCATGCTGTGATTTCCTGTAAGTGATGAAACACTTAGCATTAATTAAATTATATTGTATTTATTGTTGTATTAGTGTATGTACTTGTTGGAAATCCAAATAAATAAATAAATGAAAATCTCAATGCATCATCCACAGTGCGGTTTTCAAGGAACTTTCTTCCACGTACAACAAAGTTGTGTGGTGTTTGCGGTTTTTCCATTAAAAAAAAAACCCCCAACTTTTCAGTAAGTAGACACATACGGTGTTACGTGTGTTATTACAAATAAATAATTTTAAACATGGCGTAGACACGTGCTTTGTTAAACAGTCACCTAACTATAACAACGTCTAAAATATAGCTTGTGTTTAACTAAAACGTCGTTGAGCACAACATAAACTGAAGTGTAGGTACAAGAACAATCAAAGGAACGGAACGCAATATTTTGTCAGCTGTCATCTATCTGTCATTATATGATCTAAATCTTCCATATGAATATGATGTATCCGTTAGACACACCTTAGACAAGCTTCGACTCGTGTTTAAGAAGATTTGAAGCTTGTCGAAGAAGAAATAGAAGAAATGTCCAATGATTGTTGAACAACAGAAGCACACAGACTTGTAATAAAACTTTTTTAAAACAAGTGTTAAACACATGTTCAGCTTTTTTTGTAATAACACAGATAATGTTTAAAATCTTTTAACCATTATTAAAATACAAGTTTAGATTATGGTTTACAAATTGATAAAATGGTTTTCATTGTTTTAGTCACTTGCTAAGCTAGTTTATCTTAGGACATTATTGCGTGGAAAATACGTCAATTTCACCCGAAGCGTGACAAGGGTATTTAATAAAAATACTGTTTGTTACGTCCGGAGAAATGTTAACACAAAAGTTTTATATTGGTACATTGTTAGTGTCTTACAATTGTTAAATTAAACGATCTACTTTTTTTTATAACAATATGGGACGAGACGAGCCGGACGTTCAGCTGATGGAAATTGATACGCCCTGCCGATTCCAAAGCAGCGCCAGCTTCCTCACTGGGCGCAGCATACAGGTCGTTGTCGGCGGTTACTGCCCGAACTCGAAGCCCGTGAACGCTGGAGTGCACAAAGGCGGTGTGCTATCTCCCACGCTGTTTCTTCTGCATATCAATGATATGTTGAACACCTCCAACATACATTGCTATACAGACGACAGTTCTGGTGATGCCGTATAATACACGGGCCATGCAGGTCTCTCTCGGGAAATCATCAACCAGTGCCGGAGAAACTTTTGTCTTCTTTCGAATCCTCTCTTGAGAAGGTCGCGGAATAGGGTTAATTGAACCTTGTCCAATTTAACCCCAAGAAGACTCAAGTTTGGCCGTTTATCACTAAAAAAAAAGCCTCGCTTGAGCTGTTTCACCTAATTCACACACGCACAAATTAGGATATCATTTCCACCATTTGGATGTGTGGCGGTCGTCCACAGTGCGGTTTTCAAGGAGCTTTCTTCAAAGCTAAGCACTTTTTTCTACAAAGCTGTGGAATGAGCTTCCTTGTGCAGTGTTTCCGGAACGATTCGACATGGATACCTTCAAAAAAAGCGCGTACACCCTCCTTAAAGGCCGGCAAAGCTCTTGTGATTCCTCTGGTGTTGCAAGAGAATGTGGACGGCGGTGATCACTTAACACCAGGAAACCGTACGCTCGTTTGTCCTCCTATTCCATAAAAAAAGCGCCGCTCAGGATTCTTGAAAAAACAAAAATTCTGAGTGGCACTACAATTGCGCTTGTCACCTTGAGATATAAGATGTCAAGTCTCATTTGCCCAGTAATTTCATTAGCTACGGCGCCCTTCAGACCGAAACACAATAATGCTTACACATTACCACTTCACGGCAGAAATAGGTACCGTTTTGGTACCCATAAACTAGCCGGCATCCTATGCAAAGGTGCTTCCCACATGGTAAAGATAAGGTATACAATATATAATATTAAACTGCACACTGTATATAAAACATTATTTATGAAAAATATTTGTATATACTTTTTGTGAGAAAAAAAGAATAATATTAATCCCTTAGATTAAGCATTGGTCTCCGATGCGCTCCAAATAGATACCGCACTACCTAAGAACAATACTTTTTATTTACGGCAACTATTAGATGCTTGTTTGTATGCGTGGCATCTTGACAAACTTTGAATATTTCAAATTTTGTAACATACGCTTCGTGTTAATTTACACTGAAATTAATAAAATATAAAATACTTACTGATGATACACATTCGTACAAATTATAAGCTAAAAATAATAAGTTTTCATACATAAAACACTTTTAAAGGATTAAAACACGTGTAATAAATAGTAACTGTTTTGACATTACATTTTTTCTTTAATTATAAATGTGTAACGTACGAATGTAATTCATATTTTTATTTAAAAAAGCCCGCTGAGTTTCTTGCGCCCGTTCTTCTCAGGTCTGAGGCAGTCTATTTAAAATGGATAGTAGTTTTTGAAGTTATATAAGTGATTTTGAATCCTACTTTGAATAAAAATATTTGAAATTGAATTTGAATCGTCACTATACAGTTATAACTATTAATTTACTATACAGCCTTAATTTAAACGGTAATATTTAGAAATTAAGCAAATAAATGTCAAGGTTTCAATATTTATAAAGTGTCTATTGAAATATCTTCCGCGCCATGTAAATGTAGGCTCAAAATTAAAACCGCCTACAATTTCATAGCCATCGTTATTTCAAAAGCCGTGTGACCTGAACTCACGTGTTTTAATGAGAAAGCCATATTTATAATATAAGATATTTATAAAGGAAGAAACGACTTATTGCACGAATAATTATAATTTCTATTATACTTTAATTATTATTATGATTAAATATTAATGTCAGTTTTGAGAAGCATCAATTGAAGAATTTGTAGTATCCCAATACAAACTAAACATCTATATATTATACAGAGTGGTGACAACAATATGACTTTTAATTAAAACAGGATCACTACTAGTCAATCAAAATACTTTGTAATAATTAAATCGGGCGTTACATCAACAAACAAAAAACGAAGTTTTCAAACAAACTAATTCCGAAAATAATCTTAACAAAAAAGAACAGCCTTTGATCATGTTCCTTCTGACCTGTAAGTACTACGGGTACGACCGGCAACGTCGCTACACGCCTTTGTAAAATTTGTAGGTGTACGAGTCGAGTATCTAGTACTTACAATTCATTCATGCAGGTAGGCTAGGCAAAGACGCCCGCGCTTCACGCCCCGCGCTGCCCCACGCGCGCGCTCGTCTGACATACTAATTCTTCCTATTGCTGAAGTGAATACGAACTATTAATTCTGTTTATGCATAAAAGATGTTAAATTGGCAACGAAGCATTTCTCTGTCTGTTAATACCATGCCTACGACCATACTAACAGAGCAGCTCGGAAATATTTTTTTGCTAATAATAATAGGAATTTTAGCTTTTTACTAATAAGGTCTAAATTTAAGCAACAATATTGTGTTACTTCTAAGTAACCGATGTTTTCTGAGACGCACATTTTATTTTGTATGTGGTTTACGCATGTAGGTAAATCTAAATTGTTATGGTCCGTCTAGGTGAATGACCTAATAAACGAAACTTGCGAAATCGTAATGTATTTACAGCATGTGTTAAAATTATAAAAGTGAAAATAATTCACTGTGGCTATACCGTTCAATGTAATTTGATGAAAGTTGGTGTACGAACTACTGTCATGATACCCAATATGTGGTTCAAATTAAAGTCATAATGTCGTCACCACCTTGTATAATGAAAATGGTCTTTGTTTGAGGCTCTTTCAAGCCTAAATTAACCACCGATCGTATTGACATGAAACTACCACCATTCGATGCGAAATATATCCAAGATGGTTTATTGCTATTTATTTTTTTATTGTTTTTTTTGTATATTTTTTATTTATTGTAAAATTTTGGCGGATCTGTGCATGATTGCCATATAATGTTCGGAAAAAGTAAAGGTCATTAGGAGAATATACAATAAAGTCAACTGCCACGCCTTTCAAACAAATAGAGTATTTAACAATGGCTGATTGTGAACATGAGTCTTGGGTGACCGTTCGTCTCCTACTTACTTAAATCATTTCTTTGTAAAATAGTGATTTACTTTCGATAAAAAGTGTTTATTTAGATTGTTTACTAGTTAATGTCCATCTGTGAGTGTTAGCAGTGTCTAAATTGTTCTCGGGAGTGATATATAAACTATTGTCAGAACAGCTGATCTGTGTTTAATAACAACTACCGTCTACCTATATCGAAAATCAATAAGTGCTTATCTTTGTCCCGTGCCGTAAGTTACTTCGCCAGTATATTGCTATAAATATAGACATACAAATTCCTTATTCAATTGAAGTTAAAACCAAATAAACTATAATAATATATTATTTAGAAGTTTAAAGGCCGGCAATAAAAAACGTGTATCGCCATCTATCGAAAGGTTGAAATACTAAAAATTATATTATCGATTACGCAGAAGAGCCCCAATATGCCGCCAAACAAATGTCCCTTGTGTGCGAAATTCTTTGCGATTGCAACAGATGGCGCTAGGTGCATAAGGTGTGATGCCCCAATTCACAAGCAATGTCCCAAAGCACTAAGCCCCGAGTCCAAATCACTATGCAAAACATGTCATCTGTCACGCCCTGCGAAAAATAAAAATTATTCAGCTTTCTGCAGCGCGGCCTCTGCCGGTGTGCCCTCCACCACTGACGTCGCGGCTCCCTCGCCTGCACTCCTTCCTAACATTCCGGATAGTGACGCAGGCCAGAGCTCCTCCTCGTCATCGTCTGAAAAATACGTTGATCTAACACAGGAAATAAAATCTTTACGCACGGTTATATTAGAACTTAAACACGAATTATCCTCACAACTTGCAATAGCCATTTCCGAAGTCACTATAAGGTTGGATAGCGTGGAGAGCAGGGTATCCAGGCTGGAAGAGAATGCAGCCCAACAGCAGCTAGACAGTCATACGAGCGGCGAATTTGCAAAGCTACAAAGGCGTGTTAACGACGCCGAGCAAGAATGTCTCTCAAATGATATTGAGATCTCTGGCGTTCCTGAACACAGCGGTGAAAATCCCACTCATGTCGCTATCACATTAGCACAGAAATTAGGAATGCCGCTGGAGGAACACGATATTGTCTGCGCCTACCGAGTTGGTGTGCCCCGGAGACAAGAAAATAACGCGAACGATCCTGCTCGCCCCCGTCATATTGTGGTGCGCCTGACTCGCCGACACTTGCGTGATCGCTTGCTGCGTGAGGCACGCGTGCGCCGAGGCGCCGACACATCTGGGACCAATATAGTTGGTAATGTGCGCCGTTTTTATGTTAATGAACGTCTTTCAGCTTATAATCGTCAAATATTTTATACAGCACGCCAGTATGCACAGGCACAAAAATGGCGATATGTCTGGACAAAAGGCGGCCGCATATACGTGAGACGTGACTCGTCATCGGCATCTCATCGAATTCAATGTGAAACTGATTTACAACAGGTTTTTGCAATCACTTTAGGTTAGTTTTAGTTATTTTAATGTTATATGTAAGTATTAATGTCATAATATATAGTATACTCGTATTTATAAGAATCCTAAAAAATAAACTTTATATTTTTATGTCAATTAGTGTAATTTCCAATTGGCACTATTTAATATGTAATGTAGGTAATGTAATACATCATGTTTCGTCTGCAATTTTTGTAACCAGCTATGTTAAGCTAATGCATATGTATCTTTTAATGTGTGGTGCTTACTTACTATTACATTTATGTATATTTAAAAATGTCATATTGTTATTTATAATATTTAATATTTCCATAAGAATGTACAACATCATTAAATCATATTTACAAGCGACATACTGCATTATATTACATAATGACTCACTTAAGTTCGTACCCGAGACCCCACGTAAATTTGTTAAGCCCTGCCTCACTCACAACTATGTTTCCTTTACTAATTATAATTATATTAATTATGTCTAGTGAGAAACAGAAATTAAAGGTTGGTTTCTTAAATCCAGGGTCTCTAGGGAATCGCCACGATGAGTTTATCATGGCGATGGAACGCCACAAAGTAGACATACTTGCAGTAAACGAAACATGGCTGAGAGAAGGTGAAGACGGCCGCGCCCCGTACGTGCCCGGCTACCGGCTTAGACACATTCCGCGTCCTCCCTCTATCCGTTCGCGCGGTGGAGGCGTGGGATTTTACATCAGTAGAGCCTTGTCCGTACGTATCATATCCCACCCTATTGCCAACCAAGTCGAACAGATGTGGATAAAAACTGTCATTCAAGGAAAAGTCATTGTGATTGGCACAGCATATAGACCTCCGTGGATGGATGCCCAACCTTTTCTTGATGCATTGTCTGAGTCAATCAGTAGCATCGGCTGGTCGGACAATATTATCCTTCTGGGTGACATTAATATTGATCTACTAAACAGCTCAACACCTAACTTCCACAAATTTAACAATTTCTTACAGATTACTAATCTAACGCAACTTATATCACAACCAACACATTTCACAGATAACAGCGAAACTCTCCTTGATGTGATATGTAGTAATGCTCCTGTATCAAATGTTTCAATAGACCACATAAATGACCTAAGTAAACACGCGTTTATTACTTGTACATTTAATATTATCAAGGATAAATATAAACCCAAATGGATCTCTTTTAGACCTTTAAATGATATTAAATCAGATAAATTCAGTGACTCTCTTTTGGCTACTCCTTTCGATACAATATACCATTTAGAGGACGTAAACCAGATGGTAGTTATTTTCACGTCATATATTACAACCTTGTTTGACTTTTATGCACCACGTAAGCATGTTCTTGCTAGACAACATCACTATCCGTGGGTAACATACAATTTGAAGTTAATGATGAAATGTCGTGACGAAGCACACGCTAGAGCTAAGAAAAGTAAACATGATTCCAATTTTTCCTACTACAAAGATCTTAAGAGGCAAGTTAATATCGCACTTTATAACGAGAAACGTGCATACTTCGATAAATATATTAATAACTGCATCAGTAAGCCTAGGATTCTTTGGAACCATATTAAAGAACACGTAAATATTAAACCCCATAGGGACTCTTTCTTACCACCACACCTCAAAGACCCAAATTTTTTAAATGCACATTTTTTGGATACACCAGGGGATGGTACAGTTCCCTCTTCTACGTGTTGCTTTTTTGAATTAAACACATATGATAGTTCAAATAATTTCGAATTTAGTCTTGTAAGTGATAGTGAAGTCTTAAAGGCATTGCAATCCTTAAAATCTCAAGCCTACGGCATTGACGACATCTCTTTGGACATGATCAAGTTAACTTCTTCCGTTACTTTACCAACAATCACCCATATTATAAACTTCTCTCTTAGCACTGCCACCTTTCCAGATATTTGGAAAACCGCTGTAGTCAGACCTTTGTCAAAAGTACAGAATCCACTAGTACCAAAGGATCTTCGCCCTATCAGTATATTGCCATGTCTTTCCAAGATCCTGGAGAAGATAGTTTATGATCAGGTCATAGAATACCTGGAGGGGCGTGGAATATTACCAGATCTACAGTCTGGTTTTAGGAAGAAAAGAGGTACGACAACGGCTCTTGCTGATGTTGTGGACAACATACTGAGTGCTCAAGATTCCGGAAAAAGTACAATATTGGTTTTGCTAGATTACTCCCGAGCGTTCGATTGTCTCAATATCCAGCTTCTTCTTGCCAAATTAACCTATTATGGTTTCACACCACAAACTGTGAAATGGTTTGCTAGCTATTTGAGTAACCGTCTACAGACCGTTGCTGTGACACATGAAAATGGTTCAACCGAACTTTCTAGCTGGTGTGCTGTCTCACGGGGAGTGCCTCAGGGCTCGATCCTAGGTCCTTTATTATTTATTTTGTACACATCCGACGTTATCACGACCATTGAGCACTGTAAGTTCCACATGTATGCAGACGATATACAGCTCTATATCTCCTTTGATCCTTCAAGTACTCAAGATGCTATTTCAAAGCTTAATTCAGACCTTTCTAGAATATTAAAGTGGTCCTCATATAACTCTCTGGTGCTCAATGCTACTAAAACTAAATACATGGTCTTAGGGACAACAAATCTTATCAATAAAGTCCTTAATTACAATTTGGACATCATAATAAATAATGTGGTGATTGAACGGGTTCCTGTAGCTCGAAACCTGGGTATTCACTTTGATGAGAATCTCAGGTTCGAAAAACATATCAATGCCATAATATCCAATTGTTTTTATAGAATTAAGGTTTTATACCGGATTAGACCATATATTAATGAAACATTGCGTCTTAAACTTTGTGAGACTCTAATACTCTCCAAATTAAACAATGGAGACAATGTTTACGGACCAAGACTTCTGGCCCGTTCGAGGGATGCTGTACAACGGGTCCAAAATGCTTGCGCGAGGTACATTTGGGACATTCCTCCACGAAGTCACATTACTCCATATTTGATAAAATATAAAGTTTTAAATATGGAGAATAGAAGACGCCTGCATTTCGCAGCTCTACTTTTTAATGTGGTCGCATCTAAGGCTCCCGCATATTTATATAACAAATTGAACTGGTTAAGCAACACGAATACTTTGTACCACACCAGAGCGGCGCTACACGGTCTTCTGTCTTTAAGTCGGCATCACACTGCTGCCTTCAAAGGTAGTTTTAGTTATAACGCAACCAAGTGCTGGAACAATATACCGCCACCTTTCAAAGCCTCATTATCTGTTTATTCCCTCAAATTAAAAATGAAAAAATTTCTATTACATGAATATCAAAATCAGTATTCCAGCATTAGTTGCGTTCAAAGAGACTAGGAGCTTTTTGTTTTTTGTTTTGTTTGATCTTATTATTTGTCATTGTTAGGAATTATTTATTATAATTACTCTTTTATATTTGTTCTTGTTTTTAAGTTTAGTTTAGTAGTTAATTGTTTTTAAGTTTAGTTAAGTAGTTAATTGTTATAAGTAAAAAGTTAATTATTATTATTATTGTTATACTTTAATTCAGGCGAGGTGTCGCCCTTGAAGTTCATGTGTCACGCGGGGTCACAGAAAATCAGCGTTACAGCACACTTGTGTTGAAACACATGCTGAGTGGCTCCTTTTCAAACACCACACCTTTTTATATTTGTATATATTTTTAAGTTTCTTCTTTTTGTGATTTGTGTGAGTGTTAAAATAAATGTTTTTTCTTTCTTCTTCTTTCTTTCTTTCTTTCCAAATACATAACATAGGATCCGATATCAACTATTGAAAGTCAAAAAACTACCACCCATTCCAAAACGAATGCCTCAGACCTGAGAAGAAGGGGCGCAAAAAACTCAGCGGGCTTTTTTTTATCAAAAAAATATACAAAATAATATTGTACGTTAAAACTTATTATTTTAATAGCCTGAGGGCGGTCGCTCCATTCCTAATCTGTGGTATCATTAAGAAAGTAATTTATGTTATTGTTACCTTTACCTCACAAACGGTCCTTAAAAATTCTTTTGAATAACGTAATACTTTTGTTTTGAACATTTTCTGGGTTCTTTGCCTACGACTCGACTTAGCCGAGTAGTAGGCAAAGTTTAGCATTGTCATATTCACTTCTTTGTGACTATAACTCTCTTAATGCCTCGTTTAGTATCGGAATACTGGGGCTCGAAATTTCAAGTGATTGCCTATCCTGCGGTCATTTTGTCGGTCTTACCTGATTCTTGGCGCCAAATTCCACCATATTACCGCACGCCACAAACTTAAATAACAATTTTACCATCTAAATGTATCCACCGGCTTAGTCAAGCGAATAGTTTCATGGTATAATTTTCATTAAATTTGGTTGGTTTTAGTCGATACTTTCGGTACCTAAATGCTTCAGTTGTTAAAAGGAACGGTAAAGGTCGAAAAATATCATAGAAGAAAAATGAACGGACGAAAGAAACATAATATACATTTTAAAGTTGAAAGTAAGTTCAGCATAAAAGTTACCACATTCAGTTTTCACATAATGCGAAAGAAAGAATTTGGTATATATACTTTACATATTTACTTTTTTATTGAAAACTCTCTTTTATTTACTTAGTTACTATCATCAGTTTTAGTTTCTTTTTTTATTTAAATGGGTCCAATCATGAAGGACAAATGCAAAATAAAATAAAATGGACCTTAAAAATGGGGCACTTTCCCCTCCTTTGTGAAATCAGTAGAAAAAGTATTTTCAAGACCTAGAGAATTTTCATTTTTAACAGACTTCAAAAAGGAGTAGGTATCAATAGGTAGTATTTTGTTAATATCGAGTTATGTGGAGATTTAATTACATTATCGATGCAACTCCCGTTATGTAACAATATGTTTTGAAATTTCGAATGAAAAATATTAACGTTTTTTGACGCTCAAACTTATTATTTTAGGTTATGAGAAATACCGTGGCGAAATCTATAACTCACACTGTACTATACTGGCCGTAAAACAAAGTAATAAAATAAAATAACATTAATTGTTAACGGTGCCCAATAAGTATTAGGTTTGCATAAGAGGTGTAATAAATTAAATCTTTTCAGTTTTTGTATTCGGTTTTTTATACGTACTTTTTTATAATGATTATAGACTCAGCCCATCCAAGCAGTTCCAGTGCATTCTGGTCACGGCTATATTAAAAACATATCAACAAACAACAAAACGGATTTCATAATCCAATATTTGCAGATTTCCCTTTTGTGTTCCAGAGTTTTAATATATTAAACCGCTTAATCTTGTTGGCATATCCGGAATAATCTGCCTTACGCATTGCAAATACTTCACAATGATTTTTATTTAAAATATTATACAATTTTTTGTAAATATAATATATAAGTCGGCGAGGGGTCGTTCGCGCGGCATCAAATCGAAAGATCCCCGTCGCCCTCTTCGCCAGATTACATACTTTAGGTTATTTTCAAGAAATAGCACGAAATATGAATTAAGTCGGCTTATTCAACAAAGTTTTGCTTAGTTTCAATAAGTAAACTCAACAATAGCACCCAATTGGTACGGATGGAAACAAATAAAAAGCATAGTGGGTTCTACGTGCGACTCCGCCGAAGGCCTTAACATGACTGATTCCAACCTGTTCACTTGTTCTGTCCTTAGTTATGAACGTCAATTTTGACTTATAAAACTAAGCGTCACTGTCAAACGACATGACACATGACGTATCGTGCGAAACTGAACACAAACCTCCACTCATACGCTATTTCTGAAGAAAACAGCATTTGACGCCCTTTAAATAACGACATCAAGCGGCTATTGTTTCTTGGGCCATCGATAAAACGCTGCCTCGCTGACACACACAACAGTTTTTTATAAATATAAAATGGCTCTAAGTTGTTTTGAAAAATGTTCAACAAGTGAATATTTTTCCACGGAACTTGGAATTACTGATTTCTCCTCTTTACAGTCCAGACTGGTAACTTATGACTTCTTTATTCTTCAATACAATTTCTTTTTTTAAACAATTTATGTTTTTTTAAAGTGATAACACTCACTTCTGGGATTAATTACACAAATAAAATTTGAAAACAAAATTTATGAACGATACAGGACTCAAACCCGTGACCTCTCGCGTTCCGTACGAGCGCTTTTCCAACTGAGCCAACCGTTCGAGTGACATATCGTTGATAAATATTGTATGTGTTGTTTAACTCTCAGGTCCTTTTTTTTTATAATGTTAGCTTACCTACATACTACTAGATCTGCGATCAGAAGCTTTTACTATATAAGCATAAAAGGCATTAATTTTTTCAAAATAAATTCGTTTAGAATTCTTTTTGATATAATTTCTAATATACTAGACACTACTACCGCTTCGGAAACAAATAGCGCTCTGAGAGAGAAGAAGCAGTCGAAGAAACTCTTCCAGGATTTTTTTGCGCTCTTTTTAATCAAATATACAATATTGAATAGAATAGAAGCAATTAAATTATTAAAACTTTCGTGAGTCGTCTCTCACTCACGTTTTTGTCGGTGTCGGTACCGACTAGTTTCGGACCGTTCGGAGGGCCTTTATAAGGGTAAGTGAGAATAGAAGCAGGTGAATGGAAGGGAGGAAGACGTGAAGAGGCCCTTTTGCAGCATAAAGGACTCTTTCATTAACGAGTTTGAAACCCTTTTTTGAAGCTCAAAGATTTTTCTTATGAAGCTTTTGAGTTGCAGCATAGAGGAGGTTTTTTATTAGTAGTAGAGTCCGATGTAATATGGGACCTACCATTACGGCCTCAACAAGACGCATTGCAATTGCAATACGCTGCTTGTTCCACCTTCGCACGACACGCCACAAGTTAAGATATCATCCCCACCATCTGGATCGGTCCTCCACAGTGCGGTTTTCAAGGAGCTTTCTCCCTCGTACTACAAAGCTGTGGAATGAACTTCCTTGTGCGGTGTTTCCGGGAGGATACGACATGCGTACCTTCAAAAAAAGCGCGTACACCTTCCTTAAAGCTCAACTTCCGGCAACGCTCTTGTGATTCCTCTGGTGTTGCAAAAGAATGTGGGCGGCGGTGATCACTTAACACCAGGTGACCCGTACGCTCGTTTGTCCTCCTATTTCATAAAAAAAAACCCTGTTCAATCATGTTTTCGGGTATTATTACTTTTATATTGATGATATACCATTTTAAGTATTAGTTTAAATAGCAGTACTGCTGTATGTTCAATCCTAGTATCAAATTAGGATTGAACATACAGCTAAGTCAAGTGGTATTTATTTTATTGTTTCATACTTTCTAGACAATTTCTGATTCAACCGATCGTTGTGGATATCTTTAGAGGCCTTTGTCCAGCAGTGGGCGTCTTCCGGCTGATATTATGTTGATTATGATGATGAGATTATGATTGAACTGTTATTTTGATTTATTAATCCGTAATAAAGTTATATTTTAACTTTCCACGCTTCTCAATGCAAACTTTCATCATAACAAACCTTACAATACCTCGTTCTCGACAATATTAACATTTGTACAGTCGCGCGCAAAATCATCACGCGGTCATTCGCTTTCGTCGGTAATTGACAACGTCGCACGAGTTGCACATACTGCATGACGAAAATGCGATGATTTATGTATTATTTCCGACTCCATATTCGTTTTTAAACTTTAGTAGCTTAAATTAAAATTTTATTTATTAAAAGGCAAAAGGCATAAAGGCATAACATTATTTTCTCAAAATTGATTCCTTTAGAATTCTTTTTGACGTACGGTATTTTACTGTGGGGTCATGCTGCTGACATTTATATAATGTTTGCTCTGCAAAAGACAGCTGTTCGTGCAATATATCAGCTTGGTTATAGACAGTCTCTCAAAGAAAAATTTAAAGAAATAGATGTTATGGCTGTTCATTGTCAGTACATTTATGAAAATTTAATATACGTTCGCAAAAATCGTCACCTTTTTGCTCTTAATTGTGGTTTTCATTATTATAACACTAGAAATTAGTATAAGTATTGCTTGTAACTAATTCTCGTAGGCTTTATAAGATACATAATAGCTTTAAGGGTAAATTGGTAAAGGGTAACTTTTATAATAAAGCCCCAGCCACTGTTCAGGCATTATCTATAAATAAATTTAGATGTTTTATTAAATGGTATCTCTCGTAAATCATATTACTCCACAGCTGAATATCTAAGTGATCGGACAGCCTGGGACTAGATTATGATTATTTTATAGCAATAGCAATGTCAGTACAATATTGTATATTTTTATTAAAAATAGCGCCAAAAAAAAGAATGCTGGGAGAGTTTCTTGCGCCGCTTCTTGTCTCTCAGAGAGACAATTGTTTCCGTAGCGGTAGTAGTAGTATTAGAAATGACATCAAAAAGAATTCTAAAGGAATCAATTTTGAGAAAATAAATACATTTTATGCCTTTTGCCTTTTATTAAATTAAACTGTCAGACGCGTCAACCTCAATCCAATTTTCATATTTCGAAATTTGCGTGTGCCAAGTATAATTTGCGTGCGACAACTAAACTTTTCGCACTCAATGCACGCACGTAATTTTAAAATGGGCAAACGCCTCTTTTTTAACCGCAATAGCGAGCGCCAAGATACTACTTTTCCCGCATGAGTAATTCAAAATAAGATAAAAATACATTAATGACGTAGGATTGACTTAATGACAGTAACATTAACGGCCTTTCCCATTTGTCAGTCTATCTCTGTCTGTCAATGAGACGACGTATAGCTTACCAGCGATAGAAGTATGTATGGAAAATGCAATTCACGCGTCCCAATATAAGGCAATAAGAATGACTTATCGGGTATATTGGGACAGCTTCAGATTATTGACTACTAATTACTGACAGTAGAAGGTACTAATTTTCTCTATTTGTAGATAGTATATTGGGAACTGCAGTAAGTAGAGAGGAAATATTCACTTGACATTACTGTTTTATAATTAAAGGTAAATGCTTGCACGAGTCAGCTTTGATAAGTTTGCGTGAGCCTGTCTTATCTAGTCTCGCGTGTTTCTGAACATGAGCTTAAAATAAACTTGAACTATGTGATTAACTAAATTACTTTAACTTAAATATGGATACCTGTTCAACACGAATAGCTAGGATGAGTATTTAATTGTTTAGTTTTTTTATTAACAGTACTATCTGTTACGTTGGTGATTTTAAGTGTTGAAATAAAAAAAAATATCATTTATTATACAAATTAATATTAACACTCAAAGTCAAAGTCAAAAAAAAATTCAATTAGGCTTAAACTAAGCGCTATGGAATTGTCACTACAAATATTTCGTGTTAATTACTGAACAAATTAGTTTGTAGGTTTGTAGTGTACTATTTACAACTATGTCCCGCTACCCACCAGCGAGGTCTGCAGCTCTGTGTTGGGGTATGATAAGAGAGGTATGGAACAAGTTTTCAGCTTGCCTACTCACATACCTACTCAAAAATATTTTTTTGTATGACTAATTAAAGCTATTCACGGTAAGTTTAATAAGTTACCATGAATATATAATTATTATTATAGTGAAGGTAGAGGTACACATGACTCAACTAATACTGAGCAGATCTTTAAAAATGTTTTCAGTGAGCTATTTATGCCTATTCTACGTTCTGCTGGTTGATAACTATTATTTATCCGATCAAAAATAGTTTAAAAGATCTTCAATATATTATGTTAAAAAAAATATTACTATCGTAAGACAGTGCGTTATTCACAATAGGTATAGAATCAATAATTATTGCTTTAAAATAAACCATTTAACTAAAGAATTTCATTTTTTCATTCATGTTTTTTGTGTCGATAATTCTTTCATTATTTTGATAGTAAAGGCAAATAAACACTTACTCACTCTTTCCATCATTAATTATAATTCAGGTCAACTGCGTTCGTCTATTCAATAGAGTCTGTTAAAATTCATATTTATAATACAAACCAGCCAACGTCATAGATGTGTCGCTGTGAGTCTTTATTTAGTAATGAATCCTTAAAAGAAATCATCTGACACCTTTGAAAGTACAACAATCTCACCATACATTGCTATTTTATATCTTATTATTAAATCTATCATGTTTATTTGTAATTTCATTTTGTTTCTCCAGGCAGCCCGGGCGAGAACGTTTTGAAATGATACGAAATGAAATTATTTATTTGCTTTGGAATAGGTTATGTCCAGATCTTAAATATTACAATGTGTCGTCTATTCAGCTTATATTAAAGGCATGCAAATACTTATCACTTATTTAAATATTCATTAATACTATAAAACATATTTTCAAGCAGCCATTTAAAGAGCCAGTATTTTCAAGTCCTCAGGCAATTTGTTATATAACTTTATACACATGTAATGACTAGTTTTAAGAAAAAGTGTTTCAGGACAATATTTCAAAAACAGTCTATACGGCTGTCTTGTCGCTCTAGCATTCACTTCAACAGCTGACATGATAAGATATCTGTGGTTACGCACAAATTTACAAGCCTCGATAATGTACATACATGTACAGATTTAGCAGATTATCTTTTTCAAATAGCGTCAGGGCCCTACTTCTTCTATTTCATATAAGCATTTTTTGGGCAATTAAGACTCGCTGAACATATTATGTGCCCCATATTAGTAGTCCATAGCGTAAAACTGATGCAACGTATCCGTCATGGCCATGAGGGATAGCTTGCGTGACCCTATTCTTTTTAACCTATTATGGACGTAGACAAAACGATTAATTTTGTTACAAACTTTGTCAATATACCTAGTGTAGTTGAGATATTTATCAATCTGTATTATCAAACAAATTACATTACAAATTTCATTTATTACTGTGTTATTATATTTTATTGCATTTGTTGAAGTTCTTTTACATTAAACTGTAGGTACATAATTTCCTTTTGACAAATTTACATTTAAACTATCCATTTGATTGATTTATCCAGTGCCGTCAATGTCGTTCTAGAACGTCATTGAATGCCGTATTTATTTCAACTTCATGCCCATTAATACGTTCAATATATTTGTCATGTTTAATGTCAGAAGATATAGCAATTGCAATGTCATCAGCAAACATTAGGGATCGATAATTAGTCACTTTAGGAAAGACATTGACATAACATCAAAACAATAGGGGCCCCAATACACTTCCCTGGGGAACTCCACGATTATTATAGAGGCAGTTTGATTGGTATGTGGTGACTGTATTATCAAGAAATATACTACTTAAATTTGAAAAATTATATTTTTTGTAATACAACATATAACTACAAAATGTAACTCAAAATATGTCATAATGTATCATTTATTATAAATGAACAAGTTTAAAAGTTTCTGTTGTAATAAAAAATTATTGAATTATGAAAACAAAAAATGTTATTCGCTCTAAATACTTAGTTTTTATATAAAATACTTACGTATAAAAACTCGTAACTTATTACGCTGTTTATAATTAATTTACCACAGCAAAATTAGATACACAACATTATAACCACTTAACTGTTCTTCAATAATCCGCTTAATTTTTCCCAAAAGAAAATGTCGTACATATTTCAGCGTGTTTACGTTTTATGTTGTTCTATAATCTATATTATGCTTTTAATGTATGATTTTATAAAGACATAATATGTTGAAATATATATATATAGGTACTTGATCAGAAACTGTATAGTCCCATTTACAAGTCATCATTATATATGATATCAAAACGTTATCATCAAAGAGGATGTAAATACATCGTATTAAGAGGCGAGATTGCCTGAGTAAAAATATAAAATTTAGTTTAGTATGAAACGTGCACTCATTTGGAATAAGTTTGAAATAGTACCTAGTAATTACAGCATGGCGATTGGCGACGACGAATAATCCGGCTAAGTTTGAAAGCGAACAGTTGCTTATAGCGTAGTGGATTTTGAGTATCGCCGTTTTTTACAAGATTATATTCGTCATCTGTGAATCTATCAATGACTGCATGTTTCATACAATCGAGTGAATCGCTTCTTTCTTACGCCCGTTCCCAATATACTATCTACAGATAGAGATAATTTATCTCTAACTTCTACTGTCAGTAATTAGCTATCAATAATCTGACGCTGTCTCAATATACACGAAAAGTCATTCTTATGGCCTTATATTGGGACGCGTGAATTGCAATTTCCATACAAACTTCTATCGCTGGTAAGCTATACGTCGTCCCATTGACAGACAGCATGTACGATAAGGTAAGTTACCGTCCATAAGTTTATTGGGACAGAAAAGTCAACGATAGTTAAGATTTTTATCTCAAGTAAGCGATAGACAGCATATTGGGGACAGCCGTTAGAGAGGCTGCCGCTGGGCTGGTGATCAAAAACATCAATGTAAAAATGATACCCAAGATTTAAGATCTTATTTATCATGCTTAGGAAATAATCCTGGAATACATATTTTGAAAACAATTGCAAATTTTTCTGCAACAAATTTCCGTGGCTAATGCTTAGTTGGAATAAATATGTGAGGTCTTCATAACAAGTAATTAGTGGAATTTATTCCACCCATTTTACTGGAAGATATAATTTTATTTTTCTATTATCGTGCGCAAAGTTTGATTTTCACCACGACTAACACACGTTGACACGAGTGTGCGGGAATGTAGCTGAGCATGCGGGAATGTTTGTAAATAATTATAGTGGTCGAACTTTGCGCAACTTAATAGGAAAAATAGTATACGATATATACTATGTACTATGTACTATATTGTGTACCTACTATCTCAGCAGCTTTGAAAACTTTGATAGTTGATGTCGAATACGAAGCCAAAACACTTACAAAACTAACACAAAACTGTTTACTTTTACTGAATGAAAGTCTATGAAGTAAACCAATTAACTGTGATTGGCTTCTTCAACATAAAAAGTTTTCAAACACGAAGTAATCTTGAATCAAGGTTTTGTCTTCTTTTATTTATTTTCTGTGTCGTTAATATTGTATGTTATTTAATGAAATATTCCCACATCTTGTATACATATTTTATTTAAAAAAACATACTTATATCGTATTATAACAGATTAAGCACTCAATTTGGCCCTGAACCCTTCTGTGGTGTCCAAGGAGTTATATTAAATCAACCCTTGATACATCATGTTCACAAGAGTGTATTAAACTCTGGAGTATTACTCCGGGTTTAACACACTCCAAAACCCTTATCCAAGCCTTCAACAAGAAAGCTGAGCCACTGAGTCTAAGTAGGGAAAACTTACACATTCTAACCAGGACATTAGCGGTGCACTGCATATAAAACAAACACCTCTCAATCTTAGGTCTCACAGATTACAGAGCGTGTAGATGCTGTAAAGGTGCAGAAGAAACCCTATTACACATTCTCTCAACGGGATTGTGTAGCATCTCTTTGGGAAGTCCAATTCTTCAACCACTTGACATACGTCAGCTCACTACAAAAGATATAAAAGATTCATGAAAAGAATCAATCTTAGCAGTGATCTATAGTTAACAGTGGCTATCACAATAGATCACATTGGTCGCAGTAAAACAGGGCTGCACTGAAGTTGACCAAAAGCCACTACAAACTACAACCTTAATAAAGGATTGATATAATATTGATTTGGTGCTTCTGACTCAGACCCAAATTATGTTTGTCGGACTTTCAAGAATTTTCAGTGTCGCTTCATTTCAACAATACACATACAACAGTTCCGATGACTAGACAAAGCTACTTGACTTTGCTGCCAAATTCATTCATTTAAATT